>NC_139346.1:119496309-120169642 GCF_055883805.1 Amblyomma maculatum
GTCCTCATCGAAAGTACGGCAAAAACCTCTCGTGAAGCACCGCATCATTACTCCTGACGACGCCCGCCCTATCCGCCAGCAGCCGTACCGTATCTCAACGACTGAACGTGAAGCGATTCAGACACAAGTTCAGGAGATCCTTTGTGATGGTGTCATACAACCATCCAACAGCACGTGGTCATCCCCTGTCGGGCTGGTAAAGAAAAAAGATGGGACCCTTCGCTTCTGTGTCGATTATCGAAAGCTGAATGCCATCACTAAAAAAGACGTCTACCCGCTGCCCCGTATCGACGATTCGCTCGACAAGCTTCGTCGCGCCCAGTACTTCTCCTCCATTGACTTGAAGAGTGGGTACTGGCAGATTGAGGTTGATGAGCGGGACCGCGAAAAAAACAGCTTTTGTCACCCCAGATGGACTGTACGAGTTCAAAGTGCTGCCTTTTGGCCTATGTTCAGCGCCGGCAACTTTTCAGCGCATGATGGACACCGTCATCGCCGGCCTCAAATGGCAAATCTGCTTAGTCTATCTCGACGACGTTGTCGTATTCTCTGAAACCTTTGAAGAACACCTCGAACGCCTGCGCGCAGTATTAGATGCCCTCCGGTCAGCTGACTTGACGCTCAAGCCCGAGATGTGCCACTTTGGCTACAAACAGTTGAAGTTTCTTGGTCACCTTGTGAGTGCCGCAGGCGTTAGGCCAGACCCCGACAAGACTGCTGCTGTCGCCAAATTTCCCGTTCCTGCAAACAAGAGAAGTTTGAAACGCTTCCTGGGTCTCTGCACGTACTACCGCCGCTTCATCGCCGATTTTTCCAAAGTTGCCGCCCCCCTGACTCGCCTCACGCGCGATGATACACAGTTCGTGTGGGGCGCCGAGCAACATGAGGCTTTTGCGGAGCTGCGCAGCCGACTGCAAACAAGCCCTGTTATTGCGCACTTTCATGAAGACGCTGACACCGAAGTCCACACCGACGCCAGCAATATCGGCCTTGGCGCTGTACTCGTTCAACACCAAGCTGGCGTCGAAAAGGTAATAGCGTATGCCAGCCGCACGCTCTCCCGCGCCGAGACAAACTACTCCACTACGGAAAAGGAATGCCTTGCGGTTGTGTGGGCAACCATGAAATTTAGGCCTTACCTCTACGGCCGCCATTTAAAGTTGTCACCGATCATCATTCCTTGTGCTGGCTGGCTAACCTCCGCGACCCATCCGGGCGCCTAGCACGATGGAATCTTCGCCTCCAAGAATTTGAGTACACCATTGTGTATAAATCTGGCCAGAAGCACGAAGATGCTGACGCGCTGTCGCGCGCACCCGTCGGTTTAGTCGATGAGGGCACGGACGACGAGAGCGGTTTTCTTGGACTGGTGAGTGCTTCAGACATAATGACCCTACAGCGAGCTGACCCGGACCTTCGACCTGTCATTGACCACCTGCAGGGTCGCGCTGCTGATATCCCTCGGCAATTTGCTCGAAACCTGTCTGCTTTCTGTGTCCGGAATGGCGTTCTATACAAACAGAACTCCAGCAGTGTTGACCGAGCGTTCCTCCTCGTAGTGCCAGCCGACCTCCGTGCAGATATCCTTTTTGCCTGCCATGATGAGCCCACCTCCGGCCACTTGGGCTTTACACGCACACTCGCCCGAGTTCGTCAAGCCTATTATTGGCCTAAACTCGCTGACGCCGTTCATCGCTACGTCAGAGGCTGTCGTGAATGCCAACGTCGAAAGGCGCCACCTCTCAAGCCAGCGGGTTTGCTCCAACCTATTGCGCCTCCCCGAACACCGTTTGACCAAATCGGCATCGACCTTCTGGGCCCATTTCCGCTGACAACGGTCGGTAACAAATGGATTATAGTCGCGACCGACTATCTCACACGGTATGCGGAAACCAAGGCGGTGAAGCGTGGCACGTCATCTGAGATCGCCCAGTTTTTTATGCAGCAGATCGTGTTGCGCCATGACGCACCGTCCCAAGTAATCACCGATCGAGGCACGGCGTTTACGGCACAACTTATGCACGACGTATTTGAGCTGAGTCACACGAGCCATCGCAAAACCACTGCTTATCACCCACAGACGCATGGTCTCACGGAGAGACTCAATAAAACGATCGCCGACATGATTGCAATGTACATAGACTCCCAGCACAAGACCTGGGACGAGATTCTCCCGTACGTCACATATGCCTACAACACTGCCATCCAAGAGACTACGCGTTTTACGCCATTTCGCCTGCTCTATGGACGCGACGTTCAGACGATGTTAGATGCCATGCTTCCGTGCTGCACGGATAATCCTCTCATCCCAGACGCTGAGCAGTTTGCTCAGTGCGCCGAGGAAGCACGTCAACTTGCCCGCATCCACATTCAGCAACAGCAGGGAAAGGATACGCGTCGCTACAACCTCCGTCATCGACGCGTCACATACCAACCAGGAGAGCAAGTTTGGGTGTGGACACCGGTGCGCCGGCCCGGCTTGTCTGAAAAACAGATGTCGCGATACTTTGGACCTTACAAGGTTCTGCGCCGTGTCACAGAAGTGACATACGAAGTCCTTCCAGCGGGTACTGTGCAGACCTCGCGTCGGCAACCACGCTCCTAGGTGGTGCACGTTGTCCGCATGAAACCGTATTTCACGCAGTAATGTGCGGTGTCACGGCCGCTCAATGGAGGTGCACTTGGGTGCGGCCCGTCGCGTCGCCCAAAAGAGCCGTATTGCGCCTAGTTCTTATCGCCACCGCTGCGGCGCCACCGCTCCTGGACAAGTCCGGGCGGAGAGCTGCGCGCAGCGGCCGTGGCTGTGCTTTCGTTTCGGCGTCCGCGTGGTCGGCGCTTGCTCAATTTAGGATTATGAGCGGCGTTACACACAGTATGTGATGCTATGTGCAAGTTTGCTGTTGATAAGGTGATAGCGGCAAGTCATCATCACTAGGCTTTTCCAAGTCATTCGTGGTCTTCCGTTTACAACGAGAACGAGGCAGTCGTGTGCTTCACTGAGTGCGCACCCATTTAGTTGCGTTTCCACCCCTGTAATGAGACGTATTAGATATTGCAATCTTGAAATCGGGACATGGTTTGGGACCATTTATTCAGCGTGCACCTTTCTGGAAACTTACAATTCAGGACGTAGCGTTTAACATTATTGTTCAGCCTGTTCCTCCGTTTTCACTGGAAATAATATTCAAGTTGGTACCACCACCAAAACATACTAGCTAACACAAACTGTTGCAAAAGAAACAACACAAGACAGCCAGTTCAATGACACGCCCGCAGGCTCAGGCAATTTTTTTCTCGTTTTATTATGAAGCCGCGTGATGCACAGAAGACACGCAAGCTTATTTTACAAGCGAAGAACTTTTCTCGAAAAAGGTGTATGTGCAAGCGTGATTTTTTCCACTGTCTGATTGATGTTGCCTGTCCGTTGGTCAGCAGTGGTCGCATTAGTTTGGTTAGGTCCTTAGTGTGACTGCGTTCTTCTCTCTCGCAAATCAACTCCGGAAATTGCACAAAATAGGGAAGAAGGGATAAAATTAACATGTTCCATAGCTTGCTGCTTCTTATGACCTGCGGGCACATCACCTTGCTAACAAAGGTGCATGGTGATTTTCAGATATCTTAGGCGTCCATCATCAAGAATTTTGATAAGTCCAGGGTTTTACAGGAATCACAAGGCACAAAGTTAATAAATGGATGGGGACTAATAAAATAAACTTATTGACACTCTAAAGTCAGCACTAGAAGTTATTTAAACTTTGGTAATATATAAATAATGGAAACACGGGCAGGCACTGAAAACAGAATAAATAAAAATGTTTCATGAGATTCTGTAAAACTATTCATACTTTCTCTTCAAATGGTCGTGCGAGGTAACCAGCCAAGAATGCAATCGGTGCTAACTCTATGTCAGCTGCTGGTTCACACCACACATGAATGAATCCAAGCTGACTCGAAAACTGTCTCGTAGCAGACGTGATATGGCAGTTGGCAAGGTACGACTTTCATAATCACGAATGCCAAGTTTTATAGCTGCCTATTGTTGATAGGTGCATTTGCAGACTGACGCTTGCAAGATGCCAACCTGCACAAAACATGGCAAAATGTGTATAACATCAATCGATATATATATATATATATATATATATATATATATATATATATATATATATATATATATATATATATATATATATATATATATATATATATATATATATATATATATATATATATATATCTTTTTTTTCGCTAGTGGTACCTTCAGTATTTTCTCCGAGGTGAAAACTGCAGCCCTTGCGTGAACTTTGTCGTCCAGCCTTTGAATTGCCTTAGGCTGCTAAAAAGCAATACTATAGACCCGCTTTCAGAGCATGCTTTAGGGTGTATCGGAAGCTGAAAATAAGATTCGGTTAAATGCAATGCACTAGTAAGGCACACAGAAGACATTGTTGTAAGATACTTGATGTGATCAAGAAGGTACTTAATTTGCGCCACTATGGATCTGGTTGTCATGATTGTTGCTTCGTACGTTTGTTTGGTTAGCCTTTGCTTCGACGTGCCTCCTTTGACCTGATCAATGTCTTCAATATGGCAAAGTCCAACTCTAACCAAGATAGTCTCTCGTCATCTGACAAATAGAGTGGCTCCTCTTGGTGTCTCCATGGCTTCACTTATGCGGTGTTGGGCAAGGCATACCATTTTGATATGAGCGTCATAAAAGTGATCGTGGCGGAGCTATCTTGAAACACACATGCTTCAGGATGACACGGGGTGTTGTCCAGGAGGAAATGAAGTGTAGCTATAACAAGTGGGGAAAATAAAGCTATTGACCTGCGCACATTAATTTCTTCAAGGTTGTTTGGCTCAACATGAGCACGCGTGAGTAACTTAACTTGTAATGTGGGCAGTTCGGGAACACGGAGGGGACAGCTGAAGGAAGCAGGATCTCCAGTTTTATGTTCTTCCTGTAATCGTCATCTGTGAAGTGTAGTGAGTATACCAGTGACTTCTTACTCGGCTCCCACCGGCTTCCTTTTCCATCCTAGCCCTCCCGAGATATGTTTTTCAGCCACGCTGCTCGACGTTGTGAATCGCACGGGAACTCATGGTAACCGATCTTTTCTTGCCTTCGTGGTGCACAGCGGCACCCAGCAGTAGCCTGGCATGGTGCTGCATACGCTTAGGATGCTGTTATGCTGAGTAGTCAAAACGATAACACGCGCCAACCCAGCCAGCGCGCCCCTTCCGCGTCGTCTGCTCGTCCGTGCCGGCGGCGCCTTGTCCTGGAGTGGTGGCGCCCCCGCGGAGAATGACGGCGGAAACTGTAACTTCTCCCAATACGCGCTTCCCCAGCCATTGAGGCGCTGCGCGACGGGCCGCACCAAGTGCGCCTCTATTGAGCGGCCGTGGCGGTGTACTATGCACTCGTTTAGTTGTGTAGGGCACCGCCTCTGTTTTATATTCGTTTTCTGTACTGACTTGCATCGCCCATCGCTCGCGCCCAGTCTGTGCTTTCGTTTTTTTAGGAGGGGGAGTAATGCCACCTGGTGTCCCAGATGTTTTTAAGTGGCACCTGGAAGAAAAGGACGCCGAAGTTGTCTCGCGTGCTATGCGCGGAACTTTGCCTGCTGGTTGAGCTTCGTCCCGTCGTCTTAGTCACATCTAGCCCTGTTGTCCGTGACAATATATATATATATATATATATATATATATATATATATATATATATATATAATAACATTAATATTAATACTACTAATAATAATATTAATTGGTTCACAGGGAGGGAAATGCACAGTACCTGTCACACTTGCTCTGTGGACATCGAAACCACGCCGTAATGTAATGGATGAAGGTGGGAGTGAAAGTGGACAGAGAGAAAGGAGAGCTATAGTGGACTACGGAGTAATTTTGACCACCTAGGGATCTTTACCGTGCGCTGACATCGCACAGTACACGGACGCCACTTCGTTTAGCCTAAATATATATATATATATATATATATATATATATATATATATATATATATATATATATATATATATATATATATATATATATATATATATATATATATATATATATATATATATATATATTGTTGCATATTGTTGAGTGTGCACAGCAGCCGCTAGGCGGCTGCTCATCGAGAGTCTCGTGAAGAAGTGGCCCCGTGGCGTTCGAGAAGAAGAAGCTGAAGTCGGCTGCTGTCACTCAGTGCTTTCTGGACCTGCTCTTCTGGGCCTACCAGGTCAACCCTCTATTAAAACCAACCTTCTGTTTACGGGCCTAAACGGCTACGTGACAATATATATATATATATATATATATATATATATATAGAGAGAGAGAGAGAGAGAGATAGAGAGAGAGAGCGAGATGGCTACTAGCGCGCAGCAGCCAGTGAGCAGCCAGCCATGGAGAAGAATAAAAAAGCCGCTGTTGAACGGCGTAGGAGAGCCGGAAAGCTTAACTCTTCATATCCGCCCCGCCGGGGTGGTGCAGTGTTCTCGTACAGGATTGACTTGTATATCTGCATTGTTAAACTGCATTCTGGTTTTCCACAAGCTGTGGAGGCCCAGGAGCAGTATTGTATCGAAGGGAAACTCCTCTCTATTAGGAAAAGGTAAAAATCGTGTGCCATATGCATCTAGAGGTAGCTCTTTTTTTAAAGTTCTCTGAAGCACATCCCAGAAAAAGATGGCATCCCAACAGTCCAAAAACACGCGTTCTATCGTCTCTGGTCTTTTACACAAGAAACAGTTTGTTGACCAAGGGACGAAGAGGCCTTTAGCGGGCATCCATGTTTTGACTGATAATGTGCTAGGGTGGAGTTTAAAGAAAAATGATTTGACTGGTGGTGATACTGGCTTCTTAACTCTCTTGAGTGCATCATCTCCTGGGCCTGGACAGTGCGACAAACGGTATATCGGTACAGGAAGCATTGTGTCCACTAGGTCCGCATACAATTTTTTCCGCTTACCATTGCACAAATACTCCATGGAAAAGCGCACATGCAGCAATCTGTACGCGAGCACCACTTCTCGAAAGTACCCTCTTACTGTACCACCTACATTGAGACATGAACTGACAAGAAAATTAGGAAGGAGTCGACCAAGCCGAACTTGGATTACTGTTCTGAGGAAGACATCATTTTTGTCACGAAGGTACATGAAACGCGAGACAACTTGTCGCAAAAATAAATGCGCCAGACCAAGCCCTCCTTTTTGTGCGGAAAGAAACAAATTTGTTTGGCTCCTCCTTTCCCAGGTCGACGCCCAAATGAAAACGGCAAAAACACGGTGAAGTTTTTGTATGTTTGTCCTCGAAGCTCTGAGCACATTCATCACGCACCACACTTTAGCAGTAAGGAACAGATTACATATAGTGGCAAGCGAGAACATGGACAACTGCCTTCCTTGCCACGCATCACTTTTTTCCTTGGCCCTCGATGCTTGGTCATGCCAGTACGGATCTGGGTCCCGGTAAGAATCAAGGGGCACTCCTAGATACAACGCTGGAGTGGTTGACCAGCGCATCCGAGAATAGTGTTCGGGTGTGAGCTCTCAGCCACCATGCCAGAAACATTAGCTTTTTTCCCAGTTTATCTGGGCACCTGTGCAGCTGCGAAATTTCTGTACTACATTCGTCACCTCACAAATACTTTCTCTATTTGCACAAAAGACAGCGATGTCGTCGGCATAAGCCAGTATTTTCACATGCACTGATTGTAGCGTGAATTCCGTTAGGCATTCATTATTCCGGATGGCCAAGCAAAGCGGTTCAAGGAAGGCTGCGAATAACAATGGCGACAGTGGACAACCCTGCCTCACAGAAGATCGCACTTGGAGGTTTTCAGTGAGTTCTCCATTCAGAACAATCCGTGTGGTACAGTTTTTGTATGCCATTCTAACGCCCTCTAATATTATCCGGCCGACATTTGCATGATCTAATACGGCAAACAGAACATCGTGAGAAACGCGGTCGAAGGCTTTTGCCAGGTCCAGTTGTATCATCGCCACTCGGTTATCAAATGAGTCACAGCATTCTAGTATGGATCGTGCCACGTGTATGTTTGTAGCGATACTTCGCCCTTTTATGCCGCATGTTTGGTGCGTGCATCGAGCGTTGTTATAACACCCTGAAATCTTTTCGCTAGCACCTTCATGAAAATTTTGTAGTCGACGTTGCTGAGGCTTATCGGGCGATAAGACCCCACCAACAGGCGCTTATCAGGGTCATTGGTTTTTGGAATTAGCACTATGTGGGATGTTGTGAAAGACAGCGGAACACGTTTTTTCTGATAGCTTTCGTCAACAACCTTCAGCAGAGCCTGGGCTATTGCAGGTTTGAACACTTTGTAGAAGGCTGCACCCAGTCCGTCAGGGCCAGGGGCTTTACCTGCTGGCAGGGCATCTATTGCATCCTCAATTTCGTTCACGGAAATCGGCTGCTCAAGCCGTGTTTTACCTTCTTCCCCATGTCTCGGCATAAGTGGAAGGAATTCACTATAGAAGCCCCGTTCAGTTTTTCGCGACTGACAAAGCATATCTGCGAAATGATCACAGATTGCGTTCTTGGTTACACTACTGTCCGCCGAAATACCTGTGCTAGTTCTTATTTCTCGTATTTCCTTTCGGCACGCGTATCGTTTCTCGTCTGATAACGCACGCTTTGTTGGTGTTTCCCCCGCCCACAGCTGTTCCGTCCGCGCCCGAATGACTGCCGCAGTATACTTATCTGTGTCCATTTTTTCAAGCTGGGCTTTGACACCCCTGATCTCATTAAAGCATGCGCCTGGTTGGGCGTTTTCTATACACGTCAGAAATTCGAGCTGTTTACAAAGCTCTGCTTCTTTTTGCTTCTCTGCGTATCTTAATTTCGTGTTTTTTTTCTATCGCTCTCATTTTCACCCCCTGCTTAAATTTCTCCCATTTTACAGCGAAGCTCAACGGTTTCGCTCTAAGTAATATATTTAATTCTTGATCTGTTTCGTTAAAAAAGCTTTCGTCTCCAACAACTTATTATTAAGTTTCCATAAATGCCAATTAAACCGATTCTTACTTTGTTTTCTTCCAAAAGTTGCAATCACTAAGGCATGATCACTGAAAGCCACAGGTCTAACTTCGTACAAGGTGCAAAGTGGTACAAGTTCAGCTGCGACATACAATCTGTCTAAACGAGCATGACTGTTGCCCTGAAAATGGGTAACTGCGTATAGGCGCCATTTGTAAATACACTTCCAATATCTTCTAAATCATGGATATGGAGGATTTCATTCAAAACATCAGCACTTTTAACACGTACAATTGACTTTTTGGCGTGATCTGAAGCTTGGCAAACTCAATTGAAATCGCCCAGTAGGATTATCACTTTGTCACTGTTTAAATATGACTCCAATCCTTGCAAAAATAATTTTCGCTCAGTCTCTGCGTTTTGTGCATACACACAAATAACTCGGAAATCAAGGCCGCAGTGCAAAAAATCAACGACAAGGAGACGGCCCCTTTGACACGAGAAAATCGACTGTACCATAATACCAAGATTATTGCGAAGAAAAAGTACACAACCACTAGAGGCACCTACAGAATGGCAGACACATGCATCAAAGTGTTACGGAAAGCGAACACCATTCGGTCTGTAGCAACTTAACTCTCAATTTTCGATTCTTGGACGGCGACTACATGTAGGTCGTTATCTAGAAGAAGGCGACTGAGCTGACACTGTTGCCTTCTTCCTCCAAGGCCTCTCACGCTAATAGATGCTACACGCAGGGCTTCACTTATTGTCATATCGAAAAGAAAAAAAAAACGCCTTATAAATGGTGTCTGCCCTCGCGCCACACCCCAATACCCTTAACCCAAAAAGACACTTTGCACAACAAACTATGGAGGCGGTTTCCCCGCCTGCCTTGAATCGACCGAAATCTTCTGCCACGGCTTCAGGGTAGACCACCTCAAACCTGGAGTTTTGGGCGGCGGTCCATCTCCCCCGCTGTCGTGCTGTTGAAGCGTCCCGCTGTCAACGGCGTCGGGGGGGCGTTCTCCGGCCACTAAGGTAGCGGCACCGGGAAGAATGTCCATGCCCTCAGGATCTGGAGGAATGCAAGGAGCTTCAGTGACGACTGAAGATTTCGCCTCGCCCTCCGACTTGGGCCCGACGTCGTGGTGAGACGCTGGTTCATGTGTGGTGACATCCGCCTCAAGCGCGGTTTTCTCCTGAGGCGTCACCCCCGAGGCAGTCTCCCTCTCACCCGCAGCATTCTCAGTCGCAGCGGAAGATGTCTCTTCCATATCCGCCTCGTCCATGAACAAGGCGGATGCGTCCATGTGTTGTGCGGTTCAGGGAAGTGCATATGACACTCCCCGAGCAGCCACAATAGATTCATGTGCTTGACAGTTTGGTAAAACTGAAAAAGCTTTAACCTGCCGTGTCACGCGAAAGTGTGCTGACACGTTTTATTGTTCATCGTCTTTTTTTGAATGTCCAAGTCGGCAATAAAGAAAAAAAAGACCGGGGTGGTGCAGTGGTAAGACGCCTGACTACTGTCCGAAATTCCCGGGTTCGAATCCAACCTCGGCGGCTGCGTTTCGATGGAGACAAAACGAAGATTCGTCCGTGTGCTGTGCGATGTCAGCGCACGTTAAAGATCCCCAGGTAGTCGAAATTACAACGGCTCCTCTTTCTCCCCTTCAGCTTTAACTCCCACCTTCCTCCCTTCCTCTACGGCGCGGTTCAGGTGTCCGCAGACACAAGTGTGACAGATTCTGCGTCTTTCCGTTCCTGTGAAGCAATTCTTCTTATTATTATTACTTCAGATCACTAAGTTGCTTGGCAGAAGGCGCGGTGGATCGTAGCCCTCCACTAGACCACCTCCCTCTCTCTTTCACTCCCATCTTAATCGTTTTCTTCACGGCGTGCTATACGTGTCCGCGGAGAATTGTAACAGATTGTACTAACAGGTGTACTAACGCCTCCTAAACATCTCGGTCTGCTTCCGTTTGCTGTGCGGTGCGACTTTCGAGGTAGCGACAAATGAAAGGTGCCGCACAGACGCCTGGATATGATGCCCGGCGGGGTCAGCCAGCGACATGGCGCTGGGTCAGCTTCTTACATACATTAATCACCTGGTGATGTCATCACTTGTTGTGACGGTACTTCGTGCGCCTCTTGTATAACTTGTGGAACACAATCAGCATTTCATTAAGGCATCAAAGTTCACCTGCGTTCTATAATTCGTTTGCATTAAAGGAGAGGTGCAGTACCTATCACCCAAGCAATCCCGCTATCATCGCCATTGTAGGCAAGGGGGCGGGATTCACGATCCCGATTCAAGAGCGTTTCAGGATTCGGAGGTGGTGGTAACAACTTTTTATTGCCACGAAATGAAAGGAATTATTTCGGGCTGGGGCGAGTCTAGGGTGGCCTCCAGTCGGGAGCGACCTCTTGAGCTCGCGTGACGAGGGCCAGTTGCGTAGTTTTCCTTGGGCTGGCCAACAGCTTGTCCCATTCCTCCGCTGAGGGAGCTGGCAAGAGTGTCTTTGGAGGGGGATTGCTGGCGCATTCCCACAGTATATGGTCTTGAGTGGCCTGCGTCCCGTCACCGCAGTGCCGGCATGCAGGGTTGAATTCTCCGTTTGTAATTAACGATAGTCGGTAGGGGCTAAGAATGGCCTTTGTTTGTAGGCGTCTGAGTGTCGTGGCTTGCGCCCGGTCGAGGTCGGGGTGAGGGGCGGGGTACGTGCATCTTAGCTCGCGATAAAAGTTTGTTACCTCCGCGTATGTGCGCGGTGCCTCCACAGGCGCGTCCGTTCCCGATAGATCTCCCGTCTTCCGGTTGGTTAAGCCTCGGGCTAGACGGTCGACCCCTTCGTTTCCGGAGTTACCCGCGTGAGCCGGAACCCATACGAGATTGATGTTGTGATTGAGAGATCGGTTGCGCAGAATTCGCGCCGCGAGTGCGCTTACAGAATTTTTGGCGAAATTTTGAACGGCGCTTTTTGAGTCGCTTAGAATAGTTTTGGTGTGAGGATCCGCGATGGCCAGTGCGATAGCTACTTCCTCTGCCTCGCATATGGAGCTAGCATGAAATGTTATAGCGTTAATGAAGGTTGACTTTGGAGTGGCCATACATGCCACGTATGCTCCGTTTTTGATGTGCTGAGCTGCATCCACGTACACTGCTTGTGGATCGTCCTCGTACTGTTTCTCAAGGGTCTGTGCCCTTGTCTTCCTGCGGGCATCATGTCTACCTGGTAGCATGTTTTTGGCTATTGGTTTAACAACTAGTCTACTAGTTATGTCAGCCGATAAATGGGATGTTGCGCACACCTCCTCAGTGGGGTGGATGTGGAGCTTGTCGAGAATTACGCGTCCCGCAAGGCTGCGTGACAGGCGGGTCACTTGTGCTGTCTTATGGGCTTCAATTAGTTCAGATAGTGTGTTAAAAATTCCTAACTGCAGTAGTCGATCTGAGTTAGCGTATACTGGTAAGCTAAGGGCCGCTTTGTATGCTGTTCTAATTATGCTATTAAGTGCATGTTCGTCCCTACGACGCAGATGATAGTACGGGCAAGCGTACATGATTCTGCTTATCATAAAGGCTTGGATAATCCTGCACAGGTCGGCTTCTCTCATACCCCTGCGACGTGTGGCAATGCGTCTCACCAGCCCACCTATCTGGTGCGCCGTGACGCGTAGCCGGCGTATAGCTTCTGTGTTCTGCGTATTATTCTGAATCAACATTCCGAGAACTCTGATCGTGGCTACCGGGGGTATCGGATGGTTGTCAATGTGTAACTGGATAGGTTCTCGAGAATCTGGCTTTACCTGTGAAGCTTGTTTGTTCCTTATAACTAATAGTTCTGATTTAGCCGGTGAACAGGTAAGGCCGTTTTCCTGCACATAAGACTGTACCGTGTCGATAGCTCGTTGTAATGAATCTGTAATATCTCCATCGGAGCCAGAATTGGTCCATATGGTGATGTCGTCGGCGTATATGGAATGATGTATGTGTGGGATATCATCTAACAGACGCGGGAGGCCGCTCATAACGATGTTGAAGAGAAAAGGTGAAAGTACGGCGCCTTGCGGTGTTCCTCTCGTCCCTATTTGTCGCTAACTTTGTCAACGAAATGGAGCGTAGCCGTACGCGCATTCAGAAAGGCAGCGATGTAGTCGTATGTCCGTTTGCCTACGTGTAACTGTGAGAGGTGATTGAGGATGGAAGCGTGTGACACATTGTCGAAGGCCTTACTCACATCGAGTCCCAGGATGGTTCGCGTGGCTCTTATGCGATTTGTATCTAGAATGTCTTGTTGAATTTGCCACATAATGTCCTGAGTCGAAAGACCTGCTCGAAACCCAATCATGGACGGGGGAAACGTGCCTTCCGCATCGGTGTGCATAAGGAGCCTGTTTAAGACAACGTGTTCCATTACCTTCCCGAGACATGACGTTAGCGAGATTGGGCGGAGGTTCCCCATCTCGAGTCTTTTGCCCGGTTTAGGTATGAAAATAATTTTAGCGTGCTTCCATTCCTCAGGGACGCTGCCCTCTGTCCAGTACCTGTTGAAGAGGTCCGTAAGAGCCTCTACTGACTGGTCTTCTAAATTGCGCAACATCTTATTGGTGATGCAATCTTCCCCCGGTGCCGAGGTGGTGTTAATTTTGTTAAGAGCAGCCCTAATCTCTGCTACGGTAAAGACGCTATCCATGCGAGGATTATCCAATCCTGAGTAGCCATCTGGCGTGGGTATATCCTGGGAGGTGTTAATGTATTTATCTTTTAAAGTGGTCATGAGCTCTTCGTCGGTGCCTTGGAAAGATTGCGAGATCCTATGTAGGTTCTTGTGGGAATCTGCCTTAGTTCTCGTAGGGTCCAGTAAATGTCTAAGTAAAAACCACGTGTTCTTGTTCGTGGCGCAGTTGGTAAAGCGCTGGGCTGGGGATCCAAGGGATGGATGTTCGATTACCGGCGGACTAAGATGAAATGTGAAAAAAATGGTTCTATAATCATCTAGCCTCTTCAATAAAATCATAACCTTCAACTATTGCGATCCCATTATGTCAAGCCACAGCACAACAGCAAGCGTAGCCATGCAGATGTTGCTTTCGCAATCCTCCATGATAAGGTTTCGTACGGAGAGAGTGGCACGGACCAGTTTCGTCGCGCAAGTAAGGACGCGTTTTTGACAGGAGCCACGGATCAGTTTGTCAAATCCCCCTAATCTGGCATTCATCGGAAGCCGCATGTTGCGCAGTACCCAGGGACAGTAGTTCAATCCGGGTAGGCTAGCATTTCGCCACTTTAAAGGGGGGCCAGTTCCGGGACTCAGATCTCCCGTCTCGCTGAGAGCCGCACTTAGCACCGGAAAGCCAAGATGACGGCTGACGCAAATGACCCCACGGCACGCGGCCAAGGACCGCCAATCCAAGTCATCATGAAGGCCCAGACCTCTCTACAAATTTCGCCCCGACATTTTGTCGTGATCACCAAGCCCCAAAATGCTGTAGCCATTGGAAGTCTTCCAGTGTGGTGAGCTGGGCTTAGCCTTGCGTTCGTACCTCGGCGTGCCAATGGTGTCGAACTCAGCTTCTTGGTCTTCCGCCAGCAAAATCTACTCATTGAAGCACCAAAAATGAATACTTGGCGGACCTTCTGCTTAGTGATCTCGTGATCAAATCAGCTCAGGGAGATGCGCCTCAGAGAGGCCATCTCAAGCAAAATTGGGAAGCAATTTGCTACCCCGTCATCACTGTGGCAAATCGCGAAACAGGGCCTAACCTTTCTATCCACCATACGGAGTTCCACGCCGACCAAGCGGGAGAGCGGACGTGCAATCGATGGGCTTCATCGACCACGAACGCTTGCGCTCTAATTCGGCCACTGGATTTCGGAAATTTTCTGGGATTCGACTCTATTCAGGAAGCGCTCACCGCGGATTATCAGGACTCCAAGGTGGGCCGATTCTTTCGCTTTGCTTCTTTGAAGAACTTCGCAAGCCACGGAGACACTAGGCCTAGTTAGGCCTAGGCAAACAAAGGCACCCGCGGCCGTTTAGAAGCTCGACGAAAATGATGGAAACCGTGGAGGGAACGAGCATAGACCCTGCGGAGCTGAAAGAACCTGGCCAGTGGTTTATTGCTAAGAAAAGAGGAAAGGCGGTGCCACTTGAGAACGAGGAACGCAGCGTCACCGATTACCAAGGGAGAGAGCGAGCTGCGTCCAAGCTCGCCGGAAAGAGATTGGCAGCAAAGTCGGTTGAAAGGCAATCGATCAAGATACCCGACCCCCTTTCCCATTCCCCCTTTCTCAACTTATGCCTTGTGGCAAACTCTTCGAAAAAAAAAGATACCTGACGGAAGTGACAAAATATTTCTCCGCCCACGGGGAGGAGTCAGCCGCCTACTTAAGTACGGCAACATTGAACTTGCGGAGTTGATAGCTCGCACCACAATATAAACATCAGAGAGGCCGCGGAAGACACCTTCTCGGTCAACACAAAACAGCAGTCTATCCTCATCGACCCAGACGGCGAAGAACGGAAAAGAAAATACGTCGAACTACGCGTTCTCGAATTCGAGGGCCACAAAATTGAAATCATGGCGTACGTCGCTATGCCCGAAGACTGCGGTAAGGGGGTGCTACACAACATTCCCCTTCGCATCACCGAGGAAGAAATAGTGCAACGGCTACGCACGATCAAAGGCAACCCCCCCGTGCTAGGAGCCATGTGCCTGGGCAGGAGCTCAGCCACCGTGCTCATATTGTTTGAAAAACCAGAGGTTCCGAGGTGAGTGAAACTCTCACTTACATAGCAAAGATGTGTATTATAAAGAAAGAAATACGATGTTTGCAACGCATGCGGGCGCCTAGGGCACCGCGATGATGTCTGCCAAGATCCGAATAACGCTAAGTGCAGAAGATGCGAAGGGCGCCCAGATCAGAGACACACCTGCGAAATAAAATGTCAGCTGTGCGGTAAAGACAATCCGCTTGGCGACAAGAAGTGCAGAGAACTCTACAGGACTCCCTACCAGACAAAAAAACGTCAATGGGAGCAGAAAATCGCCGAACAGCAGCAGCAGTGGCTGCAGCAGCAGTACAACATGCAGCAGAAATATCCCAAAACCACACCTGAGAGCCGCCGCAGAGGACGCTCGAAATTCAGAAGAGACCACCGTGACCAACGCGGATATTCTCAAGGCAGAGCGGGGACTTCCCGCAGTTGGAGGATGCCAACCGACGTCACCGTTCAAGCTCCCGCAGCAGCAGGGAGCGGTCCGGATCCAAGTCCAGGTTGGGATCCAAATACAGAGTCACGGCTAACTCCAGGGACCCAAGGAACCCGTCGGCCACCCACAAGCGAAGCCCGAGCGGGGACAGTAAAACCGTGAGTTTCAGCAGTGGGGTTCCCCAGGCTAAAAATGATGAAAATAAAGTAAAAGTTAAAGAAATAGAAAAGTTAAGAAAGGAAGTTGAGGAACGGAGGGAGATAATTAAGAAACTCACCCAGGACCTCCACCAATTCAAATCACAGCCAAATTCCGGGGCTCCCCCGCCTCCACAGGCTACCCCCGCAAAACAAATAGCCAAACCGACACCTCCACCTGCGACGCCAAAGGTGCTAACACCACCCGCGGCTTCAGACACGGAGGAGGACGCAATGATCACTGAACAGTGCAGGCCACCTCCCCCGCAGAAACGAAGAGGCGGGGAAACGGATCCGCTGGCGGCAATAGAGCGTAGACTAGATGCCAAATACGGGGTGAGACTCGAGCGGCTCGAGACAGGCATGACCAACATCATAGGCGCCCTAAACCGAATTCAGGAATAATCTGAACAAACAAACGCGGCTCTTGCTGCTTTGGCAGAAAGGCAAACAGTGAGAGAAGGGATACTTGACCAATTCCAACATGGGCAAAACGCAACCAAAGAATAATTCGACAGTATGGCAGTAGAACTGCCGAGGATTCCCGCGCAAGCGAGCGTTAGTGCAACGACATCTCGAGCAAATAGTTGAAAAACCTCTAGCCGTAGCCCTACAGGAAACTGGCAAAGGCGTAATTAAATTATCAGGATATCAAGCGTTTGCTAGTGGACGGGGAGAAAAATCCGGGTCACTACATTCGTCAAAAGGAACGTAGAGGTAATCGAACATGAAATTAGTTCTCGCGACATTGAGGCGGTTTTCGTTGAAATCATCACGGGCAGGAAGAAGGAACCCAAAAATTTCGTCCTAAACATATATAGCTCTCCTCAGCAGCGCAAAGTTAGGTTCAAGACATTATTGCGCAAAGCAATGAAGGCAGCCGGAGCTAACCCCCTGCTAATTGTAGGAGACTTCAACGCCTGCCACCAAGAGTGGGGATATAATAGGCAAGATTCGAAGGGCAGGCAGTTATGGGAAGATTTTCACGAATTAAACCTCACCCTGCAGACAGACTCTGGCTGCCCGACCAGGGTGGGAAACAGTGTGAGCAAAGACGCAACCCCAGACTTAACATTCACCAAAAACGTAGGTGGAAGAACAGGAAGCTTAGGTGGAAGAACACAGAGCTCAACTTTGGAAGCGATCATTACGTCCTCGAATTAACGCTTAAACGGGGAGTCAAAGTAAGACGAGAAAAGATCATCAGCGCATTCGAATGGGAGAATTCAGACAAACTAGGGAATCTGCAAACATGGACGAAAATATTGAAAATATGGACGATTGGGCAGAAACCCTCATGCACCACGTTAAATCCGCTACCATTACCCTAGAGGGGGACGATGCACCGAAAACAGTCGACAGGAAACTCCTACACATGTGGGAAGCAAAAAAATCGCCGACGATTACGTTTCTGCCTAATGCGAAATTTGTGCGCAGCTCATCAGCTGTTTCACGTTTTCGATAGATTGAGGCAAAGATTTCGAGCAGGACACGTATGTACAATTACAGACAACCTTATTTTTTTTTTCACAGGTATTTCTTTAAGAAACACTCCACTAACAGTTCTTGCCTGTCATAAAAGAAGCTTTGTGGTCGGAGAAATTAAGAGAGCAATTAAGTTATCGGGAGGTCGATGGAGGCAGCGCGTGATCCCATACGAATGTTGCGCGACGATCAGATAGCAGCGTCTGACTGATGCCGCTCACGCTACTAGCGAGTGAAGAGAACGTGACTCTGCGTTTCAGCTTGGGATGCACGCACCGTGATCCGCTGATAGGGAGCTGTCGTTCCGGCAATCGGAGAGTACCCTCGCCGCCACGTAGGAAGAGGGGGGGAAGGGGGTATAAGCAGCGGCGAACGGGGGAACGCGCTCAGCAATAAGATAACACGCGCGGCTGGCGCCACGCAGGAAGAGGGGAGCTGAAAGGGGGGCGGAGCTGGTTACGAGGCCGACGCCGACGCGAAACCCAGGAACGGGCGCCAAAGAGCTGCGCTCTAAAAAGGTATGGAAAGACGCCTCCGGTGTCAGAGATGGAACCGAAACCTAAGGCGACAAATAGCCAGGCACAATAAGGAAATTGAGGATTATGCAATTAAACTTTGCGAGCAAAACTGGTGTAACAGGTGCGATGAAATGGAGGGCAACATGAGCCTTTCAAAGACGTGGAGCCTGCTACGATATCTTCTTGATCCCGACAGTTCGAAAACACAGTCAAACACAACAATAGCAAAGGCAAGACACACGTTCGAGGGGACTGACGCGGAACTAATAACTCATAGACACATATGTCGCCGATACAACATCCCTCCCTCAGGCAATACGCAGGCCCACGGAACGAGGCCCTAACGCGCCCATCTCAGAAGCGGAAGTTAGAGCCGAAATCCTGAGCTTAAAGACGCGATCAGCTCCCGGCCCCGATGGAATAACAAATAAAATGCTACGAAACCTAGACAACGCTTCCATAACGGCACTCACCAACTACATGCAAGAAGTATGGAGTAGCGGTCGCCTTCCCAAGCAGTGGAAAACTGTAAACGTTGTGCTAATTCCAAAACATGGCAAGCCCCCGAAATTGAAAAACCTCAGACCTATTTCTTTAACCTCATGCATTGGAAAGCTTATGGAACGCGTAATCCAAACAAGGCTAACTAATTTCATGGAGAAAAATTACCGACGATTACGTTACTTCCTAATGCGAAATTTGAGCGCAGCAAATAAGCTGTTTCACCTTTTCGATAGATTGAGGCAAAGAAATCGAGCAACACATGTATGCGCTATCACAGATTTTTTTTTTTTTTATTTTTCACACGTATTCCTTTAACAAAGACTCCACTAACAGTTCTTGACAGTCATGAAGGAAGCTTTGTGGTCGGAGAAATAGACTGATATATGTTCGACTTGGTACACCAATGCTTGATTCTCAAAGACGAGATCTATACAAGTGCCTCGCGAGGTTGTCAAAGCCGTGGGACGCGTTACGAGCGAGAAGAACGGGATACGAAGAGGCGTCCGTGTGCTGTGCGATGTCAGCGCATGTTAAAGACCCCCAGGGGGTCGAAATTACTCCGTAGCCCTCCACTACGACTACTCTTTCTCTCTTTCCACTTTCACTCTCGCCTTCCTCCCTTCCCTTACGGCTGGGTTGCGGTGTCCACAGAAAACAAGTGAGACAGGTACCGCGCCTTTCCCTTCCTATAAAAAGTAAATCAGTTTTTCTACGCGGTCATGCCCCACCGGGGTGGTACAGTGGTAAGACGCCCGACTACTGTCCGGAATACCCGGGCTCGAACCCGACCTCGGCGGCTGCGTTTTGATGGAGGCGAAACGAAGAGGCGTCCGTGTGCTGTGCGATGTCAGCGCACGTTAAAGATGCCAAAGTGGTCGAAATTACTCCGTAGCCCTCCACTACGGCTCCTCTTTCTCTCTTTACACTTTAACTCCCACCTTCCTCCCTTCCCTTACGGCGCGGTTCAGGTGTCCACAAACTCGTGTGACAGATACTGCGCCTTTCCCTTCCTGTGAACTAATTATTATTATTATTATCTACGCGGTCACGTTGTCTTGACTCGCTAGCGGCGGCAGCGGCATCAGACAGTCGCTGCTAGCGCTTCCTCCACGACCCCTCCCCCCCCCCCAAACCCCCTTCCTTTCCTTGTGTTCTCCGGCTGCTCCGCGCTTCCTGCGAGGCTTCGGTTGCCAAGCGCCGGCTCGAACTGGGGGGATGAAAGTGGGGAGGCGCTGGTTACGTGGCCGACGCCGATGCCGACGCGAAACCCAGGAACGAGCGCCAAAGAGCTGCGCTCTAAAACGACCTGTGGCCGCACGAGATGATCGGGCTCAGACCAGGCCTGTGCACACAGGATGTAATGCTCCGATTACAACATTACATAATTGACTCGAAATCCAGAGACGCGAAGGTAATTCTAGCACTAGATCTAACAAAAGCATTTGACAACGTAAACACCAGGCAATTCTCGCGGTACTACAAGAATCAGGAGTCGGCGAGAGGACACATAATTACGTAATGAATTTCCTGACAAACAGGACGTTGAAACTAAAGTTTCAAGACCTAGAATCCCCCACTGTCCACCTGGGAAGTAAAGGAACTCCGCAAGGCTCAGTGCTCTCCCCCTTCCTTTTTAACGTGGTGATGAGAGAGAGGCCTTCCTGCCGCTCTTAAAGTCATAAAAGATCTAAAGTTCAGCATTTACGCGGACGACGTTAATTTCTGGATGAACAATGGCCGCGATGGCAGCATAGAGGAACGCCTACAGGCGGCGGCGGGCACCACTGTGTCCTACGCGGCCGAAAGGGGTCTTCGTGCTCTCCGCAAAAATCCGAACTTTTCATATATAATCCAAAATCAATGAGGTGCAAGGGCGACTTTAAAGTAGAAATTAAGGTAGGCGGCAAAACCGTACCAAGAGCCCAGAAAATCAGAATTCTCGGACGTTTTATTCAAGAGGGCGGGTATAACGACAGAACGAAAAAAAACTCACTACCTACGCGACGCAAAAACAGGAATATTTAGTAGGATTGCATTCAAAGGCAGAGGCCTCAAAGAGAGAAGCCTCTTGAGACTGATGCAGGCGTTGTTACGACCGTGCATCCGCATTTGCGCGCTCTATTGTTCGCCTGTGGGCATGAATAAGTGCTGTGGATATGTGGTGATGGTCCAATGGCTCTAAGTGAGCCTGTTTCCAGGAATCCTGTTTTGTAAGCCTGTTTTGCTTTGTGGACACCCTGCAAATGCCAAATTGACCCTGTCAAGAGAACGTCTGGAAAAACACAAAGAAACGTCCCCCTGCGGGAAATGCAGGAAGTGCTTTCTTTCTTTTGTTCACCCTTCCAGTCGAGAAGCCCTATCGTCCAGTGAGGAATGCCTACTGTACAAAGGAGACGACAGAGTGACAAGTCCGCTGACGTGCAGGACAAGAAAGGAGCATGACGCATACGGCCATTAAATGATTTCCCGGGAATGCAGGAAAGATTTGCAATTGTCGAAAACGGACAATGCTGGGAGCGTATGCGGCGCCCACGTGCACTTGGGTTTCTGAGAAGTAAAAGCACTTGCCGGAACCAGCTGCCTATCGATTCTTGGCTGAAGAATAGAAATGTACCTCCTCGCCGTTCCCAAGCTTTTCCCGCCAACAAGTGACCAGGCTCAACGAAACAATGCCGGGCCAGTCAGTGCTTCAGACCATCAGTGCAGTGATGTGTTCGATTGGATGCCGATATCTGAGGGGCGTGCCCTGGATTTGGTTGGTCAGCATCTTCAGAGAGGGGCTGGACATAGGGGGTTTTAAGGACGCTGCAGAGCACGAAATGTCGCTCTGGGCCCTGGGTAAACGGCTCATCCAGTTGCTTCCCGCTATGAACTCTTAACGCTTGCCATTTTGCTGATGTACCCTTCTTTTTCGTGTAAATAATCTTGTAAATAAGTTTCTCAAAGTGCCATTAAACCTGCTTGTACATATTTCACCAACTTCGAAGATTCAATCCTACTTCAACCCCGAGTCTCTGCACGCTACCAAGTGAAGGCCGGGTCGACGTAGTCCCAGCGTCACGACAACTGGTGACCAGCGTTGGGATCTGAATCTACAAGCCACAACATCTGATGACTGGAGGTGGGATCTGGATCTACAAGCTACAACATCTGGTGATTCGAGGTGGATCAGAATCTACAAGCCACAACATCTGGTGATCGGAGGTGGCATCTCAAGCAACAAGCAGGAGCAACAATCGGCCAACAAGAGGGCAGCTCGGAACATCGATCGCATGTGTGGGTGAGTGCTTGGCTTTTCTTCTGATGTGGACCAGGTTCTAGAACAGGGTTAGATTTTAGAACGGGTAAAAAGTGTTGAAACGCCTTTAGGTTTGGTAGTTTGCACTGTTGTTTTGGAAGTAGCCGACACTCGGATCGATCATGGACCTACAAAAGCTGCAGAAACCGGAACTGTTGCAATTGTGTGAGGAATTGGGAATTGATACAAGTGGTTTGGCACGAAAACCTTTGATTATAAAGGCAATCACAGATTTGGGAGCCGATGATGAGGAGCTCAGTGAAGCATGGAACCTCATCGCCCAAAAAAAGGAGGAGCAGCTCAGACAGCAGAAAGAGCGGGAAAAAGAGGAAAAGAGGCGTGAGCGTGAACTTGAGAGGGAAAAAGAGGAAAGGGAGCGCGAACGTCAGAGGGAAAAAGAGGAAAGGGAGCGCGAACGTCAGAGGGAAAAAGAGGAAAGGGAGCATGAACTTGAGAGGGAAAAAGAGGAAAGGGAGCACGAACGTGAGAAGCTTGAAAGAGAAGCAAAAAAGCTGGACCAAGAAATTGAGCTCCGGAAATTAGAACTAGAGTTGAGCAAGAGGTCGGGCGATTGTCCCCAGCTAGCGGTACCTCGTCTCAACAAGGAGGCAGATTTCAAGATGTCAAAGTACATGCAGCCATATGTGATATCAGGGGATATCGGTCTGTATCTGGCTAACTTTGAGCGAACCTGCGAAAAACTGTCCTTCCAGCGAGACACTTGGTCTCAGAGATTATTGACGGTTCTGCCCAGCGAGGCAGCGGAGGTTGTCGCACGGCTAAGCAAGGAGGACGCGGACAACTACGAGAAGGTCAAAGCTTGCCTTCTGAGAAAGTATAGGCTTAGCGCCGAGGCGTTCAGACAACGTTTTCGGAACGCTACTAAGTCCAGGGACGAGAGTTACCCTGAATTCCTGTACAATTTAAGAGTAAATTTGGGCGAGTGGCTAAAGAGCACAGATTCCTACAGTGATAGGGACGCTGTAGTCGAGCAAATTCTTTTGGAGCAGTTTTATAACTGCCTCCCAGAAAAAGAAAGAAATTGGTTACAGGACCGAGGCGAAATTAAGTCGGCAACTGAAGCTGCCGAACTCATTGAGGAGTACGCTTCGCGCCGACAATTCAGCAACCCAGCAGTGTATAGGCCCCGCAATCCCAAGTTGAGTGTGAATAACCGTCAGAAAAGGCACTTTGCTAGATTTGCAAACGAAGAAAGGAAGACTTCTTCAGGCAAACGCCCTAGAAAGGACGGCAGTGAGATAAGTGGGGAAGTGACCACCGCGCAGAACACAAAGAACAAGCTTGGGGCTAGGAAGCCGCTCACATGCTTTAGGTGTAATGAGCAGGGTCACATTGCCGTCAACTGCCGGAAAGAAAAGATTGCTTTCTCGTATGTCAGGGACTGCGATGAAAATATGCAGCTTTTAGAACCCTACCTGCATGACCTAGTAGTCAACGGGAAGCCTTGCAAGGTACTGCGCGATTCGGCCGCAACGATGGATGTTGTCCATCCGGCGTATGTATCACCTTCCGACTATACAGGACAGTGTGCATGGATCCGACAGGTAGTTGAGGAACAGAGTGTGTGCTTGCCGATCGCGAACGTGGTCATCGAGGGCCCTTTCGGCAAGTTAACAACCGAGGCTGCCGTTTCAGGAAAGCTTCCTAAGTGCTATCCGTATTTGTTTTCCAACAAATCGGACATGCTACTGCGAAAGAGGGGCATCCTTTTCGGAGAAAGAGTTGTGCAAGCCTTAACACGTTCAAAGGCGCGAGAACTAGCTACACTGCTCATTCCATAAAAATCCACAGCGGAGGAAACGGCAGTTAAAACAGTGGTAAATGCGGAAGATAGCAGGTCAGAAAACTTTGAGAGCGAGGCATCTCAGATATGTCAACTTGAAAGGGAGCTTGATGAGACGCGGAATGAGGACGTTCTTGAGAGTAACCTCTTGCCGCCAGTGTCTGGTAATCTCACGAGACTTTTAGGTGGAACCCGAGAGGACTTAGCTATAGAGCAAGCCAATGATCCCAAGATACAGGAGATAAGGGAGCGCCACCGCGCCACTAAGACAGCAAACAATATTTCTTTCGAGATGAGAAAGGGAGTGCTGTATCGCTTATTCAAGGATAAGCGCGGAGTAGAGCGGGACCAATTAGTCGTTCCCCAAAAGTACCGCGGAGACTTACTGCGACTTTCCCATGGCAGCTCGTGGTCATGTCACCTTGGAATAAAGAAAACAAAGCAGAGGCTGTTGCAAGAATACTATTGGCCTGGACGTTTTAAGGACACGGAAAATTTTGTACGGTCATGCGACACGTGCCAGCGGGTTGGAAAGGCGCAAGATAAGTGGAAAGCTCCGATGGTGTTAGTACCAATCATTACCGAGCCGTTTCACCGGTTAGTAATAGATGTAGTTGGGCCACTTCCTGTGACAGAGTCAGGGTACCGTTATATCCTCACTATGTTATGCCCAGCCACAAAATTTCCAGAGGCTGTTCCGCTGCGCGAGGTGACGTCCGAGAGTGTAGTGGATTCGCTGCTGTCAGTGTTTGCACGAGTTGGATTCCCTTCCGAGGTCCAAAGTGATCAGGGTAGCGTTTTCACGAGTGTCCTCACCACCTCATTTCTCGAGCGATGAGGCATTAAGGTAGTTCATAGCTCGATCCATCATCCGCAGAGCAACAGCGTAGAAAGATGGCACTCTGTTCTCAAACGAGTCCTGAGGGGACTGTGCTATGAAAACAGGCGCGAATGGGATACCTGCCTGCCTGCAGCGCTTTTCGCTTTGCGGTCAGTGCCGCACGAATCCACTGGATTTAGCCCAGCCGAGTTGGTGTACGGAAGGTCACTGCGCTCACCTTTGCGAATGGTGCGCGAAGCTTGGGAGGGGCGCGGAGAAGACCCAACAGTAGTAGAATTCATTCTGAACCTCTTGAATCGCTTACATAACACTAAGGAACTCGTTGAGGCCAGCATGAAGTCAGCCCAGGCCCGTTCCAAGGTGTACTATGATAAGTCAGCCCGTCAAAGGACGTTTTGTATCGGGGACCAGGTGATGTTGCTGAGAAGTTCAAGGCAGAATAAGCTCGAAGTACAGTGGGAAGGACCGGCTGAAGTCGTTGCAAAGCTTTCTAACACTAACTACGCAGTGAAAATTCCCGGTAGGCGTAAAGAAGTGCGCACTTATCATTGCAATCTTATGAAGCCTTATGTGCAGAGGGAAGCCGTGGTAAATCTAACGTTAAACCTTCCCGAGGAGATGGGGGACAACTTGATTTGCCTCAGCGGAAAAGGAAGCAACGCTCAGGAGCTTCTCAAAAGACGGAGCAGAGAGGAGAACTAAAGAAATCCCAGCTGTCCGATCTGGGCGAGATAATAACAGAGTTTGAGGCCTGCTTCGTGGACAGGCCAGGCAGAACTGATTTGACTGAGCACGATATTGAGCTGACTTCAGACGTGCCAGTGCGATCAAGGTGCTACCGATTTTCTCCAAGGCAAAGAGAAATTCTGGATAGGGAAGTAACTCGCATGCTGGAATTGGGAGTAATAAAACCCTCGGAAAGCGATTATGCTTCGCCTATGATCTTAGTAGAAGCTCCAGGTAAAGACCCTAGGCCTGTGGTAGACTACCGAAAGCTAAATTCTCTCACCAGGGATCAAGTGTATCCCATTCCGAATATTGAGGAGAGAGTAGAACAGGTCAGTAGAGCGGCATATGTGACTACGCTGGACCTTACTCGAGGATACTGGCAAGTACCGCTCACTGAACGCGCCAGTAGATACGCGGCTTTCGTCACTCCGACGGGCAGATACCAGCCAACAATGATGAGTTTCGGGCTCAAAAATGCTCCATTTTGTTTTTCCCGACTCATGGATAGGGTTTTAAAGGGGTGTGAAACATTCGCGGTGCCTTATTTAGATGACATTGCGGTTTTTTCCGACTCATGGGCGGACCATATGGTACATCTAAGAGCTGTACTGAGCCTTTTGCGTCAAGCTGGACTAACCGTAAAGGCCGAGAAATGTTGCCTGGCAAGGGCGACCGTGGACTACTTGGGTCACAATGTAGGTCAAGGTTTCAGGAAACCCAGCGAGATTAAGATTTCTGCGGTATCAGACTACCCGCGGCCGAGCACGAAGACGGAAATTCGGGCATTCTTGGGTCTGACGGGATACTACAATCACTACATCCCTAACTATTCAGCTTTGGCTAGCCCTCTGACCGACGCTCTCCGCAAGACAGAACCGACAAATGTAGTCTGGGACGAACAAAAGGAAGCCTCCTTCGTAAACCTGAAGGCTGTGCTGATTAGTCGTCCGGTATTGCGAGCTCCAGACTATGCCCGAGAATTCACGGTCCAGTGTGATGCCAGTGATCGAGGGTTAGGTGCTGTTCTCTGCCAGAGAGATGACGACGGTAATGAGCACCCCGTGCTCTACCTGAGCAGAAAACTGAGTTCTAGAGAGAGGGCTTATTGCGCGTCAGAGAAAGAGTGCGCTTGCATTGTATGGGCCATTCAAAAATTGCAGTGCTATCTTGGAGGGGCCAAATTCACCGTAGAGACGGACCATTGTCCCCTGGCTTGGCTGCAAACTGCGACATCGAAGAACAGTCGCCTTCTTCGGTGGAGCTTGATTTTACAGCAGTACAATTTTGAAATAAGATACAAAAATGGGAAGTTAAATGCGAATGCGGACGCGCTTAGCCGCTCTTTCTAAGCGGTCCGAGATGTTCCTCACCATGTATCCAAATTGATAATCAGGTTTTTTTTTTTTTTTTCGTGCGCTTGTATATGTGTGGCTATGTAAAGCAGCACGTTAGGTTTTCTAGGCATACGTGGGTCCTGAACGTCTTGAGTGTGGGCTTTTCTCGAACAACAATGGCAGTTTTCTTTTAACCTGGTCTCTTCAGACGGGAGCCGAGTGCTTGTTTAGACATGTGGTTGAGTTTCAGACAGCTCGAGCAATTTGGCTTACAACAATCAAGACAACGCGACAAGCAACAGCGAGCTTCAAGCGTTCACGTGCAGGCCATTAAGTCGTCTCTTCATGCAGCAGCTGCGACTGCTGCCCTCCGAGACTCTTCTGGCGGGGGAGGAGGCTGTTACGACCGTGCATCCGCATTTGCGCGCTCTATTGTTCGCCTGTGGGCATGAATAAGTGCTGTGGATATGTGGTGATGGTCCAATGGCTCTAAGTGAGCCTGTTTCCAGGAATCCTGTTTTGTAAGCCTGTTTTGCTTTGTGGACACCCTGCAAATGCCAAATTGACCCTGTCAAGAGAACGTCTGGAAAAACACAAAGAAACGTCCCCCTGCGGGAAATGCAGGAAGTGCTTTCTTTCTTTTGTTCACCCTTCCAGTCGAGAAGCCCTATCGTCCAGTGAGGAATGCCTACTGTACAAAGGAGACGACAGAGTGACAAGTCCGCTGACGTGCAGGACAAGAAAGGAGCATGACGCATACGGCCATTAAATGATTTCCCGGGAATGCAGGAAAGATTTGCAATTGTCGAAAACGGACAATGCTGGGAGCGTATGCGGCGCCCACGTGCACTTGGGTTTCTGAGAAGTAAAACCACTTGCCGGAACCAGCTGCCTATCGATTCTTGGCTGAAGAATAGAAATGTACCTCCTCGCCGTTCCCAAGCTTTTCCCGCCAACAAGTGACCAGGCTCAACGAAACAATGCCGGGCCAGTCAGTGCTTCAGACCATCAGTGCAGTGATGTGTTCGATTGGATGCCGATATCTGAGGGGCGTGCCCTGGATTTGGTTGGTCAGCATCTTCAGAGAGGGGCTGGACATAGGGGGTTTTAAGGACGCTGCAGAGCACGAAATGTCGCTCTGGGCCCTGGGTAAACGGCTCATCCAGTTGCTTCCCGCTATGAACTCTTAACGCTTGCCATTTTGCTGATGTACCCTTCTTTTTCGTGTAAATAATCTTGTAAATAAGTTTCTCAAAGTGCCATTAAACCTGCTTGTACATATTTCACCAACTTCGAAGATTCAATCCTACTTCAACCCCGAGTCTCTGCACGCTACCAAGTGAAGGCCGGGTCGACATAGCCCAGCGTCACGACAGCGTACATAATAAGTCGAATATGCTATGCCACACCGTTCCTCAACATCAGGACCAATGAAAAAGATAAGCTAGACTCAGTCATCAGGCGTTGCGTCAAGAGGGCGCTTGGTCTACCCATCTCCTCTTCTACGGAACGCTTGATAGAAATGGGAGTGCATAATAGCTGGGCGGAACTTGCTGAAGCGGTGAGAATCGCCCAACATGAAAGATTAAGTAGGTCGAGCACGGGTCGAGCCATCTTAGAATGGGTGGGTCGAAAAATAGATAGGGGCACAGCCGACAAGGTTGCCCTACCACCACAATGTCGCGAGAACATCATTGTCCGTCCTCTCCCCCGCAACATGCACCCAGATTACCACAAGGAGAGACGGGAGAAGAGAGCAGAAGCACTGGTTGAAAGTGCAAAAGAATTCAGAGTAAAAGAAGTTGCCTACGTAGACGCTGCAAGCTGCCTATCAGGGGCGGCAGTCGCCGCGGTAGTCGATGGGAGCGGCGCACCAGTCGTCTCCGCCACCATCCGAAGTAGAAACATAGACACGGCTGAAGAGGTCGCAATAGCGCTCGCTTGCGTCGGAACGAAGGCTAGATTGATCTTTAGCGACAGTAAAACTGCTATCTGGAATATCGGAAAAGGCAGGGTCTCACAAGAAGCCGCCCGAATTCTAAAATCTGCAACTAAAATCGATCGCAAAATCACCCTAATTTGGGTCCCAGCACACACGTCCGTCCCCGGCAACGAGGCGGCCCATGATTTAGCCCGAGATCTCTACTTCCGGGCAAACGCGGAGCCGCCCGACTGCCAGGCGATGGACGAACGTTTGCAAACCTATAAAGAAATAATCGAAAATTATAGATTAGGAAGACGTCTGATGCCGCCACCGGATCCTAGCTTAAATAATAAAGAGGCCATAGCCTGGCGGCGATTACAAGCCGGAAATTTCCCGAACCCTGTCTGGTTGTTTCACACCCAGATAGAGGAGAGAAAAAACGATAAATGTAAAGCCTGCGAAGCGAGGGGGACCCTCGACCATATAATTTGGGAATGCCCTAAGTCTCCGGGCGCTAGGGACAACATTAAAAGTAGAGAAGCCTGGGTAACCCTGCTGCGAAGCGACGTCCCCGCTGACCAGCAGAAAGCCGTCCGCCTGGCGGCTGACGCCGTGAATAACCAATGTATATTCGCCAGTCCTTAGTCGCGGAGGTTCCAGCCCCCGTTCCTCAGGCCTGCGCGCGAGGAGCGGGGAGTAGGGGGCCTCCTAAATCGGTGGAAATTAAGGTTTTAATCAATCAATCAATCATCAAATCACGAAACAGCGGAAACTGAAGATGGTGTCCAGTGGATGCCCCGCCGGTGTGCTGCAGTGGTAAGACGCCCGACTACTGTGCCGGAGTACCGGGTTCGAACCCGACTACAACGGGTGCGTTCCGATGGAGGTGAAACGAAGTGGCCTCTGTGTGCTGTGCGATGTCAGCGCACGTTAAAGATCCCCAAGTGGTCGAAGTTCCCCCGTAGCCCTCCGCTACTGCTTCCCTTTCTCTCTTTCCACTTTCGCTCCCACCTTCCTCCCTTCCCTTAAGGCGCTGTTCAGGTGTCCACAGAGCAAATGTGACAGATACTGCGCCTTTTTCCTTCCTGTGAGCCAATTATTATTATTATTATTATTATTATTATTATTATTAAGGGCTCGCCTATTGCCGGAAATATGTAGCAAGGGACGGTGACGTACAACTTTGAAATTCTCCAAAAGCAGCCCCATCTGCGCACTATCTCGGCATTAAGTGTGTTTGGCACCGTGGGCCACAGAGCAGACAGAGGCCCAAATCCATTGCAACATTAGTGCGGACTGTGTGAACAACACGCCCCTTTCTTGGAGGGATTGGGGGCTCCCTATTACTGTAAGCTGAAATGTGCTCTTTTGTGGTATCCGCCATGCCACAAACTCCAGAGACTGTACCACCAAGTACCACCTCGACGCCAATATGACTGCTAAAAGGGCAGAAAAACTGGCGCAATGGGGAAGGAGCCATGCCAATATGATTACGGCACCGCCGCTGACGTCACCAACTCAAAGAAGCAAACGCTTTGTTGTGGTTGCTGTTATGAACTTTATTTTTCCGCCGATGTAGGAGACCCCTATTCCCCGCCCCCTGCATGCAGGCCTATGGGACGGAAGCCGGGGACTCCGCGACTAAAGACATGAGAAGCGACAGTGTTTCTTTGCGGCTTCAGCCGCCAGGCGGATAACTTGCTGCTGGTTGGTGGGGTACTCGCTCCGCAGTAGCAGCTTCCAGGCTTCTCTACTATTTATGTTTTCCTTGGCGCCAGCGGAATCAAGGCATTGCCAAATTATGTGGTCCAGAGTACCCCTTTCTCCGGAGGTTTCGCATTTATCGTCCGCCTTTTCCTCCACTTGCGTGTGGAAAAGCCCGACGGGACTTGGGAAATTCCCAGCTTGCAGGCGCCACCAAGCGACGGCCTCCTTCTTAGTTAGCGTTCGGTCCGGTGGTGGCAGGGACCTTCTGCTAAGTCTGTAGTGTTCTAAAATTTCCTAACAAGTTTGCAGCCTCTCGTCCATCCCATCGCAATCAGGCGGCTCTACGGCTGCCCGGAAGTAGAGAGCTCGGGCTAGCTCGTGCGCCGCCTCGTTGCCGGGGACGCACTCGTGCGCGGGGGTCCAAATAATTCGAATCTTTCAAATTTTCCTTTCTCTAAAATTTTGGCTGCCTCCATCGAGACTCTCCCTTTTCCAAAGTTCAAGACACCTGTTTTGCTGTCACTAATGACTATGCTGGCTTCCGTTCCAACGCAAGCGAGCGCTATTGCAACTTCTTCAGCCGTGTCTACATTTCGGCTTCTAACGGACGCGGCGGCGGCGGGCACGCCGCGGCCGTTGACGACCGCAGCCACCGCTGCCCCCGACTTCGCGCTAGCCGCGTCCACGTAGCCGACCTTCCCCGGCTTCATTTTCCCCGCTTTCTTTGCGAGAGTCTCGGCCCTCTTTTGTCTCCTTTCCTTGTTGTACGTAGGGTGCATGTTTTTAGGTAGAGGGGGGAGGGCACTATTATATATTCGCGACACTTTCGTGGAATGTCTCCTTTGTGGCTTGTTCCTCTATCTGGCTGCAGTCCCACTCAGCCGAGGATGGTTCTGCCCGTGGTAGTTCTGCTCAATCTGTCTAATTGCGCCATGGGCACAACCTCCGCTAGTTCCGTCCAATTGTTGTGCACCCCCATTTCGAGGAGGCGTTCAGTCGAGATCGAGATAGGTAGTCCCAGAGCACTCTTCGCGCATCGTCTGATGAGTGCGTCTATTCTCAGCTTTCCGTCTGATCTAATGTTTAGGAATGGTGTGGCGTAACATACGCGGCTAGTGATGTAAGCCTGCATTAGTTTCAGGAGGCTTCGTTCCTTAAGGCCCTGACTCTTGAGTGCGATTCTCCTGAACAGACACGGGACTTGCGTGGCGTACGCGTTCATTTCTTTACCGTTATATCGTTGTACCCATCTGCTTGTAGAAACAGCCCAGGATCCTAATTTGTTCGACTTTTGGCACTATTTGGCCGTCTACTGTTACGCTGATGTTTATCTGGCGTTTAAACCTGAGCGCCTTCGGGTTGTAGATAAACAGTTCCGATTTTTGTGGAGAGCACGAGAGGCCCCTTTCGGCCACGTAGGACACCTTGGTGTCCGCCGCCGCTTGCAAGCGCTCCTCGATGCTCGCGTCACTCCCCCGAGTGACCCACAGGTTGACGTCGTCAGCGTACATGCTGAATTTTAAGTTTTCCACTTTCCTCAGTTCTGTCGGGAGGTTTCGCACGGCAACATTAAAGAGGTACGGGGACAGCACCGAACCCTGTGGCGTACCCCTGCTTCCTAGTTTGACGGTGCAGGATTCAATGTCCTGAAACTTTATCTTTATCGTTCTACCCGACAGGAAGTCTGTTACGTAGTCGTATGTTTTCTTTCTGACCCCCAATTCTTGGAGGCCAGAAAGAATTGCCGCGTGTTTTACGTTATCGAACGCCTTTGTCAGGTCTAGACCTAGTAGTACCCTCGCGTCCCTGGTTTCGCTTTCTATGATGTCGTGTCTCAAGTGGAGTATTACGTCCTGTGTGCACAGGCCGGGCCGGAACCCAACCGTTTCGTGCGGCCCCAGGTCGTTAAGCTCCATGAAATGCGTTAGTCGCGTTTGGACTACCCGCTCCATCAATTTCCTTAAACAGGATGTTAGAGCTTAAAGCGGGTGTGACGTCAAAACGGCCAAGCGCCACCACCGCCCCCACACAGCGGATTGGTGAAGCAAGCCCACTCTAACCTCAAGCAAGGCGAATGCGTTGCTAGGCTAATGCGGTCAATAAAGGTTTGGTTTGGTTAGTGAGGTTTAACGTCCCAAAGCAACTCAGGCTATGAGAGACGCCGTATTGGAGGACTGCGGAAATTTCGACCACCTGGGGTTTTTTACCGTGCATTGAGCGGCTCAGGTAGGGCTGCCTCCTAATCCCGCTCCTCTTCTCCTTCCGCTCGCTCGGCGGCCGACGCCGAGCTTGAGGTGGAGGTGAAGGGTGGCAGTTCCTGGCCCTACGGGGCTGGGATGGCAGGACAAAGCCGCTTGTGGCGGTGGCTAGCCAGCCACCGATTTTTATCTTTTGCAGGCCGTCATTGCACCCGCCACTGCTTCGGTGGCTGACGACGACTGTTGTTGCGGCACGCGTCTTTCTCTCCCTCTTCTTTTTCTTTCTCTGTTTCCCTTATGTCCGCACGAGGCAGCGGAGGTGGCTCAGCTACAGAGCCAGTAGCAGGCCCGTGCATTTTCTTTTCCGTCTTCCTACAGCGACAACAACACAATTTGGTTTGGTTTGGTTTGGTTTTGGGGGTTTAAGGTCCCAAAGCGACTCAGGTTATGAGAAACGCCATAGTGCAGGACTCCGGAAATTTCGACCCCTGGGGTTCATTAACGTGCACTGACATCGCACAGCACACGGGCGCTGTAGCTTCTCTCCCAGTTCAAAACCAGATGCTACTTGCCGAAATTGAAAGCCTTGAAGCTAAAACTGCTCCTCCCGCCCCCAATCTGCCCCCCATGCAGAAGCCACGGAGAGCGATGCTGCGTCGCCGGTGACCTCGGACTCCTGCGTGGCAATTATTAAGCCATCCCTTAATGCCAAATTGGAAACCTTTATCTGGACGGCCATTGAGCGTTATTGCTAAAGTCATGGAGGCCTTTCCTACTATTATCAAGATGTCGTGAATCTCCCCGGCACGTCTCGCTGGGTCGCTCCTCTTAAAAACGTATCCGGCTGGCACTCAAAATGTTTGCGTCGAGAAATTGACATCGAAGACGATGAAGACAGCTGCCCCCAACAGGAGCTCCGCTCCAAAATTTTGCTTCATATTTATTCATTCAATAACTTTTGTGATCATAAATCTTATGTTTTGTTTAGTTGTCAATTACTTTAATACACTAATTCAGTTTGTGTAGGACATTTGGAAGTCCACACTGAACCCTGGCCAATCGCCCTTCGTGGGTATGTGCCAAATATCAAGGAAGAAGAAGAAGAAGAAGGAGCTCAATTGCAGTTCCTGAAATATGGCTCCGGGGCATCTACCTTCACTCCTTTAACCCCAAAATCAGAACATGGCGGAACAACTTCGATGTAGGCATTCCCCCTTATCTAAATTGGCCTCCCCCGTCACTGTAACTCAATGGAACTGCCGAGGAATACGGTCTCGCACTAACCGGGCCGAACTTCGGCTTTTCCTCTCATCGTTCGAGCATATGCCCGTCCGGGTTGCCCTTTAGGAGCCAGCAAAGGGCGCCACTCTAACATTAGGACGTTTCAGCAGGGCTCCTCGTCTTGTATGTGCGTTCGAAAAATTACACAGCACATGTGGTCGACTTGAAACTCCAACTTGACTATTTCTATGCAGTGGTAACTCTCCTCCCCTACCAGACGCAGGACCAACCGCTGCAAATTCTAAATGGCTAATGCATACCCAAATTGCCGAATGTGTCATTATCGGACCTGTTTAGCCGTGCGCTAAAAGCTGCGGGTCGGGACCCGCTCTTGATTGTGTGCTATTTCAAATCCCCCAGTCGAGTGTAATGCCGTGAAGAGAAACGTGAATGCAAGTTGATGGAGCCTGCGTTTATGTTGCGCCTCACTCTCCCACAGACCCCGTCCACCCAACACGTATAGAGCTTATTCACATGACGTCATTGCAGCGTTACTGGCAACCATATCGCGCGCAATGCAATATCAAAAAAGGGGAACGAAAAAGAGAGCGAGGGCCTACGGCGAATCATGACACAACGTATGTGAAATATGAGCTCGGTTTGGACGGCGTTACAACAGGCGTCTCAAGTATACGACAAATGAGCGGCGCGCCGCAGAGACGATGCCTGTATACCGGCGCTGAAACGCATCGGAAACATTTTTTCTGTGCTTTTAGTTTCGAATCACCCAACGTTATGGCGTCTCAGCAATACAGAGTTGCCAAAACTGCCGCCTGCTAAACCTGATAGTGAATACGGTCTACAGGTAACTCTGTGACCCGGGATACGTGTCCGGATTTAACCTTTACCAGCACCATTCAGTATGCGGAATGGGTAAACACTGATGAAACCCTCAGTAGCGACCATTGCATACTAAACACAATTTGAAACAGACCATTAGCAAAACCCACAATACAGGCTCGACACCAAGATTGGTCCAAATTTTGAAACATTACAACACATCGACATCCATACTCGAGCAAGGCTACCAGTCTTGGTTTCTGGCCTTCGCTCCACCGAAACTAAAATGCAGCTTTCCGACCCGGTATCAGACGTAGAGAATCGCCTTCTCTACATCTGGGAAGTACTGCTTTGTCTTGTTAGCCGGTGGCGCTGAAAAGAGCATAACCGCAAAATTAAGTCTCGAATTTCCGAGCTTACCCAGCAGGCGGCTGATTATGCGGCGCTCGCAGGCGGCAACTGGGTGGATCGTTGCAACCCGGTGGCGCGGCAGATGTCCTGCAGGCACACCTGGCGGCTCTTGCGCGCTGTTATCGACCAAACGGAAATACACAAAGAAATTCAGAAACATCCACAACGAGCCTTACACAGCTTTCAGGACAACAGAACGCAGCTAGCGCACAAGTTATGGGACCGATACTTCGGCACTATCCAGAACCCCCGCGGACCGGCGTACTCTTATGGAGGGTCGAAGAACGTTGAACTGGATCAGCCGTTCCAGCTTCACAATCGGAGGGCGGCCCTGGGCCCCGCCGGGGTGGTGCAGCGGTAAGACGCCCGACTACAGGGCCTTCGCTCCACCGAAACTAAAATGCAGCTTTCCGACCCGGTATCAGACGTAGAGAATCACCTTCTCCACCTCTGGGAAGTACTGCTTTGCCTTGTTCGCCGGTGGCGCTGAAAAGACCATAACCGCAAAAGTAAGTCTCGAATTTCCGAGCTTACCCAGCAGGCGGCTGAGTATGCGGCGCTCGCAGACGCCAACTGGGTGGATCGTTGCAACCCGGTGGCGCGGCAGATGTCCTGCAGGCACACCTGGCGGCTCTTGCGCGCTGTTATCGACCAAACGGAAATACACAAAGAAATTCAGAAACATCCACAACGAGCCTTACACAGCTTTCAGGACAACAGAACTCAGCTAGCGCACAAGTTATGGGACCGATACTTCGGCACTATCCAGAACCCCCGCGGACCGGCGTACTCTTATGGAAGGTCGAAGAACGTTGAACTGGATCAGCCGTTCCAGCTTCACAATCTGAGGGCGGCCCTGGGCCCCGCCGGGGTGGTGCAGCGGTAAGACGCCCGACTACAGGGCCTTCGCTCCACCGAAACTAAAATGCAGCTTTGCGACCCGGTATCAGACGTAGAGAATCACCTTCTCCACCTCTGGGAAGTACTGCTTTGCATTGTTCGCCGGTGGCGCTTAAAAGATCATAACCGCAAAAGTAAGTCTCGAATTTCCGAGCTTACCCAGCAGGCGGCTGAGTATGCGGCGCTCGCAGACGCCAACTGGGTGGATCATTGCAACCCGGCTGCGCGGCAGATGCCCTGCAGGCTGTGTGCCGGAATTCCCGGGATCGTATCCCAGCCTCGGCAGCTGCCTTTCGATGGAGGCGAAAGGAGGCAAATGCCAGGACATTCTTGGCTTGGAGCTTCACATGGACGCTTGGTGTTCGCATCAGCTCCTCCAATTTTCGACCGTGAGTGCGGAATTCTTGAGTGTTCATGTTTAGAATAGCCGCAATCGACGCGTGAAGGTGTTAAGCACCTGTCCACCCTCTCTTCGGGTCCGTCTTCCCGAGTTTGCGGATAAACTTTGAGATTGCTCTGGTAAGCCGCCCACCGCCACATTAGGCCTAGGCGTAACCCTTCACTCCCCCGACTTCACGGCCCACTAACAGCGCTATGGTGCGCAATGAAAATGGGACTACTGATACTGCATCAAGATGGGACCGGGCCATGGAGGCTAAACGTTTGGCTCACCCCGATGTCCTCTCTTCCCAGCAAGCTCCCACGAGCTCGACTCATCAGCCCCCGGGCCGGCACAGCCACACCAACGCAGCCTACGCAAGGCAAGTCTTCCACCGTTCAAAAGCGTCCGCCACCATTGCCCAAGCTCCCGACACGAGACCTTAAAATCGTGTTCCGCCCCGGTGGAGGCCTCGACCTAAGCAAACACAACGGGGGCTATATACTGTCTCTAGTCACCAGCGCTCTGCAGCTACCGATAGATGCAGTGCGAACACAAGACGCCATCTGAATCAACCCCAGGCACAATTCATTCACTATCAGCACGCCAGCCGAAGACCGTGCCCGCAGATATGTACAACTAGAATCTATAAAGATAATCGACCAAGTCTACCCAATGAAAACGTATATCGCTCCTCCGGACAACGCCATTCGAGGCATCATTTATAATGCTATCTACGACCAGACATCTGAAGAAATTTTTACAGAGCTAAAAACGTTCAACCAAAGCCTCTCCTATCTCATCATCGATGCACGCCGACTCGGCCACACCAAATCAATTCTGGTCACCTTCATAAATACCAAATCAGTGCCTGAACAGCTGCGCTTCTATGGAACGGTCTACCACTGCCATCCATTCATCGCCAAAGCAGAAGCCTCCTTCAACTGCCGTCGTCCGGGACATCACAGCGACGTGTGCACGGCACCCAAAAAGGACTTATGCCAATGATGTGGGGAGACCCATGTACCGACCGACCCTCCAACGTGTCCACCCCAGTGCATTCTATGCGGCGGCCCCCATTTTACGGGCTCCCGCGATTGCTCGGAGCGATTCAACAGACCGGGCAATAAGAGACTGACACCCTCGACAGGTGGTGCAGACGCCGAGCAAACAACCCGGCAATCCCGAAGCAAGCACCGGACGAGTTCCACTGACCGCGTCCGCTCCAAGTCCGCCGCGTCCGCCGCTTCGACCAACGCCAGGAACCGCTCGCCATCTTTCCCGCCCTTGACCGACCAGCCTCCGCCGGAAAATGAGGTGAGCTGGGGCCCACGATCTTCCTCCCTTGTCCGAGAAAATAAACAACTTAAAGAAAAGCTAGAAACTCAGGGCAAGCAAATTCAGCAACAGAATGATCAAATAAAAAAAAACTCAATGATCATATTGCAAAGCTCACTCAGCAAATGCAAACGCTAATTCACAGGTTCTCTCCCGCAGAGGCAATGGAAAGTTCTTCCACTCCTCTCACAGGTCGTTCCACCCCACTTCCGCCTCCTCCTCCCACATGCAACAACACAGCATCTACTACTAAAACTCATACACCCGCCAAACGGAAGGCACCTCAACAAGACATTCCTACAGTAGTCGACTCCCAAAAGCCTGATCTGGTCGCCTCCATAGCTTTACTCGAAGAGAAGCTTGCGGAAAATTTTGAATCTATAACCACCAGCATGAACGCATGGGCAGCTGGAGTAGACGCGCGGATAGCGATGCTCGAGCAGCAGATGCAGCAGCAACAGATCCAGATTCAAACTGCTCTAGAAAAGCTACTCTCTGCCACAGTATCTCAAATGATCCCACCCGAACCTCAGCCCCAAGATGGCAGGACGTCGACAGGACATTAAGGTGTGGCAGTGGAACTGCAGAGGCTTTTGTTCAAATCGTAGTAATCTGCGGCTCTACATTCAATCCCTTCCGGCGGATGAAATACCAGCGGTAATCGCACTGCAGGAAATAAACTCCCCTTTAAAACTGCTCAATCACACTCCTCATACACCAACAAACTGTCCTCAGTACATAGTGGCGACGCTGGTTCACCGCAGCTACACAGCAACTGATCACAACATGGACATTGCAGATATCGACTTCCATTTGATAGAGGTGCTTCCCAAAGAGCGGAAAGGAACGAGTCTATTCATTCTGAATATCTACAGCCCCCCGAAAGGGAAAACCACTCCTCTAATGGCGGCCATGAAAAAAGCCCTTCAAATCAGCGCTAACCAACCATTGATAGTTGCAGGAGACTTTAATGCCAGCCATATCACATGGGAATACAAAACGACTTGCAGTAAAGGCGCCCGACTCTGGAGACTCCTCCAAAATGAGGGCATAACCCTTGTCAATGATACACAACAGTACACGTGCATCGGCAACAGTGTACAGATCGACACCACCCCCGATATTACACTCACGAAAAACATAACACAATGCTATTGGACAAACACGCAAACCTCTCTTGGTAGCGATCACTATATAATTGAGACCTCTTTCTCACTATCCTCCATAACCCCCCGGGTAAAGAGGAAACTCAAAATCACCAACTGGGATCGCTTTCGCGATCTTCGTACCGCGGCCCCGAAGCAGATAGACCACCTTACAAATTGGCTGGCTAACCTCAACAAGGACGTGAACATGGCCACATCGGAAATGCCGTGCACATAAACCTCGGAGGTGATTGACAGCCGATTACTCCACATGTGGGAGACTCACTCGAGCTTACAGAAGCGATGGTTTAAAAACAAACACAATCTTGCCCTGAAGCTACGCATCTCCGCTCTCATAAGGGAAATGGACGCACACGGCACAGCTCAGTCACCAGCAATGGGGTCAAGTATGCGACCGCCTTGCTGGAAACCTAGGACTTAAGGACACGTGGCGGTTGCTACGATGCCTTCTTGAACCCGATCACGCCAAGAATGTACAGCAGAAAAATGTGACGCGTCTTATCCATGGCATAGACATGGACAACGACAACATTATTCAATCCTTAAAAGATCCATGCCTGCCAACAACACCGAAGACACCCTTACCACAGTACCTTGGAACCGAAAACCATGAGCTAGACGAAGACATCACAAAGTATGAAGTCAGAGCAGCCATGCTCCAACTCCGCACTACGTTTGCTCCAGGAGCCGTTCCGGTCACGAACAACACTTAGAAACCTCGATGAAAACTCCATCCAGGCAATAATGGAGCTCTTTAACAAACACTGGCAAGAGAGAACGCTCTCAGAGTGAACGCAAGCTCAGGTTACCTTTATACCTAAACCCGGCAAACCGCTCACTCTTTCAAACCTTAGGCCCATTTGGTAAACTTCACGTCTTGGTAAACGTTTTGAACACGTTGTCTTGAATCGGCTACATACACACATGCAAACCCGCGACCTTTTCCCTCACACAATGCTGGGTTTCCGCAGCCACCTATGCAGCCAAGATGTCATGCTACAGATATCAGAAGAAATTCTCCGTCCCCGACACTGCAAACGCACAAGAGCATTGCTGGCTCTAGACTTCCAAAAGGCATTTGACAATGTCTATCACTCCTCTATATTGGATGCACTATCCACTCTGAATGTGGGAAACCGAACACATGCTTACATTTCAGCATTTCTCCGGAATCGCACAGCAGAAATTCGGTTCGGACCCCTAAAATCCCCCACTTTTACCCTCGGTAATAGAGGCTCCCCGCAGGGATTAAATTAAATTAAATTGGTTCAGAGGAAGGGAAAGGCGCAGTAACTGTCACACTTGCTCTGTGGACACCCGAACCACGCCGTAAGGGAAGGGAGGAAGGTGGGAATGAAAGTGGAAAGAGAGAAAGAGGAGCCGTAGTGGAGGGCTACGGAGTAATTTCGACCACCTGGGGATCTTTAACGTGCGCTGACATCGCACAGCACACGGACGCCTCTTCGTTTCGCCTCCATCGAAACGCAGCCGCCGCGGTCGGGTTCGAACCCGGGAACTCCGGCACAGTAGTCGGGCGTCTTACCACTGCACCACCCCGGCGGGGCACAGGGATCAGTCCTTTCCCCTTTTTTATATAACATCACACTCATCCCCATGGCTAAAAAGCTGTCACAGATCCCAAACCTCTCCCATTCTCTATATGCAGATGCTATCACCCTGTGGACCACCACTGGGAATGTAGGTAGCATGGAAGAAACTCTTCAGGAGGGGTCAGACATGGTGTCAAGATGCGCAGCTTCAATAGGCCTTGCATGTTCCTCCACCTAATCCGAGCTCCTGATACTCCACCCAAGCCCGCGGAAACACCACTAACCCCCTATGCTCATCCCCGTAGATGGTCAGCCAGTACCACAAGCTCACAAATTTCGAATACTAGGTATGTTCATACATGACAACGGCCTTAACACGGATACACTCTCCAGACTGACTAACAAACACATCAGATCACCCGCCTAATCAAACGTATAGCCAACTAGCACTGTGGAATGCGCGAGCATAACCTCAGACGCATAGTACAGGCATTTATTATAAGCCGCATTCTTTACTCGATTCCGTATTTATATCTAACAAAAACAGAGACAGACAAGTTGGATGCTCAGCTCTCGGCTTACCTAAGCGCACCCCAACCTATCGACTCATAGGCATGGGAGTTCATAACACCCTCAGCGAACTGGTGGAAGCCCACCGCATCGCCCAACTAGGACGGCTCTCCACTACCACAACTGGTCGCCACATTCTTTCTTTTCTCCAACTTAGACCGTTAGGTGCCCCTCCAGTAGAAACTTATGCAGTTCCAAAGACAGTCCGCGATAACCTCACTGTCCACCCACTACCGAAAAGCATGCATCCCCTTCATAACCAGGCCAGACGGAAAGCGAGAGCACGTGCCCTACACAGAGCACATGCGAACGAACCCGACACGGTCTACGTGGATGCCGCAGAATATCCACACCGCTCAGCTTATGCGATATGCGCGGTATCCAGCCGCTTCGAACACATCCCATCAGCCTCTATCATTACCCGAACGTCCGTAGAAGCGGAAGAATCCGCTATAGCCATCGCGATAGTCTCTTCCACTGCCACCCTTATCCTCAGCGATTCTAAAACTGCCATACAAAATTCCGCCCGAGGCCAGCTACATGCTGCCTCTCACAAAATCTTAACTACCAATGTTCAAACACCCCGACCCATAGACCTTGTCTGGGTACAGCCCATTCGGGCAACCCCGGTAACGAAGCGGCCAGTTCTGCTGCTCGAGCATACGTCGACCGAGAAACAGATACCGAGGACCTAGGCAGTGCCAGAGATCGGCTGATCACCTACAACGACATTACACTACACTACCGTTCTGAAAAACTTCACTACCCTCCCCCACGCCCCTCCTTAACTAAACCACAACAAATAACGTGGAGACACCTTCAAGCCCGCACCTTTCCCTCCCCAGCATTGCTGGTACTCTTCCCCCCTCTACTCATCAGTCCGAATGTTCCCTATGCGAGGCCCCGAGAACTACATTCGGACATATGTTCAGATGCCCGGAGTTTCAACCGCCGGCCGAATGGTGCCTTACGGACAACGAGGCTTGGGAGATCGCGGTCTCCAGCTCAGAACCGGCTCCACAAAGGAGACTGGTCGACTGGGCTGAAGCGGTCGCCGTCAGGCACTGCCTGCTGGCCACCACCCGTGATCAGGAGCCGGCCCAGCCCTTGTAACGAGTATTTCGCGGCTCCACCAAATAACGTTTTTCACCACCACATGGAGGCGAAACTAAGTGGCGTCCGCGTGCTGTGCGATGTCAGCGCACGTTAAAGATCCCCAGGTGGTCGAAATTACTCCGTAGCACTCCACTACGGCCCCCCTTTCTCTCTATCCACTTTCACTCCCACCTTCATCCCTTCCCTTACGGCGCGGTTCAGGTGTCCACAGAGCACGTGTGACAGATACTGGGCCTTTCCCTTCCTATGAACCAACCAACCAAGGGCGGTTGAAACGAGGCATAGCCCCGGATTGGGACAAAACTTACAGTAAAATTACTAGCTAACTTAACCGGCCTTTCCTACCAGTCCCAATTGGATTACTCGAATTCAGTTTGGCTCGGAGACGCGCCACTCCCCATGGATTTGAAAACTGCTCTGGTCACTTTCATCCCAAAAGCTGGTAAGTGCACCAACACGGACAATCTTCGCCCCATCTCTCAAACCTCGTGTGCGGGAAAACTGTTGAAGACGATGGTGCGTGAAAGGCTGTCCGAGTTCATGGAAAATCAACACATCTTCGCAGACTCCATGTCCGGATTTCGCCCACACAGGTCAGTACAGGATGTTCTGCTACAACTTAATCGGGACGTTCTTGACTGGGTCGAATGCCCCAACAACGACAGGGTCGCACTCGCCTTAGACATGAAGGGAGCACTCAAAACATTATTTATGATGTAATATTCACTCATCTTTCACGAACCGGTTGCGGACGCAACGCTTTTAGATGCATTCGGCAATTTTGAACAGATCGCCAATTCTACATTAAAATCCAGGACACCGAATAAGGATCGTTCCATCTTGGAACCAGTGGAACGCCACAGGGTGCAGTGCTGTCTCCTCTCTTATTCGATCTTGCCATGATGCACCTCCCAGCCCAGTTGGGTGATGTCGCTGGTGTGCAACATGCACTCTATGCAGATGACATCACCTTGTGGGCCACGCAAGGTTCCCTTAGAGATACTTTGGCCAACTTGCAGCAAACGGCAACCATATTGGACCGTTATGCTCGCCGCTGCGCTCTTCAATGTTCCCCTGAAAAATCTGAATTTGTACACAAACTCCACTCCCAATGGCGTACTTCCGAAATTGAGCTCTCTTTGGACACAGGACAAATTCCTGAACGAACAAAAATCCGGGTACTGGGGATCTTCATTCTTCAACACAGACGGTCGAACGCTCTCTTGGCGAAACCTCGTGAGGTGGGGGACCAGATGGGCAGCATGGTCTTCCGGGTTTCTAACAAATGGGGGGGGGGTTGCGGTTCAAAGACGCCTGCGGCTGGCGCATGCATTCGTGACCAGTCGAATCCTGTATTCGACTCCATACCTCAACCTTGCGAAACAAGCCGAGGATGCACTCGAAGTCTTCCTGCACAAAAGTTTTAGACAGCTCTCGACCTCCCCGTGAACGCCTCCAACCAGCGTCTACAGCGCCTGATCATGGTGAATACGTTCCGTGCGATGCGAGAGGCTCACTTCACTAACCGATACACACGTCTTTCTAACACACTGTCGGGTCACCGCCTCCTTGCCCGGCTACACATCCAACATACCACCTTTTGGAAGAGCGTGTACATCTTCCTTTCGAGTATAGATTCGCCCTCCACGTGCGCCTTCTTAACAACATGACACGTGAAGACCACAATGGCCGGCGCCTGGCACGGGTGGAAGTCCTGAGCCGCCATTATGGGTGGAAACACGACATTTTTTACATAGACGCCTCCGACCGCCACCATCGGGGATGGTAAACGGCCACAGTAGCCCACCAGTCCAAAACTGTTAACGGGCTGACATTTCGCCCCCGCCACATATCTCACGCGTAGGAGGTTGCCATTGGGCTAGCAGCTACCCACACTGATTCCAAAATAATTATCTCTGACTCGCAGGGGCCTGTCGCAACGGCGTTCGTTGCCATGTTTTATGTGTACGTGTCAACTCAAAAAGGAAGTTTTCTTCGAAGACATCGCTTGAACTCGTCACTCGTTATTGGAATCTTATCGCGCTTGAAATTTTCTTGGCCGAAGAACTAAAGTTATAGTTTATCAATATGTTTCTCCGCTAAGATATTTCAACTTAGTGTAGAGACCTTCAACCGCTCACATTATATAATACACGATGTCCAGACGATCTGTGCACATAGATTTAAATGCCGGGTGTGACACACACTACGGGCCAAGTTTTGCGAAACTCATTTAGTCCTAGCTTCTAACCTCTATAGTTAAGGGCTTGAGTCATGTATTTAAAGGCACTAAAAAACCGACGCCTATCTCACGGAACATGCAGCTGTGAAATTGCTCTATTTTGCGTAAAGACAAGTAACACAAAGCCATGCTAGTTACCATGGATGCGACCTAATGTGGTCGCGAGATGCTTTGTACCCAATAACTGTATTAAATTATAACCAGCTTCCACCTTATAAAACGAACTCTGCGTATCTGATCAGCCTCCAGTGATATTTTTAAGTGAATATTTTTGCTTTCTTCAAACTAGTGCTCTTGTACACATCGACAGGAAAATATACTTTGTAACTATATGTTCAGGTGTCCTTGACTACTTGTTTTTTTTTTCATTGGCCGGAAATTCCCTAACCAAATATCTCATTCGTCGTAGTGGTACACAGGACAAAATGTAATTTACGTGAGGTTGTGCTCTAATTCTCGCCTTTATATGTCATTTACACTTTCTATGCAATAAAATAAAAGTGTGCCTGTCGAGAGTTTGGTGTCTCCGGATATGTTTATGTCGTTTTTGTGTGAAATAACGTGTTTATATAGTATGCAATTTCTTATCTAGATCCCGAGTGGGTTTAACACATATATAGACTGCGGGTGTTTTTCGAGATCCTAAAGATTACTCGTGTCCAGTGGAAACTGCACGATGAAAATACTATTACCCTTCAGTCGAACAGGCACTTGAGCCTTTCTTCCCATAACTTATCTTTTGTAAGGGTAAAGATCTCAGAATCGGCAGCTCTAGGGAGCGCACTGATTAACGACCGCTTATTGCCGCTTTTTTAAGGCAAAATTATGATTTTTACATGAATTTACTTGCAGTGAGTAACTCTGACAGTTATACTTCGGATCAACAAGTTTAACTCTAGGTTGCATCCCATATGTGGCATAGAGGTGGCGCAGTCAAATGTACTGTTTCTTTATGCGAACTTTAACGGCTAGGTAGGAGCACTGCATTCCGTCCGGCGAGCATTTGGTAAATCTGGCCTGCCTTCTTTTGCCATCGCCTCCAAAGAAACCACAATATGGATTTGTGTGTGCGATACGGATTGTGCTGCGTAAAAAAATTTGAGTGCAAGCTGCAGTGGCCTAGACATTTATCTAGCATCCGAGGTATATTACTCCTATTCTCCTAATAGTTTATGGTCTGTGTTGCTAATTAAGTAATAGGAAGCCTGTTTATGCACTACCTAACTTCCCTGTCATTCCAGAAGCTAACTGACAATCTCCCGTAAGGCCCTAAGGAGGTTTTTTTATCGGTAGAGCTATATATTTCAACGACGCACATGAGCACTTCAGGCACTGATGACTATCAGGAGAGGAGCAGCACATAGATGAGAAGCGGTGGCAGTGTAGCCCTGAAATGGAACCATCAGAAGACTGGTTTTATGGAAAGCTTTTGATAAATCAAGCACTGAAGGAGATGCCAAGAATCAAAGCGAAGTTTAACTATGCACGCAAACTCTTATAACACCAAGAAGATGGTGCAACCATAGGTTAGCAGACTAATAAAAATCATCAGCATTAGGACGGGGGGCGCATCCCTGGGCGATGTCACGTATTTAATGCATGGAAGTTGAATCTTTCGCTAGGAAATCTTCAATATAACATAGAACACAGCAGTGTGTAGCATGGTGTGTTTTGTCCCATCCGTCCACTGGCATAGGTAGTGCTGAGCACATCTCCAGTTAAGAACACCTTGCGCATTTTCAAGGTAAAGTTTACCTTTTTAGATTGAACAGTTCTTAAATTAGAAGCGCCCACTTCACATTTCCGGATTCATTGGGCAAGTCATGTGCTAGAGATAAAAGTAATTTGTCATTTTTATCCCCCCGTGAAGTTGTCAGTTGTGATCATAAAGTGTCGGGAAACTGACTTGGATTATTTTTCAACTAATTAGGTATCACCGAATGAAAATTTGGAGGACGCTTAAGCTTCGCCTTCAAGAGTGGAGCGCGATAGCTTTATTGCACCTCGTTCGCACCGCCCCCTGATTCGCTCGGTATGCTCTTGAGTCACACAAAGACATAGTTTTCATACTCAACACTTCTAAGTGCACTGTACAACTTTTTTCTAATCATTTGTTCAAACAAGTGCTTCTCACAATCTACATTATCGCACTGTGTTGTGCACACTACAACGTTTCTTGCTCCCGTGTTCCTTTAGCGTTCACACGCACTGAGTATGTCGGTCAGTCAGCACACACATACACACACACCAAATTGGCATTTTCACTAATCGTAGTGTAAGTCATTTTGGACTCCTTCAAATCGCTTGAAAGCACCACGCAGAAGCATGATTCCTCGGAAGCAGCTCGGTACACATCGCAGGGGACGCTTTCCCAGCAGAAGCGCTACGGCGCAGTGATCACGTCAGAGGCGTCCGGCATCAGACGCTGCACCTAGCAATCGCGCTGTGAGCAGAAGGAGGAGCCGCGTCGCCTAAACACCACTGTTCGAGTGACGCGCGCTGGATGCTGGAAGGGGAGAGAGCGAGAAAACTTATTAAACGCAAGGGTATTGGGGCATCCTCGCACCGGTACCCGCGCGGCCCGAAGGGGAGAAGCGGGTGAGCGAAGATAGTGATCTAAAGAAAGGAAAGACGCTTGATTCTACAACCCGTGAGGGTGCACGGCGAAACGTCAGGGGCGAGTGGCGCGCCACGTGTCGGGGTAGCGCCGCACATTGTGAGGAGGGGTTCTTCTGTGTTTACCGCAAGATGCTCTGCATGTGCGCAGAGCGCAGAAGAAATGTAGCGGAAACGTACTTCGCTATTCGTGTAACTGCGACTTCTGTAAGTAACATGATCATAATTAACGATATACACCGCAGTATACCGTTCTACGGCACGTTTCTGAGGCAACACCGCATTCACTAGAAGCGCTTTTCTACCGCTTTCAAGCATCGAACTCGTGGCTGAGTGGTGTCTCGGTTTTAAGGTTTTGTTTCCTACGTGACCAAAAAGATGCATTCCTGAGAACCTTTATGCAAATCATGCTATCCACTGCACTTTTTTCACAGTTTATAGTCTCTTCATGCTCTGCTCGGGGATACACTGTGTCACGCTTCCTGCGAGAAGTGGTGTGGTCGTTCAAGTTTTTGCGCGTGACGAACTCCGTAGAGTATTTAGCGACGGTACCACCTAAGCGACTGTACAAGGATCTTATTTCACAATTCTTCCCAGCTCCATTGTACAGAACCTTATACTGTGAAGGCCCAGGGAAAGATGTGCTCAAACGAGTTAAAAACATGACTGTTGCACCGGGCATAAAAACATTCTTTTTTATATTTCATATAGGAACCCTCCCTGTCAAAACATGGATGGAAGAAAAAGGCCTTTTTGTACCTAGGGGCTCAAACTGTCTGCATGTAGGAAACCTGAAACAGTTGAGCACGTGTTCCTGGATTGTTGGGATGTGGTGCTTTACTGGGATGTGTTAAAAGGACAATTAAAAAGACCTGTCATTGACGCCACGTGGAATTCGGTACTTGACAACTATTAATGATGAGTTTCAATATGACCTCATCATGCTATTGGGCCTTCACAGTATTTGGAGGAGTAGGGTAGCTTATAGACACTGTGATGTCGATGCACGATCTGTATGTGATTATTTTGTTGAACAAGTGTATAAACTAAAAGAAATTTTGAAGCAGCAAGACGCTGCAGAGGAGTTCTTGAGTCTGATGGTCGAACTTGTGGTAATGAAAGTTCATAAGACACGGTTGTCAGCCAAGGGGCATGGCAACCACGATCTTTTACTGATGTATTTGTACCATTTCATGCAATAAAGAAAAAAAAAGAAAAATAGAACTTGTGGCTGAGTGGTAGCGTCTGCGTCTCACACTCCGGAGACCCTAGTTCGATTCCCGCCCAGCCCACCTTGGAAGTTGCTTTTTATTTATGAAGTGCATGCCGGGATTTATCGCTCACGACCAAAGCCACCGACGCCGACGACACTGGCTTTTCTGCGACACGAGCTCCTTAACGCTATTGCGTTAAGATTTGGCTGAGTCATGCCTGATTACCTAAGATAAACAGCAGGCCTGTGCACCCGAAGCCACCGACTTCACTATTCAAATGCGTCCTATCCAGCGTAAACGCCGTGATGACCAGTAAAAACTTACATATTTGGATTCAATGAAAAACAACCAATTTATCGATGGCCATAATTATTATTCAAAACGGTTTTCGTGGAGTCACTACCACACGTACTGGGTATACAGCTTTTGTGGATATATGCACTTTGGAAGGAGTTTGCGAGCCATAAACATATATTACGGTATAGCGTTTATTTTATAAAATGTTTAATATTAAAACGCAATTAAAGCTGGTTTTAGGTGCAGAGGTTCAGGACGCATCAAGTTTAAGTTTATACAACTCCATCTCTCATAATTACGGAGCTTTACGCAGATTACGCAGATTTACGCGAATGCGCTAAATTTAGCTATGTAATGTAAAATATTTCAAATATCACGGTTTTCGAATTTGTCATCCCAACGTGCCGTTCCCTTTAGTTTCACAAACTGTCTTCTATATTACAATGTGGAAGAGAAGTTTTTGAGAAACGGATACAAAGAAAAAATTACGTATAATAAATTTGAGGCAAGTCCATAGTTATTTTCATACACCTATAAAACAAACGAGGCAAACATTAAAGCAACAAAGTGGATGGAGTAAGTTTTGAAAAGTTTGTGTAAGTACTACTGCAATGTTTTGTTTTATTTATTTTTTAATTTTTTTTCTCACTTGTCAGAATAGAAGGAGATAAGAGAAACAGGATTCAGTTTTGTGATGTTTTCTCTCATGCACAATATACAGCCTCGGTCAATTCATTTTTGTTGCGATCTTTTTCTGGGAGGGGTGGGGCATATATGCAAAAAGCCAAGTTAGATTGCTATCGTAAAGTTTTAAAAGCATGAATGCTATCAAGTCGTTTTTTTTTTACTGAATTACAAGCTCCTTGCTCTAACACCTGCAGTTCTTTGCAGCAGCCTTCATCGATCAACACGCTTTGTGGCAGAATGTGAGGCTGACGTCGTCAGCGACCTTTTGGTGCAGCCCAAAAGTGCTTTGCCGCGTGAATCGTGTTGCTTTAAAACAAACCTGACATCTTTAGTTATGATGTGCTGCTGCTTTGTTGTTTTTCCTGACTTGTTTGGTTAATGAGTGGAAACGCTTTGCTTTTCATGCTCGTTTTCTTCATTCATTCTTTTGTTATATGGAGGCTGATGAAATGGCAAGAAATATAAAGGCGGAACTCTAAACAAACAAAAAGATCAATATTATGCCATTTTTGCTGGCGTTTTTGCTCAAGCCTGGCCGTTTTAGTAACATTGCCTTTAGAGTAGTCCAGCGCCCTAACCCCTTTACCGCCCCTGCGGAGAGAGAGGAAATTCAGTAATGTGATATCTGCTATTTATTTTCTGCATTATGAAGTATTTGGAGATTCCAGGATATAAACCTGACATCGACATTTTTTGTCTTCTATAATGACATCTCAGTCTGTGGTGCAGAAGGGCGCGAAGAATCAGGTAGATGCGGTGACCGCGGCCGCAGCGGCCAAGGGGTGTCTGTGGCTTACCAGGATGGTGAAGCATCTAGCGGAGCGCCAGCCCGTTGTGATGGCCAATCTGGCAATCTGGCAGCAGTGTTTTGAATTCCAAGCATAATTTAGGAATGTTTTTGTTATATATCTAGGCGCCTTATTGCACAAGGAAACCAATGTCCTTAAATAGACGTCTTCTTTTACACAAGCGTCTGCATGATATCCTTTCAACTGTCCACGACATGAAAATATCGGATGTTTTTGGGAGATGGTTTAGTCTTGTTCTCTTTCACGTCCGAGAGGGGGATAAAGCGGACGATACACAGCATTGGCCAATATGCAATTCAAGCCTGCGCCTTCAAATTTTCGGCCGACATCTCGTAACTAAATCATAAAGTTTATTCAAAACGCAGCCACCCACAGGAGCTTACTTATATACTTTTCCAATTCTGTAGAGCAAACTGAGTTATGCGCTGACGACGGTTGAAATACTACGCACGAAACCAATCAGAACACACATCTCCATAGCCTAAACAAGATGTAGTACATAGCCTGAGCAAGAACAAGAGAGCTCCTTAGACTTGTGGTGGAGCTTGATTAGTGGCGGGTGTCCCTGCGTGTTTCATGTTAGGGGCGTCCCGTGGTTTTGTCACCATGGCACCTTCAACGCTATGGCACCCTTCGAAGACTCAGGTCTTCGACGTAGTGGTCCCTGCGGGGACTAGTCCCGAGACCGTCGTCGACGCGGTGGCCTCAATAGTGGGTTTACCCGAAGTTTATTGCGTCCAGCATATGGGCGCCCAGTCTTTCCAAGTTACAGTGAAGAGCATGGCATCCATGTCTCTAATCGTTGACGCCGGTTGCCTCGTCATCGGCAGCGAGCGTATACCGATCTTCCCTGTTGGGCCTCAAGTTACGACTGTGGTCTGCGTTTTCCTACCTTCTTACATCTCAAGCGAAACGCTCATACAGGTCCTGAGCCAGCATGGCAGAGTCCTGTGCGTCACTGCGGGCCAGGTGGGCTCCCGTAAGGGTATTCTCACTGGGAGCGGTATGTTCGGATGAAGATGTTAGCGTCATCACCAGTGCCCAACTATCTACGCGTCGCTGGGCATCACCTAACCTTTGACGGCAAATGTCTGCAGCGTGTTTGCCAGCCATGTGGCTCCTCGGAGCACTTTCGGGCGCAGTGTTCAGCGCCTTTTTGTGGACGCTGCGGTATCCACAGTCACCAAGGCGAAGACTGCGCCCTGCCCTGCCAACGCTTCCGTGATGACCAACCGACGGTGACGTGCCCGGTGCGCCGTTCCTACTCGGACGCAGCGGCAAGTGCGTTTCCTCCGCTTACACCGATCAAGCCTTCAAGTGCCGGCCCCATCTGCCAAGCCAGCTGAGTCGGCTAATGACAAGGAGGAAGTAGAAATAGACTCTTTAGAGGGCACGACACCAAAAACGTTGCGGAATTCGAATACTGGTACACTGGCGGAAGGAACGGCCAGCAGTGATGACGTGCCGTTAGACAAGCATACGACTGGTCCATCCCAGCCTGAGATTGCTTGCGCGAACGAGTCCGTGAATCATCGTATGAGCCTTCAGCTATCGAGGCAGCTCCTGCCACATCATCATCGGAACCTCAGTGCACGTCTAAAGTTCGCGGCGTCCAGGACAAGCATGGAGTTCGCAGAAAGAAGGTGCAGGAAGAAGAAACCCGCGGTGCCCTCGGAACGCAGGCTGGTCGTATTATGAAAGCTGGTGGCGACGCCGGCCACTGCTGGCGTTTTTAAGATTCGCGGCGACTTGGAGAAGCAAACCGGGCGCGTGAAAAAACTACCGGCTTTACGAAAAGGCTTGAAGGATTCATCTGAGGTTGTGAGCCAAAAAAAGGATGTGGGCAATTCCAGAAGCTCTTTCAGCCTTGGTAAAGTACACTCCCCGTCGCTTTCAACACTCAGAGAGTGTGATATGGACATCGAACTCCAGGGATAAGGGAATAAGCGCTGTGTTTTGTCGCCGGCCTTAGGATCGGATTCGGCACAAGGTCGCCCGGAGAAACACCCTCCCAAGAGGTCCAGTCCTCCTTCAGGAGGGCCGGGGAGCTCCACGTAATGTGAGTGCAAAGCACTTTCGTGGTGCAACCTCAGGTCGCGCATCGGCCTTCACGGTGTTCCGAACTCAATACCCGATATGTTATTAGCACTAAAAATTATTTCGTTAAACGCCCAGGGGTTTCGTAATATGCGAAAACAGACAGATACAGTAGATTTGGCTTTCAGAACAAACAGTGATATCTTTTGTCTTCAAGAAACAAGTTTTACTACTCTTTCTGATGTATTGACCTTTAAGCGTTACTTTCATTTGGAATGCTTCTTTTCGTTCGCCACTTTCCGCTATAGTGACATAGGAATTGTGGTGCTACACAGATCCCTTTTGCGCGATCACCACTTCACATATGACGGTTTGGGCATGTGCTAGCGTTCGATAGCTTATTTGCGGGTTTAAGGTTGCGCATCTTGTGCATTTATGCTCCGGCGGACTCCACGCTTAGTAATAACTTCTTTAAAGAGTTGGATGTTTACTTTTTAGACGGCCGCCATTTAATAACAGTGGGCAGCTTTAATTGTGTTATAGACTCATACGTAGATGTTCAAGACCCTGGTCGAGGGCGACCGACTTGGAACGCACGTAAACTGCAGCGCCTGGTTCAGCATTTTGCGCTTGAAGCACACGAACTCATGCGTGGGTCGCGTTTCTGCTGGACATGGCGTCGTGGTTCATATGCGAGTGGTTTAGATCACGTATATGTGCCACAGTCCCTTTCAACGTATGTGTCGGCTATGGATATTGTGAACGTGCCTCAGACCCCCATACATATCCTGACCACTGCCAAGTCATGCTTAGCCTTTCCTTTCCTAGCGCTGGCTGATTTCGTCCGTAGCGTTTTGATGGGCGCGTACTACACGATTCACGTTCTCGTAAGTGCTTGTCGCGAGCTTTACGCGTCTCGCTTTCTGACAGTGCAGAAAATGACTGGGACAAGCTAAAATCAATTTGGCGCATGCACAGTTCGGTAGAGGGTCGTGCACTACATTGTCGCGTGTCTCAGGAGCTGGTAGACACAGCTGCGAAGATCCGCACCGCACACAGAGCGGGTTGGCATACCCCTCTGTTGCGCGCATGGTGCGACGAGTTACATGGCCGGTATCAGTGCCTTATTGGAGCCCCGTCCCTTTCGGCGGCGGCCTCTCGTGGAAGACGTAGTCCATCTGCACATCCTGAGGTGCTTCGATTTGAACGAAGAACTTAGATCCATAACTCAGCGTTGAGCGGAGCGCCCCACTCTGCGTCCCATCGAACTAGGGATTGTATGCCTTTCTTGACGCCCTTCAATGGCATGCCATGTTCAGGTGCTGCGATTGATGTAGGAGCTGTAGAGACGCATCCAATGTTAGCTGGGTTGCCAGTGGTCAGCCCGGAGATGCATGATGTGCTTTGTGCACTTCCCTCTTCAGAAGAGGTAAAGACAGCTTCAGAGTCAATGAAACGCGGGTCGGCGCCTGGGACTGATGGGCAGTTCATGCCGGTTTCAGAAGTCTAGGTATTAACCGATTTCAGATAAATGGTAGATGTCCTCGCGGTCGCTTTGCATAATTGCTGATATTAGCTGGCGCTTCCGCGTTATGGCACAATCGTTGTGAGGCTGTCGATTCGAGCCGGCGCCGACGTGCGCTTTTCACTGTCGTGGCGCGTCAACGAAAGGAGATATTAAGCTTCCTGGCTGAGGAACTTCTTTACCTTGGTGAGCGAGAATTTCTTCGCCAATAGTCTTGGCCTTTTGTTTCCGTGTCGGATACACGTGTACGGGTGGTTTTTAAACCACCTTGGTACCTGTAATATTATGTAAATATTTATGTCAACTCACTCCTGTATACATCGCAACACACATGTCGAGTGGACGTGTACTTATTGGCTTTTAACACACCTTGGTACCTGTAATATAATGCAAATATATATGTACACTCACAGCTGTTGACATTGCAACGCACATGCTCAATACACACTGTGCATGATTGCTGTTTATGTATATATTTATTTTATTTGGCAAATTTTCTACACATGTCTATACGTTCATGAACATTGGCATTCAAAATTGGATATTTCATCATCACAAACTGCCCAAAATTTTATTCTGTATATAAATACTGATCGGTGATGTATGTGTTCGTTAGGATTTATTTTATGTACACTTTCCTTTGTTGTTAATCATGTGAAATTCCTGTTTTGTTCATTTGTCGCCGCTCATGTGGATGTGTAATGTGAATATCTTATGTCAAATAAAACCTTTTCTAAACACAAAACCAATTCGTCATGTATTTATGCAGTGCCACCGCTGCTAAATCTCTAAAGCTGCCTGGGAGACATCGGAATTTCACATCCAGCTCACGATTCTATGGACCAGATTTTATTTTGCCCAAAAAGAGTTGGTTTGGTTTTTGAGGTTTACCGTCCCAAAGCGACTCAGGCTATGAGAGACGCCGTAGTGGAGGACTCCGGAAATTTCGACCCCTTGGCGTTCTTTGACGTGCACTGACAGCGCACAGCACACGGATGCCACTCCGTTTCGTCTGCATCGAAAAGCTGCCACCGAGGCTGGGATTCGATACCGCGTCCTTGGGAAGAGTAGTCGAGCGCCGTAACCACTGCACCACCCCACAGGGGTCCCTTCCCCCCCCCCCCCCCAAAAAAAAAAAAATAAAGTGTCTCCGACTCAGCGTAGGAATAAATTTCTAAAAATTACACAAAATGGGACCCGTTATACTTGCTTCTGAGCGTGAGCTCCTCAACCACATCCACCGAAAACTTTTCAGCCTTTCCTTTATTAGAACTAATTTATGTATCTATGATGTATATCTTTCAACTGGAATGAATGGATCCCCTCAGTAGATTTCTTGTAAGAACAGTATATCATTGATCAGCTATAAAAGCAAACGCCGCAGTTCTAATTGCTCATATGTCATTAGTCCTTACTGTAAACCGTCTACTGCAGTTTTCGGTACGTTTCCATCTTCCCTGCAATTGTTTCGCAATGATATTGTGCGGGAAAAAGACGTCGTAAAAGAGAAATTGATAGAATTACTTCCATCCTGTCTGAAAGAGAGCAGAAATTTTTAAGCCGAGATCATTTAGTGTATCATACCGTTTATTTTATAAAATGTTTATTATCAAAACGCAATAAAAGCTGGTTTTAGGTGCAGAGGTTCAGGACGCATCAAGTTTAAGTTTATACAACTCCATCTCATAATTACGCAGCTTTACGTAGATTACGCAGATTTACGCGAATGCGCTAAATTTAGCTACGTAATGTAAGAAGTTTCAAATATCACGGTTTTCGAAATTGTCATCCCAACGTGCCGTTCCTGTTAGTTTCACAAACTGTCTTCTATATTACAATGTGGAAGAGAAGTTTTTGAGAAACGGATATAAAGAAAAAAATTACGTATAATAAATTTGAGGCAAGTCCATATTTATTTTCATCAACCTATAAAAGAAACGAGGCAAACTATTAAGCAACAAAACGGATGGAGTAAGTTTTGACAAGTTTGTGTAAGTACCACTGCATTGTTTTGTTTTATTTATTTTTTTATTTTTTCTCACTTGTCAGAATAGAAGGAGATAAGAGAAACAGGAATCAGTTTTGTGATGTTTTCTCTCATGCACAATATGCAGCCTCGATCAATTCATTTTGTTGAGAGCTTTTTCTGCGAGGTGTGGGACATATTTGCAAAAAGCCATGTTAGGTTGCTATCGTAAAGTTTTAAAAGCATGAATGGTATCAAGTCGTTTTTTTCTACTGAATTTCAAGCTCCTTGCTCTAACACCTGCAGTTCTTTGCAGCAGCCTTCATCGATCAACACGCTTTGTGGCAGAATGTGAGGCTGACGTCGTCAGCGACCTTTTGGTGCAGCCCAAAAGTGCTTTGCCGCGTGAATCGTGTTGCTTTAAAACAAACCTGACATCTTTAGTTATGATGTGCTGCTGCTTTGTTGTTTTTCCTGACTTGTTTGGTTAATGAGTGGAAACGCTTTGCTTTTCATGCTCGTTTTCTTCATTCATTCTTTTGTTATATGGAGGCTGATGAAATGGCAAGAAATATAAAGGCGGAACTCTAAACAAACAAAAAGATCAATATTATGCCATTTTTGCTGGCGTTTTTGCTCAAGCCTGGCCGTTTTAGTAACATTGCCTTTAGAGTAGTCCAGCGCCCTAACCCCTTTACCGCCCCTGCGGAGAGAGAGGAAATTCAGTAATGTGATATCTGCTATTTATTTTCTGCATTATGAAGTATTTGGAGATTCCAGGATATAAACCTGACATCGACATTTTTTGTCTTCTATAATGACATCTCAGTCTGTGGTGCAGAAGGGCGCGAAGAATCAGGTAGATGCGGTGACCGCCAAGGGGTGTCTGTGGCTTACCAGGATGGTGAAGCATCTAGCGGAGCGCCAGCCCGTTGTGATGGCCAATCTGGCAATCTGGCAGCAGTGCTTTGAATTCAAGGCTTAATTTAGGAATATTTTTGTTATATATCTAGGCGCCTTATTGCACAAGGAAACCAATGTCCTTAAATAGACGTCTTCTTTTACACAAGCGTCTGTATGATATCCTTTCAACTGTCCACGACATGAAAATATCGGACGTTTTTGGGAGATGGTTTGGTCTTGTTCTCTTTCACGTCCGAGAGGGGGATAAAGCGGATGATACACAGCATTGGCCAGTATGCAATTCAAACCTGCGCCTTCAAATTTTCGGTCGACATCTCGTAACTAAATCATAAAGTTTATTCAGAACGCAGCCACCCACAGGAGCTTGCTTATATACTTTTCCAATTCTGTAGAGCAAACTGAGTTATGCGCAGATGACGGTTGAAATACTACGCACGAAACCAATCAGAACACACATCTCCATAGCCCAAACAAGATGTAGTACATAGCCTGTGCAAGAACAAGAGAGCTCCTTAGACTTGTGGTGGAGACTTGATTAGTGGCGGGCGTCCCTGCGTTTTTCATGTTAGGGGCGTCCCGTGGCTTTGTCACCATGGCACCTTCAACACCATGGCACCCTTCGAAGACTGAGGTCTTCGACGTAGTCGTCCCTGCGGAGACCAGTCCCGAGACCGTCGTCGACGCGGTGGCCTCAATAGTGGTTTTACCCGAAGTTTATTGCGTCCAGCATATGGGCGCCCAGTCTTTCCAAGTTACAGTGAAGAGCATGGCATCCATGTCTCTAATCGTTGACGCCGGCTGCCTCGTCATCGGCAGCGAGCGTATACCGATCTTCCCTGTTGGGCCTCAAGTTACGACTGTGGTCTGCGTTTTCCTACCGTCTTACATCTCAACCGAAACACTCATACAGGTCCTGAGCCAGCATGGCAAAGTCCTGTCCGTCACTGCGGGCCAGGTGGGCTCCCGTAAGAGTATTCTCACTGGGACGCGGTATGTTCGGATGAAGATGTTAGCGTCATCACCAGTACCCAACTATCTACGCGTCGCTGGGCATCACGTAACCTTTGACGGCAAAGGTATGCAGCGTGTTTGCCAGCCATGTGGCTCCTCGGAGCACTTTCGGGCGCAGTGTTTAGCGCCTTTTTGTGGACGCTGTAGTATCCACAGTCACCAAGGCGAAAACAGCGCCCTGCCCTGCCAACGCTTCCGTGATGACCACCCGACGGTGACGTGCCCGGTGCGCCGTTCCTACTCGGACGCAGCGGCAAGTGCGTTTCCTACGCTTACACCGATCAAGCCTACAGTGCCGGCCCCATCTGCCAAGCCGGCTGAGTCGGCTAAAGACAAGGAGGAAGTAGAAATAGACTCTGTAGAGGGCACGACACCGAAAACGTTGCCGAATTCGACTACTGGTACACTGGCAGAAGGAACGGCCAGCAGTGATGACGTGCCGTTAGACAAGCATACGACTGGTCCATCCCAGCCTGAGATTGCTTGCGCGAACGAGTCCGCGAATCATCGTATGAGCCTTCAGCTATCGAAGCAGCTCCTGCCACATCATCACCGGAACCTCAGTGCACGTCTAAAGTTCGCGGCGTCCAGGCCAAGCATGGAGTTCGCAGAAAGAAGGTGCAGTCGGCATCTAAGACTTTGGCTCCACCGAAAACCCGCGGTGCCGTCGGAACGCAGGCTGGTCGTATTATGAAAGCTGGCGGCGACGCCGGCCACTGCTGGCGTTTTTAAGGTTCGCGGAGCCTTGGAGAAGCAAACCGGGCGCGTGAAAAAAACAACCGGCTTTACGAAAAGGCTTGAAGGAGTCATCTGAGGTTGTGAGCCAAAAACAGGATGTGGGCGATTCCAGCAGCTCTTTCAGCCATGGTGACGTACACTCCCCGTCGCTTTCAACACTCAGTGAGTGTGATATGGACATCGAACTCTAGCGATAAAGGAATAAGCGCTTTGTTTCGCCGCCGGCCTCAGGATCGGATTCGGCACAAGGTCGCCCGGAGGAACACCCTCCCAAGAAGTCCAGTCCCCCTTCAGGAGGGCCGGGGAGCTCCACTTAGTGTGAATGCAAAGCACTTTCGTGGTGCAACCTCAGGGCGCGCATCGGCCTTCACGGCGTTCCGAACTCAATACCCGATATGTTATTAGCACTAAAAATAATTTCTTTAAACGCCCAGGGGTTTCGTAATATGCGAAAACAGACAGAAATAGTAGATTTGGCTTTCAGAACAAACTGTGATATCTTTTGTCTTCAAGAAACAAGTTTTACTACTCTTTCTGATGTATTCATCTTTAAGCGCTATTTTCATTTGGAGTGCTTCTTTTCGTTCACCACTTCCCGCTCGAGTGACGTAGGAATTGTGGTGCTACACAGATCCCTTTTGCGCGATCACCACTTCACATATGACGGGTTTGGGCGTGTGTTAGCGTTCGATTGCTTATTTGCGGCTTTAAGGTTGCGCATCTTGTGCATTTATGCTCCGGCGGACTCTACCCTTAGTAATAACTTCTTTAAAGAGTTGGATGTTTACTTTTTATACAGCCGCCATTTAATAACACTGGGCAGCTTTAATTGTGTTATAGACTCATACGTAGATGTTCAAGGTCCTGGTCGAGGGCGACCGACTTGGAACGCACGTGAACTGCAGCGCCTGGTTCAGCATTTTGCGCTTGAAGCACACGAACTCATGCGTGGGTCGCGTTTCTGCTGGACATGGCGTCGTGGTTCATCTGCGAGTGGGTTAGATTGCGTATATGTGCCACAGTCCCTTTCAACGTATGTGTCGGCTATGGATGTTGTGAACGTGCCTCAGACGCCCATTCATATTTCTGACCACTGCCCAGTCATGCTTAGCCTTTCCTTTCCTAGCGATGGCTGATTTCGTCCGTAGCGTTTTGATGGGCGCGTACTACACGATTCACGTTCTCGTAAGAGCTTGTCGCGAGCTTTACGCGTCTCGCTTTCTGACAGTGCAGAAAATGAGTGGGACAAGCTAAAATCAATTTGGCGCATGCACAGTTCGGTAGAGGGTCGTGCACTACATTGTCGCGTGTCTCAGCAGCTGGTAGACACAGCTGCGAAAATCCGCACCGCACACAGAGCGGGTTGGCATACCCCTCTGATGCGCGCATGGTGCGACGAGTTACATGGCCGGTATCAGTGCCTTATTGGAGCCCCGTCCCTTTCGGCGGCGGCCTGTCGTGGAAGACGTTGTCCATCTGCACATCCTGAGGTGCTCCGATTTGAACGAAGAACTTACATCCATAGCTCAGCGTTGAGCGGAACGCCCCACTCTGCGTCCCATCAAACTAGGGATTGTATGCCTTTCTTGACGCACTTCAATGGCATGCCGTGTTCAGGTGCTGCGATTGATGTAGGAGCTGTAGAGACGCATCCAATGTTAGCTGGGTTGCCGGTGGTCAGCCCGGAGATGCATGAGGTGCTTTGTGCACTTCCCTCTTCAGAAGAGGTAACGACAGCTTCGGAGTCAATGAAACGCGGGTCAGCGCCTGGGACTGATGGGCTGTTCATGCCGGTTTCAGAAGTCTAGGTATTAACCGATTTCAGATAAAAGGTAGATGTCTTCGCGGTTGCTTTGCATAATTGCTGATTGTAGCTGGCGCTTCCGCGTTATGGCACAATCGTTGTGAGGCTGTCGCATCGAGCCGGCGCCGACGTGCGCTTTTCACTGTCCTGGCGCGTCAACGAAAGGAGATCTTAAGCTTCCTGGCTGAGGAACTTCTTTACCTCGGTGAGCGAGAATTCCTTCGCCAATGGTCTTGGCCTTTTGTTTCCGTGTTGGATAGACGTGTACTGGTGGTTTTTAAACCACCTTGGTACCTGTAATATAATGTAAATATTAATTTCAACTCACTCCTGTATACATCGCAACACACATGTCGAATGGACGTGTACTTAGTGGCTTTTATCACACCTTGGTGCCTGTAATATAATGCAAATATATATGTACACTCACAGCTGTTGACATTGCAACGCACATGCTCAATACATACTGTGAATATGATTGCTGTATATGTTTATTTTATTTGGCAAATTTTCTACACATGTCTATACCTTCATGAACATTGGCTTTCAAAATTGTATATTTCATCATCACGAACTGCCCAAAATTTTATTCTGTATGTAAATACTGATCGGTGATTTGTTCGTTAGGATGTATTTTATGTACACTTTCCTTTGTTGTTAATCATGTGCAATTCCTGTTTTGTTCATTGGTCGCCGCTCATGTGGAGATCTAATGTGAATATCTTATGTCAAATAAAACCTTTTCTAAACACAAGACCAATTCGTCATGTATTTATGCAGTGCCACCGCTGCTAAATCTCTAAAGTTGCCTGGGAGACATCGGAATTTCACATCCAGCTCACGATTCTATGGACGAGATTTTATTTTGCCCAAAAAAAGTTGGTTTGGTTTTTGAGGTTTACCGTCCCAAAGCGACTCAGGCTATGAGAGACGCCGTAGTGGAAGACTCCGGAAATTTCGACCACTTTGACGTGACTGACAGCGCACAGCACTCCGATACCACTCCGTTTCGCCTCCATCGAAAAGCTGCCACCGAGGCTGGGATTCGATACCGCGTCCTTGGGAACAGTAGTCGAGCGCCGTAACCACTGCACCACCCCACCGGGGTCTCCCCCCCCCCAAAAAAAAAAAAGAAAAATTGTCTCCGACTCTGCGTAGGAATAAATTTTTAAAAATTACACAAGATGGGACCCGTTATACTTGCTTTTGAGCGTGAGCTCCTCAACCACATCCACCGAAAACTTTTCAGCCTTTCCTTTATTAGAACTAATTTATGTATCTATAATGTATATCTTTTAACTGGAATGAATGGATCCCCTCAGTAGTTTTCTTAAAAGAACAGTATATCAATGATCAGTTATAAAAGCAAACGCCGCAGTTCTAATTGCTCATATGTCATTAGTCCTTACTGTAAACCGTCTACTGCAGTTTCTGGTACGTTTCCATCTTCCCTGCAGTTGTTTCGATAATATATTGTGCGGGAAAAAGACGATATAAAAGAGAAATTGATAGGATTACGTCCATCCTGTCTGGAAGAGAGCCGAAATTTATAAGCCGAGATCATTTAGTGTATGATTTGATCAGCTGTTTTGTGGCGCTAGCTAGAACGTTGAGCCAGAACAACTACGCTCGCGGGAAACCTGCATTGTGTCCTAGATCATTGATAATGATAACTGAAGAGCTCTTGGAAACGTTTCGTGCTTCCAAAGTGGTCCAGTAGAGGGAATTTATTGTCTTCCACACACATAGGTACTTGTATATACAGACACACGCAATGTAGTACGTACATGATAGGACAACGAAAGGTAGATAATCTCCCTAACTGCAACAATCACATATTAATAGTCATTCCGTGTTCATCAATACCCACAGAACACAAGCTCAAAAGGAGTTACAATGAGAAACTTAATGACAGATCAATAAATCTTATATGGCAATACACTTCCTCATGATTCGAGGTACGTAACAAATGGGGGGAGGGTTAGTATGGCAAAGCGGGCAAAACAAGCCTGCCGCCCCAAACATTGAAGAAACGGGTGTGCCAGCGCTGCAGAAACCGCGCCTCTCCATCTCTGTCCAGTTGACCAGAGAGATACTTCCACAATAGAAGACGCAGTCTCTGCAGCGCTGGGTACATCGCCCTGGCTGGTTGTCTACGGTCTTCAGCAAGGCAACGCCTCTTCCACGCCACAAAATATACACAGGCGACTACTAGCCGCGCAAAACATCCGCGTGGTGGCCTGACGCCAGGGCCACCGTGCACGGAGAACATCCTTCTCATCAAGCGCCACATGACCAGCGCGACTGGGCATTCAAGGAATGCGTGCCTCATGGTTTCCGTGCGGCCGCAGTTTTGGCAGGGTCATTCTGCACGACATGCCACATGGCGAGGTGTTCTCGCGTGGGTAACACGCCCCATCGCCGGCGCCACTCGAACTCGCGGACCTCGGAAGGCACACCGACGCGACTTACCGACGGCAGTGCGGAACTGGTTGTCGCGGTTTAGACGCGAGGAGGCAACCATCTCGCTGACTTGCATTGCGGGCACCTAAAAAATATCGAGGTCAGGCAGGTCGCTGTCTACCGATGTCTCAAAAGCCTGCTACCGTTTGGTAGAACATGTGAGGCCTTTCGGCCCGTGGGCCAAGGTGCGTGATTCGGTTTTCTCTTTCCGAGCAGCGCCACCAGGCGACAAATAGCAGACATATTGTAAAAGTCATTAACAGCGCATTTAAAGCATGCTGTACTCGTTGCCTCAGTGTCGCAATGGATTAAAACTACTTACCTGACCACCTAACAATAAAACAGATGTTCGAATCCTGTGTGTGGAACTTTTTCCAGAATTTGTTTTATTGCAACTTAAAATAAGCGGCCAATATCTTTCCTGGGGGGGGGGGGGGGTGTTCCCCTTTAGGTTGCATCATGTGATGTTTTACTTCTTAATAGCCACAAAACCAACCGCGAACATAGCCACGAGGTGACAGCATTAGAACAATAACACCATTTAATAATTTTCAGCGTAATCATTTCCTGCCTTTAGAGAGTTGTTGTTACCTTTAGGTTGCGTTCAGACATCTTTCGGTAACAATCGCCGTTCAAACCTGTGAGAGGCAACCAGTGAGAAGAAGGAAGTTGCGGAACCCTAACCTTGAGGAAACGGAATTATGCGGCCCAGCTGCTGGTCTGCAGTAATAGCCCTGCGAGCTATGCTCAGCCAGTACTGTAACAGGGAGCGCCCTGGGTACAGCGGATCATTGAGCAGCGTGGCGACCAGTTTCGACGCGAGCACTCGGCCCACCCTGTTGATGCATGGCAGCCCAATGCCTCCCATTTCTTGCGGTAGGTGAAGGAAACGACGACCAGAGTTGTCCCGCTATCCCAGACAAACACCCCAGCCAGGGAGGCGAGGCGACCTGCCGTTAGACGCGGAATTACCACAACGCGCGAAACGTAGAGCGGGTAGGCGTACGCCTTAGTCTTTGCGACCGCGACTTTTGTCTGTACGGAAAGTGCAAAGTGGTCCACTACGATTTTGCGCGGCGATCTACAAGTCTGCGTTCCAAACAAAAATAATGCACAAGCTTCGAATTAGTATTACACGTGAAGCACTTGTTACATTAGAACCACTCAGCCGCTTACATTAATGCAGTGAACTGCTGATGTTTCAAGAATAACAAGAAGAGAGCTACATTTTTATTTCAAGACCGCTTTTATGCTTTGTTTCGAAAGCAGCGCTACGCCAGTCGGTGAGCCATTTCATGGAGCACTCGAAAGGCCAAGCGAAAAGGGGCGACGTCACACGGCGCACAGCTGACGAGCATGTGCCGCCGCTATGCGCTCTGCATCGCTCCGCCGACAGTTACCGACAATCACCCTCTCTCTCCCTCTCTGATACGCAGAAGCGATTGCGCATCGACAAGTTAGAGGGTTGTGGTGAATATATATATATAAATATATATATATATATATATATATATATATATATGTATATATATATATATATATATATATATATATATATATATATATATATATATATATATATATATATATATATATATACAGATGGCTACTGGCGCGCAGCAGCCAGCAAGCACCCATCCATGGAGAAGAGTGCCGGAAAGATCGCTAAGTGGCTGCTTGGCAGAAGACGCGGTGGATAGTAGCCCTTCACTACGGCATCTCTATTTCCCTCTCTTTTTTCGCTTCTACCTTTTTTCTTTCCTTTAAGGCGTGGTATGGGGACCGGACAGCTAGAGGTGTGGCGCCGCCTCACAGCGCCCCGTTCATTGCTGCAATATGGAACGGCGCCGGCTGGCGAATTAGAGTGCGTAGCCTGTGGCTGGTTTGTGGTGTTCCATTGGTAGTCTTAATTTTTATTCGAAGTTGTGTGTGAATATATCCGGTGAAACGAAGTCTGGGCAAATGTTTCACGTTACATTTGTACAGGTTTCCACACAAACATGGGAGTCGCGTGTTCTGGACACGGTTCTTTAAACTACAGAGGCCCATACCTGCTGATTTAGTTATTTTAAAATCTTGTTGCAACCGAAAGCTTAATGCCTTCTGTTCGCCTGGAGTGACGACACGGGTGAATCGGAGTCGAAGATGCACTCCAACATGGGCACCCCAACATCGCTCTCCAAAATCTACAATTCGAAATGGGAAGAATTCAACAGCTTACGTTACAACGCCAGCCCCTCCCCCCCACCCTGTGAACAAGGCAGCACCGGCACGGAAAAAAAGGCAGCCAGCAACGTCGTTCGAGTCGTGTTACCTAATAATAATAATAATAATAATAATAATAATAATAATAATAATAATAATAATAATAATAATAATAATAATTGGTTCACAGGAAGGAAAAGCCGCAGCATCTGTCACGCTTACTCTGTGGAGGCACTTTTCATGGGCTCCGGCAACTCCGACGTTTTTTGCTGGATCAGCGAATTATCGATCTTGGATGTTGTGCTCAATCGACGAATCTCGGCTCCGTGTTTTTTTCATTGAACTGCCAGATTTTTTGAGTCGTACCTTAATGAAAGTGCGTCGACCGGATGCATGAAGTTGTGTGGACCACCGGGAACTCGAATTCCGAGGTAGGAGACCGCTTTTGCCAAATTTAAAGGACTTTTGTGTGCCGAGAGGAGCGCCCGCAGCTGGGCCTAACGTCGACTCCGGCCTTGGCCGGAGGAGCGGTAGGCACAGCCCGAGCCTCGGTGAGGCCGCCAGCGGAACATCGATTCATCGGTGATTACGCAAGTGAGCATTGACCTAAGATAACTACAGCTATGCGAGTAGAGGTGGACGGCGTCGAAATTCCGCCGGACCAGTGCACAAGATCGCAAGGCTGGAAAACTGCCGGCGAGAGGGTCAGGCACAAAGGCATGGGCAAGTTAGGCCTAAATGCCGTACTTCAAACGAACCAAGATGGCGCCAAGGCCATGGCTGCCACTGGCAGCGATACACGTCACTCAAGGGCGAAACGTATAAACAAGGGCAAATTGTTGAAGGGCGCGCGCATGCCAGACTTGCCGCGCGGCGACATAAAGATCGTATTACGACCACGAGGCGGGCTCCACGTGAGCGACGTGACCCGCGTTGAACTAAGTCGTGCAATTGTGGCGGCGGCACAGATCCCCGGCAATGAAGCAAGTGAAGATGTCGTGTGCCCCAACCTCCAGCAGAATATCGTTGTGGTGAGCACCTCCAAGAGAGAGAACGCCGACCTATACACTGCAGTCGGAAGGATCGACATACGCGGCACGGCACACGAAGTAAGTACCTACGAAACGGCCCCCCACGGCACGGTGAAGGGCGTCATAAGGGGCATCCCGCTCGAGGATACGGCCCAGGATATTCAGGACAATGTTGTGCACAAGCATAACCCAACGGCGCTACAGGCAAACCGGATCGGTAAGACCCGATCAGTCGTCATTGCTTTCGAAGGGCATAAAGTACCCAAATACGTGAGATACGGCAACCTGCTCATGGAGTGCACGTTACATAGAAAACAAATCGACGTATGCTATGCGTGCGGAAGAGTGGGCCACAGAATGGACGTGTGCCCGGATCCTTCGAACACGATCTGTCGAGGGTGCGGAATCTCCAATCCCGCCGAAGATCACGAATGTGTCCCGAACTGTGGCCTGTGCGGAGGCAAACACCTGACAGCGGACAAGGCCTGCAAAGCCCGCTTCAAGACACCCTACGTCGTCCGCCGGCGGCGCTGGGAACGGCGCCGAGCAGAGGAAGAAGACATCGAGAGAAGGAACCAAGACAAGAGAGGTCCTGCAGGCGGACCCCACCGCAGCGCCTCCAAACAACGGGGCCGGTCACACACGCCGGGCCGCAACAGCAACAACAGTGGCTGTCAACAACAGTCGCCAGAGTCAACCGGACACCGAGGGATCGCCGAGAAAAAGGTGGGCCGGACCAACAGGTCTCCCGTCGCTCTAACCAGCGACACCGAATTCCCACCCCTCACCCCCTCCCAACCCCTTAACTCACAAGCGAATCCGCAAAAGGACAGTAGCGAAGTGATAGAGCTTAAGAGGATCATAGAGCGCCAAAACGCTCAGATCCAGGAACAGAACGCCCAAATACAGGCGCTTATGAATAAGATCGAAACGCTAGCGAGTAACGGCAGCTTGGCAAATTCAGGACCCCAAGACAACACGGCGACAAGCAACGCCGCAGGCTTGCGCAAGGTGCCGCGGAGGCCCCCCCCTCGCCCCGCCAAGGGCGGACAGCTGGAGAGGCTGAGGCCATGCAACGTGCAGCAAATAACCTAGAGGCGATGGACGCCGAAGAGAGCCCCGCGAGCGGAGAGGAAACTGCGAACGCAGAGACCGCGACCACGGTAACGACACAGATCCCGCGAGAAGGAGAGCTTATGGCCATTTTGGCCGCAATTTCCCAAATTAACGAAAGGCTCAGCAAAATAGACGACCGACTTAAAGCTGTCGAGAGTCAGCCTCAGACGCCATCGGCGAAGCACAAACGTCAAGCGCTAAAAGTAGCCTCAACATCGGTGAGGAACCACTTCGCGTCCCTGAAAAAGGAGCGGGCCGAAAAAATAAAAAACGCGATCGCGAAAAGGCGCAATCGACTCGAGACAGCCGGAAAGGATGATGCAGAAGCCAAGTAAGAAGCACAAGAAGACCGGGGGGGAAACCACCGTGATTTACCAATGGAACTGCCGTGGGATTCGCAACAAAGAAGCGGAACTAATGTTATACATTGACGGGCAAGACAACAAGCCTGATGTAATTGCTCTACAGGAGACGAACGGGAAACCAAGACTTCCGGGGTACGTCACTTACACGGACCCCACGGAGAACGGAACGGCGGTGCTCGTTCGCAGCAACGTGGCGGCAACTCAACATGTTACGGCGCAGGGCGGGTGCGAGCACACGCTGGTCGAAATTCATGCAAGAGAAATTGGCAGCGCGGGCAATTTATTTGTAATGAGCGCGTACTGTCGGCCGTCACAACGGCAGTACGAATTTGACCGCATCGTGAGTCAGGCGAAAGGGTTGGCGGGGACCAGGCCGCTCCTGATCCTCGGCGACTTTAACGCCCCTCACACAACATGGGGCTATAAGTTCCAGTCAAAAAGAGGAAAAGCATTGGCCAAAGCAATGGAGGATCACGAGATTGCCCTCCTGAACGAGCCTGACGTAACTACCAGAAGAGGCAACAGTGCCGCGAGGGACACTACGCCAGACCTTTCGTGGTTATCGGGAACGCTAGACGTCTCCTGGAGAAGCGAAGAAGTGGACCTGGGTTCTGACCACAGCGTGATCGGCATCACGATCCGAGGTTCCCGATATCGGGCTGTGTTGGGGACAGCGCGGATCACGGATTGGGACAAGATGAGAAAGTTCACCCAGGAACAAGAAGAGGCGTCTGAGGAAGAATCGGGACGAGCTGAAACACAACAGACCTACACCGAATGGTCGAGGGACCAGAAGAAGACCCTCCAAAAATTTACCCAAGAAATCGCAACGACTTCGCAGACACCGTACGTGGACGCCAGACTGACCCACATGTGGGCGGCCCGGCACTCGTTAACGCGGCGATGGAAACGTCAGCGGCACAACAGAAAACTGGCCAAGCGCATAGCAGCCTTGAACAAGCAGATCGTCGAGCACGCGGCCAAACTATGCAGGGAGAATTGGCTGAAGACCTGCGACGGCCTGCAGGGCAAGCTCTCGACGTGGAAGACGTGGTGCCTCTTGAGGCATCTGATCGACCCGCTGAGTAGCAAAACTGCGACCAATCGCAACCTTACCAAAGTATTGAACATGTACAAGGGAGACGGCCGCAGGCTCCTGGAAGACCTGAAGGCGAAGTACCTAAAGACAGAGAAGGGACAGTACCCGGAGCCAGAGAGATACGAAGGACCCGACAACGTAGACCTGGACCGGCCGTTTTCCATGACGGAATTGTGGACAGCGATAGATCAAAGTAACAAGAAAAGTGCACCCGGCAGGGATGCCATAACATACAAACTACTCAGTAACATGAGCAGTAAAGCGGCCCGCGGCCTCCTAGGGCACATCAACGAAGCCTGGGAGAGCTCGCGGTTGCCGAAGGAATGGAAGGACGCCGAGGTCTGCTTCATTCCAAAGCCCGGCAAAGCCCTCACGATAGACAACATGCGGCCCATCTCCCTCACGTCCTGCGCGGGGAAGGTGATGGAGCGTATGGTCCTTCGCCGGCTGCAGAAGCACCTCGAAGAAACAGATCAGATGCCGGAGACGATGTACGGCTTCAGGCAACATCTCAGCACCCAAGACGTGATGATCCAACTTCACGAACTGGTCGTCAAGCCGGCAACGAGGCACACGCCGCGCGGGATACTCGCCCTCGACCTGAAGGGAGCGTTTGATAACGTGTCCCACGCGAGCGTGTTGCGGAATCTGAATATGACCAGGTGTGGCCGAAAGACATTCGACTACATCAAAGAATTTCTGTCAAACCGAACAGCGACCATCAGAATAGGGGAGGAGAAGTCAGACCCTGTCGAGCTGGGTGATAGGGGCACCCCACAGGGATCGGTCTTGTCGCCCCTGCTCTTCAATCTGGCCCTCCTGCCCCTGCCCGGTCTACTCAAGCAAATCGAAGGCGTGGACCATGCGTTCTACGCCGACGATATTACGGTGTGGACAGCTCGAGCCGGTTCTGATGCCTGGATGGAGGAAGCCTTGCAGAAGGCGGCAACAACCGTGCACGAGTACGCAAAGTCATGCGGACTGAGCTGCGCTCCCCAGAAATCAGAGTTGCTTATTATCCAACCGGGAAAATCCAAGAAAGAGCTGCCGCCGAACGTGATCGTCACCATCGACGGAACGGCTATCAAGCCAACACAGCAGATTAGGATCCTCGGCCTACTACTTCAGGCCGACGGGAAGGCACACGCCGCCGTCACAAAGATCAAAACTACAACCGAACAGATACTCAGTATGATCAGAAGGGTATCTAATAGAAACCGAGGCCTCAAAGAGGACGATGTTATGCGCCTGATACGCGCATTCGTCGTGTCACGGGTTACCTACTCCGCCCCCTATCTCCAGCTCACGAAGGCGAATAGGGACACCCTAAACACGATGCTTCGTAAGGCAACGAAGCAAGCACTGGGCATTCCCATATACTCGTCCACACAAAGACTGCTGGACATGGGCGCCCACAACACGGTGGAGGAGCTCATTGAAGCCCACCTCTCTAATCAGAGAATCCGGCTCAGTCATACGAAACACGGACGAGCCGTCTTACGCAAGATAGGATGGCAGATTGAGCCAGTACCCCTCAAGGAAGCCCTTCCGGAAGACTGGAAGACGGCCATTCAGACCAAACCCCTTCCCCGGAACATGACGCCGGGCAAGGACGACGAGAGGCGCACCGCGCGGGCCAAAGCCATAGCCCGAAAGCTGGAAGAGAACCCCAGGGTCCTCTACGCGGACGCCTCGCTCCGAAAACACAGTGACCGTGCAGCAGTGGTGGTTACGTCAAAAGACAGGCTGATCGTCAGCGCGTCCATAAAGACAACAGACGCCGCAGTTGCAGAAGAAGCGGCCATGGCCCTCGCACTCGCACAGCCGAGCGTGGACACCGTGGTCACTGACTCAAAGACAGCCTACAGAAGCTTCCGCAGAGGGGTAATATCCTCCGCGGCCCGAGCCATTCTATCCAAGTGCAAGCCTCCGGGAAGAGCTATAGAGCTCGTGTGGGTCCCGGCTCACTCGCAGGTAGCAGGCAACATCATCGCAGACTACCATGCCCGAGAAATGTCAATCCGGGGCGAGAACGAGCCGGAAGAGCTACCGCATCCGGTTACCAGCTTTCGGGAAATTACAAGCATGTACCGAGAGGAAAGGTGCAGACTGCCAGAACCGCACCCCAAGCTCACCAGGCAACAACAGACGATCCTGCGCCGAGCGCAGGCGGGATCGCTTGCGCATCCCGTATTGATGAGCCGCATGTACCCTGCGGAACACGACATGCTCTGTCCTTTTTGTAAAAAAGAAAAGGGCACCCTGCCGCACGTTTTGGCAGAATGCAAACAACTCAAAACCCCCCCTCCTCCCCTTCCCGCCAACACCCCCAATCCCCAACCCCTTGAGCGATGGGAGACCTTGTTGTCCAGCCCCGCCCTATCGATCCAGCTCGCACTGACAGACAGGGGCCAGGAGCTGCTGGAAACATATGGGTCCCGCAACTAGGGAACCACCCCGTCTGGTGCAAGCATGCACCACCGAATTATTTCGGGCTTAATAAATGTTGATTCCTCCTCCTCCTTACTCTGTGGACACCTGAACCGCGCCATTAGAGAAGGGATGAAGGTGGGAGTGAAAGTGGAAAGAGAGAAAGAGCAGCCGTAGTGGAGGGCTGCGGAGTAATTTCGACCACTCTTGTAATGGGAATAAATAATGTTTGCACGCCTACTTTTCTGTAATTGGGAAAAAGACCCTGGCGCAAAAGATTAATGCTCACAAATGAGAGAGCCGAAGGGGCAACGAACAGGTATCAAGTTCTGTTTATTCCAGAAGAGAGGCACATACATTTCTACTTCAAGCTACCCCTGACTGTCGGATGTCGTTTATAGGGCAAACGGGTGGGTGCACAAACAAAAGCTTTGGGGAACAACACAAAAAGATTGAAAACTATAAAGAGAAATTGAACAGTTTGGTCAGCCATGTCAACACGTGCAAGTGCGAGACTCGACTAAAAGAGGCGAGATTTCTATGTGGTAGGAAGAACAAAGAAGCCAGGCCATTGTTGGGAGCCTTTCATATAATGAAAAAGGCAGAGTTGTGTGTCAGTGATACTTCAGTAAATTTGTATGCGGCTGAGTATGATTTTCTGTGTAAAGGTAGTGCGCGTAGGTAAGCCACGAATTTAATAATTCCCATCTTGTTAATGTGGGCATAGCTTGAAGGTATAAATGTATGCGTCTTTCTTTTGAAATAAACTTTGGATGTTGGCACCTGTGCGTTGTCCCCTCATGTCTCTCTGGCGTGTGCGTTACTTTTTGCGCAGATTTTTTTCCCTTTATTTAAAAGATATTAATACATTTAGCCAAGAAACATGCTTTATTGATTCTTGATGGAACAGCGCAAAACATCGGGACAAGAGACAAGCGCTGACTTACAACTTGTTTTTATTTCGAAGAAACATTGCTTCTTATACCTTCATCACCCTCTCAAAAAGCACATGCGTATAAGGTATAAGAAGCAATGTTTCTTCGAAATAAAAACCAGTTGTAAGTCAGCGCTTGTCTCTTGTCCCGATGTTTTGCGCTGTTCCATCAAGAATGAATAACCAACATGCTCAAGCTGCTGTCCTGGCTGTGCCACGCCCAGTGAAAAGCCACCATATCATGTGATGCTAAGTCATGTCTTATAGTATTGTCACAAGTCTCAAGCAGTTCACGCGCAGATACATCCTCGCTTATTTGGATCCGGCACCTGTTTATTAATGTAGCCGTGCGTTCTCCCGCAGTATTACAACAACTTGATTATCAAACAATTGTTTTGTCGATTTTCAGCCGACTGGTAAAAAATATTTTTAATTCGGGACGTAGTCATACTTCCATGTCTTCTATGCGAGTCGCATACCCGCACATATTAATGAGCTGTAAATATATCATCTGAAAACGGAGTGCAAGCCTGATATATAAAGCTTTTGTAACACCTTACAATACACTCACCGTCTGACTTCCAGCACTAGTCTCAAGAACCATAATGGGGCACTGGCATCGAGGATCGAAAAAGTACACATCTGAAACAAACATATTGTTACGAGGTGAATTAACGCTTCACACAAGATGACACACGTTCCTCGGTGACAATTATCACGGAGGAACAAAGACGAAGTAGTGGAAGGACAGAGGTGTACGTGGTGAAAGAAGTGGAAGTGCTGTGCTGAACGGGACCAAAATCCTACCTGGCTAATATGTTTTGAAGTTTTAATCTGTACATATAAATCTTACTATTCTCCTACTGCGTGCGTTAGTATTTACTGTTATATATTTTGATTTATCATATTGCCGCGAAACCTTCAAAACAGTATTTGTTGTTTTTTGGCGGCCGCCGGCATACAGGCTTATCACTCTGATTGTGGACCGCGTATCGGTTCCGTAATCTTTGTTTGTCACGAGTCACACCTTTATCAGTTTTGTTGTAGCACAAGATGCACCGAGATCTGTCTCGAAGGTTCCGGCCACTCGGGTGTCTTTCCACATTGTTCCAGCCCGTGCTGGTAGCTGTTTGCGACGTTATCTAGATTGTTCTGTGCAGCCTTTAAATTGAGCGTTGCCGAGTGTGACGGGCATTCTTTGTTCGACGATCGACGAGCACGTTTGTTTCTATCGCCGCCGCCGAGTTGCTTAGTTCCTTTGCGGGCGCAAGTTCGCCCAAATAAAGAGTTTCTTTAGTGCAATCATCGACCCCCTTCATTTGTGTCGTCGAACTCGTCACCACTACGTGACATCTGGTGGAGGTGCTGCCTTTGATCCTTCGAGCGAAGACCCAAGCCGTGTTCCTGCCGCCCTGGAAGACCAGCCTACAGGTCACCGAGCCAGCCGCCGACTTCAAGGCCTACAACCCGAACACGGTCTGCTGCCTGACCCCATTCGATCTCGGAAGACATCGACGCTGACAATGGTCCAGCCTACAGCACCGGTTGTTTTCGTCCAACCCCGTGAGCCCCCCTGCTTCCATGGACGACCGGATGAAGATGCGGGAGATTGGATGGACCTTTTCGACCGTGTGGCAGATTTCAACGGCTGGAACGACGCCGCGAAACTTAGGCAAGTTTACTTTGTTCTGCAAGGACCTGCCCGAGTTTGGTTCGAAAATCATGAAGCAACTATGAATGATTGGGAGACTTTCAAGGAAGCGTTTCTTACTGCCTTTTCAAGCGTCGTCCGAAAGGAAAGAGCCAAGGCCCTCCTTCAGTCAAGACTTCAACTTACTGACGAGCCTGTCCTGGCATACGTTGAGGACATGAAGCGCCTCTTTCGCCGCGCCGACCCTAATATGACCGAAGGAGAGAGGGTCAAATTTTTAATGCGAGGCGTCAAAGAATCGCTTTTTGCAAGCCTTGTCCGAAATCCGCCAAAAACCGTGGCGGAATTTGAAACGGAGGCGTCTACTATCGAGAAGACGTTGGCCACCCGGATGCGCCACTACGAGCGACCGCTTCAGCCGGACTGCTCAAACCACTACCCCAACGCATCCACAAGCGGAGAGAACCTTCGGGACCTCATCCGAGAGATCGTGCGAGGAGAGCTCCGCCGACTGATGCCATCATCGCAACAACCGCACGTGGCGACGCTCGCGGACGTCATCCGTGAAGAAGTCCAGCAGGCGCTGGGCGTTCCTCAAGCGACGGCTGCGACTGTTCCAGCACACGAGGCAACAGCGATGAACTACGCTGGTGCATTACGTCGCCCTCCGCCCCGACGTGATGACTTTCCGAGCCCTCGCCGCAACCGTCCTGTTCCCGAAAGCCGCCCCTTGGCCCCCGCCCGCCAAGCCTACCAACGACCCCCAAGCCCCAGAAAGTGCGACGCCTGGAGGACAGCAAACAACCGACCGCTCTGCTTCCATTGGCAGGACACATCCTCCGTCACTGCCCGTACAGGCGGATCGGCCTCCGTGGTTTTGCTGTCGACGCCCCACGACCCCGTCCTGGCGAGCGAGCACAGGAAATCAACGACTTCCTGCGCAGTGGAGAGCACTCGTCGCCAAGGCGTCTATCACGGTCACCATCGCCGTACAATGCCCGATTTGCGTCGCCGGGCCGCAGTTACTTGCAAGGACGGTCTCCTAGCCCCCGTAGGGGAAACTAAAGGCAGCAACCTTTGGAGGTGAGGTTGCTCAACGGCGAAAAGACGAAGATCGTCCGCCGCCGACGACCACTAACGACGACGCAACCATTTCATCGCCGCTCCACACGACGACATCGACGACAACACAACCAGAGTGCAAGCAGACACCACCGCCCAGCGAAGAAACAACGGTATGCCCCGGCCATGACCTGAAGAAACGACGGAGCCGAGATCGGACACTAAGGCCCACGTGCAATGCGAGGACGCGAATAAGTGACCTTGAAGTTGATATTGACGGTCGCGGAGTCACTGCCCTTGTAGACACCGGAGCTGACTATTCAGTCATCGGTGGACCGTTAGCCTCCCATCTCAGGAAAGTTACAACCGCTTGGGATGGCCCGCTGATTCGCACCGCAGGTGGCAACCTGATTACTCTACCGGGACGGTGTACTGCAAGAATAACTGTAAATGGGCGTACTTACCCCACCAGTTTTGTGGTCTTGCAGCAGTGCTCCCGCGACGTGATTTTTGGCATGGACTTCCTAAATGAACATAGGGCTATCATTGACCTGCGATCCAAGTTCATCAAGCTCTCTGCAGACAAAGCCATTCCTGCTACGACGACGTCGATGCAACACATCCCTCTAAACGTCCTCGATGAAGAATTGAACGTCCCTCCCCGATCAAGTATCGCAGTCTGCGTAGGTATCGCCAACATCGAAACCGCTGAAGGCATCGTCGAAGGAAATATCCAATTGCTCTTAGAACGAGGTGTCGGCATCGCAAGAGGCATCACGAAATTCCGGAGAGGTCAAGATCAGGTTCTGGTAACAAACTTCGCCGAAGAATACTGGCATCTCAACAAGGGCACGACGATCGCCTTTCTCGACGAATTAGCAGACCTCAAAGACGTATTCGCCCTCCACGCCCAACCACTGGAAGACGCACCGGACCAATTCCGTCAGCCCACATTTGACATCAGCCCAGTATTGACCCACAGAAGAAAAAACCAGATTCGCAGTCTTCTTCGAAACTACAGAGTGCTTCTCGTCATCATCAAAGGTACGACAAACACCACTGGCCAAGCACCGCATTATAACGGACGAACACGACCGACCTCTGCGCCAAAGCCCTTATCGTGTATCGCCGCGAGAACGGCAGGCCATTCGCAATGAAGTTGAGGAAATGCTGCGTGATGACGTAATCAAGCCATCGAACAGCCCCTGGGCGGCACCAGTCGTTTTGGTCAAGAAAGACAGCACACTTCGCTTCTGCGTTGATTACCGCCGCTTGAATAGCATAACGAAGAAGGATGTCTACCCGCTTCCCCGCATCGACGACACTCTCGACCGGCTCTGCAATGCAAGGTACTTCTCATCGATGGACCTGAAGAGCGGATATTGGCAAATTGAGGTCAACAAAAGAGATCGCGAGAAGACCGCATTCATCACAACGGACGGCCTTTATGAGTTCAAGGTGATGCCGTTTGGCCTCTGCTCCGCACCAGCCACGTTTCAACGAGTAATGGACACAGTCTTGGCAGGCTTAAAGTGGCAAATTTGTTTGGTATATTTGGACGACGTTGTTGTCTTCACGTCAACCTTTGAAGACCACCTCAAACGACTACAGACAGTGTTGGAAGCCATCAAGTCATCGGGACTAACACTAAAAGCAGAGAAGTGTCACTTCGCCCACGAAGAACTCCGGTTCCTAGGTCACGTAGTTAGCACGGACGGTATTCGCCCAGACCCGGAGAAAACAGCTGCAATTGCACAATTCCCACCGCCTGCCGACAAAAAAGCTGTGCGCCGATTTCTTGGGCTGTGCGCTTATTATCGACGATTTGTCAGAAACTTTTCGCGGATCGCCGAACCGTTGACGCAGTTTACAAAGGCTGACGTACCTTTTAAATGGGAAGCGTCGCAAGGAGAAGCCTTCGACGAACTCAAGCGCCGCCTGCAATGCCCTCCTGTACTTAGCCACTTTGATGAAAACGCCGAGACCGAAATTCACACCGACGCGAGCAGTGTGGGCCTAGGAGCCGTTCTCGTCCAGAAGAATGCCGGACAGGAGAAAGTAATCGCCTACGCTAGCAGGTCACTCACAAAAGCCGGAGCCAATTACTCGACGACCGAGAAGGAGTGCCTTGCAATCACCTGGGCCACTTCTAAGTTTCGTCCATACCTATACGGCCGACCATTCAAGGTGGTAAGCGACCATCACGCGCTCTGCTGGCTGGCTAATTTGAAAGATCCCTCCGGCCGCCTTGCCAGATGGAGCCTACGACTTCAAGAATTTGATATGACTGTAGTCTATAAGTCGGGCCGAAAGCATTCCGACGCAGACTGCTTATCCCGCGCTCCCGTCGATGCTCCCCCGAAGGACGATGACGACGACGCCTTTTTGGGACCGGTAAGCGCCAGCAGTTTCGCAGAACAACAGCGATCAGACCCTGAGCTGAAAGCGATAGCCGATTACTTGGAAGGAAAGACCGCTTCCCCTCCTGGTGTGTTCAGGCGACATTTATCATCCTTCACGTTAAGCAATGGCCTCCTCGTGAAGAACTTCGCACCCAACAAGACCGCGCAGCTTCTCGTAGTGCCCAAAACCCTCTGGCAAGAGATTCTGCAGGCGTTACACGATGAGCCCACAGCAGGCCACCTGGGATTTGCGCGCACGTTGCATCGAATCCAGGAGAAGTACTACTGGCCGCGACTGCCTGCCGAAGTTGCCCACTACTTGAAGACGTGTCGTCAGTGCCAACGACGCAAGACGCCGCCGATCAGACCAGCAGGGTTACTAAACCCGATTCCGTCCCCAATCATGCCCTTTCAACAAATTGGGATGGATCTCCTTGGCCCCTTTCCATCTTCGTCTGTGGGTAACAAGTGGATCATCGTGGCCACCGACTACCTTACCCGTTACGCCGAAGCAAAAGCACTGCCCAATGGTACCGCGGCAGAAGTCGCCAAATTTTTTGTCGAACAAATTCTTTTGCGACACGGCGCCCCAGAAGTGCTCATCACGGACCGGGGAACGGCGTTTACGGCAGAGTTGACGCAAGCCATCATGGAATACAGTCACACAAGCCATCGACGAACAACTGCGTACCATCCCCAGACCAATGGCCTTACGGAGCGCCTGAACAAAACGATCGCGGACATGATCGCTATGTACGTCGACGCCGAACACACGACCTGGGACGCCATCTTGCCATACGTGATCTTCGCGTATAACACGGCAATCCAGGAGACGACCAGAGCGACCCCGTTCAAGCTTGTGTACAGTAGGGGGCCCACGACGACGCTCGACGCAATGCTACCGCACGTAACCAACGAGGACAACCTCGACGTCGCCGCCTACCTGCAGCGTGCAGAGGAAGCTCGACGACTCGCACGGCTGCGTATTAAAGACCAACAGCGCACCGACAGCCGACGATACAACTTACGACGACGCCACGCAGAGTACAATCCAGGGGACCAAGTGTGGGTTTGGACACCAATTCGCCGTCGTGGACTTAGTGAAAAGTTGTTGCGTCGATACTTTGGGGCGTAAAAAATCATTCGCCGCGTCGGACCACTGGACTATGAAGTCATTCCCGACGGAACTTCAGCATCACAACGGCGACGCGCACGCCCAGAAATTGTACATGTTGTACGACTGAAGCCTTATTACGCACGTTAAACAATCTGTGGTGTTTAAACTTCGCAGTGTTTATGTTTAAGTTGCTTTGTTTTGGAACATCGAGGCGATGTTTTTTTAAGGGGGGAGTAATGCCGCGAAACCTTAAAAACAGTATTTGTTGTTTTTTGGCGGCCGCCGGCATACAGGCTTATCACTCTGATTCTGGACCGCGTATCGGTTCCGTAATCTTTGTTTGTTAATGCTCGATGTCGCGAGTCACACCTTTATCAGTTTTGTTGTAGCACAAGATGCACCGAGATCTGTCTCGAAGGTTCCGGCCACTCGGGTGTCTTTCCACAATGTTCCAGCCCGTGCTGGTAGCTGTTTGCGACGTTATCTAGATTGTTCTGTGCAGCCTTTAAATTGAGCGTTGCCGAGTGTTACGGGCATTCTTTGTTCGACGATCGACGAGCACGTTTGTTTCTATCGCCGCCGCCGAGTTGCTTAGTTCCTTTGCGGGCGCAAGTTCGCCCAAATAAAGTTTCTTTAGTGCAATCATCGACCCCCTTCATTTGTGTCGTCGACCTCGTCACCACTACGTGACAATATTTACATTTCCTTTTCTGTTCCCTAGCATTTATTTTTTTTTCCGATGTAGTTATACATCTCAAAATCTAATATCTCTGCAACCCAATTCTTGGCCGATCCCCGTGTGTGGGTATGTGCCATCACATTAGAGGAGAACAACAACAACAACAAAATCTGACGTCCCACGTCTGGCGTGACCCCGTCCTTTGTGAAGCCTTCATTCACCTCGTAACACCTTGGTGGAAGTTTGCTGGGTGCGACGTAATTAACAACGTATCAACCCGAGCCTCGTTGGAGTCGACGTCCGGGCTGCCTACCGCCTCGAGAGCCCGAGATGTCCCTGGACGGAGAATCCCCACATAAGCCCACACCCAGCGGTTCTTGGCCGCATTATCAAAATCCCCGCTTTTTCACGGGAGCAGCTGGTGATGACGTGAATGAATGGCTCTTCCCCCACCAACGAGTGAACCGCTATAACAAGTGGGACAATAATGAACAACTGGCGAATGTCGTTTTTTCGCTCCCGGATGCCACCGTCACATGCTATGAGAATCACCACTATACCTTGACATCATGGCGTCGTTTCGTGGCAGGGCTAACAAAATGCTTTGGTGATTTCACGGCGAAAGAAAAGAGGGCTGAGTAGACATTGGCTAATCGGGCTCAACTTCGCGGTTATACGTGCACACCGTATATTGAGGCAGCACAGAAGCTCTGCAACGTCCCTTCGAATCGTATGTCCGACGAGGCCAAGGTGGGACATTTGCTCAAGGACTTCAATGAGGATTTCTACACGTTCCTTATCAGTAAGGAAAGCCTGAACACAGTCGCCGATATCGCACGGCTTGCCGAACATTCGAGAACTTTGCCTGCGATGTGCATTTGCTTTTACGTGCCATGTCTCTGATTTGCTTTCGCAACATTCAATTTTATTATATTTTATGCAGTGGTGTTTATCTGAAATACATTGGGGTATAAAAATTTGGTGTCTTCTTAAATAATCACAGTTGGTAGGAGGCGCTCCTTTGATCTCTCTTCTTTTCCTGTGATGGTCTCCTTGCGCCGTTCCACTGGTTAGAGATTTTTTAGTAGCCAACCTAAAAATTTGGCTTTAATTCTATGATGCTTTCTAAGACACTCAAAATACGTTATACAGACATCATGTGGAATATTTTAATGAAAAGGCGGAACGCCTACCGTTCACATACTTGCCTGCATAGTCATAGTCCTATTGCTCAGAGCTCTCTATAAAAAAGGGAGCCACTTTACACTTTCCTTCTGAAAATGAAATTCTGGTAATAATTAGAAGACAGGCGAGCAAAATTGATCTTTTCATCAGTTTTCTTATTTATTATTAGGCTGAGGATTGAACCAAACCAGAAAATATATACTTATGCTAAAACAATAAACGGGGCACACAAGACAAGAAACACAGGATTGGACGCTATGTCTGTTATGTGATCATCGTTCTGCCTATATACGTATATGAGAAGGAACCTCCTCGCCTCAAAACAAATATTACCGGAAACGTAATTGGCCATTTACGTTTTGATTGTCGGTAAATATGCGCGACAGGTATGCTTTTATGCACGTTCTTCAAAATTGGACATTCAGATATGCAGCCAATTATTTGTGAACATTAAACTTGGCTCAAGCGTATATCGGTCTCTACAATTCTTTTTATTCAGATGCGCGTACAATGGACAAAGAAGGTGTGAACTGCTTTATTCTAAAGAATCTTTAACCTATTTACGTAAATGTAATTTCCTTATCAGCTGTGAACTTGCATTTTTATTATAACGATGAGTGCCATACTTATGTCATTATGGTTTCTGCGACTCAGTGGCTGATTTGCATTTCTGAGACGTGCGTTTATTTTTTAGCTCAAACATATATTAACGCATTCAAGATAGACGTAATGGTTTAAGCTTTAAGCCTAGACAATTAACTAGGAAATATTCTTAGCGTACAGTGCTTATAATCTGCTGTGTTAGACGCTTCGCCTGAGGTGTATAGGTATAGAGGGTGGTGATAAGTTTCAGCCCACGGGAATCCGAGCGGTAAAACAGTTCTTGACTACATGCAAAGTCTAAAGGGGCACCGCAGTTTGTCGCGCCCTTAACAAGCGGTCGTCACACTCACTCACCACACTCAGCCCGCTCACTGTTCTATTAGCATCTGGTGCACTACTTAAATTCCTGCCCCCCGCCGGGGTGGCGCAGTGGTTACGGCGCTCGCCTACTGTTCCCAAGGACGCGGGATCGAATCACGGCCTCAGCGGCCGCTTTTCCATGAAGGTGACAAGCAAGGTGCCCGTATGCTGTGCGATGTCAGTGCACGTTAAAGAGCCCCAAGTGGTCGAAATTTCCGGAGTCCTCCACTACGGCGTCTCTCATAGCCTGTGTCGCTTTGGGGACGTTACACCCAACAAACCAACCACCCTAAGTTCCTGCGCTTAAAAACAATTACTACCCTTATCTATAATTCTGCAACATTTTCAGCCAGAGCCCCTCGCTCAATATCTTCGTCACAATAGAGAGGAGCTGCATGTAGAGTGTGGTGCGGTCTCGAATGGGCATGGAGAATATTTTTACCCGAAAGTTTATACTTGCAAATTTGACCCCACAGCACCCTTGTTATGGTTCGCCTACTGCCGCAGTCTTCGAATTTGACGGCCTCTGTTTCAATTATACCAAAGAAAAATGGTAATCATCTATTAATGTAATGTAATATCCGTTTTTGCTACTACGATGTGTATGGAACTGTTCTTGAGCATGCAATGCAGCCTTTGACAAAACTTTATTGCCGAAGAGGCTCGCTTCTAAGCCGCATCGCAATGATCGTAATGCGTTCCCAACGTCCAAAATATTCTAATGGCCAGATGATTGCTGCCGTAGCCTGTCAAATGGGCTGAATTTCCATTAATGCTAAAAGGGCATCAAAGCAGGGCAAGTAGCACTGCGTTTAACAAAAACGAGACATCAAAAGCCACGTCGCAAACAAAAAGAAACCATGCGTAGAAAGTGAGCCTTCCATGTCACATTCAGCGCATTTCTTTGCAGGCATGCAACATCGTCGGCAGAAATTAGGAAGATATATACTACGAGAGGCGTCCTAGGTCATTATCTTTGTGTTAAGTAGTCGTTGACGAGAAATTGCAATTCTGCAAAACGGTGTCAATAGCAAATAAAAATGGCTACCGCTGTTTTATATTGTGGTGATGAGCTGGACCATAAAAATTTCTTAAGAGGGTGAGGGGAAATAAAGTACACAAGCTCTGCTATTTTGAACCTTCCTTGAGGAGCGAGAGAGCCTACGAAGGCTGAAAGGCAAACATGGAAGAACATGGACTGCATTAATCTTGTGCACGACAGACAATATTCTCGCAGTGGCGAATATAATGATTGGTAATAATATAAACTCGACGGACGCTGAGTGGCAACGAGTCATATTCGTGCCTGGCAGAGCCTATTTGTAATAATGTAGCTTTTTTTACTTGCACTTTCCTTGTCTGTTCCTTGTGATTTGTTGAGCCGTTAAAAACGACTAATTACGGTGCGATTTATATGCACTCCTGTTTAAGCCCTTGCGGCTTTTGTTAATCTGTCCTCTTGCGTACCCCGTGACAATTATTCTTATTTTAAATGTAAGATATATTGAGGTAAAATTGTGAAAAAAAAAGAGATAGCTCTTCTGCTACGCAATATTCGTCAAGTGTGGGATCTACATAATTTAACCTCTGCTTTCACAACGACAGTTAGTGAACTTCTACGGAACTGAAGATCGCAAACAGAAGACAATCCACAGAGAAGAAGAGAACACAAGAGGAGGAGGAGGAGGAGGAGGAGGAGGAGGAGGAGGAGGAGGAGGAGGAGGAGGAGGAGGAGGAGGAGGAGGAGGAGGAGGAGGAAAAGCAGGGAGGTTACCCGTTAAAGGAACTGGTTTGCTACAAGAACAGGCGAACATAGCGCCTGTTCGTGCGTTCTTTTCTTCTCTGTGGATTGTTTTTTGTTTGCACTCTTCAGTTTCGTAGAAAACCATTGGCCAACTAGGCCCAACCAGTTTTATTGCAGTTAATTGAAGCTTCTAGCACAAGAAGTAGGAAAACCGCAGTGCATCCCACGCGTGCCTCTTCCCGTCTTAAACTTAGGCTCAGAAATACAGCCAAAAAGCGCTGCTCATTTTCATGAAAGCCACATAGCAAGGCAGTATCAAGATTTACCAACTGCCTGAATGCGCCATAGCCAGGCACCACTTGCACCATATATTTTTCAGGCGCCTCAAGGGCATACCTCGTCTTTCGGTCATTTTATGTCTATTCATACCGAAAGACGAATAGCGCATATACACGCTGTTTTGTCTTTCAGCAAACATTCGGTTTCTTTGAATGCATTTAAAAAATTTCCACGGAGGCTCGGATTGAACCTACATACTGTGGCATGATTAGGGAAATGGGCGGTTGTTAAGCTTGTGCACTTCATTTGGTATACTATAAATGCGAAGTGTTTACTGTGCAATTGATGCCGTGTGGCATATTGAAATTCAAAAGAAGAATGTGGAAATACCCCATTCTCTCCGTCTTCTTTTAAAAAAATATAATTATTTCAACATTCAAAATTACTACCAATTGACACACAGGAGCCAATTGATGACTCCTTAAATGCTCGGTCTACTCCAATTTCAGATTACGCATGAATTTAGTATAATAATGATACGTGGCGGCAAACGAGAAGCCGACGCAACTTGGCGATTGGGTAAAAGATGATTCAAATGCAGGACTAGCGCGAGGGCTCCTCTCGCGCCAGTGTCGGTCTTCTTCACACCGTAAAATATATCGGGCACACAGTGGATACTTGTGGCGGAAAATTAGACCCTCTGACATCGTCAATTAGGTTATGGGTGAATAAATTACGCAAAGGTAACAATGTGGAGTGAGCACACACAACGTTGTTTCGGAATATAGTTACAATTAAGGCACGAAAAAGTAAAGCTCTATTTTATCATTACCACGTTGAAATATTCTAGGGGGCACTTTTGACCGCTAAAGCGGGATGAAGCGAAAGCGCCTGTCATGCGTTCGTACAAAGCCCTCGACTACCGGCACCTCTTCCTCTCTTCTCCACTCCCACCTTCCTCCTTTTCTTTATGGCTAGGTTAAGTTGTCAGTACAGAACTGAGTCAGACACTGCACCTTTTATTTGCTGTAAAGTAATTTGAAACGCCGCTGAAGCCTACTGTACTGGGTCTGTTTCTGCATGCCCTGTGGTGAGGAGTGCGAGGAAGCGCGAAATGAAAGGCATTGCACGGGCGCCTGGGTAAAACGCCTTGTAGGGTCAGCTGCTTATATGCGCAATTCGCTTGGTTACCTCATCACCAGTCGTGACGTCATGGCCGGATGTTTGGTCGATATGTCCTCACTTCCGGTTATTATTCATGGCCGGATGTGACGTCGAGGCCGATAACGTATCTATATGATCAATTCATAGTTACTGCTAATGACTAATTAGTGCTAATTAGTGGCTAGGTAATTATTAGTTAATGCTGGTTGGTGACTAGTTAGCCATAAATTAGTACTGTAGCTACTAGTAAAGGTGCGACATACTGCACCAGTGATGATGTCATCAAACTAAAGCGTTGCAGACGAACAAGGCGTATGAATATTTAGGAGATTACATTAGCCGACCGCCGCGGAGCATGGCGCGCGCCGATTGTGCTCGCGTTCTAGTTACCGCGCCGACCGCAGCAGCGCGGGGTCGCTGCATCAGAGCGTCCATTTGCTTGCGGAGCAGCGCGATCTGCTAAGCGGCGTGCCCGGCTTTAGGAGCCGTTTTCATGCTCCGATCGGCAGTGTTTTAAGCTGCAGTGTGCTTTAGAAGTTGTGTAGGTAAGGTCTTGTGCATCCATGTTTTGGCAGGAACTGCGCCTGAACAGTCAGCTGCAACTAGCTTTTTATGTCACGTTTTGGGACCAGCCGCAGTGATCGTTGTGCAAGCCCACGGGTTGGCTCAGGCCTACGCTGCGGATGATCGTCGATGATTTCATATGTAGCGGCTGTCATGTATTGTTGGCTGTTGCTCTCGCACACTTTACAAGTCCGACTGCGCCAAGTAGTCGCCCCATGCTATTAGGTTAAGAGGTGTTTCGTAAGTAACTGCAGATCGGAGTACTAGACTTGTCCGAAGAGTTGTCAGAATCAAATGTCACATTTTAGAGCTTCGTCAAAACTTACTCACCCAGAACTGTAGCGCCGGGTAATCCCGAGAGCAGATAGAACATTGTAGTCTGCGCGAAGCACTTTCTCGAGCATATGATTTTAATATCGTTTTACGCAGAGTTCAAGTCAATCTAATTTATATGTAGCCAAGAATATACTTTATATGTAGCCAAGCTGTTTTCAGTATTTTTCCCGGGATTTCGAAATATTTGAACAAACAGGACATTTCAAAAAAAGCCTCCCAGAAAACTACAGTATGCAGACACGTGTTCCAAGCAGCCAAGCAAGGGGCCCGCTACTGTCGTATTGTCCTGAAGCACGGCCTGTGAAACACTTAAGGACTCAGATCCACCATCGATGCCTCAAAGGAAACTGTGCACACGAGACTAGCCTAACATCATAAGTGTCAGCTGAGCAAGAAAAATGCTCTTCATTAACCGCGAAACTTGGAGGCGCCTCTCAAGTGCAAACTTCGTCATTGTCGGCTTCCTTCAGGTTTTCTGTTTTGTAGTGGTGCGAGGACATAATATTTTATGTGCTCTGCATTTCCTGTAGGTATCTTTTTACTAACCGTATCTATTGTCCTAGCAAGTCATAGACACAGAGGTTCCCCTGGAAAGTGAGATACAGTTGCTTCCAATACAGTTTAAAATTAGCTTCCCACCATGGCATAAAAATATTTCAGTTGTTTTAACGTGGCACTCAATACGCTTCAACCCTCTGGTTTTGAAGAAATTCGAGAAACCGTTTCCTGTAGCTTTTCACGCCTGGTTGTTTTATGAATAACCGACATATTTTTCATATACCGGAATATATTGCCACGGACATAACTGGCCTCGTGTTTTCCCGAAATAACGGCACCGGAACAGAGCATAATGGTCCAATGCACTGTGTCACGTTTAGACTGAAGCACCATCTTCAATAGGAAGGAGCCCAGGATTAGTCGATGAATGTCACGACTGAATTAGCACTGTCAGCCAAAGTGAAATGAAGCCGGTCATGTTGACACAGCTTTCAAGTTATGTATCCGGCATTCAACTTGCAGGACACAGAAATGTGGCGCAGCAAACACAATCACATGAGAAGAAACACAACACAGGCGCACATGTTTCTGTTCATGTGATTGTGTTTGTTGCGCCACATTTCTGGGGACTATGCAGCACAACCTTGCCCCTCAAGCTGTTAACTTGCAGGACCGACGTGGGCAACACAAGTTGATAGCTTTTTAGTGGAGACTGTAGTCTTCACAAAGGTAGCTTTGGCAAAGAAGCGTGACCAGACGTCTTTTCAGAAGAAATCACTTAATGTAACAGTTTCATCCAGCGGAATGCTGCCTTGCGGGGCTTCATTTATGGTCACCCTCTAAGCGTCAACGCCATAAGCGGTGATTATACTTCCTACGAGTTACCCGAGAGTATGATTCACAAGTTTCACGAGATGCACACATGCGCTCGTGGTCCCGATGGCGAGAGGTAGCACAACGTCCAACCAGATTGCGCATATATTGACGCTTGTGGGATGTGGCGGAACACAAAAAACTGAAAGAAACGCTCTGTATACATTAATCCTGCAAGCAGAACAGAACGGAGCACAATCGGCTTTTACACAGCCCTTCCAAACAAGCCCACACTGACCTTTTGCGGAAGGCTAGGATTGCATGATGCACGTCCACAGCTCGACTTATAAATGGAACAAAAACTTTATACAGATCTGAGCAAATGCAGACCTAAGCTGAAACAATTAAGTAATGAAACACTTGGCAACAATTCTCGAGATGGAAACCTTATTGAGGCACAACAGCTTGTATTAGGAATTCGTAGCTACTGGCAAGGCTCGTTCTGAAAGAGGAAAACGATACACGGACAACTAGATCCTGCTTTACATGATCCTTCATATTAGGTCACCAACAAGGTAGAGGTTCCTGAAGGAAAACGAAGTAATCGCTTTGCCATCGGCCCGAACAATACACCGGCACGCATCTGTGCTAGCATTTGAGTCCCGGATTTGACAGTGTTTTGCTGCTTTGAAAAGCAAAATACTAACAATGGACGACTTCAAGTGAAATGGTGTTATCATGTTCAATGAAATGCAGATTTGCAAAAGTAATAGAGCCAGTTCTCACAGCATTACACATTTAGGGCTGGCAACAGACACTGGAAACGCTGATGATCTCGTATTCATATCTTTTTTTTTCTATTTCGCGATAGCTACGCTCAGTCTGTAGAAGTGTCTGCAGCGAAAAATTCAACCAATGTTTCCATTCTCAACCAATTTCTTCAGCAGGCTATTGTAGATCTTTACGAAGCGGGCGCAAAAATGTATGGGTTTAGTTTGTGACAGTGCTTTACCGAACGGGAGCATGTGGAATATTCTAGGCATAAATATAATACTCCAGGATGTCTGCAACCCTTTCACGCAACAAGTTGGCTCAGTAAGTGCAGCGTTCGCATTTTTTGACCCGCCACATTTGTGTGTGAGAAACAGGCCTATGCCGCAGCGGTACTTTAAGAGGGAAGGACGGTGGATTAAGTAGTATTATTATGTCGAATTCTGCAAGGAGAACATGACCAAGCGTGTGGCCTAAACGTCTGCCCGAAACTACATCACTCACACATACACCCAAGTAATTGTGAAAAGATACGCGTCGTGTTGGCCACCCTAGTTTTTAGGGTATCGATGGTCGCAAGGATTCAATTCAGTCGGGAACAAGGTTTCCGCAAATTCGTATTCAATGAGAAAACTCAAGAATTCACTTTGATATTTAACAAATTGTTTCACGTTCGGCATTGTCGATTTCCCGCAGAAGGAATTAGAAGAAACAGCCGAGACTTCACAATTCTCAATCATGGCCATGAATGGCTCGACAACTGGGAAAGAGTGCTGAAATCCGGCAGCATTGCAAAGGATATGTTCTTGACAAACAGCGCTTGCGAAGAACTTCGAGTAACGTTGAAGGCCACCGCAGATCTTTGTTAGGTACTCCCTGATTCCCACAATTTCAGGTATGTCCTAAGAAGCAAAATAAATCAAGACCCTACTGAACGTTTCTGCCAAGCTACGAATGCCTTGAAGCCAGAACGATCATCTTTTGATTCCCACCTTCATTCAGCTCTACCAGACGGTCTCTGCGAACAGTATTCTTAAACTTGCCAAGTTTGGAAATAGCATTGTCGTTGATAACGAGAAACTATTGCTAGAGACATCGTTTCTCAGAGCCCTAAATAAACCAGAAGTCAAAGTGGCATCAAGCCCTTGATTCGTCAATAAAGTTAAGGTAAAACTTGCTTATTTTTTTTTAATAGAAGGTTGGGTATGTAAAGACACCATTTCTAAAGAAAACATCCGATCGTGGGCAAGTTGTCGACTGTATGATTTATTAAGTCATTGGGTTTTGTGCTCTACTTGCTTATCGGCCTTCAGCATGAAACACAACTCTTTTCCTGCAGCAGCTCTCACAAATGTTAAGAGCAGAGGAGGCCATTTAGCAGAATATATTGTCGACATATTTTATCTCTTGAAACAACAGAACCTTTTTATTTGAGCATCATAGCCACCACATTGTGTACTGGCAGGCTATAGATGCACAGATGGCCACACACGTACTGACGTTCCCATGTGCTGATCAGAATTAAGGAGTAGTAGCGCATCTTCGCTATTACATTAGCATGCATATGAGGCAGCACTGTAAACTCATCAATGGAGGCATGGCGTAGGAAGTTCAAGAAAAACAAAATAAGCAAAACCATGCTCATCGTAGATGATGGATGTTGAAGTACATCATCCACATTAACGGATGCAGTGATTATCACGATTGCTGCCATGGTCTTTCCTCTTGACTACACAAAAGTCGCCTAGCAAGTTGTGATTAGCGGTGTTCTTCGCGTAACCTAATAAAGGCAAAATCACATCTCTCAGAATGGCTACTTGTAAAAAATATGCTTGTTCCTCACAATGGTTATTTAGGCTGCAGTTCAAGCGGTAATACAAATTTCGCTTTTTGAAGTGCCGAAGCGACACCTGGGAATGAATAAATGCCGCAATGAAGTGGGCTCAAATCAAGCCACATGAGATTCCGCATAGCACACGAAAAACGTTTGCGTTGTTTCGCGGCTGCTGCAGCCGGTTGTGAACTTGTGTTCTCCGGTTCACCAATAGAACTGCTTAATATCACTTAGGTATTCCGGAGGTCTGAAAGTTACAAGTTCAGCGAATGAATCAATCGTAGCTGCTAATGGTGGGCTGAGTCCTCTCTTCCTATACCGTTGAGAGCGTCTTTCAAAAAATCATCTTCACAGACACGGCAGGCGCTACATGGTATGGCACTGAATCGGATAATTCCGGTCGGCGATATCCGGCCAGTCTCCACCCGCTGTACGTGGTGGTTTGAAACCGGTAGCAGAAATTTTGCCCGTAAATTTTATAATAATATGCAGCACCATAATTTACTGAAATCAAGAATGATGGATTGAGAGTTTCGACGCAGAGAATTATTGCGGTCAACAAGAAGTTTTAACAGTCTCTTGAAATTATTCTCGAACTGACATCCGCTAATTCAGGCTTAGAGTCATGCGTTCTACCTCTGCGCCTACACGGTGGCCTTTACCCTGAGTAGGCAACCGCTCAGAGTCGTCGGTGTTCTAGTAAACGATCATAGTTACTGAAAAAATGCAGATAAATTCAAAGCAATGATTTTAGCGTCGCATATCTAATAGTGCACTGCACTAACCATTGAAACGCCACAAGTCCAAGCTTGGTTTTCTTTTATCGCGGAAGCCTTTAATGGCTCATCGTCATCCGACCGTCTGCAAAACCTGTCACACTATAGCTGCCAATCATCCAGCCAGCCACGTCGGGCTCTTCAATCGCTTATGGCGCGGGTCAGGTGTATACAGGAGACGTTTGACCGATACTGAGCCTTTCCTTTCCTGGGAACCAATCAAAAAGACCTAGAAACGTCATGCGCGTCTAATAAGCTTCTGGAGCTTCCACCGCGCTCTAAAGGCTTTCGCCTCACCCACGGTGGTCTCAGCGGAATTTCGCGGTATAGAGTGCAACCTCCAATTTTGGTCCGAGCGCTTGCGCGTATAGCGGCAGAGGCGTACTTCGACACAGCTCAACAGCGAAGGTTATATTTGTGTCTGCGGAGGCCGTTTTTCTGGCGCAGGTCAAATGTGGAATCGCTCTTGAGGTTTCCCTATACATTCCTGGAGCCCAAGTCGCCTATTTTCACCATGTTCTCTATACGGCGGTCATCATCGCACAGCGTCAGTTCATTACAATGTTCAAGCAATGTTTGAATGCACACTTAATAATTTCACCAACTGTGGACATCTCCGTGTTGCGGACCGCCGTGTGTATGAAAGAGGCGCTACAGTCCGCTTTTGTTTTAGCATCATGCGGATCAATGAAAAAAAGCTTATGAATGCATTTCGATGAGGAATTCGAGAGTTTCACGGCGCTGCGTTCACGCCCCTGTTCCACCCATCCCTGTAGTCTCACCAAAAAAAACTTGACGTATTTGACATTATTACGTGTCGACAGCCGTTTAAATTCTGCTGAGCCCTTGTAGCACTTCGCAGATCGCGCGTACACGGCGGGGGCACCTACCGATCCCGCTATGCGACCGCCGCAGCACGGTGACTGGTATAGAGTCTCAGTCAACGTTCAAGAGAAGCGCATGGAATGGCGAACACGATGTGGTCGCGCCACCGGGTGCAGTGTCAGCACCTAAATATATTCTTACACCGTGCGGACGGACGGACAGGATCGTCGCTTCGAACATGAGCCTTTAAAGGCTTTCGCCTTAAACTCCATCTGTACACACCAACTAAGTGCACTGGAGATTAGTGTCAGCTGTGCTGGGCTATGAACATGAGTAATAGGACCATTTGTTTCTGTCGCGCATGTTATCGAAGCAGATGTTTCGGTGATGTTCTCATAAATGAATATCCCCAATACCGCTCAGGTGAAAGAAATTCCAGCTTTGTTAACATTTTCGTAAGGGAACCCTTAAAATTTATATCATATTACAACAACGCTAACACATTAACTTCGTCTTTTCGCCGTTGAGCAACCTCCCCTCCAAAGGTTGTTGCCTAGAGTTTCCCCTGCGCGGGCTTGGGGACCTTCGGCGCATACTCTCATCATAGTTACGGCCTGGCGGCGCAAAGAGGGCCCTGTACGCCGATGGAGATCTGAACCGACGGCTTGGTGGCACAATCTCACCGCTACGCAGATAGTTGTCGATTTCTTGCGGTCGTTCACCTGGGCGTGGTCGTGGAGCGTCGAATGCAAATCCGCGGAGACCGATTCGTCGGTACGGGCAGTGGCGCAGAATGTGGCCGGCCTCACCGCAGTGGAAGCATAATGGCCGGTTGTTTTCAGTCCCCCAGGCGTCGCACTTCCTGGGGTTTGGGGGTCGTTGGTAGGCTTGGCAGGCGGGGGCCAAGGGGCGGTTTTCAGGAACAGGACGGTAGCGGCGAGGGCTCGGAAAGTCATCATGTCGGGGCGCAGGGCGACGTAATGCACCAGCGTAGTTCATTGCTGTTGCCTCTTGTGATGGATCAGTCGCAGCCGTCGCTTGAGGAACGCCCAGCGCCTGCTGGACTTCTTCACGGACGACGTCCGCGAGCGTCGCCACCTGGGGTTGTTGCGATAATTGCATCAATCGTCGGAGCTCCGCTCACACAATCTCCCGGAGGAGGTCCCGAAGGTTCTCTCCACTTGCAGTTGCGCTGGGGTAGTGGCTTGAGTAGTCTGGCTGAAGTGCTCGCTCGTAGTGGCGCATCCGGGAGTCCAACGTCTTCTCGATGGTCGATGCTTGACATTCAAATTCTTCCAAAGTTTTCAGCGGGTTCAGGGAGAAGCCCCGCAAAAAACGACTCTTTAACTTCTCGCATTAGGAATTTCACTCTCTCACCTTCGGTCATGTTAGGGTCGGCGTGGCGAGACAGGCGTTTCATCTCCTCTACGTGGACCAGGACGGGCTCGTTTCGTAGTTGAATTCTTGATTGGAGGAGGGCCTAAGCTCTTTCTTTTCAGACAGAACTTGTAAAGGCCATCAAGAACTGTGCTTTGAATATCTCCCAATCCTTGAAAGAAGTCTCGTGATTTTCAAGCCAAATTCGGGCATGTCCCTGAAGAAAAAAGTACACCTGCCTGAGTTTCGCAGCGTCGTTCCAGCCGTTGAAATCTGGCACACGGTCGAAAAGGTCCATCCAATCTCCCGCATCTTCATCCAGTAGTCCATGGAAACAGGGGGCTCACGGGGTTGGACGAAAACAGCCTGTGCTCTAGGCTGGGCCATTGTCAGCGTCGATGATTTCCGAGATCGAATGGGGTCAGGCAGCAGACCGTGTTCGGGTTGTAGGCCTTGAAGTCGGCGGCTGACTCGGTGACCTGTAGGCTGGTCTTCCAGGGCGACAGGACCGCGGCTTGGGTCTTCGCTTGAAGGATCAAAGGCAGCACCTCCACCAGATGTCACGTAGTGGTGACGAAGTCGACGACACAAATGAAGGGGTCGATGATTGCACTAAAGAAACTTTTTATTTGGGCTGACTTGCGCCCGCAAAAGAACTAAGCAACTCGGCAGCGGCGATAGAAACAAACGTGCTCGTGGATCGTCGAACAAAGAATGCCCATCACACTCGTCAATGCTCAATTTAAAGGCTGCACAGAACAATCTAGATAACGTCGCAAACAGCTACCAGCACGGGCTGGAACATTGTGGAAAGACATCCGATTGGCCGGAACCTTCGAGACAGATCTCGGTGCATCTTGCGCTGCAACGAAACTGATAAAGGTGCGACTCGCGACATCGAGCATTAACAAACAAAGATTACGGAGCTCATACGCGGTCCAGAATCAGAGTTAAAAGCCTGTATGCCGGCGGCTGTTAAAAAACAACAAATACAGTTTTGAAGGTTTTGCGGCAATATTCTCATAAATGAATATCCCCTTTACCGTTCAGGTGAAAGAAATTCCAACTTTGCTAATATTTTCGTTAGGAATAATTAAAATTCATATCATAGTATAACAACACTGACACAGCAGACGCTTGTTAGCCTATAGGATATACAGTCGTAAAGGGACTCAGGCTATGAGGTAAGCCACAGCAGAGGGTTCCGGAAATCTAAATTATCTGGGGTTGTTATGAGTCTGCCATTACAGCTGAGAGAAGTGATATGCTCTTAGCCACCACCGAACAGCGACCGCCTCAGCCGGAATTGAGCTCGCCTCCTCGAGATTAGCAGTCGAGCACATAAGCCACTAAGTCAACGCAGGTGGAAAAATTGAGGAAAGAATTTTGAAAACACATGATGAGAATATGTTCAGCTACGGAGACCACGCTCATTAGCTGTATTTCGAATGTGTTTGGTTTCAGAGTGCGTTCTTAGGTCTAAAGTAGCAGCCTGATTCAGCAATTAAATATCAGGAATGACATCCTCTGTCAACATCAAATGGAGGCGCAGGAGGTTTAAGGTACTTAGGCATAAAAGAACATGCGAACTTTGAGCCTAATTAGACCTACCGGTAAAGAAGTATTTGGCCACCATATATGACGCGCCTTTCACATAGCGGCCAAAGATATTCCAGCTGCATGCGTTTCCGCTCATCTCTGCCACCTTAGCATTGCCCACCCCACCGAACTGCAAAGGTTTACGTTCCGCAAGCACATGTTTTGTTCAATGCCTACCAGGCACAATTAATGACACAAATGGCAACATATTGTATTACTTAGACGCTGAGCTAGGTGGAATAGTATATCAAGGAGATGAGTGAAAAAACTCCTGGCCATTATCTCTTTATGTGTTTGTTTGCTAGATCTTATTCGTTGCTCCCTCATCTTCTTTTGCCCGTAATAAGAAAACAGCATCCTTCTTCACTGTGCTTGAAGCGTTTTTCCAAGCCTTTTACCGTACGCATGTACAAATTGGCCAACGTGAATTCACTGTAGAACTAGGGGTTTGGTGCTATTCATAATTGTTTTGTGTCAAACGTATGTCTCAGCAAAACGTAGGATAGCTGCAGAGTTAGACCAAATAATGACATATTATGTCAAGCGAAATATTTCTACATTATGCTGCCGCTCAATTTTTAGAACTGCTGTGGCACGCTGGTCACTAAGTAATAAGCCTCACGATACTTAAAATGTGAACCGGAAGCATTAGATGTCAAATAGACTTCAGTATGCCTGTTAATTACAGAGAGTTACAGCTGTTAATTTAGTGTACCGCATTCAATTGTGGTATTTATGGGCCTGCGCTATGGCGGCCACCACAGATAGACGGATCAGGCCGGACAACGGCGTGTTTTAGAAAAATCGAAAAATTGCACAGGCCGCAGTAGCGGCCATCGTCGCTCCACCTGTAGGAGTTTAGTCGTCATTTGTGATTTCTAGGAAACTAGAACACATACATTTATGTGTAGAGGGTAGAAATAAATGCTAGAGAATAGGAATTGAATATAGCACATAATTTTTCTTTTGTGATTTAGTGTTTTATTTATTTTTAAACAGTTGTCAAACAAAAAACAAAAAGTGTCATAGCTACTGGCCACCAGATTACCAGGGGCAAATATTAAGTTAATTTGCAACAAATCTAGAAAGAGAATCCATCAACTATATTAGCGCTCTTTGTGTGGAATATAACATTACAGTGAAAAATATGACGAAATTTCAAGTTGCACGCATGCTAACTGCGTGAATATACAGAGAACAATATATGCAATGTAGACTCGAGGAGCGAGAAAGAGACTAAGTGACGAGAAATAATGTCCAATAAGAATAAATATTTAATGCCCGATTTTCAAGGTATATGTTCGTCACATAATGCATGAAGTCATAAACTGTGCTTATCTGGCTGGTGGGACGTATAAAAATTATTAAAAAGGATTTCATAGCAAATATTATGTTAATTTGACATAGAACATCGAACCCACTGAATGCATAACTTTTTGAATTCATAATTACGATTTTGTCAAATTCTACGAGGCCTTATAATTAATGAGATGCAGGAAACATTCAATTTTTGTTCTAAGCAGACGTTATTTCTACTAATGGAGTTTCGTGCATACTGATATAAGGTATTTTTGGGATAGTGAATTGCTGAAAATATTTTCCACTTTTTTTTTTTACTCTGTGCGCTTAACGGCAGGACAGGGAAGCACTACGCTACAAAGTATTTTCCGGCAAGGCGCTGATCTTTAGAAATTATTTATCCGGTCAGTAAAGAGTTTCAGAAAGCAAAAACGTTATTCTACTTAGAGACACTGGTGATTCAGTGCGCGTGCAATCAAAATTTGAACTCTGATGTAGGATGTACCTAGATTACCCAATTCCAGGAATATATGCTTGCAGTTTACTGCTTTCCGATGTGAGCTGTAATATAGAGAACACAACATCGTTACTTGGAAAATAATGCATGCAGTCCCTCCTTTACGAACAACGCGTCTCTGACTGGGCATTGAATGCATGCAGTTCACTGATTTATGAACTGAGCTCTTGTATTGAGAACAGCACATTCCTAATGGGCAATGGATGTATGCAGTAACTAGTTTATGATGCGAGCAGTTATACGAATTGTCACACCCGACACACGAACAGTGGAATACGGCCACATCAGCTACAAGCTCTACCAGCTTTCAAACTAGTAGTAAATTGTCTACTACTAATACGTTGAACAGATTTGCCTCTCGCAAAAAAAAAAGGCCAAGTCGGCCAGAATACCAAAGCGAGGCCTAACCAGACCATGTTTAACCTGGTCTTGGTCATAAAGGGTCTTTTAATGCGAATACTGCAGCGCAAGAAAATACGGCCTTTATAAATTCATACAGGGAAATATGTTATCCGCTAATATACAATGGCCCAGTGTTAAGGTGTATATAAGGCTTTTTCAAGCACACGGACTTGATTACGGCCACGGCGGCTGAGTTTCTACAGAAGGTAAATGACGGGTGCCACTGTGCAGTGAGATGTGAATGAGTATAGTAAACATCAGGAAATCAAATCTTTCGGATAATTTCATTAGCATGCGCCTCACAACTAACCTCTTTCGGCCCTTAAACCAAACAAAACCAGCCTTTAATACCAATATTTTATTTTATATTTTATTATAATTTTCCTGCCGTTAACTTGTTCCTTATCTAACAGTTGCCAAAACCGATTTTTTCATGGTTTAAGATATTTCTGTGCTGCAACTTCTGCATTTGTAATGTTGCAATTTCTGGGTAAAACACGAATATATATTTTGTTGCGAGAACTCGGTACGAATAAAGCGACTGTATCTTGCTCGAATGCTCAGCCTCCGAGCAGACTCGGTGGGAAAAAGTAAAAATATTTGGTTTGGGTCCTGTCTCCCAAGGGCGTTTTATCGAGTGAACGTGGCGAAGCTGTTTGATTTCTAGTTTGTTTCAACTATGTAACATGTGATGTGACGCCAAATACAAAGAAAATATTTACCCATAGTAATTGCATGACTTCATGTTTATGCAGAAAGTAGTTTAACAGTTGTTTTTGCTGCAATACTGAACACATAGGAACACAGCAGCAGAGTCGTTACAAATTGAAACGAGAGGAAGGAACGCCTATAAGCAGCCGAAATAAGTAATTGTCAAACACAATCTGTGATGTACACGTTCGGCAGAGTTTTATTTCTTCATTTATTACAAAAAATATTGAGGTATGCGTGGTTCACATAAAACAAATTTCAAGATATGATTAACAAAAAATTTGTTCCTTTGCAGGATCTAAAAAGAAGTGTCAGCTGTATGCATAATCGTTCAAAATTACATGGTAACGGACGGGACGGATTGTTTTAGCTCCAATAAAACTGATCATGAGTTGAAGAAAGAAAGATATTCTGATAAATAGCTGCTCTTTTATTTAGAATATGATATAAACGCACTGATTAAGTATAATTTGTGGAATAAATTTATGTTAGTAATTGATGCTGATAAAAATACGTTTTACGCTAACTGACAGTTGTGATATCAGATTTGTTAGATTATGTGCCATAAGTAAACGTTACAGCATAATTCATGACCCTGTATGAACGGGTGAATTTTATTCTTCTAGTTATTATAAAAATAAAAAACAAAATTTATTTGAGCTTCATTAAAACTTGACACCAGCCTATCGGAAGTTAGCCGAAAATGCTATATAAGGCTTTTTAAATTCAAATGGTCCTCTGCAGATGAATCATGATATACATTTCAAGCAATATTTGCTTGCACTGTTTTGTTACAAATTACAATACATTTAGATTTGTCCTTGTTCTGTCTTTTCGAACCCATTCATTTCTCTCCAGCATATAAATAGAGAGACGTATTTATTTATTTGGAACGCAGAGAAGTTGGCTGGACGTTGTGAATCTAGCCTGCTACTCTGCTCTGGGGAAGGGAAGAGGAGGAGAGGGTCGTGACAACAAAACAAAAATAGACTACATCAATAAAACTGTAAGCAACTTAATCTCAACTCCCGGATCTCGGCTTGCTAGAAGAAATGACGATGAAGCCAGCACCTGGCGCTTAAGGCAGGACTTGAAAAAGAAGAAGCAGCGGGGGGAAGCCATAAAACCGGTGTGTGAATTACTTCATAATTATAATATTGCTAATGAAAAATTTGTGTGTTAGCGCTGAGCTGTCTGAATTGTATTTTTTCTCCTTATTATTTTTAGTAATTTACAATTGTATTCCTTTTTTCATTGCTTTCTATTACATCGCCTCAAAATGTCAAGTTATTTCAGCAACACTAGCTCCTAATTATTAGGTTATTTATATCATATAGTCAAATCGACATTATCAAAAATAGTATGTCACCTACAACGAATTCTGGCCAATCCCCCACTGTGGGTATGTGCCATTAAAACGAGGGAGAAGAAGAAGAAGAAGCCATATTTCAGAAGTGCGACAACCACAAGAAGCAATGCTGAGTGACCAGCAACACGAAGATACCTGCGCCGAGGGCATGGTCGAAGATTCGGGCGACGCACAGTCGGTAAAGCAAGCTGACGACATCACGTCGTCGGGAGACAGTGATGGTACCGCAAGCATGGACAGCGTGGAACGCCATGGCAGCATATCGCCGCTCGAAGATAGAGAGGTCGAACGAGGCATGTACCCGCATACTATGCGATGTTTTCTATCTATGGTAATTGGGCAGCTGTAATATATTTTTGTATGAATAGAAATTTTTGTCATTAGAACAGAGGGTTGCATTTTTATGGTTATCTTTAACATTCCAGGTAACAACATATGACATGGATGGAAAGCTGTTACAAAAAATGATGTGGTTGGTGGCCTGCCTAATGTAAGAGCACGTGACTGGCTTTTAATAGAATGAACATCATGAGTTCACAATTACATTTTCGCCGCCTTAGAATGCTTTTTAGAATATTTACAACTCCTGTTTATGCCGAGATAACGTATGGCAACACTGTACGCGTGGAAAATTTGGACAAGACAGTTTTAGCGCTTTTAGGACAGTTTTAGAACTATGCGGGCGCCAGAAATCAGTCCAGTTGAGTTTAGTCGTTCAGTCGTGTCTGACTCTTCGTGACCCTATGAACCATGTCACGCCACGCTTTCCGGTCTCTCACTATCTTCCTGACATCACATTACTTCATCTGCAGCGCCTCGAGGATGCCTTCTAACCATCACGTTCGCTGCCTGCCCCTTCTCCGGTGACCCTCAACCTTTCCTAACATCAAATGTTTCTCTAGCGACTCGTCTCTTCTCATCAGATGACCAAAGTAGCTGAGCTTTAACTTTAGAATTTGACCCTCCAATGAGCAGTCAGGGTTTATGGTCGACAATATCGACTGATTTGATCTTCTGGCCGTCCAAGGAACTCTCAACAGTCTCCGCCAGCACCACAATTCAAACGCGTCGATTCTTCGGCGGTCAGCCACAGTCCAACTCTCGCATCCATACACACAACTAGAAAGACCATAGCCCGAGTTATACGGATCTTGGTTGGCAGACTAATATCTCTGCTCTTTACTAGGCGGTCAAGGCTAACCATGGCTCTCTTTCCCAGAAGCAGGCGTCTCCTAATTTCATGGCTTCAGTCTCCTGCCGGGGTAATCTTGGAACCCAAGAAGAGAAAATCTGTCACAGCTTCCACTTCTTTTCCCTTGATGCTCCAGGACTTGATAGGGCAAGACGCCATGATCTTTGTCTTTTTAATGTTCAGTTTAAGCCCAAACTTCTCACTCTCTTCTTGTACGCGCATCAGAGGTATCATAAGTTCCACTTCACTTTCTGCCATTAAAGTGGTATCATCCACATATCTAAGGTTGTTGATACGTTTTCCAGCAATCTTTACTCCAGCTGAAGACTCATCCAGACCGGCCTTTCTCATGATGAACTCTGCATATAGGTTAAATAGGCAGGGCGACAGTATGCAGCCTTGTCTCACTCCTTTCTCAATCGGAAGCGCCAGAAATACAGACGCACTTTATTGTAGCTGTTGAAAATAGTTGTTAGTTCATCGGTGCAAAGACGTACGTCTTTAAATAATGAATACTTTCAACGCAAGGGCTGGTTACATTTAAAGACTTTTTCTGTAAAGTTGAACTTACTAGGATTCATACGAAGGGCCATTATAATCTTAGACCACTGCTATTCTTCCTCCCAGAATATCTCAGTCACAGGAAAGCACGCAAAAGATATCAGCCAATTATATTTTGGACACAGTAGAAGCCCCTGGACTCCATGGTTCACGGCTCCTAAATTGCCAGCTAGGTTCCTAGCATAAACGTTTACCAGATGTCACTTCAATGTGGAGGCTACAACATAGTTTTTCAATTTAGGTATATGAATTAAAGAAGTATCTTCAGGTTAAGCAACGTGTTTTTTAATTGGAAGTTTGAGAGCTGCACAATACGTTATAATAGCTCTATCTCAACCGTAAATTTTTTAGCGGAAGTATTTCCTCAAATACCGTGAAGATGATGTGTTATAATTGTGAAATAATTTTCAAGGCACTGTATATTTTTGTAATGCATCGCAAATTGCCGCAAGGCGGATACCGCCTATAAGATGTCTGGATATTCTCTGTTTACTAAACTGATAAAGTGCGTTGAACGATTCCTTTGTTACTATGAGGTACTTTAGATAAAGACATTAGGATCACACCTGGATAGGAGCGAAATGTTTTATGTGGCAGAAATGTATACACTGGCCAAAATTATGCACGCCCCTCCTAGGTTAAAAATATATAGTTCTCTGATTGAAGATACTGCAAAGTGCGGAGAAAAATGTGTCATGTTCCGCCTTGAGTAGAGCGTCTTTTCTCAGATAACTAAAATTTTGTTGAGAATCTATGAAGACTTCTTACGTTACTTCAACAGCCTACAGGTAGAAAGCAGACATTCAGTTCTAGAACAATACCATAAAGTCGTGCTCTGGCTATATTTTAGGTCAAGTCGGGCTGCACGACGCCGAATGGCACTACGCCCATGCGCAACGGCGAGCGGCCGCAGCGGGCGTAGGCTCGCTCTGCATCCTGGTGTTCCTGTCCACCGCCGCAGTGGCGTTGCTGGTGGTGCTGCTGCTACGCAATGATCAACGGCTGTCCGCTCTCCTCTCACGCCTCATCGAAGCGGCACTTGCGTTGCGTCTTGGTGACTACGACTGAGACCTCAACCAACATCCAGGGTCACCGCTGTAACGCCGATCTGTCTCTTTACGTTCGGTCGGATTCCGAACTACCGTTTTACCGGCGAGCGTACGGTAACTAATTTTGAGTAAAAAGAATTAAACATATTCACGAAAAATAAAACAAATGCCAGCCGCAAGGCTAACGTTCCTTGTTAATGATCGGAGCAGAAGGTTGTTTCATGTCGAATAACGAAGTCAGAACAACTTCGGGATCTTTGTGCCTTCAGCTTAGGGATAATGTATGCATACGTTTATGATTTCACATTAAAGAGCATTGTCTCTGGCCGTCACGCAATACCTTCCTTGATCGCTCCTCTGACACAATTTGGTAGGTTTCAGCCTGCAGTGCCCGCGTCCGGTCTAGAAATATGTCTGGTACAAAGTAGCCTGTTAACAGTAGTACAAAATGATTGAACAAGTATGTAAATTCTAGCAATGGCGCATCTTTCAGAGCATTCAATCTGACATTTTATATAATCTAGACAGCGCCCGTTCTGTGTTTACATATTTCTTCGTCCTCACTTCTTACGCGCTGTTTTTCAACCATTTATTTCTATATAGAGAGGCTAACTTCTATTCTGGCGATTGCAGAATTGCTAGGACATAAATGGCACCTGGAAATCCGTAAGCGAAATAACGACCGTTTTCGTTATGTGTGATAGAGGTTAAGAAAATCTTGTTGCGCATCGAAGCTCAGAGCGGCAAGATGTCCGCATTCTTTAGTGCTTACAGAAGTACTTAACGACCGAAACAAAATTTTGTGATATGGCATACGAATTGCACCTAATAACACAGATCTACGAACCCTTGTACCCAGCCTGCTATGCTTCTGCATGCTATGTTGCTGCGTGCTGTTGTGAAGAAGCAAAGCCACTCCAGAAGAAGAATGCGAAGAAGCGGGCACCGAGCCCAACAGCAGCATGCCGCGAGCCGCTAGTCACGCGGCTGAAGGTCAGCTGAATGTCAAACTTCGGCGTACTCGACACGCGCGGCGCAAAGACAGAGCACAAGATAGAATTGAACGAGGTGAGCACTGCAGTCTTGACTTCCAAGTAGCTCTGTCCTGCCTACTTCCCTTATGTGTCCTGTCCTTCTATCAGTACTATATGTTATTTATGTCTGAACAACTAAACCGTCGTAAACTCATAGTTTCTGGGGAGTGTCACAGCCAACACATTCAAATATTCGTGAAAATAGTGGGGTTAAAATAGAAATAAAATTGTTTTTAAGAAGTACGACAAGCCATAACTGACAGAAAATGCTTCAAAAGCCTTTTAATTATCCAGCCAGTAAAAAGACAAGGATGTTGCGGTTCGCAGTTGAGCGGTTAGTCCACGTGGGGACATTTGAAGCCAGAACCAAAGGAGATGCAATATATTCTCTTAAAACCAAGATAGAGAACAGGAGAAAGAGGAAAGGCAGGGAGGTCGACCAGGAGAAGGAACCGGTTTGCTACCCTGCACTGGGGGAAGGGCATGAGGGGACATAAATGTGATGGGTAAGAGAGAAATGGGTGAAGTCAGTATAGCCACATCACAGCTATATTACGTCACATCACATAAAGTTGCCGTCATATCACATCAGTTCGCTCCAAGGAGGAGAAATCAACATTTATTAGGCCCAAAATAATTCGGTGGTGCATGCAGGCACCAGGTGGAGTGGTTTTGCTGTCGATTAGGCCCGCGGTTCTAATAAAGCAGAGCAGTACCTGAAATGCCTTCAGAGCCTACAATCGCGTCATATCACATTAAAACTGACATATCAAATTAAAACGAAGAAAAACTCGTTTACTCAAGTAGCACGTGAACCTCCGAGGATTTTTTCTTCTGCATTGCTGTTACTCACAAAAAGAGGCCCGCAAGGAGGTCAGTAAAGACGCGACGTCCGGTCAGGACGTGTGCAAGGTCAGCGACGCTCATTTCGAATTCAAAATGGTACTAAGATACTCCATGTACCGTCTTCGCCAAAATTAACTAGGCCGCTCTGAGGTCTGTGGGCAGAGGCTTCCGGTGGAGTAGTGGCGTTGCATTCGCCGGAAATTGTCGGCGCTCGTCAGATCCAATGGTGTAGCACCTGACGTGATTTCGCACCCTCAGCCTTGCGATTTTGAAGTTAAAAACTAGACATGAATGACGTGCGAGCTGCGTTTTTGTGTTCGCGAAGCACGGTTGTGCACCGCACAAGACGATCACTATAACGACAATAGCGAGGAGAAATACCCAAATAGACAGAATATATTACTACGGGTCGACTCATCGAAGATGAGACAGATGTGTGTGTGTGTGCTGGCGCGTGCTTGGGGCCCGAGTCCCTAACAGCGGTCTGTGTGTCGACGTCTGATACACCTTGTGCCTTTGTTCAGTTTCGTGTGAGTGTATCAGTGTTTACATGCGTGTTTGAACACCTCCTGCCACGTAACAATATTTATATCAGGGTGTCAGTAAGCAAAAGACTTCGATACATTAGAATGCGCGAATAGTGTGTAATAGAAAAAAGTCGAAAAGGGGGGATAATGAAGCATTGTTTGGATACACAGGTATGAGGTGCTAACGGGTATTCCGAAAATTATGGTGACAGGGTTTGCATCGCAAAGAGGTTTTGATACTAAAAACAGAGTTAAGGTCGAGAATAAATATGATTAAGGATTTTGGACGATAAGCTTTATTGTGCCTGCGGCAGAACTGCACGCAAGGCGGCACAGGGAGATATGGGCTGGACATCATTTGAATCCCGGAAGGCTAGCAGTAAAATATATTTGAAACACCTGAGGGTATGGATGATACGAGGTAGGCGGCTAAAGTCTTTCAACACCTACACCTAAAAATATCTGGCTCAAAATGGAGGAAAGATACTGGGAACCTAACCAGCAAGCATGCATGCAACAAGGAAGGAGACATAACGAGCATGAAAGATCAGCTAAAGAAGACAGAATTTAAAATGAATAAATTCTATGTACAAGAAGCAGAGTGTACAAATATATAGTATTTGGTTCACATGAAAGAAAAACGCAGACAACTGACTCGCGAAGTAAGGGAAGGGAGGACGGTGGAATAAAAACAGGAAGGAGAGAAAGGGCGGCAGTAGTGGAGGACCCCTGAGTAATTTCGACCACCCGGGGTTTTTAGACATGCATTGACATCGAACCTGGAAAAGGCAGACCAGGATGGACTCTTTCAGCGATAATTCAAACGGCTGCCCCACTTTTTAAGGCGAAAGCATTTCTAGGCTCATGGAATAAAATCCCGTGGTGCACCATGGAAACTCACACTTTCCGGAAAAGTGTGACACATACTGCTGATTTCCGTTCATTTACACCAATTCTAATTATATCCAGCACTGCAACGAACGTCGATAAGAGGCAAACGATAAGAGACAAATGATTGGAGACGAAGGGTACGAAACTATGGGGTGCGCGTTTGCCATTCGGCTGTTAAAGAACTGCTAAAAGACCCCCTAATTTTGTATCGAGAGCTGCATTGACCACAGTCTAGCCAATTCTCCGTGCCTCTCCGTGATAAGAAGATGATGATGCAGAAAAAGAAAGATCACTCAGTAGTTGGTAGAGGCAAACGACAATAGCGAGTTGGCAGGACAAAAGGTTTGTTTGAACATGGTGACAGTCGTATGACCCGACGTTTGACGTAGAGTTCCGATTTCTCCAGCGAGCATGCAAGCCCACGTTCTACTACAAACTTCACGATTGTGTCCATTGCCTCTTGAAGCGTGTGTTCAATTTCGGCATCACTGCGCCGGCTGATCCATAGTTTAATGTCGTCAGCATAAACACTAAACTGCAAATAATGCTAACATCATAGTTGTGGTAATTTCTCCGTTGCTACGTTGAAGAGAAGATGACAGAGTACCGAGCCGTCGGGGTAACCTTACTGCCCACAGGGAAGACTATCGCGTAATTTAAAGCAGGGACTACGTCCACTCAGCGTTTTTGACATAGTTATATGTTTTTGCCCCTACATTCCACGCCAACAGGCCAACCATGACTGCCCGGTCCAATGTATTATCTAACGCCTTCTTTAGATTTAGCCCAAGTATGGCCTTACCATCTTTACTCTTGGATTGGAGAATGTCATGTTCCAGTATGACAATCAGATCCCGTGTCGAGAGATGAAGGCGGAAGCCTATCATTTTCCGCTGAAATGATAGGCTGGTTAGGAGGTTATCCTCCAGTAGCTTTTCCAAGCAGGATATTGGCCGTACATTTTCTATCTGAAGCGGTTTACTAGGCTTGGGTATGAGAATAATGTCACCCTATTTCCATTGCTGAGGTATTTCTCATTTCTCCCAGGACTCCTGCATAAGCTGAGTTAGTGCGGCTACCGATTGGTCATCTAGATTTCACAGTATTTTGTTGGTGACACTATGTGGGCCCGGCGCGTGTTGCTTGTAAGTAAATAATCTTTGCTCTCAATTCTGCTCCGCTAATAGGGGCATCAAGCTCATCATTGGCGACCACCAAGCAATCTGGAATGGGTCTCCTGCTTGTATCGCCAACATATAAGTCTTGTAACTGTCGAAAGAACTTCTGGTTATCTCCTGGGAAGGTGTGTCTATCTTTCATGAGGTTAGTTCCTGCTTGAGCTTTCGAGCTTGCGGGATACAGAGCGTAGAGCTGATATACAGATTTCGATGCCAGGACACGTTCTCCGCGTATCGCAGATTCGTATACTAGGTCTCCTTTTCCAAGGTAATGGTTATAACGGAGAATCTATTAAGAAGATTCGGCGACATGCATCTCACACAGTTAGCCTCATCCGCCGAGTTTCAAGGAAATGTAGAGTACGTAAGAAAAAGAATCTTTTGCTCATAATCCAGGCATTTATCATTAGTCGAATCAGCTATTTTACGCCATACTTACGCCTTATGGCAGCAGAATGAGATAAATTAGGGACCCTCAGCCGCTAGCCTCCTGCATCTGGGCATCTGTAATACTTGGGATGAGATCGCACTACCTGCGCCCTACCTGTGCGCACTTCACAGGTAGGGCATCTCCGCTTTACTGCCACATGCAGATCCATACTAGAAAAACTAGAGATCGACACTTGCGGAGGCGCCCAGCCAAAATATGAAACAGACATGGCTTTACGAGACAGGCTGCCAAAAAAACATGCATTCTCAGCATTATAAGCAACGTCAGGAAAACAGAGCTCAAATGCTCAGTAGAAAGTTTAGCCGCCTTCCGGCCTTTGTAGGTGCTGCTGGAGGGGCAATCCCCTTTATGGTTGCAGCGGTAACGAGCGGGTCGGGTAGACTGCTCACCGCTGTCACCCTGACCACTACATCTCTAGAGATAGCTGAGGAAGTGGCTGTAACTCTAGCCTGCGCCCTGACGAATGAGCGTTCCGTGGTCGGCGACAGCAAAACAGCCATACGAAATTACAGTTGTGGGCTTATTGCCACCCAGGCGAATCGAATATTAAACCAATATTCAATATTGCGAACTGTACAACTGACTTGGACTCCGGTGCACACTGGCTTTCTCAGCAAAGAATTCGGCCATGCCATGGCGCGAGGGCTGTATCATCGAGCCGGAGGCAAAGAGGGTGGAGGTACCCGGGTATATATAAAGTGTCGAAATCTTACACTCAAATTTTATAGCACTATCGACTGAGGAAGTAGGTGGCTGCTCCGCCATCCCCTCTAAACTGTAGGCAGGCCGTCGCCTGGCGTCGCCTTTAGGCTGCGACATTTCCACACCAGCTCCTGGTGAGCCATATGCTCCCTGGAGAACAATTCGGATACTGTAAAAACTCACTCGAGAGATCTGGAACAGTCCTTTTTTTCCCGGTAGGGGCCTAAATCGTACGCCGCTACCCTGGGAGATCATGCTGCGCAGCTCGGACCCTGGGCTCCAGCTAGCCGCCATCCAGCTGGCCTGGAACGCCGCCAGACAACAACGTCTGCCGGCCTGCGTCTGATGAGGAGCCCCGCCATTCATCCCAAGCAACGAAGGGCCGAAGCTTGTTCATCCGCTGATTTAAATAAAAAGTTATACTCTCTCTCTCTCACTCTCTCTCGACGTAGAGATGATCTCATACCACTAGAGGTCTCCTGCACCCGAATAAAATGGTCAACGACGAGACGAGGGGTGCTCATACATGAAGTGATTCAATTATGTCATAAATAAAGCTTAAACCATATAGTGAACTACTATGTTCAAAAGGCAAATTTTTTACTTTCAAGCCGAACTTAAGCGTAGCCATAGAAATTGCTCTCGCGTAACGCCAGGTTTAAGTTCAAGATAAATCACAGCAAATTTTAAAGCTACAAATGAATGCCTTAGAACACACCGCTAAAAATAATTTTAACCAGGATGACCTAATCTATAGCGTGCGTTTAAGCCCAAACGAACAATTGAAGATCTTATCCGCGCATTCGATGATATTATTATGACCTCGATGCAGGCGCTGTCCCCCTGCCTCTCATTGCACCGGCCACCGCTTCGGTGGTGGACGACGGCTGTTGTTGCGGCGCGCGTCTTTCTCTCCCTCTTCCTTTTTTCTTTCTTCTCCTTTGTCTCTTCTGTCTGCACGAGGCAGCGGAGGTGGCTCAGGTACAGAGCCAGTTGCAGGCCCGTGCATTTTCTTTTCCTTCTGCCTACAGCCACAACAACAACAACAAAGTTAGCATAAAGCGTTTTAAAGATACGAAATTAAGCGGTAGGAATTGAATTATGTTAGTAACCGAAATGGCGAAGTTGAAGAATTAAAAATATTCAAGATGTAAAGGACAAAAACAAAAGATATGAAAAAGCCCACGAGCATTGTTGAAACTTTCATCGCCAAGTTTAAGAGGGGCGTTATTATATTATATCCATCCATCCATGCTATTTGCTTTCTTTGGCAACTGGCCTGAACTGGATATATGTAGCATTGTTCGCTAAATAAATATAAATGCTCACTTTCTGTGGAGCGCTGTTGAAACGTACTCGAAAAAGAGTGCTTTTCGAGATTTTTGATGCGCGTGTTAAGCAGATTTGGCCTGACACCATCTGCAGTGGCTGTTCATTACTAGGACGAACGAGGTGTTTGCGAGACAGTGATGCGGAATAATTAGGTTGGTTGGTTTGTTTATAGGGTTCAACGTCCCAAAACGACTCAGGCTACGTGGAGCGCCGTAGTGGACATGTCCCTGGAAATCTCGACCACGTGGGGTTCCATATCGTGCCCTGACATCGCACAGACCCGTACGCTACTCCGTTTCGCGTACATAGAAACGCAGCGGCAGGCTTGTGCGTAGAGAGCAAATAAAAAAATTACCGATGATTACGTTACTTCCTAATGCGAAATTTGAGCGCAGCAAATAAGCTGTTTCACCTTTTCGATAGATTGAGGCAAAGAAATCGAGCAACACATGTATGCGCTATCACAGAATTTTTTTTGTGCACATATACAGATCCGCCGCCACCGATCTGGCTCTCTGACTGCCACCGCACAGGGGTTGCATTGGAGGAGGAGCGAAGAAAGGAATTAAGTTCGAGCCGGCGCTTTGACAACCGGAGACTCGCAGGAAGAGGGGGGCGGCGTGTACACCCAGCGGCAAACGATGGGGGCCGAAGCGCGCAGCAAGCGGACAACGCGATAAAGGGAGGAGGGAAGAGATAGCAGCGACTGACTGATGCTGCTGACGCCGATAGTGAGTCAAGCCCAGCTGCGAAGTTGGTTTCAGGGACAACGCCGCCGATGCCGACGCAAACAATATGATACCCTTGCTTCTGCAGCGCCAAGAACCAGGTCTAGCCGTGGGAAGGTGGTCACGTATTCGTCGACGTGCCGGGGCCTACGTGAAATAACCGGCGCGTCGGCAACTGAAGAGCACCCTATCCGTCACACAGGAACAGGGGGGGGGGGACCCTCCCCTCCTCTTTCTGCATGGCGGCGACGGTGTTCTATGGAGTCACGTTATCTTGACTCTCTAGCGGCGTCAGCGGCATCCAGCGGTATCAGTCGGTCGCTGCTAGCGCTGGGGGGATGAAAGGGGGGCGGAGCTGGTTACGAGGCCGACGCGAAACCCAGGAACGGACGCCAAAGAGCTGCGCTCTAAAAAAGAACTTATCCGCAAGCATATTCAAAAGTCTGTTACGATCAGCGTTGAACTGTTGCAGCTGTAGGAAGAAGGAAAAGAAAATGCACAGGCCTCCTACTGGCTCTGTGACTGAGCCACTTCCACTGCCGCGTGCAGACAGAAGATAAAATAGGGAAGAAAGAAAAAAAAGATGAAGAGAAAGACGCGCGCCGCAAAAACACCCGTCGTCCACCACTGAAGCGGTGACGGGAGCAGTGATGGCTTACAACATATAAAACTTTTGTGGCAGGCTAGCCCCCGCCGCAAGCGATGGTGACCTACCTGTCCCAGCCCCATTAGGAGAGTCCAGCATTCCACTTATTTAACCAAGGAGAAAAACAGAGAACCGAGTGGTCTGTCGATAATAAAAATTGGTTCACAGGAAGGGAAAGACGCAATATCTGCAACACTATCAACTGTGGGCCGTCCAACTGGCTCGGGGTGCGCTCGGAAAGATCAAGCCTCACGGTTCACCACAATGGGCCAAAATGAGGCAATGCAGTGTAGGGCGCAGTCTTTGGTCGATGCTCGTTTAGCGTTACGACGCATAAATTGGCGTTTGCCGGCATTTCAATAAAGATTTACCTACCAAACATATATAAGGCTGCATTTTCGTTTCGCTTAGATCGAAACGCAGCCGCTGCAGTCGCGATTAAACCTGGATTTTGGCAAAACTGGTACATTTTGCCTAGCAACTTGATTCAACAGAAACGCCAGTTATTATCATTTTTTAGTCGCCATTTTGGAAGGGAGGAGGTGAAATAAAGTACCTCACACTTCACAATAAATGAGTCAGTTTCAAATATGGCGCAATAGCCAGTTTATACGCTACACCGTATTTGGGCTTACCATTAACCATATCCACAGAGGAGCTCCTTTCTACTGGGTGCGGAGGTGCTGAAGGGTGGCTGTTCCTGGCCCTACGAGGCTGGGACTGGTAGGTTAACGCCGTTTGCGGTGGGTACTAGCCTGCCACCAAATTTTTATCTGCTGTAGGCCGTCATTGCAATGCCACCGCTTAGGTGGTGTACGATGGCTGTTGCCGCACGCGTCGTTCTCCGGCTTCGGAGTAATTTCGACCACCTTGGGATCTTTAACGTGCGCTGAAATCGCACAGCACACTGACGCCACTTCGTTTCGCCTCCATCGAAACGCCGCCACCGTGGTCGGATCCGAACTCGGGAACTCCGGCACAGTAGTCGGGCGTCTTACCACTGCACCACTCCGGCGGGGCATCTGGGCGTGCTTCTGTTTGCTCTTTGGTGCGGCATTTGAGGAAGCACAAAATGAAAGGCGCCGCATGGAGGCTTGGATTGGACGCCCGGCGGGTGGTAGTGGTAACAACTTTATTGCCACAAAAAGAAAGGCATTTTTTCGGGCTGGGGCGATTCCAGGGTGGCCTCCAGTCGGAGGCAAACTCTAGAGCCTGCTTGATGAGGGCCAGTTGCGCAGTTTTTCTTGGGCAGGCCAACAGCTTGTCCCGTTCCTCCACTGAGGAAGCTGGTAAGAGTGACTTTGGCGGGGTATTGCTGGCGCATTTCCATAGTATATGGTCTTGAGTGGCCTGCGTCCCGTCACCGCAGTGCCATCATGCAGGATTGTATTCTCCGTTCACAATTAACGATAATCGGTAGGGGCTAAGAATGGCCTTTGTTTTTAAGCGTCTGAGTGTCATAGCTTCTCATAAATGCTGCGCTGCTTAGTTGTACACGGACAAAGCAACTGGACAAACGCTGAGGTTAAGCGCAACCTCGGCGTTGCACTTAACCTCAGCGTTTGTCCAGTTCTTTGTCCGTGTACAACTAAGCAGTGCAGCATTTATGAGATGTACAAACTAGCCCAGTCACGACCATTCTTTGTCTTGGCTTGCTCCCGGTCCAGATCCTGGTGAGGGGCTGGGTAAGTGCATCTTAGCTTGCGATAAAAGTTTCTTATCTCCGCGTGTGTGCGCGGCGCCTAGACGGGCGCGTCCGTTCCCGGTAGATCTCCCGTCTGCCGGTTGGTTAATCCTCCGGCTAGACGGCCGACCCCTTCTTTTCTGGAGTTACCCGCATAGCGGAATCAGCTTCGTATATGCACGAATACACTGGTGACGTCATTACCTGTCGTGGAGGTACTTCGTGCGCCCCTTGTCGAACACAACAAGCATTCATTGAATGCATCAAAGTACACTGGCGTTCTGTGATTCTTTTAGAGGAAAGGAAAAGCACAGTATCTGCAACTCGAGGATTCCGGCTCTCATCAAGATAGGCAAGGAAAATTATGAAGAGCGTTTAACGACCGGGGGCGTGGCGCAGTTGGTAAAGCGCTGGGGATGAGGATCCAAGGGATGGAGAATCAATTCGGGATGGAGACAAGGTTTATTATTTGTTTTAACTGTCGCTCTCGAAATCATTACACCTTTGCTGACAACCTGCTGTCGACAAATATGAGGAATTAAAAGCTTCCGCCTTAAATATCAAGCATCCCGCAGGAATTCCGAGAAAATCTAATCATTCCCCCTCCCATGTACCTTGCATCGCATATAAGCCTTGAAAGTTATTGTTGTTGTTCTGGCTGTAGGGAGAATGAAAAGAAAATGCACCGGGCCTGCTATTAGCTCTGTAGATGAGCCACCTCCTAAGCCTAGTGTGGATAGAAGAAAAAACAGAAAAGAAAGAAAAAATGGCTGAGGCTTAGCTTGGTTAAGCCTGGTCAGATGCGAAGCATATTGATTGCTAAACCCAGGTCTCTCTTTTATATCGTCTCCCATTTATATATAAACCTGCGCTATACCACGTGGTCCACAAAGCGTGCAACCGCAGCCGACGGCGCGAGCCGGTCTCAATCAGTGCTCGCGAACGGGAACCCTCCCCTCACAGTGGACTCATGCCTGCATAACTTTCATCCCCAAGCCAGGCAAGCCTCTTGATATCAAAAATCTGCGCCCAATTTCCCTTACGTCTTGCCTCGGGAAGCTCTTCGAGAACGTAATCCTTGCTCGTCTCCAGGAACACATGGATGATAAACTCCTCTCCCCCCCCCCCAATGATAGGATTCCGACCCCACCTCTCCACTAAAGATATCATGCTGCAGATCTCAGAAGACATCATTCACCCCCGCAACAGGAAACGCACGCGCGCGGTGCTTGCCCTCGACCTAGAAAAAGCATTCGACAGTGTACACCATTCGGCCATTTTGGACGCTCTGTCATCCCTGCATGTCGGCCATCGTATTCATCAATACATCTCAGCCTTTCTTCGCCAGCGCACAGCTGAAATCACATTTGGCTCCCTCTACTCTCCTGTCTTTACCCTTGGTAACCGAGGCACGCCTCAGGGATCTGTGCTCTCTCCACTTCTGTTTAATATTACTCTCATCCCAATGACAAAGGCTCTGTCAGCCATTCCCGGCCTGTCGCACTCTCTATATGCTGACGACATCACCCTGTGGACCTCCACAGGTAACGTGGGAACCATTGAAGAGAGACTGCAGGCTGGCGCAGATGTGGTGACCTCTCATGCTCAGAGGGTCGGTCTTGCATGCTCACCCACCAAATCTGAACTTTTGGTCCTTCACCCGCCTAGAGCGAGAATCGACAAAGATCCCCCACCTAGAATCGAGGTCACTATTCGCGCCGTCCGAATCCCGGAGGTGGAGAGAGTTCGCATCCTTGGGATGATTCTTCAGAACCATGTCAAGAACAATGCCACAATCACCAAGTTCAGTGTTACCGTTCAACAAACAGTCCGCTTGATTAGGCGAATCGCTAATAAACACAGTGGCATGCGGGAACACGACCTCCGTCGCCTGATCCAGACTTTCGTTCTTAGTCGGGTAGTCTATTCATTACCATACCTCTTCCTCTCTCGAGTAGAGCAGAACAAGGTCAACTGCCTTATACGCCAGGCGTACAAGATGGCCCTCAACCTTCTCCGCCACACGTCGAATGAACGTCTTCTTAAGATGGGCGTACACAATATCCTCGCTGAACTCATCGAGGCTCATCGGTCTGCCCAACTTGATCGGCTCTCCTCCACCTTAGCCGGCCGTCACATTCTTTACGCTACCGGTCTACGTCCCCCTGGATATTACGCCCACACCTTCTCCCTCCCACGCCACACACGAGAACTCCTTACCATTCACCCCTACCCAAGAACATGCACCCCGAGCACCACGTGGCTCGTCGTGCTGCTCGGGCTGCCGCCCTACACAAACACTATGGCACAGAGCCGGAGACCGTCTACGTCGATGCTGCCTCTTACACATCTTCTCCCGCCTTCGCCCTAGCTGTAGCGTCAAACTCCTCCACCCTTCTTACCGCAGGTACTCTCATCGCTTCCACTTCCGCGGAAGCGGGGGAGGCGGCAGTAGCCTTAGGAATCTCTACTACATCGGCGACCCTCATTTTTACTGATTCGAAGACAGCCGTCCGAAACTTTGCGAAAGGACGTGTTTCCGAACCCGCGTTCCGGCTTCTCAGCCAATCTCCCGTTCCTATCCGACCTGTTCAGCTTCTCTGGGTCCCAGCCCATGCCGGCCACCCAGGTAACGAGGCGGCTCATTCTTTTGCTCGAGGTTTCGTCAGCCGAGCAGGAGCCGCCAACGCCTGGGGTGACGCTCGAGATCGTATGGTCACATACCACGAGATCACTGTGCACTACCGCGAACAACGTCTTGCCTATCCACCTCCACACAAGTCTCTCACTAAATTGCAGCAGGTGATGTGGCGCCAGCTACAATCCCGCACTTTCCTCTCCCCTGCCTACCTCGCCCTTGTTCACCCGGGACTGTTCACGCCAGAATACACCCTCTGTGGTGCTCCAAATGCGGATTTTGCTCACATTCTTTATTCTTGCCCTGAGCATCTTCCACCTGCCGAATGGCAACTCACAAACCTCGAGCGATGGGAGGCTGCGGTGTCCAGTTCTGAGCCGGTTGCCCAACGGCAGCTGGTGGACTGGGCTTTGGAAGTCGCCGGGAAACGTCACCTTCCGGCCACGACACGCAGCCAAGAGCCATTCCATCCCTAGGATGTCACAGCTAAGGCGCATCTTAATAAAGTTTGTCACCACCACCACCTCCGTCTCTCCTCTGTCGTGACGTAAGCGTATCACGTGGTGTGACGTCACCATACCACGTGGTCCGCACGGCGTGCAACCGCAGCCGACGGCGCGAGTCGGTCCCCCGTCTCTCCTGTGTCGTGACGTCAGCGTATCACGTGGTGTGACGTCACCATACCACGTGGTCCGCACGGCGTGCAACCGCAGCCGACGGCGCGAGGCGGTCCCCCGTTTCTCCTCTGTCGTGACGTCAGCGTATCACGTGGTGTGACGTCCCCATACCACGTGGTCCGCACGGCGTGCAACCGCAGCCGACGGCGCAAGCTGAACTCTCGTCTCTCCTCTGTCGTGACATCAGCGTATCACGTGGTGTGACGTAACATTCCATATTGTTTGCACAGCGTGTAACCGTCACGAAGGGCTGTGGTTTACCTCTAAAAAAACTGATTTATTTATAAGAAGGAACAGGCGCGGTAACTGTCTCACTTGTTTTCTGTGGACACCGCAACCGCGCCGTAAGGGAAGGGAGGAAGGTGGGAGTGAAAGTGGAAAGAGAGAAAGAGGAGCAGTAGTGGAGGGCTACGGAGTAATTTCGACCACCTGGGGATCTTTAACATGCGCTGACATCGCACAGGCCACTCAAGACCATATACTGTGGGAATGCGCCAGCAATCCCCCTCCAAAGACAGTCTTGCCAGCTCCCTCAGCGGAGGAATGGGACAAGCTGTTGGCCAGCCCAAGGAAAACTACGCAACTGGCCCTCGTCACGCGAGCTCAAGAGGTCGCTCCCGACTGGAGGCCACCCTAGACTCGCCCGAGCCCGAAATAATTCCTTTCATTTCGTGGCAATAAAAGTTGTTACCACCACCAGCATATGGACGCCTCATCGTTTCTGGTTTACCTCTAGCAATATGCTTCGCATAAAAGAAGAGGGAGAGAAAGACCGCGCCGCAACAAAAGCCGTCCTATACCACCGAAGCATTGGCGGGAACAATGAGGGGCCTACAACCGATAAACTACGGTGGCAGGCTAGCTCCCGCCTCAAATGGTGGTGACCTACCTGTTCCAGCCCTATCAGAGCCAGGATCAGCCACATTTAACCACCTCCCTCACCCCTGGAAAGCCCTGCAGTGGAGCCAGGTCCCTACTTGGCAGAAACAAGCCACGTGCCTGGCTGAAGAACCCGCGAAGAGCCAAGACCTCTTTGATAGGAAAAGAGGTCGGCTTTTCTCATCGCTTCTCATCCCGGAGATCCCATCCCGTGTGCTGTGCGATGTCAGTGCACGTTAAAGAACCCCAGGTGGTCGAAATTTCCGGAGTCCTCCACTACGGCGTCTCTCATAGCCTGAGTCGCTTTGGGACGTTAAACCCCCCCCCCCCCAAAAAAAAAACCAAAATCTGTCACACGTGTACTGTGGACACCTCAATCGCGCCATAAGGGATGGGAAGAAGATGGGAGTAAAAGTGGAAAAGATAGAGGAGCCGTACTGGAGGGCTGCAGAATTTGCACCAACTGTGGATTTATATTCAGTTTCTTAAAAGGACCGTTTATTGGACGAGACAAATAGAAATATATTCTTATGCTCTTCAAGATCTTACAAATTGGCGCCACTATCGAAAGAGAAACTTGCGGTTTAACTAGACATTTAATTTATATTTTATATTACTCAGCAATGTTATCCTTTAGCGTGTCGTGCTGTCATACTGCCTCATCCCGCTGCCTTTAATATTCCATCTGTTGCAGCGTCTGAAGTGAATACCATATTTTATGATAATGCTTGATCATGATTATGATTGAGAGAGGCTTTAGTGGTCACATTAAATAAGGCACTCTACTTTTGTTCCCAAAAATTTGCCGCTTCTCTTATCCTTTAATCTTGCTTTGCTTGCCTTTAAAGTGCTTTCCAAACAGAAAACACACATCAAAGGTGCGCCCCGCGGGGTGGCACAGTGGTAAGACGCCCGACTACTGTCCGGAATGCCCGGGTTCGAACCCGACCTCGGCGGCTGCGTTTCGATGGAGGCGAAACGAAGTGGCGTCCGTGTGCTGTGCGATGTCAGCGCACGTTAAAGATCCCCAGATGGTCGAAATTACTCCGTAGCCCTCCACTACGGCTCCTCTTTCTCTCTTTCCACTTTAACTCCCACCTTCCTCCCTTCCCTCACGGCGTGGTTCAGGTGTTCACAGAAAACGAGTGCAAAAGTTACTGCGCCGTTCCCTTCCAGTGAACAAATTATTATTATTATTATTATCAAAGGGTTTGGGTTTGGGCGCCGCCATACATGAAGCAGTGTTGCTGACAGTAACAATGGTTGTTTGTGTCTGCAGTAAAATTCACTGGACTTCTTAGTTTATTTATTCATTTAATTCTATTTCAAGCTGTTATGATGATCTTAGAGCTTTAACAAAATTTGTGTGTCATATTTAAAGATACGTTATTTACAAGACTTACGTGGCGAGGAAGTAGTTATGTTTATAGAGCTTAATAGGCTACCTGTACTGACTGTATATCGTGTCCTCAGTGTCTGCGTTTGTAGACGCGACCTACCACTGAGAAAACAAAATTATCTTGTGAAATAGATAAGTTTAAATTGGTTTTGTCATGTTCTCAGCTACATCACCGGTATTCGGTAATATGGGGACGGAGCCTTCCAATGAAAGAAGGAAACAGTTGGTGAAAATCCGTAGACTTCCCCTTCCAGGGAAAATGCGCCGGAGTTCCTAGCACAGCAAAATTTAGATAATCTGTTTTGTTCCGTTTCAAGAGCTGATATCGAAGCTGTTGCTCAGGGCCTCACAATTGCCCTTGGTAATCCCTACTGAACTACTTTTATTTGAAAGGTGTGTTTTTGTTATTAGGAAGATAATAATCAGAATCTTGGCAGCTTATTGTGAGCTCCGCCGCTGAGAATGTGGTCTCACAAATGCAGAAATAGTATTGCGCACATAAATTTATGTGCGTCTTTGTAGTTTCGGAGGCTCCTTCTAACCTTCCTTTACAGCTTTTGAGATTTTGTAATCTTTTTGGTATCAGAATATGCCGCGATTGCACCAGTGTCGCATAGGTTTAGTTTGTGTCGTGAATTTGCTCACCGATTTAAGCATTTACTTATATTTATAATTCAGCTTTTGGCCACCTTTATGTTTCAGCGGGCAAGAAGCTGAAGATGAAGAACAAGAAGAGTGTGAGCGGTCGGCTACCTCGAAACCAGCGTTCGCTCTAATGAGTCCGCATCAAATAGAAGGTAAGAGCGGCGCAGATCATTGTTTTTACCGTTTTTCTCTTCTCACCCCGTGCTAAGCCATCGAAAGAGTGACAATACTACTCAGCCCACCCTTTACTTTGGTTGACTTCGATAAGGCCCTTAATTAGGCTTCGAATGGTTACTCAGAGCTATGATCCATTATGCCCTTCTTAACTGTGCTGATTCGGCTGACAAATCTGAGTTTTCCAGGAGACTCGTACCTCCTGCGCACAGCTTGTGGCCCGCACGGAGCACACCATCGTGAGAGGCTCAGGCAATGATGGTCGACTCTGCAACACGGACGCGTAAGCTGACACGACTTTGTTCGTTGTTCCAGGACAGCCTTTCAATCTAGCTTGCAGATTTTGTCATATTCTCTGCAAACCAAAGCATATGTATTTAGCATAATTAAACGCGGCTTCCTGCAGTGCATAGTTTTGAAAATGGCTTTGCTGGGCGTAGTATTGTTGAAATTATGTTAACTGCTTGTACTGCATGAAATAGCCAAACAGCTTCCGTTTTAGCTTCATTATGAATGAAAAACGATATGCCTTGCCGGAAGTCAACTTTAAGGGATAAAAATTACTTATATTTAACGTTTGATTTTTTTTTTGAGCCAATGTGCAAAATAAAAACTCGACTCGGCTGTTAGTTGCACGACCTTCAATACACTAACCCCTGAAATAAATTTAAAAAGTTTATTAGTTAGTTTTAGTTAATAATTCGTTTGATCACTGAGCTCTATATTGAATATTTTCTGCCGTGATCTACACTACAACTACCGGGACCATGCCTACGTCTCACTCGCAGCCTTTATAGAGCGATCAGCCAAGCGTTAACATGCCTGGTATACCCGATTGAGTGTGTTCGCCCAATAGATAACGATAATTTGTTTTCTCCGGAGAGGGAGGCCAAAAGTTGGTAGCGCTGACAGCAGCTATTTCTGTCTCTGGTAAACATAATTATTAAGATTATACATTTCCCATTTCTTAAATTGTGCACCGAATACTGCTAAACAACAGAGAGTTTAGAAGGAAAAACTGGACCTATCCAGTCTATGGTTTAATTTCCTAGCGACAAAAAGGCGGTTGCACCAATCGTTAGTTCTTTGGTGGAAATATAGACGCGAAAAATGAAGCTTTTATTCACACATAAAAAATGGTTTTGCCTATTGCACGCTAACCGCCTTCCTCATCCACTTCGCCCATAAGAGCACTGCGCATTGTTTCCAGCGCAATCACACACCCTTCGGCTACGCTTACCAAAGCTATTGGTATAATTAGCACAGCATCGACATGAAACCAAGGGACGGCCACTTCACTGGTGTAGCTATAAATCATCGCTATCACGGCCAATCGGCCCACACGAAAGAATTGTCAGCTCCTGCTGCTACATTTAAACTGCAAATTCTTGCACTTCAGCTGTAGCCTCACCTCTACATGCTAGGCGTCTTGCTCCTTTTTTCTCAAGGAATACAAACTTTGGGTTGGCTCCTGTGACGAGCTACCTTGGTTTACGCTGGCTACTACGGATACTACCTATCCTATACTAAAAGGGACCATAGAAGCTGTTCCGATGCTTGCGCATCAAGTAGATAACGGCTACTGGGCGGATATGGGACGAGCGAAGGCTTTCCGGACGGTGACGGGGTGATCGCGGTTTCTTAGTGCTTGTAAATGTCGAAGTTGGCTTCAGGGGGTAGAATGCTTGTTACGGATCGTGCAATTTCACTTTGACTGCTTGGACGTGCACACAAACAAGGTACTGCTGACGCTCTAGGTTGAAGCCTTCACATCCTTGCACGCGCGGATGAGCACGCGCACTCGCTTGCTCTCTCTCTTTTTTTCTATCTCTCTCTCTCACACACATACGCAAATGAAGGAGTTGATATTCATTCATTTTCTTTGTAATTTACTCATTCATTTTAGTATACAAAAGACAAATGCCTGGAAAAGTCATGTTTAATCTATCCATCAGCTTATTTAACTCTGCCAAAGCAAACGTACTTTGCCACGGCCTACTCTGTATTTACGGCGTTTCGGAAAGTTTTATCCGAAAATATATTCTAGCAGTTGCTGTGTGTATAGAGGCGATTGCATATTTCGAAAGTGCTGACCGATGCAAATATTTCCAAGCTTCGTTTTCAACTGGTTCGCAATCATTATAGAGAAAGAGAAAAATATACGCGTTAAAATAACACGCATAACATACTTTATTTGGGCAGGTCTCGCACTTGTGCCGTGCAACACGACGGACCAGTGCGCATCGATGGAGGCGGGCGCCACATGCGCCGACCACCTGTGTGTCTGCCCGTCCTTCCAGCCGCTCACCGAGGCGAGACGCTGCAACACTACTGGTGAGTTCTCCGACGGCAGCAATTAAAAAAAGCAAGCAAACCATATGTGGGGTTCTTTCAAGCTCCGTCTTTAAGGGTATGACTCGTTAGCGTTTATGGCGCTCATCGGTGGTTCCTTTTTGAGTAGTATTGTGTGCGTACCCTCATCTTTCATTCACGTTCGCTAACCATGTCACAGGCACTCTATCCTCTTGCATTCTCTCTAGTATACATTCGTAGCGAACATTATTCTACAGATTACATGACATAACTGTGATATAGCTATTTTGTCCTAGAAAAGTGCCATAGTCTTAATTATTTGCCCATATAGGGAGGGGCTCTGAAGTAGTAGCCCTAGAAAAAAAATGTAAACAGAAATTGCCTGTAGTCAAATTGTGCTGCCATTTTTAACCGTGATTTGTTTTCTTTAGGTGTAGCTAGGTATCCTCACAGACGTAAAAACGAAAATTCCCAAGTATATGTACCCCGATTCTGCTGAAATCAATTTCATTTCATTTCGTTTCAAATTATATGACGCTCTTTCGCCGTTACTCTCAAGCAATTGAGCTATTTTTCAACATTCCTGTTATGTTTCTTTCCCACTAAATGAATCCTTACTTTATAAACCTGCCTATCTTTTTGATGCGAGAGTGCATCCCATGGGTATATATAGTTATATAACATTAATGCAAAAGCATACCTTGACACACGGGTAGCGTGGACAGGGTGTGAGAACAGAAGATGTCTACAGAACAACTAGAGGAAATACACCATAACGAATGATGATAACTGGAACACACGTATTAACAGTAGATCCTCCTCAGCCTTCCGTAAACTCTGAATGCTACACCATGAGCTTAAAGATGTGAAACCCGAGGAAAAAGTCCTAGCATACACCTGTCTCGTTCGTCCCTAACCACAATATTCCTGTAGCACATGGGGCCCTTTCACTGAAATCAATATCTACACTTTAGAAAGAATTCAGCGCCATGCAGTAAGATTTATTCACTCTGTATATGGCCGTACTAATTCTTTATCTGCACTAATGGCTTCGCAAAACATTTCTACACTCCAGTCACGACGAAGGGTTTTACGCCAAAAGTTTTATACCTTTAATTTACTCAATCGTAAACTTACTCTGAACCCTAACCCCTGTTTAACTCCTCTTAGTACGCGGCAGACTAGGTACATTCAATCGCTTCCATTAAAGCCTTATTTCGCCAGAACCAATTCATCCCAGCACTCTTTTTCCCTTGAATGATTTCCTATTGTAATAAGCTACCTGATAACTGTATTCATCCCTTGACCATGATTGAAGCGCACACATTGAACAACGCATAAGTGCTTTTTTTTTGCTTGTATTTATTGTCATGTTTTTTTTTTTATATATTCTTTCGCGATTCTGCTGTTCCTTCGCTCGCTGAACTATTCTATAAGTTATCCTTGGAGTACAATATATTCTTCAACAATGAGTATTTGCCTGAGTGTAAAACAATTCCCGTCAACTGTTCTCACATTTTTTATGTTCACCCCTCAGTTTGGGCCTAGGCCCGCAGTATTCGTTAATAAATAAATAAAAAAATAACTGTGTCGTGTGCATGCCAAGACTCCAACCACCGCTCAACAGCTACCTAGTCCAAGGCCTGAGCGGCTTCTCCGCCGCGTTTCTCAGAACGTGTTCATAGTTCTCCTTGTCTAGCGTAAAGAGGGTAATAATAACAGTGGTAGTAAGGAATAAATTATAGGAACGACATAAAAAATGAAGAATATGAAGTAAACAAAAAATAATATTAAGCAAACAAGTTAAAATAGTAAAATTGGAAAGGATTAGACAGAAGACTCGAAATACATATAGTGAATATATATTCAGTGAAGCAAGAATAATGTTACAGACGTAGGAAAGGCAACAAAGCGCAGAACAAGCTCTTATCGGAAGTAACCGCGGAATGCAATTATTTCGCATTTCCCCCTGTAAGTAGAAATAAATGCACTACGGTAATTGTTTGGCATTCAGCACGACCGAATAGCTGCACATTTCACGTCTTGTAGGTATATGCGAATGCATGCCCCTAAGCTCTGCGTACTTATTTCTGCAGATTCCAACCTGCGGCTGGCACTGGGAAGAAACTGTAGTGTGAGCGCGCAGTGCTCGCACATGGCCGCGTGCCTGGATGGACGATGCGACTGTCCCCAGGGTTACCAGCCTTCGGACGAGCGCCATTGCCAAGTCATCAGGCAAAGCGGTTAGTCCCGTGTTCTAATGTGACACAGTGGGAACGCCTGCAAATATTTAGAAATAATTATTATCTAACCACCCTAACGTTGCCTACTAACAAAAAAAAATATGTCGCATATTTCTCCAATCACGTGCACAGGTCCTGGTGATATATCGATGCAGCTGGTCCGGGTAAAATTCTTAATCTCATCCGCCAAACTGAATTTTTCCATTTTCTTAAGAGCCGCTTTCTCTTGGAATCACACGCATGAATGTCTGCGCAGGGCTGTTTTTTGTTGACTTAAAATCTCATATCAGTTACTCGCCTCCCTTTCGTGATGTGTCTCTCTCCAATCTCGTTTCACTCAAATCTACAACATTCGGTTCCATATGTTGCTGTTCTGTTATTTATTTAGGAGCAATGATTTTCAATACCTTCACCGTTTCTGTTCGACCAGTTTGTATATATAAAACTCCGAGTAGAGATTTTTTTGCTTTATTTTCGTGATTGGCATTGGGCGCGAAGGACGACAACGAAAACGCGGGCTTTGAGAAATGAATTAGTGTAACGTAACGTTACACAGAACCGCATACCGTCGTTTATTTCGCCAATGCTCTCATTTTCTAACAAAAGAAATAAAAGCTCGCTAAATAACATGCGACGCTGGTATCACGTGACCAGAAAATAAAAAGCAAGAACAATTAAGAATAAAACGCCTATCTGCGCTAGCACACGTTACCCTGTTAAAGAAACGAATAAGAAGCGATGATCGCGTACACGCTCAGACGTCACGTTACCCACGAAAACACAACTAATGAAAAGCACGACGGACTCGAACGTCAGCGTCTACCCTCTGCACCTAATCGTGGCGCGGGACAACTGAGGCCGCAGTACTCACGCGAAAACGGAATGGTCCTCCTCTCTCCATTTCCTATAAACGGCATGCCTGAGCGAAACTGAACTGCTGTAACCAAATTGATACCATCTTTCCGCCGCCATTTAGAGGCTGTCGGCGCAAGCCAACAACTGGCGCAGATTAAATATACCATGCTCGTCGCATTACTTATGGGACGGAACCGCTGTTCCCGTGAGCCGGCCGAACGAGACGCAAAAAATTACTGTTGTCCGGAAAGCGCGCTATTTACACTAATAAAAACGCCATTCGTATTTCTTGGTTCCCTCGGTAGGTCATGAGGTGCTTTTTATCATACAGTACCCCGCGGAATTCGTACTCTCGACCCGATTTTAATGCACGTTTTCGGGGAACGGGAGAAAGGGGATGCAGGAACGAGAGCACGCACTCTCTGACGGGATCGAGTTGACGCGTCATTTATCATATAATTCTATTTCGTAAAATGCCAAGGACACATGGTTGTCAGGCCGACTGGTACACTTATTTCGTCAGCTACTCGATGGTCTCGAGCATGCCGGCTATACATTTCACTTTTACGTATTGCTCTTTCTAGAGATACTTTAAACCTTCGTTTGCTGGTTTTACCAGGCTTCTTCAAACAACTCTGTAAAATTATATAAATACTTCATCATCATTCGCCGATCTCAGCTGCGACTCCACCGCCTGCTGAGGTGCAACGTTCAAAGACCCGGGCGCTTTCACCTTCGAGAGTGAAATCTTTCAGCTGTTAACTTCAGTGCAAATACATGGGGTTATTATATTTTAAGTGATATTTGTTTGCTTGAGACTGCTTGGAATACTTGTTGATGTCACTGTGCCATTCCTACAAAATATACGTGAGCAAAAATGCTGTTGGTATGGGCATCGACCAGAGAAAGCTGGCTAGGAAATTAAAAAGGCAAGCTCATGGAAAGAAACTCGCGGCATTTAAGCCGAGGTCATATGTCATATGCCGGCGTGTATATAGATCCACTGCTTGCATGTGTGCCGCTGAAACCGAAAGCGTTACCGTTGTTCAAGCACCCAATTCTACATACCTTCATCGGCATGTTGCAGCTCCTCTGCAGGACCCTTAATGAGACTTTAGCTAGCTTATCTGCACTGAAGTGTTCGTTACCTTAAAGTAAAATATAACGCTTCAGGAAAATTTATTTATGATTAAAACCTATTCAGAGATAACTTAAGTATTTTCCCTTTTTTCCTCAAAGTTCAATATATTTTAACAACACTTTTGCGCAGGAACACTTGGACAGCATATGAGAGCTGTTACAAGTTTGTTGAAGCACATAAACATCACACTCTGTCCTCATCTTCCGTTCATCGAAAACTACGTTTCAGCATCTTTTTACGCAAAGCTGCCACTGGGCAAAGAGCACATAAGGTTAAATTATGCAGTAATATGGACAATAGGGGGCGAAGTGCATAGAGTGTCGTAAAGATGTCAAGACAAGGGGGTGCATCTGTTTGGGGGGAAAGTGCATGGAAACCGCCTATACTGTTTAAGTGGGATATTTTCACCGTAGTTCACCTTTTTGTTTTTTCAAGATAGGCCTCAGAAGTACTGTGACTAATACCCCATCCCAACCTGCCTAGGATGGACACCAGCTGGGTGGTGGGGGAACCGAATATTTGGACATCGTTTTGTTTTTGTTTTCAAGATAGGGCTTCAGAGTTATTGTGACCAATACGCCAACCCACCTAGCATGGACAGGAGCTGGGTGGCAATAGCAGGGGCATGTCGAATATTTGGGCGTCGGATGGCCCACTAATTTGTGGCACGGAAGCCGACGCTGTTTGAACTTTCTGGTTTGCTATGCCCGTTGAACGAAATGTCAACAACATTGACGGCGCGCTCTTAGCCTAGACCACTACAATAGCAAGGCTCCTGTTTTTACAGTGGCAATGCACCTGTATACAGGATAAAAAATTAGGACAGTTTCTGCCTGCTATAGGTTATTGAAAACGTTTCATACAAAAGTACGCTATCCCATGTAAGCGATTATTAACATCAACATATACATTTTGCAAAGACTCTTTTTGAGGCGACAAGTCGGCCTGATGTTCTGGGGATGACTGACTAGTTTTCATATATTGATGGGGGTAATGGCCAAGAGGGACCGCAATAATTAGACCGTGAAGATAGTAGTTGCTGTGGCGGTTTGTAATGAAGACAGATGCAGCGGCGGGACGCGAGACTACTGATTTTAAAAAACCGATCGCTTTCTGGAAAAGTTTATCGGGCATTGAGTTCTTTCTACTTTCCATGCAATGTGTTATGTTACTAAGGTTGCACATTTATTTTGAGACCAAGACTTCGAAATTACACCAAGTATGTTCATTCCCCCTTAATGCAAAAGTGATGCTTGCTGTGGTGGCGACTGTAAATGTTTTACGCTACTAATTATTGCAACATGTGCGAAAGTACAAGTTTCTCATAGGTTTTCTTGGTTGATGGTAAATGTAGATGACGCTGTCGATGTCACCCTGGCATGGCATATCAAAGACTTGTACAACGTCTACGAAGGACCAAATATTTCAAAACAAATCATTTATCCGGTTCACTACGAGCGTTCAAGCGGATAACCCACTTCACGCATGCGTCGCTGCCGACGTCACAAGCATTTTTGTAACTACCCTCAAGACAGACGGTGACAGAGAATCCGCCACCTTCTGTTGCATTCCAACTACAGCCTGGCAGAAGCAAGCTCTTCAGGGGAACAAAATGTATTCTGATTAAGATGCCAGGTGCGAGATAAATTTATGCGTGAAACTAGCCATACGAATGTACCCGCGTGGCCTCGAAGCAACGTAATGTATCGTTGAATTCATGAACCGCGGCTCTTAAACGTCAAAATTCCGTCAACACATCACTTCGAAGACGCGGTTATAGCTAGTATATCAGTAATTTACCGACGCACAACATCACACCGACAATGATACGCGGAGAAAGCAGCTCTTTGGAAAGCTGCCCTCCTATATAACTCACCCATGTTTGCACGCAAGCATAGAGCTGTTATTTAAGGGAAAGTGCTTCTTGGCGACGCGGTAACTGCCAACCCCCTGGTTTACTGGGAGCCTCTCCACCTGCATGCGCCCACAAGCGGCTGCACTATTGAAGAAAACATGCAACGAAATGAAACGTTTAAAACCTATATTTGAAAACTAGAAGTGCACAGTAATAGGCACCCTGCAACCAAGTTTTCTGTGGCGGTCGCCGCGCCGTAACCCATAGCCTAGTGAGAAGCGCAAATACTGTTAAGGCGCTTTCGTAGAGCGTTTTCACGCCACCTGCATGAGCTTACACGGATCAGATGGCACGCTCTGTCGAAGCTTTGCTTGCCGCGTCAGGTAACTGGGCTACATCGATAGCGCCTAGGCAAGGATGTTACCTGTCACATGCGTATCTATAACAGTGATGAACATGCTCGGTCGTTTATCGCGAACCAAGCGGCCAACAGCAACATTTTAAGGCGCGCTGCAGAACAAATGCAACGCCGCCTAGCCAGTGCAGGCTCCATATAGTCAATCGCTGGAGTATGCTGCATTTATGTCACCGCACGACAATCTACCCGGTTTGAGTTGTAGCCTTTGCCAAACCGGGATGATTGGCTAAACTTAGGCTTTATTTCTCGCCAAAGGCTGTCACAGTGGCGTAAACCCGCCGCAGGCTCTCTTGTTTCTGTGCCGTTTCTGCAGTCTTACCAAAAAAAAACAGAAATAGTTGAAGGAGTCTCCTTCAGTTTGTATATTGATCCGGCTTATCGTTTACTGATGCCATACATTGCAACACAGGAGCAAACTATTTTTTCCTGCCAGTCTTGAAATGTGAAAGCTGATGTCGACGAATTTTTGTCGGAGGCTGATGATGGTTAGCTGGAAAATGCGGTTTGCTGATCTAACTTACATTTTCATTATGTCACTGAGGCTTTTTTCCTCGCACAGTACGAAACAAGAATCAGACATGATGCCTGTATTAGTCACAAGGAAATGGAAAAGGAATAAACTTGCGCAATAGGTAGAAGGAAAAATAGGCGCTCTAACTGCAGTATTTTTGAGATCCGGGTGGTTTCCTTTAGCACTGAAGATTTGTAAATGGAAATTAAAGTGATTTTCTAGAACTCGAACTGGCAGTTTTGTATCTGTATAGACAACCGTGCAAAATGAGGTAGCCGCCTACCCAGCCTACCACAAACGAGTGACTTGTTTCTCAAACCTGGCTTTGGAAATGAGGACTTTAGTCGAGGTGCACATTTGGCATGTAGCCATTTCAGTCCAGATAGTAGTGTGCATCAAATGCTTTCTGTGTGTCTGAACGGCACGCATTTAGTTCATAAAGGCTGTAAGGTGTCACGAACGCTGTTGCTATTCTGTTCGCCCATTTCTATATGCTTGAAGCCACTTCTGAAACAATCGAAGCGGAATATCTTGAATTGCGCAACTAATCCAAGAGATCATCGATGCGGGAAAGCTGTTATACGCCGCCTTTAATCATGGGAGTTACCTTCCTATACACCACAGAGATTTGGAAACCGCTGCCATTCTACTTCCACGGTATCACAATTGATGGTACTAGGGGGAGATCGGACTGCCATCGGCAAACTCCTCCAGCACTTAACACCGATTACAATCTGTGTGCATTGATATGGTGTTTGATCTGCGTGTTTGAAGGAATGAAGGCAGGATCTTTTCATTTATCATATTAAATTATATGGCTGCTTGGTTGGCCTTGCTATGGGAAATGTAGGTGTCTAGGCAAACATGGAAAGAGCTCTAACAGTCGGTGTTCCAGTCAGATACTACAATACACAAATCACTACAAATACTACACAAGATAACACGTCAGTTGCCTCATCTCGGGCAATTCGCATAAAATGCATCCTGCGACAATCAACATTAACTAAGATGTATTCGACAACAATCGCGCATGCTTAAACATTCTCTAGAAGTTCAGACTCTGTGGTCAAGTATAACGCGTAAGGTTTTTTTTGGAACGTCTTTATGATTGCGCGCACTTTGTGACTCCAATGTGCTGAACCTCGCTATTGGTTAAGTCGGCGAAGATGTCGAGAGTGATGTAGGCAGATTGACTAATCTGTCATCGGGTTGCGCGACATAGAGGCCGAGCTTGGAGGCCTCGCTAAAATTCGGGATTACCGCTCCGACATTGGCGCAGAAAAATTTCTACATTCCCTCTACCTATTTCAATAATTTATGCCTAAATTTTGTGATTCACAGAAACAGAACACGCTATTTTAACTTTAAATTGACCTTTGCCAGCATCCTGATCATGAACGAGAAGAGGCGCCCGTATCAACTAACGTGGTCATTTCGATATCGTCCATTACAGCCTATAAATCCGAAGCATTGTATCCGTGTTCATTACTACGTTTCCTGGTTTTAACGGTGTCGTCTTGCCAGAAATACACAGGAGGAGTTTTTAGTTTGGCTTTATTTGAAAACGCCGATTTTAAGGACATTTGAAAAAGGAGATATTCCGCAGTTTTTTCCCCACAATAGGCCGGAGGAGATTGCTTAAGCGTGAATGGAATCGTAAAAGGCTGATCTAAGATGTTGCTGACGAAAGTGTTTAGCTTCGCGTCTGTACGAGTGGAGGGATTCTTGCACGGTGTTTTCTTCGTACTGATATTCATTCTAACTTACTATAGTGACTGGTGGGTTGCCGGCTACCAGAGCGAACAGTTCTTGCTTCTTGAACTAGTGAGCCAAGTGATTTAAAGAACTAGTAGACAAGCTAGATAGTGTTCAGCTTCAGACGGCATTTTTAGCGCTAACCAAATGCCCAAGCAGGAGACAAAGGAGGGCGCGAGACTGGCGCTATCAATATCTAGTTTATTGCGGCGAACCAAAACACCGTTCATATCACACAGCACGTTGGGCAACGTCGTTAGTTGAATTCTGCTGCCGGTGTATGGATTACAACGGTGATTATTCTTGTGCCCTTCCGTCGGTTCTGGCGTTGGTAACCAGCAGATGGAGAAAATAGAGCCGGTGCGAAGAAGGAAGGTTGGCATCCTGGCCGCAATACCTAGTCCAGAATACGAACTTTCTTACAGCGAAGAAAACATTGTGTCGCTTTTGCACCGCATCCAAGCAGTCGTACATGGCTATACATTTGAATTTGTTCATCTTGTGCTGGACCGTCCTGTGACTATTCGGCATGGAAGGCTGGGGGCGCTCGCTGTTTGCATACCAAGAACTAATCGGCGAGGTCCCGCAGCAAGTCCGTGTACCACAGTTACTATTATGGTTGAAGGGAAGAATTACCCAAATTCTATTGACTGTAATTCTCTCAAATTAGCACCTAAAAAAACCATTCTAAGGCTCATATATGAACTTTGATTCTTTCCCATTCAGTCGCACGAAACAAAGCGAAATAGTTCTGAGAGAGCGCAGAATTGCGCGAACATGATTGCCGGGCACACACGCTCAAACACACCCAACTGCGCACGCAGGCACACATTCCCTCTCTCTTTCTTTCTCTCTGTCTCTCTCTCGCACACACACACACACCCACGCACGCACTTCTTTCTGCTTTTCATTATTAGGGAACATCTTCATGAATATTATCACCCCATGAAACATATATATCGGCTAAGATTTCTTCTTTGCCGGCTGCGGCAAATAACCTTTATCGCGATTGCAGGATCACGTACTAATTCCAAAAGATGCTACTACAGAAATTAACGTCAAGGTATTGTATCTGCTAGCGTGTAACTTCAATTTTTGTTGTTGGTAAAAGCATCTCCAGATGCATTTTCAGCTGCGCCACTGGCTTGAAATATTGGTTGCTCCTGTACAGGCGCCACTGTAATCTACAAAGGACATATAGAGACACAAACGCAATAACACAACTTTTAACGTTCATCCCAGCTGGCGTGTTCACGGCTGCGTTACAGATCTCATAAATTTGATGAAAAGCGAACAAACCAGTTTCTGATATTTGAAACCTGATATATCGCGGCACATTTTATTGTTTCAGCACTGTCAGTCACGTCGTGGATGGCCATCATGATCCTGACTTCAGGCTTTCTTTTCATCCTGTTGCTTATAGTCTACGTTTACGTACTCGCCCACCAAAGGTGAGCATACTTTCGTTTCGCTATGCTTTGATCTGCACTCTTTGCTCGATTTGACTCCTGCTCGTGCAGTTTATTACATATTGTTTTATTTTTCGAATCGCCGCAAACTGATGGCCTACAGATATTGTGGTACATAATTTAGCCATATAATCATCGCAGTTACATTGTGACCTGCCGTTCGGTCGCTGATAACAAAGTCGAGGATTTGAATCCAGCGTGATCTATTTCTGTAAAACTATTTCTTGCATAAAACAGCGCACGGTAAGGAAACGCCTATGGGCCAATACACTTTCAAAGCCCTGCATTGTGGTTTTCCTCAAGGCTCTTGCATGGCCTAGGGGCTCAAAATTCGTAGCCTCTTAAAAACTAATGGGCGCTTTATTTTGCGCAGAGTTATAACCGAGCCTAAATATATGCCTATAGCGTGAAAAACGTTTCAACGCTGCGAAAAAGAGCAAAATTGATTTTATTGTCCGAGCGAAGTATAACACATCTTAAAGCATGTCTTACCGCAGTCGAAACGGTTAAGGGCTCTTGAATAATCTGGCCGGGTCCGCAGTACTTTGCTCGTTTTCAAAACTTGGTTAAATAGTGAACACTAAAGAGCTAACACACTATTGACAGGCTTCTAGAGCAAAGTGCCAATATACCAGTTGTATGTGCTCATTAGAGCTGGCTGATTAAAATGTGTGCTTCTGGCTACAGTTTTCGTTAATATCTATTTAAACCTGGCCTCTAAAATGGCCTACGAGAAAGCAAAGCATTCAAGTCGCTGTAATGTTCCTATTCTGTGCCGAGACACGCGTCACCAAAAAAGAGATTCGCTTTTCGTGTTAGCGTTCAATACAGGATTTTCGCATGTAAACTGGACAATTGATAAATTTAAGCAGTTGGTGACATCATTGTTTAATAGGAGCATTTTATATAGCTTTAACAAGTTAACCGTTTAGATCATTCATATTAAGCTGTCCGATTATAAGCAGAACTGTATTGTAAGTTGGTGAAATCATCTCTGATTGGTGTTCGATGCAAGCTAAGTGTTTCCTATTACCACTATTTTTTGCGGGTGACAGCACGGATGGTTCTGAATAGCTCGTGCTTCCTTTCGCTGATTTAAAGGAGATAAACTCTATACCTATTGTCCAATTACTACCCACATACCGTGCATATTTGTGAATGTTTAAACATACTTGAATAATTTGAGTCACGTACGTGACTTGTTTCAGCACACGCACAAGGGTGTCCTAGAAAAATAGCATCTTTAAAATTAGGGAGATATTTTTCCGTGCCCTGCTTGATATCATTCATCGTAGCCTCCACAATTGCAGTGTTTTCAGATTGCGGACTATATTTCATGCCCTAATCACTGACGTATTTTACTTAAAAATTTTCTTCAAAGATCCGTCCTCATAATGTAAAAATCACATTTCTGGTCACATTGAATCGGTGTTTCTTTACAAACGGTCGTATTGCCCCAACCATCGGCCTGATGTGAACCATGTTTTGCATACTGATTGCTGTTCTTTTCTTTAAAAATATGTTAGCTCTCAGTGTCCTTTCCTCGATACAATTCTTGGCTCATGGCTTACTAATTGACCGTATTATTATTCCTAACCAAAGTGGTCTTCAAACTCGCGTTTTGGAATATGAAAATAGTGTACCTAGTGAAAAATACAAAGACTGCATGGAATGCTTTCTCTTGCTAATTGAGTCAAGCCCTAGACCTTTTTGTTTTTTCCTAAACTGTAGACAATGCGCAACGAGAACCTAGCACTAGATATTACACTACCGAATAAACGGAACATCCGAATTTGCAATATGTATTCCGCCACCGTAAAAACAAACTTTTACATGGCTTAAAATTACGAATAAACATCTAGCCAACTCACAAGTTAAAACCTGTTAAACGCCTCTCAAATGCTTCCGACGTTCCACTCTGGTGAGTCTTCCTTTCCGCATTTTCCACTTCCGAGTACTTGAAACTCTTCAGACCTAACCTCGAATACGCATTGTCCATATTAATTACTAAGACCATTTTCGCCTTTCTTCCCATCCTGGTGTATTGATAGCCTCGTCGTTTGCGCGGGTATACTGAAAAATCATTGCGCTAGCACCATATTTTGCGCCCCACACACACACCGCAAAGCACCACCCATCTTCTTGATGACACCTGTTAGCTCCCAATATGCGGGAAGGTGGTAGTTTTGAGGAGCCTGTGACCAGAAGAGGTTAGCCCAGCAGCTCGCAGTCCTTATCTGGCTACAACGTTTTCTCCAAAATTCCCCAGCTTACCTTATGAAGGAACATGTAATAAATCTCAACCTACCTTATATGCACCGCCTTCCACTGAGCTTCAAAAAAGCTGATCGAACTGCACTGTGTATGGGGAACTTTGCGTATTATATAGCGCCCATTTTCTGCGTACTTCGCAGGCGCCCGGTCTACGTCCAGACGAGCACTGCGCCGACGCCGAGCATTTTCGTGGTGCCTGTAAAGACAACGGGGCCGGAATACGAAGCACTTGACAGCTTTCGCATCAGCACAGAGCTTGGCGCTCGCGGATCTTCTTCCAGGTCATCTTCATACCCTGGAGCCGTAGAGAGCTGGCAGGCAAGAAACTTCCTCCTCACCATAAATTTATTCCTTAGAGTTGTACAAAATTCTGACAGAAAGACTACCGGCTCCCTGCGAAAAAATAAGTGATTTATAATGCAGCGCTTAAGAAAAATCGGAATGCATAAAAGACGGCAACGAACGTAGCCAGCAGTGCTTTTAAAAACGTGTTTACAATGTACAACAATTGTTGTCGTAGAAGACGCAAAGCTCGTGTTTATTTTGCATGGCTTACCAGTGTAAAGTACCTGCTAATCATCTTCACAGAGCTTAGTCTATTTTGATGGTTCGGCGCCTGATACTTAGCTCACTCGCTATAATTTACAAAAACATAGCATTGACCGTGACTTTGATCTCACTTGAAATATAAGCTCGGGCATATATGCCAAGTATATTTGTGCATTTAAATATACTGCGTCACATATTTCCCTACTATATTCTGTAGGGTCATTAAAAAAAACAATGGTGGCAATGAACAGGGAAATTCTATAAATTTAGGGGAACACATTCCAGTTACTCATCGTTTACAACTACTTCCATCAATTTCAAATACCCTAGTTTCTGGCTTACCTCGGTTTGTATTAAAATTGCTTATCAAAAAAATCTAAATGCTGTAATTTTTTTTTATGTTTGCGGGACTTTGCATATTGAGGATAGGGAAGTAGATTCCTACTGAAACGATATCAGTTATACAAGCATTCGGCCGCGCTGAGTGCAATGTAATATTTGGATGAAATCCAGGGCTGATATCTGTATCCCCTGTATGTATGCATGTTGGTATGTATGTATGTAAGTTGGTATGTATGTATGTAAGTTGGTATGTATGTATGTAAGTTGGTATGTATGTATGTATGTTGGTATGTATGTATGTATGTATGTATGTATGTATGTATGTATGTATGTATGTATGTATGTATGTATGTATGTATGTATGTATGTATGTATGTATGTATGTATGTATGTATGTATGTATGTATGTATGTATGTATGTATGTATGTATTGTCACGTAGTGGTGACGAGGTCGACGACACAATTGAAGGGTCGATGATTGCACTAAAGCAACTGTTTATTTGGGCTGACTTGCGCCCGCAAAAGAACTAAGCAACTCGGCGGCGGCGACAGAAACAAGCGTGCTCGTCGATCGTCGAACAAAGAAATGCCCGTCACACTCGGCAACGTTCAATTTGAAGGCTGCACAGAACAATCTAGATAGCGTCGCAAACAGCTACCAGCACGGGCTGGAACATTGTGGAAAGACACCCGAGTGGCCGGAACCTTCGAGACAGATCTCGGTGCATCTTGTGCTACAAAAAAACTGATAAAGGTGTGACTCGCGACATCGAGCATTAACAAACAAAGATTACGGAACCGATACGCGGTCCAGAATCAGAGTGATAAGCCTGTATGCCGGCGGCCGCCAAAAAACAACAAATACTGTTTTGAAGGTTTCGCGGCATTACTCCCACCTTAAAAAAAACATCGCCTCGATGTTCCAAAACAAAGCAACTTAAACATAAACACTGCAAAGTTTAAACACAACAGATTTTTTAACGCGCGTAATAAGGCTTCAGTCGTACAACATGTACAATTTCTGGGCGTGCGCGTCGCCGTTGTGATGCTGAAGTTCCGTCGGGAATGACTTCATAGTCCAGTGCTCCGACGCGGCGAATGATTTTGTACGGCCCAAAGTATCGACGCAACAACGTTTCACTAAGTCCACGACGGCGAATTGGTGTCCAAACCCACACTTGGTCCCCTGGATTGTATTCTGCGTGGCGTCGTCGTAAGTTGTATCGTCGGCTGTCGGTGCGCTGTTGGTCTTTAATACGCAGCCGTGCGAGTCGTCGGGCTTCCTCTGCACGCTGCACGTAGGCGGCGATGTCAAGGTTGTCCTCGCTAGTTACTTGGGCCTTGGTGTCCGATCTCGGCTTCGTCGTTTCTTCAGGTCATGGCCGGGGCATACCGTTGTTACTACGCTGGACGGCGGTGTCTGTTTGCGCTCTGGTCGTGTTGTCGTCGATGTCGTCGTGTGGAGCGGCGATGAAATGGTTGCGTCGTCGTTAGTGGTCATCGGCGGCGGAGGATCTTCGTCTTTTCGCCGTTGAGCAACCTCACCTCCAAAGGTTGCTGTCTTTAGTTTCCCCTACGGGGGCTTGGGGACCTTCCGCGCACACTATCATCATAGTTACGTCCTGGCGACGCAAAGCGGGCCCTGTACGGCGATGGAGACCTGAATCGACGGCTTGGTGGCGCAATCTCACCGCTACGCAGATAGTTGTCGATTTCTTGCGGTCGTTCACCCGGGCGTGGTCGTGGAGCGTCGACTGCAAATCCGCGGAGACCGATTCGTCGGTACGGGCAGTGCAGCAGAATGTGGCCGGCCTCACCGCAGTGGAAGCATAATGGCCGGTTGTTTGCAGTCCTCCAGGCGTCGCACTTCCTGGGTTTTGGGGGTCGTTGGTAGGCTTGGCGGGCGGGGGCCAAGGGGCGGTTTTCAGGAAAAGGACGGTAGCGGCGAGGGCTGGGAAAGTCATCACGTCGGGGCGGAGGGCGACGTAATGCACCAGCGTAGTTCATCGCTGTTGCTTCGTGTGCTGGAACAGTCGCAGCCGTCGCTTCAGGAACGCCCAGCACCTGCTGAACTTCTTCAGGGACGACGTCCGTGAGCGTCGCCACCTGGGGTTGTTGCGATGATGGCAGCATTCGGCGGAGCTCCTCTCGCACGATCTCCCGGATTAGGTCCCGAAGGTTCTCTCCACTTGCAGATGCGCTGGGGTAGTGGCTTGAGTAGTCTGGCTGAAGTGGCCGCTCGTAGTGGCGCATCCGGGTGTACAACGTCTTCTAGATGGCAGACGCTTCCATTTCAAATTCCGCCACTGTTTTTGCGGGTTTCGGACAAGATTTCCAAAAAGCGATTCTTTGACGCCTCGCATTAAAAGTTTGACTCTCTCACCTTCAGTCATGTTAGGGTCGGAGCGGCGAAAGAGGCGCTTCATCTCCTCAACGTACGCCAGGACAGACTCGTTAGGAAGTTGCAGTCTTGACTGAAGGAGGGCCTGGGCTCTTTCCTTTCGGACGATGCTTTAAAAGGCAGTCAGAAACGTTTCCTTGAAAGTCTCCCAATCCTTCATAGTTGCCTCATTATTTTTGAACCAAACTCGGGCATGTCCTTGAAGAACAAACTAGACTTGCCTAAGTTTCGCGGCGTCATTCCAGCCGTTGAAATCTGCCACACGGTCAAAAAGGTCCATCCAAGTTCCCGCATCTTCATCCGGTAGTCCATGGAAGCAGGGGGGCTCCCGCGGTTGGACGAAAATAACCGGTGCTGTAGGCTGGGCCATTGTCAGCGTCGATGCCTTCCGAGATCGAATGGGGTCGAGCAACAGACCGTGTTCGGGTTGTAGGCCTTGAAGTCGGCGGCTGGCTAGGTGACCTGTAGGCTGGTCTTCCAGGGCGACAGGAACACGGCTTGGGTGTTCGCTTGAAGTATCAAAGACAGCACCTCCACCAGATGTCACGTAGTGGTGACGAGGTCGACGACACAATTTAAGGGTCGATGATTGCACTAAAGCAACTGTTTATTTGGGCTGACTTGCGCCCGCAAAAGAACTAAGCAACTCGGCGGCGGCGACAGAAACAAACGTGCTCGTCGATCGTCAAACAAAGAAATGCCCGTCACACTCGGCAACGTTCAATTTAAAGGCTGCACAGAACAATCTAGATAACGTCGCAAACAGCTACCAGCACGGGCTGGAACATTGTGGAAAGACACCAGACTGGCCGGAACCTTCGAGACAGATCTCGGTGCATCTTGTGCTACAAAAAAACTGATAAAGGTGTGAATCGCGACATCGAGCATTAACAAACAAAGATTACGGAACCGATACGCGGTCCAGAATCAGAGTGATAAGCCTGTATGCCGGCGGCCGCCAAAAAAACAACAAATACTGTTTTGAAGGTTTCGCGGCAGTATGTATGTATGTATGTATGTATGTATGTATGTATGTATGTATGTATGTATGTATGTATGTATGTATGTATGTATGTATGTATGTATGTATGTATGTATGTATGTATGTATGTATGTATGTATGTATGTATGTATGTATGTATGTATGTATGTATGTATTGAAAGGGGGTTTTTACTGCGCTTTAATAGGGATAACAGCCCTGTCGAAGTTTCACGCCGAACCACACAAGAACACAGCCAGTCTCAGTCTCCACAAGCGAGCACGAGCAGCGCAGCGGCACTTCGTCGTCCTTATCCTCGTCTTCGTGATATTCTCGCCTACTTAATCCTCGTCTTCGTATATCCTCGTGTAGTTCACTACAGTATGTATGTATGTATGTATGTATGTATGTATGTATGTATGTATGTATGTATGTATGTATGTATGTATGTATGTATGTATGTATGTATGTATGTATGTATGTATGTATGTATGTATGTATGTATGTATGTATGTATGTATGTATGTATGTATGTATGTATGTATGTATGTATGTATGTATGTATGTATGTATGTATGTATGTATGTTAGAACGCTACTACAAACGCTACTTTGGGTTTTCAATGTTTATTACGTCGACAGCGATTAGCATTCACTTTGTCAGGAGAGCTTTAAACATTCTAATTTCGTGATTATCGACTTGAAGACAAATAAGACGAGGTGTGACCCCATTACTGCATCTGACTGGAGAGTCCGGGCGAGACCCCATAGCAGGCCACATGCAAAAGGTTCCGCTGCTCTAAAAATGGGGAAATAAAGGAGAACATCAACAGCAGACCTTGCAATGGTGCAAGAAGAACGAGACGGAGAACAGGCCACAGAAATAGAAGAAAAAAAGAGAACTGGGACAGTGGGGAAAATGAGGGAAGGAGCGTTGAGCGCGGATTTCAATACGATCGGAGGCAGCTACACAACGAAGCCGGGCGTCAGCGGGCGGCCCGTATTAAGTGTCCGGAAGGGCTTTCTCCACGATGGGCAGAAGCGACAAACGAATGCCACTTGTTAGGAGCCGCAACGGCCGCTGGAAAGAACGCCATCTGTGTACTTTCGTTACATTCCTTCTCCTGATTTTACATAAACTTGCTTTCAGAGCGTGCGACGCACCTTCCTCCCATAAACATCAAAGTGCCGTTTCAAACTGTAGCGGCTCCGCTTTTTCCACAAAAAAGCGGCTGCCACCGAAAAAAAAAAGAATGGAACACGGTTCTAGAAGCGCTGCGGAAGCAAGACAGAGAAAAAGGAAAGAAGCGAGAGAAGAGCGCTAAAGTGTGACGGATTAAAAAAAACATTGCGCCGAGCGAATTCATGGTTACAATACTTGGAAAGGCTTGGCTGACGAACAATGCCTGGAGACAGTCATGATGTCGCTATTTTCGTCTTTGTCAATCTTGATTAAGCTAACGAAACCTACAGAGAAATTGAAAACGTTATGCTTAAGAAAAAATTATAAACCACGGGAAGAAAAATATAAAAATAAATCAAGGTGCTGAATATCAAATGTAAAAAAAAAAAGACAAAACTTTGACACTGGCAAAGTTTCCGGCTGTGTGGAATGTACATTATTTAAATATACTCCTTTACCTTTTAACCTAAACTGTCCTTTCTCCCTGTCGCTCACCTCTTTGATTTCGCCTACATGTCTCCTTTCTATACCTTTATTTCTGCCGCCCCAGTTCAGGTGCTTCAGTTCATTTCGATAGCAGCTACCAGGGCAGGCAAAAATCTTTTCCTTCCTTTATTATTATTCTATTTTCTTCAATAAAACCACTTGCTACTTTCCGGCGCTAAGGGCTGTAACATAGTCTGTGTATTCTCAGATGATTGGAAGATGACTAGTGCATTACTGAGCATAGCGTGGATGTTGACCTGCGGATGGTCGGAAGAAGGAAAAAAAATACAGCTGGCTTTCATGCATTATGGACTTGTGTCTGAATTTGTTATGAACAATGATTAGCGTTTGCTCTTTCGTATTATATATAGCGTGTAGCTCAGCTCGTCACAATCGATCGGCGCTTTTTGCTTATGATGAGCTGAGGTAGTCATAGCTTTCCCGCAATATTACAAGGGCCTTTTGGTGAGCCCAGCTCTTGAAACAGCACTTTACCACATAAAACATAGATGTCAGCACGGGTCCCATCATTGGAGTTTTTCTTGAATGCGATTTTGAACACTAGATGGCGGAATTCCTGCATCCCGTTTCCCGCGTTTTGTAAAACAAGGCATCATACGTGCGTGGATCTGGTGCGGGAGATTAATCTGCCTCAGATGACAGCGTAAGTCGTGACGATGTCGTTTTCTGTCGCACATCCCGCCAACAGAGAAGAAGGAAGAACCGACACGCCGCTGTGTAGTCTGCTGTCTGAAGTGAGATTGCAATGGAAAAAACATCCGCAAGAAACAAGGGTCTGGTGGAGGTGGTGTGAGAAGGCCCGCTGCGCAGTACCATGCTTCGAACGCTACCGCATGGATAGTGGTCTCATCTAGTAAGAATGCATCCGGAATCAATGGTGCATCTTTTGCACGGCAATGCTCCTCAACGCTCCTCAAAGGTGTAAGGTATGGCTTATAGCACAAGGGGGCAGGTAATGACTAATAAAATATACTTACCCGCCAGAAATGGTTTCCGTGATTTATTTTGTGTTTCAAACATGTTGCTGCAGCATTTTACGTAATTAAAAAATTTGGCAATTTGGGAACGTGATTTCTTCATTTATTTGACCCTTAAGGGGTTAAGCTGGAAATTCTCCCAGCATACGCGCTCATGCTATCGGTGAACGTGTCCAACATATCAATGAACTATGATTCTCTTTGTCTCAAGTAATATGTATTAGGGAAGTCGGACAGTAGAAAAGTGACACGAATATTTTCTAAACTGCGCAGTCACAAACGCAGGTGTCTGGAAAAGGGCAAATCGGGTAATGATGACGCATGGCTTTACGGTAGTTAAAGAGGAAGCGAAATGATGCCTTTGTCTGAACGATGTACACCCCACAAACCTCACAGTGCAGTTTATAAACCACATTGCTTGAGTCGCAGTCTAGGTCCTCATTTATATCAAGCAAGAAACTCCCTGACTGACTTAGCTACATGCGCGGACAGATACTGCAGCGAAGCTTCCCCCAAGGATGACACCCAATCCGGCCGAGAGTCTTGGCATTAACAAGCTGATCTCTCAAGTCTCTGACACGGCGGTGCACAACCTGTGGAGGCTCTTTGAATAATGATCGCAGCCGAGCTCTACGCGTTATTATGTTAAAGTGAGGCTTAGTATGTTGTTCACTTTGGGAGCTGTCGAGGAGTAGGTAAGGATTGGGTTTGTTTTACTACCATCGACTTTCCGGCCAAGGTTGCGGGGGCGCTGAAATTTTGTCGTCGACTATCTGTTCACAGTATTTTTGTAGTGACTGTGCTGCTTTAAGCACCTGAGTATGTTGGTGAAATTCCTCTGTGTTGAACCATATCCATCGTTAAATGCACGCCTAGAAGTACGGCATATTTCTTCTGCACTGTTGCGGATGGCTGCTGTGAGAATGGAGATACTGGCTTCTCTTCTATCCCTGGGCGTTTTGTTAGGGTAATCCAGAGGGAGTTACCGGCTACCAATATCTCCACGCCGAGAAATAAATCTTTAAGTCAGAAAAACTATGGGCAAATTTGATGGATGGATGTAGGGAATTAAAAGTCCGCAACACAAATCCTTGAGTCCTGCTTCATCATGTTCATCAACAAAGATGTCATAAACATGCTTTTAGGAACATGGTTTGTTCATTGTTGTTTCAAGAAACGAGAATACAAGTAAGGCCATAGAAATGCTTGCATATCTGAGAGCCATATTTGTTCCGATCTCAGAGCGCTTCTCTGTAGATAGTGCTGTTCCTTAAGTTCAAAGTTGTTAGAGCTCTGGGCCGGTTCGAAGAAGACGGATAGTGTGGAATCGTTTGTATAAATGGAAGATTTTGATGTATAGAAGACGGATAAAGTTCCCGCTATGCCATCTGTGTGCGGGATATTTGCGTACAAAGAGCAAACATCCATGCTCCCGAAAGGCGTTCCTGCGGGTACAGTCAAGCTAGAAATTTCCGTAAGGAAATGGCTTGTGTCTTTTGTGCAAAAGGAAAAACTCGGATGCCTATCCTTGATGATAAAATTTAAAAGAATAGATATCTTTTGCGTCACTCTCACGCTGCTCCACACAATTTAATGGGCGAGAGTATTAGCTTTATATCTTTTAGGAAGTAGAAACAACCGGCCTGTGAACTGGGTTACTCGTAACATGAATTTTAGCATTGCCTCAGTTATTCTGTTTTTATTAGCCAGTTCATCGATGGCGTCTTCAATTTCTGTAGACAGTTGGCTCATGTGGTCGGTGGGAAGCGGCTTGTAGGAATGTGTGTCATTACGTTGGCCATGGCCCTCCTTCAATTATTCTACTTTGTCCAGAATAACTACAGCGCCACCTTTAGCGGTTTGTCTGATTACAATGTTCACATCTTTCCACAACGTTTTCAAAGCCGGTCGTTTTTAACTGGAAATATTGTGCGCGTCGCCTTTTGTTTTTTGTATCCCTACTGAAAAATGACAAGTTCTACGGGGCCATAACCTCACACAATCTCATCACATCACATAGACTCTCATACGGTGCACATCATTATCATAAAATATCTTCCATAATATATGTTAATGTACAAGACTTTATGAAATTTTAAGCAATTATATGTGACTTCTATGTTATTTCTTACGTAAATTGAGTGACACTGTGGGAGAAAATGTGAGGTTATTGCCTCATACAATTTTTTCAGTATGGATGCTTTGCTTATATCATTCAAACAGCAGATATGTACATGTCGAGGTGTTTGTCGTAATGTTCATTAGGTGTCCAAAACTTATCTAACACAGTGGGAATAGTCTGTTCCTTATGTAACCGTGGAAATGTTTTCTAAAGCGAAGGTTTCGCGCAAAATTGTCAAAATCTTCAAAAGATTCATCTCGTTGAATTCGCCAGATCCTGGACAGCAGGATATCCCTTTCGACAGAAGGGTGACCTCAGCACCTGAGAGGGACTTTTGCGATGAATTTACGACAGTTATGTGCACGCTGGTTATTTCACTTTTATCAACAGCGGGACTCGTACCGGCAAAGCCAGAAGAACTCTGAAACTTTGAACAATTCTGTCTATCTCCACGTCTGCGAAGGTCTCACTGCAGGTTGCCTCCGCTGAAGCCTCAGTGTTTAAAATTCACGATTTTGTTTTGGACGATTTATTCATGGCAGTGCCACATTGTCCCGTTCAAGTTTTTGCTTTTCCTTGGACACTTTGCTCTGCTTTTTAGCTCGCTCGTATTAACTTCCGTGAGCTCGTTAGGCGGGATCGTTGCACCTTCAACGTTTTTCTATTCGGCCAATTTGCGTTTATTGGGTTCATGACAGTTTCTGTTAAATTTACAGATGGGTATAATACAATTTTCTCCAACTTGTTTTTTACCATTTTATCAAAACGACGACATTGAAAGCGCGCAGCTTACCAAAAGAGCCTTCGGAGACAGTCATTAGAAACTGATGCTATGTCTTTCACCCTGAATATGGTAGCATTGAAGAACTCCAAGCGCAATCTGTAATAGAAAGCGCCTGCAGTCGCCCTCTCCCCCAGGATGAAAACCACATTCTAGTGAGCAACGGGACCCTATAGCATTGACGCGAAAAGAAGTGGGCTACCTTTATCACCTTCACATATATACGTTTTGCTGGCAAATGATAGAAGCATTTTTTATATACGCGAATAATTAGGTTTGTGCTGTTGACATGTTCGAGGCTGATATTATCGCAGTAAGCGAAACATGGCTTCATCCTAACGTTCATGGCAATGAGATATTACACGATTTATCGCGGTTCTCATATCAATGATGCGATAGCAATATTTACCTGCAGGTGGTGTTATGCAAGCCATATCTAAAGCTATACCGTCATGTCATATTTGAGTGCATATTAACAATGAATCCATGTGGGCATGTGTAGAACTGAGCCATAAAAATATGTGTTTGGTGTATAATATCTGCCTCAATAATACTAGTTCACGCACAAATTTGAACTGCAGAATGTGCTTATATAGCTTGTCGTTGCGCGACATTCCGCAGCTCCTACATTTTGATTATGCGATTTCAACTTCCCTGATCCCATGTGGTCTTCTGAACTAACTCCAAAAACATTTCCTTTGTTGAAAAGTAAGAAGGTTTTGGACCTTTGCTTGCTTTTTCCCTTTCTCGATTCGTAGAACGACAGCCCCAATGCCTGGTTCTTCTGGTAACATTCTAGAATGTACCATAACCCCATCCTACGTAGCCACCTTGGATCCCTTTCATGTTTTCTCATCAGGAACATAATATTCCATCACGCAGGCATCGTCTCCCAGCGATTTACTACTTTAGCTAAAATTCTCTAATATCAACAGAAATACACGGTAAACAGGCTCATTGTTTGCATCTACACCCCTCTTCAATGTTTCGGGACTTGGGGGTAATAATGCATTTTTGTCCCTGCCGCGTTGACATTTTTTGACCTGGACAATCTGCGTACAAGCCATGAAGTTTTGAAGGCTTCTGACTGCTGGCCCAGCATTTCAAGGCGTAGTTCAATTATCAGCTCCAGCGTTGGCAACCGACTCCATTCCCGGCAGGCAGCAGAAACCCTCGACATAGCTCTGGTGTTGCGGCATCAACAGTATCGCCTTCTAGACTCACTCCACCACCGACGCCAGTGCCTGATCGACGGTACAATACCCAATGGAACTATGCCACGACCACCCAGCAGGCGGTACTTGGGAAGACTAAAAGACCAAATGATACTCTAAAGGTACGGCCCGCAGAGAGCTCACCTGGTCTCAAACATTTGTTTTGTAGGGAATTTAAGGGGTCGCAGCGGAGCATGCCAGGATAAAACAACCAGTTTGGCAGGCTTCTCGAATCGAACTGCTGGTGCAATGCGTGCGCACCGAGCTCGCGCCGTTCAACTTTATTTCCACTCGCTGGCTGGGAACACCAACAAAAGCTGTTCGCTACAGTGCCCACAACCAAGCCGGAATGGTGAAATGTTGGATAAAGGGTGAGGGGGCCTCGGCAGCAGGCAGTGCAGCTTATAAGCCAGCAAAATGTGAGTGGACATCTCGGGGAGATTTCTCCATGTATGCGGGTTTGATGCGGTCCAAGGAGATGATCTCTTCGCGACATTACAAGCAGCGATGCAACACAATACTCGCCAAGCTCCGGAAGATGGCGAACCAGGTGTGCCACATGGTACGCCGGGTTTCCAACGATGCAAGGACGCCTTGTGGCTGGCGAACTCATTCGTGACCAGTCCTTGTTTTCGACTCCTTGCGGAAACAGGAGGAGGATACGTTTGAAGTTACCCTCCGTTAAATTAACAAACGAGCACTGGACCTCCCGGTCGCCACCTCTACCAGCCGTCTAATGGCGCTGGGTGGGGTGAACACTTTCAAAGAGCTTTGAGAAGCCCACCTCACGAATGCGTACACACATCTCACAAACACAGAGTCCGGTCGCCGTCCTCTTGCCCGACTTCACGTCCAACACACCCAACTCACAGAGGAGAGATGTCGCATTCTCAAAAAATGGAGACGCGCTGTCCCTGTGCGGTCTCTCTCCGTCACGATGTCCAAAGAGGAACATAATGGTCGGTGCCTGGTGCGGGCGGAAGCCTTGTACCGCCATTACGGAAGCAAACCAGTTGTTTTCTATGTAGACGTCTCCGGCTTGAAACCTGGGGGATGGTACACAGCCGCCGTCGTTCACAAGGACAAAACAGTAACGGCCTTACCTGCAAGGCCCCGTTACCAACGCATGCAAAAGAGATTGTCATCGCCCTCGCAGCCTCTGACTCCTCCTCCTAACACATATTAACCGACTGGCTAGGGGCTTGTCAGAACGTCCAGCAAGGGTGGACTACTCGCCTAGCTTTCCGCGTCTGCCAGAATTGTAGTCGTGATTGGGATCCCGCGTGCCGATCTCTCGTTAGGGCTCCAGGTCACCAAGGTCTCCAAGGGAATGAGGCAGCCGACGCCGCCGCACACCGCGCTCTCACTCCGGGCATTTCCCACGGGACCCGACGCGGACCAGGATTGTGATTTCAGCCCAGCTTACAAATTTAAAGAAATATGTGAATATTACAGAGCCGCGAACCAAACGCTTCTCATCCCGTGAAAAGGGTTGGGGAAGGCTAACGAGTGGGTGCTTCTGCGCCTGCTCACTAATACAATATTGTGCCCGGCTACTCTTAAACATTTTGATCCGCTATTTGACGGGCTGTGCTCACACTGTGTGAGGTGTCTGACACTTACCACACGGTGTGGGTCTACCAGAAACATACATCCTTGCTCCTATCCCCATGCCCACACAAGAGTACTGGGAGGCGACAATGTCCGGCTGCTGCACCCTGGAGGCCCAAAAAGGCCTTAACGCAGAGCGCCCGGCAGACGCCGAAAGCCCGCCACATTGGGAGACGAGGGTTTGGAAAGTGAGATGATTGAATTGCGAAAGGGCATACAAAACATGCACCGATCTAAGTTTGCATATTGTTCGGAACAATTTGGGCATGCAGGGGAATGTCTGATTTGGCATAGAAAGAGTCGGGCAGGAGTAAGCAGTGTATTTAATTGTATGCGTCTAAGAATGCGTATTTGCGTGGTGGTGAGAGGTTTATGAAAAAGAGAGTGTCATAATAACAACATTAGAGAAACTCTACTTGTTCCGTAGGTATTCTTGTCCGTTGTGCGCTTCCATCGTTTATTCGCGCCTCTATCCTTGATGGTTGGTTACCAAACCAAACCACCTATCCTTGAAGAGAAATTAGTGGAAGACGACGGTACTAAACAAACCTAATCCTTAACTATCCCTCGACCAATCCCAGAGTGAACTATATAAGAACTAATCATTTTAGCGCAAACCAGACTGCTGTGCTGTCATCACTATTCAAAGCTACAAACGGGATGTGTACCGCCTGGACAGGAAGTGTGGTTACCTATTGGTTAAGGACACAACAAAAAAAAACGGTCGGCCGGATTGGATGTCATTCGTTATAGAAACCTTGCTACAGACAAGTCAAAGTCGGGGAGGGTCATGGTTAACATGAATGAGTATACTTAGGTTGTGACTCGAGCAATGTGATGTATAAAGTGCACTCTGAGGTCTGTGGGCAGAAGTACATCGGTTAGACAAAGACATAATTTCCCCTTCTGACTCAACCACCCCAAAGGCTTGTGTCGTCTTTGCCCGATTTGCCCATTTTGAAACAACTGCGTTGAACACTGGACAGTTTGTAAACGGTTCGTTTCATTCTTCTACAGCCCGGCTTTTCTATAATATATATTACAAGGAATAAAGCAAATCATGCTTTATTCATAAGTTGAACATGTTTACCCATTGTACCAACGCTACTTCTGGGAGAGTTTACTGCTGAAAGGAACCTTACATTAGGGAGACCTAGCTACTATGAACCATCAGAACGCGTGAACACTAAGCATAATTCTTAACAAATTGAGGCATGCATTAACACTACAAGAGACCGTTATTTTTTTTTCAGTTGCTTTTTCCTTCCGTCCTAAGCTCAACTCTATAACTGAATTGCGAAAAAACGGTTGCATGACTCCGCTTGTGGTTGTAGCTTGTGGTTAAGCGTTTGTTGTAGTGATATTGTGTAGACAAGACAAAATTTTCAGCGAAGACTAGTCTTTTTTTTCTTTATACGAATGATGAGGCTACGTTGATCAGCGAAGTAATAGAACTTAGTTTCCACTCTGCTGGTGACGTGCTCTTATCTGCCGAGGCTCTGTGCACAACATAGAGTTCCTTAGACTAACTAGAGAGAAAGCTGAGGGCGCTGCACTTCAGCCACCATGGGCGCGCTAAGAATCATGGGCCGGTGTGCTACTTGTTGCGGGACAGTCGGTTTTTCTTGGGTACGTGGAGTGGCGTTACTACGATGTTTCTTTTTCGTCGTCATCATCATCTGAAGGTGCGTACATAGACCGCGAAAGCCATAGTAGCGAAGGCACAGAAGCAGACATCGCCAATAAATGGTTTTTGTTTCCCGAAACGCCACTAAAAACTTCCTTAAGTGATTGCACAACCATAAATATTTTTATAACGTTTTTCTGTTTCAAAGTTTGCCTATTAAGTGCGAAATATTGGTATTTGTGCTGCTCAAAACTAAGCCAATAGGAGAAAGAGCCATCGCTTATATTGGATAAACCTGACACTGACAAGCTGTTTCTCTCTCTTTTTGCAATTTATAGTCACAATATTCAATCTTAGGGCAATATTTACGCTGGAACAATGTTTATCTTTGCATTAGTTTTGGCCAAAAGTTGTAGTTCTGCACTCGGTAGCTCTCCGGCCCATGATGCTTTGAGCGCCCATGGTGGCTGAACTGGCCGTCTGGAAACTCCATGTAAACTCCCATAGACGGCAGCACAGCTTTCCCTCTAGGTAAGAGTAAGAAACTCTATGGTGCACAACCAAACATAAACTGCTACCTGAATGGGTGATGGTTTGAGATTGGTGCTGGCTCCTAGAATAGACACTGCTCCTCTGCAGCTTGAACGAGGGCCCATTTCTTGCCTTTATTAAACCCGCCGTCACTACACCCAGCTCCTTTCCAGTTCAGCTAGGCATTCCGGTAGTCAGAGCGTCCAACGCGGTTTTAACGCTCGGCTGGGGAGATACATACACCCGGTTACTAGGACTCCCGTCTCACAGTTTTACACAGCGACGCCAGCGGCATCGACGGCGGCGCCATCTTTAGGAGCGCGTTTCACTGAACGCATCAAAGTTCGACGTTTTAGTTGGTTGTCGTAAAGGCGTTTATTGCATCGATATATGAGGGACACTTAAGCTCCGCCTTTAACAGTATGACACGATAGCGTAGGCTACAAGCCTACATATAACGTCATGCTTTAACCAAGCCATATGAACGTGCCACTGCATAGGTAGCGGTACAATTGCCCCGCAGCGTGCCTCAAAAATGCCGCTGTTAGCCACTTGGTTAGCGATAGACGACCGAGCACGTTCAGCAGCATTAGAGACAGGCGTGTGATATATAACGCCATTAGCGAGGCGCTCACGAGGTAGCCCAGTTATCTAACAAACGCCACGCAAAGCTTCAATTGAGCGTGCAATCTGATTCCTGTAAACGCATGCAGGTTGCGTGAAAAGGCCATAAAACGCCGCCTAAGATGCTCTTCTCGCTAGGATATGTGTTACGGCGCGGCGATCGATGCAGCAATGGTGCTGGTAGGCTGATTCTGACATAATGGTCCCATGTGAGACGAGAGAACCATGTTGGCAGCTTCTGCCACGGTTTCTTCGCGCTTACCTTTTGTGGCTACGGCATACAAGAATACGCGATGAGTCGAGCTGGTTTCGTAGTGTTGCTTTGGCAACAAAACAATAGTCATCCTTCAATCACTAAAACACAGAGACCACGCGCGGCTATATTCATCACCTCTATTCACGCATATTCAGTACCTCGATTTACTTTTACAATTTTCTTCCTGTTATAATTTTTCCTGACGCATATTCTTTTCAACTTCTGTCTAATTTCCTTTACCTTTATTAGCATTAACAAAGGAACAAGCGGCACCACGACTGCCTTGAGGCACTGTTCCTGATCCAAGCCTTTACAAGTAATTTAAGCTTCATTTCCTTTGGCGTCATGTTTTAAGTCTAATTTTTTCTCTCTTCTCTCTACTTTTCCTTTTATTTCTTTTTTTGTTCCCGCAGTGCTTTTAGCAACATGTTCTGTGTTTTTTGCGTTTCTTGGGGGGGGGGGGGAGGCGGGGGGAACCGCTTTCTATGGAAAAATTGGCTGCGGTTTGAACAATGGCCATCTCGAGTAGAATTGTGGGAGCAGCAAATTACGAAGATTTGCTCGCCTAAGGCGATCAAACTCTGCTTGCCTCAAGATCTCTATGACTGACTGCACCGGTACCGGGGCGGTTCTACATATAGAACCCGTGCATGCAGTGGCCCCGGCGTATCGGCGTTCCTTGAACGCGTTCAAGTCTGCCCTGGAATGTGGAAGTCTGCCCAGGAAGCCTGCCCCGGCGCAATAGGCTACAGCGCTCTGCTTAGCCTCAGCGGCTGTTATGCTCGGGGGACCACTCCTCTCTACTGAAAGCGTGCCGCGTTCATCACACCTACCGTAGTGGAGGGTTACGGAGTCTTATCGATCACCTGGGGATCTTTGATATGCACAGCCATCGGGGGGAGAGGGGGGAGGAAATGATGACTGCTCCTGATCCTACTTTACTGCGACTGATAGGTCACTGGCGCTTGCGACGAGAGCTAGCCTGCCACCTTTTTTTTCTGTTGTAGGACGGGATTGCACCAGCTGCCGTTGCGATAGTGGACGACGGCTGTTGTGACGTGCGTCTTTCTCCCCCTCTTGTTTTTCTGTCTTCTTTATTTTCTCTTCTGTCCGCACAAGGCAGCGTAGGTGGCTCAGCTACAAAGCCAGTAGCAGGGCCGTGCATTTTCGTTTCCTTCTTCCTTCAGACGCAACAACAGACATCGCACAACACACGACGCCTCTCCGCTTTACCTCCATCGAAACCCTGTCGGCGGCGGTCGGGTTCGAGCCCCGGTACTTTGCCTAGAATGCCATGGAACTTTCGTGCGTTCAACGGAAGGCTGGTTGGGTTCGATGTAACGCTCGGTGACTGCAGCCAAAGCTTTCGCTCCACATTCGGTTCAGCAGTGTTGAAACCATCAATTTTTTTTGAAGATCAATGACGTTACTGCGCATATGCGGCGCGGCAGTCGCAGAGGCGGGGGCACCTCAGAGTCACCTTCGATGCGGAGGAGTCGGCGGTGGCCCCTGCGCCACAGCTGTGCGCCGTGTTACGTCACTGCTCCTTGAGAATGCGCCGCTAGCGCAGAGGCGACAGCACTTCGGAGTCACCCACGCAGCAGAAAAGTCGGGGGTGGTTCCGCGCTGCTCTCCAGATGTGCACCATGTGATGTCACTGGCTCCTTGCGCATGCGTAAGTGGGGCTTTCTGGGGCTCCTCGAAGTCGCTCGGACCTAGTGTAGTGTTGCTTCCGCAACAAAATCGGAGCCGCTACAGATTGAAACGGCTTTTTGAAGTTTATTGGACTAAGGTGCGCCGCTTGGGTTAAAGGCAAGTTTATGTAAAATCTAAAGGAGGAATGTTACGGAAGTACATAGTTGGCACTGTTGCAGCCGCCGTTGCGTCTTCTAACAAGTAGCGTTCGTTTGTCCCTACCGTCCCTCCGGGAGACTGCGCGTCTGGACACCTGACACCTGATACGCCTTGTGATGCTCGGCTTCGTAGTACTGGCAGCCTCCAACAGCCTTCAGTTCCGCGCCCAACGCTTCTCCCATTTTCCCCACTGTTCTGGTTCTCTTCTTTTGATCTGCCTTTACTGTCAGCCGTTCTTCGTCTCGTTTCTGTAGCACAATTTCAAGGCCTGCTTTTGATGTTCTCCAATATGTCTAGATTGTTTTTAGCGCAGTGGCGCATTTTGAATGTACCATGTTATGCGGTTGTGTCTTCACTATCGAGTGAGTTGTGGCTGCTTGGTCACACCTCGTCTTGTTTTGTAACGAGCATTTCATTACCCGCAAAGTGGCATTTTCGCCGTGCCCGCGGGTTCGCCGTGCCAGCGGCCGTGTGGTGGCCGCACCGTTCCTACATGACAGCTGGTAAGCTACATCAGTGGTGTAGTGGTTTAATAATAATGCTTGATTAAGATGTCATCACATGGTGATGTCATGTCCGGATATGGCGTCATGGCAGCACATTCGCTCATGTTTAATAATCAGAAGTGACGTCGTAATGACGTCATATCCGGTCATGACATCATCAGACGAATCACGCATATACGAAATTTGTTAGATTTACGCGTTTCATAAGCTTTCCAATGCATGAGATTAGAGAAATGGGTCTGAGGTTTTCCAAAAAAATTTTATGCAGCAAAACGACCAGTGGCTGCACGAGATGGTCGGGTTCTGACGAGTGCCTGTGCACGCAGGACGTGATTCTCCGTTTACAACACATCATTGACTCGAAACCGAGAGACGGGATGATAATTATAGCACTAGATTTAACAAAAGCATTTGACAAGGTAAAACACCAGGCAATTCTAGCGGGACTGCAGGAATTATAGGAGTCGGAAAGAGGACATATAATTACGTAATGGATTACCTGACAGACAGGACGTTGAAACTAAAGTTTCATGACCTACAATCCCCAATGTCCACCTGGCAAGTAAAGAAATGCTGCAAGACCAGGTGCTGTCTCCCTTCCTCTTTAACGTGGTGATGAGAGGCCTTCCCGCCGCTGTTAAGGTCATAAAAGATCTAACGTTCAGCATATACGCAGACGCCGTTAATCTCTGGATGAACAATGGCAACGATGGCGGCATAGAGTGATGCCTATAGGCGGCGGCGGACACCGTTGTGTCCTACGCGGCCGAAATGGGTTTCGCGTGCTCCCCACAAAAATCCGAACTTTTCATATATAACCCAAAATCAATGAGATACAAGGGAGATTAACATCGAAATTAAGGTCGACGGCACGGCAAAACCGTACCAAATGTCCAGTAAATCAGAATCCTCGAACTTTTCATTCAGAGGACGGGTATAACGATGAACGATAAAAAAAACACACTACCTACTCGACGGACGTAACAGGGATTATTAAGAGGATTGCACTCAAAGGCAGATGCCTCAAAGAGAGGAGCCTCTTGAGACTGATGTATGCGTACATAATAAGCCGAATCTGCTATGTCACACCGTACCTCAACATCTAGGCCAATAAAAAAGATAAGATAGACGCGCTCATTAGGCGTTGCGTCAATAGGGCGCTGGGTCTACCCATCTCCTCCTCTACGGAAGGCCTGCTAGAAATGGGAGTGCGTAATAGTTGGACAGAACTTGATGAAGCGGTCAGAATTGCCCAAGGTGAGAGATTAAGTAGGTCAAGCACAGGTAGAGCCACCTTAGAATGAGTGGGTAGAAAAACAAATAGGGGCGCATCCGACAAGGTTGTCCTATCGCCACAATGTCAAAAGAACATCATCATTGTCCATCCTTTCCCCCGCACCATGCACCCAGAGTACCACAAGGACAGACGGGAAAAGACGGCAGGAGCTCTAGATAAAAGAGCAAAAGAATTCAGATTATAAGAAGTTGCCTACGTAGACGCTGCAAGCGGCCGATCTGGGCGGGCCGTCGCAGCGGTAGTCGATGGTAGCGGTATAGGGCTTCGGTTCACCATTCGTCTCCGCCATCATTCGAAGCAGAAACAACGGCTGAAGAGGTCGCAATAGCGCTCGCTTGCGTCAGAACGAAGGCTCACCCTCCTGATGGACCCTAACTGTCGGTCTAGGATGGGAAACAGCGTCTGTGCAGACACCACCCCGGACCTTACCCTAGGAAAAAACACGGGAGACGCAGCCTGGAAAAACACAGCTCAAAATTTAGGCAGCGACCACTTTGTCCTGGCTCTCACCCTCAGCAAGGGCGTCAAAACGCGTCGCCTCAAAAAACCCAAAATCACCGATTGGGACAGGATTAGGCAAATCAGAGAAAACTGCGAATCGGGAGATGAAATCCAAAACATAGAGCAATGGGCAGAGACGCTTAAGAAAGAAGTAGAGAAAGCAACCACGACCCTACGGGAGGACGATGCGCCGGTGACGATTGACAGCAAACTCCTTCATATGTGGGAAGCAAAATGCGGCATGGAGAGGCGTCTCCGGTCGCAAAGATGGAACAGGAACCTTAGGCGAAGAAGCGCAAGATATAACAGAGAGATTGAAGATTACGCAGTAAAGCTTTGCGAACATAACTGGTGTAGTAGGTGTGACGAGATGGAAGGAAACATGAGCCTTGCTAATACGTGGAGCCTACTCAGACCCTTACTTGATCCTGACAATTCGAAAACTCAATCGGGCATAAGACTAACGAAAGCCAGACACGCATTCGAGGGCACGGACGGGGAACTCATGGCGAAACTAATTAACATATACGTAGGCGACACACAAACCTTACCCCTGCCGGATTACGAAGGACCCTTAAACGAGGCCCTAGACGCGCCGATCACGGAGGCGGAGGTTCGCGCCGAAATATTAGGCCTAAAAACAAAATCGGCTCCCGGCCCAGATGGAATCACAAACAAGGTTCTCCGAAATTTGGACGATAATTCCATTCGCATGCTCACCAAATACATGGGAATCGTATGGGACAGAGGCCGCCTCCCACAACAGTGGAAGACAGCAAACGTAATTTTGATACCGAAGTCAGGCAAACCCTCTAAACTGGAGAACTTACGAGCAATCTCTCTAACATCCTGTATAGGGAAATTGATGAAGCGGGTAGTCCAAACGCGACTAAAGCGTTTCATGGAGCTTAACGATCTGTGGCCGCACGAAATAGTTGGGTTCCGGCCCGGCCTGTGCACATAGGACGTAATGCTCCGTTTGAGACACGACATAATAGAAAGCGAAACCAGGGACGCGAGGGTATACTACTAGGTCTAGACCTGACAAAGGCGTTCGATAACGTAAAACACGCGGCGATACTCCCTGGCCTCCAAGAATTGGGGGTCGGAAAGAGAACGTACGACTACGTAAAAGACTTCCTGTCCGGTAGAACGATAAAGTTTCCGGACATTGAATCCTCCACCGTCAAACTAGGAAGCAGGGGTACGCCACAGGGTTCGGTGCTGTCCCCGTTCCTCTTGAATGTTGCCATGCGAAACCTCCCTGCAGAACTGAGGAAAGTGGAAAACTTAAAATTCAGCATGTACGCGGACGACGTAAACCTGTGGGTCACCCATGGGAGTGACGTGAGCATCGAGGAGCGCTTGCAAGCGGCGGCGGACACCGTGGTGTCTTACGCGGCCGAAAGGGGCCTCTCGTGCTCTCCACAAAAATCGGAACTGTTTATCTACAACCCGAAAGCGCTCAGGTGTAAACGCCAGATAAACATCAGCGTAACAGTAAACGGCCAAATTGCGCCAAAAGTAGAACAAATTAGGATCCTGGGTCTGTTTCTACAAGCAGATGGGTACAACGATACAGCGGTAAAAAAACTTAACGCGTACGCCACGCAAGTCACGGGTCTGTTCAGGAGAATCGCGCTCAAGGGTCGGGGCCTTAAGGAACGAAGCCTCCTGAAACTAATGCAGGCTTACATCACTAGCCGCATATGTTACGCCACACCATTCCTAAACATTAGATCAGACGAAAAGCAGAGAATAGACGCACTCATCAGACGATGCGCGAAGAGGGCTCTGGGACTACCCATCTCGACCTCGACTGAATGCCTCCTCGAAATGGGGGTGTACAACAATTGAACGGAACTAGCGGAGGCTGTGCGCATGGCGTAACTAGAAAGATTGAGCAGAACCACCACGGGCAGAACCATCCTCGGCTGGGTGGGACTGCAGTCAGATAGAGGAACAAGCCACAAAGTAGACATTCCACGAAAGTGTCGCGAATATATAATAGTGCCCCCCTACCTAAAAACATGCACCCTGCGTACAACAAGGAGATTAGACAAAAGAGGGCCGAGACTCTCGCACAGAAAGCGGGGAAAATGAAGCTGGGGGAGGTCGCCTACGTGGACGCGGCTAGCGGGAAGTCGGGGGCGGCGGTGGCTGCGGTCGTCAACGGCCGCGGCGTGCCCGCCTCCGCCGCGTTCGTTAGAAGCTGAAATGTAAACACGGCTGAAGAAGTTGCAATAGCGCTCGCTTTCGTTGGAACGGAAGCCAGCATAGTTATTAGTGACAGCAAAACAGCTGTCTGGAACTTTGTAAAAGGGAGGGTCTCGAAGGAGGCAGCCAAAATTTTAGAGAAAGGAAAACTTGAAAGGAAGATTCGAATTATTTGGACCCCCGTGCACGAGTCTGTCCCCGGCAACGAGGCGGCGCACGAGCTAGCCCGAGCTCTCTACTTCCGGGCAGCCGTAGAGCCGCCTGATTGCGATGGGATGGACGAGAGGCTGCAAACTTATAAGGAAATTTTAGAACACTAGAGACGTAGCAGAAGGACCCTGCCACCACCGGACCGAGCGCTCAATAACAAGGAGGCCGTCGCTTGGCGGCGCCTGCAAGCTGGGAATTTCCCATGTCCCGTCTGGCTTTTCCACGCGCAAGTGGATGAAAAGGCGGACGATAAATGCGAAACCTACGGAGAAAGGGGTACTCTGGATCACATAATCTAGCAATGCCTTGATTCCCCTGGCGCCAAGGAAAACATTAATAGTAGAGAAGCCTGTGAACTGCTACTGCGGAGCGAGTCCCCCGCCAACCAGCAGCAAGCTATCCGCCTGACGGCTGAAGCCGCGAAGAAACACTGTCGCTTCGCCTGTCTTTAGTCGCGGAGGCCCCGGCCTCCGTAGGCCTGCGTGCCGGGGGCGGGGAGTATGGGGCCTCCTACATCAGTGAAAAAATAAAGTTCATAACAACAACAACAACATAGATTGATATTTAGCGGCAGTAAAACTGACATCTGGAATATCGGAAAAACAGGGTCTCGCAACAAACCGTCGGAATTCTATCACCTGTAGCTGAAATCAACCCAAATTCGCCCTAATTTGTGTCCCACCACTAACATTCGTCCTCGGCGACGAGGCGGCTTGTGATTTAGCCCTAGATCTCTACTTCCGTGCACACGAGGAGCTGCCCGACTCCAAGGAGATGGGCGAATTTTTGCAAACCTATAAAGCAAGATCCGTCTACCTGTCGGCTGAGAGCGCGAATAACCAATGTATATTCGTCAATCCTTAGTCGCGGAGGTTCCAGCCCCCGTTCCTCAGGCCTGCGTGCCAGAAGCGGGGAGTGGGGGCCTCCTAAATTGGTGGGATATAAAGTTTCTTAAATCAATTATTCAATTATGCATATATGACCGGACGTTCGATCCAGGCGTCCACGGGGTTCATTTGGCGCTTCCTCAGACGCTGCACCTCATAACATATAGAAACAGACTCAGTGCAGCAGGCGTTTAAAATTGGTTTCCAGAAAAAAAAATAGCCGCGGACACATTAACCGAGTCTTAAAGAAAATGCGGTAGTTTGGGATTTAAACTGAAAGAAGTGCCATAGTGGACGGCTTCAGAGCACTGCACAACAGATGCTTTCGCCTCATCGCACTTAGTGGTCGAAAGTGCCGCCTATGGCATAAATAAAGCTGTCTGTCATTCTTAACATGCAAGGCCATAACAAGCTCAGCCAGGGAAACGCACCTCAATGTACGTATATCCTGGCAGAGCAGAGCTAATCTAAGAACAATGGAATGAGGGAATATCAATCCTGAAATGGTGGACAATACAAAGATGGAAAACTAAAGTAAAGTTCTACTGTTTTAAAAAAGTAAACTCGCCCATTGAGGTTCTACTTGGAACGCACACGTAGTTCTTCATTATCAGAGGACCAATGTCTCAGGCTGTCCATTCAGGTGTTCCCTGCAACTGCTTCGAATGTGCTACTGCTGAATGATAGGATTGTTCAACCGCGAATTGGCCCATACAGTTTGTTGCGCGCTTGTCTTCAGAACTGTCGGACTAAGAGCATGCTGACAGAATATTTAGTGATCCATTAGGTCAATAATTTAGCGCAAAAAATAAACAATGGTTGAAAAAGTACATACAAGACGATTGACGACCGTTTCTTGTTTATTTTTGCGCTACATTCTCGACTAAATGGGCATGCTAGGATTTCCCTCTGGAAATTGACATTGCATAACAATTTATTATTGTTGTTTGCGTGGCAACTCGGATCTTAAACTTTACGAGAACAAAGACCACCCTAAAATGTCTTTATTTTGTTAGGGATTGCATTTGGACTTTATTCATTGTGCATATAGGCCGATGTTACCAATGAAGCCGAATGATTCAATGCACGTCAGCTATTTGGCCCAGCGGGCACAGGTGGTACCGATCATTTCACTACATCTGCTGCATTGATGGCGTCCGAAAAATTCTAAGTTCTCTTTTTTCGCGAAGCTACCCTAAATGCCACAATTTGACTTAGACTCTAAAATGAAAACACAATAATGTTTCTAAAACAATTGTGGGGAACACTTAAGTTTTCCTTTAAAAATATAATGCGATAGCATAGGCAATCGCCCAACGTATAAACTTCTGTTTTAAGCAATGCATATAAGCTTGCCTGCGTGGCCAATGAATAACGTGAATTCAAGTGCCATGGCTGGCTGATCCCGACATCACCCTCCCTTATGGAAGGAGAGTCCCCATTGCTACTAAAGCGAACGTAAGCGGCAGCCCTACGTTCGCTCAGTGAGCGGCGATGTCACCTGCCTGCTAGCACTTCCCAGAGCCATGCTTGTCACGTTTCGCTCAAACAGTCAACAGCGGCGCAGACGCAGGATTTTCTGTGAACGGGGCTTTTAACGCGGTCGCGTCAAAAGTACGTTTTCAGAAATGTCACCGCAATCATAAACAAGGCTTACAAACTGGCGAACTTATAAAAGGAAACACCTCTGTGTCATCATTCGTGCGACCCGGGGTCAATTCTATATGACGCAAGCTGCTGATCTGGTGCAATTCGATCATGCCCGATGTTTTCTCTACGTTATGCGACACGCCGAAAGATTCCTGCGGCACTTCGTACCACTAATGTGCAATGAGGTGAAATCCTTTGTTTGAAAGGCCGCTGATAGCTGCTTTATTGCGTCTGCTTCTGTATGCTGTGTGGTGCGGCGTTCATCAAGGAATTTAAAGCGCAGCACGGGCGCCTGGATCTGACGCCAGACGGGGCAACCTTCGTATATGCGTGGATAGCCGGATAACGTCGTCGGTAACGTCTTTTGACGGCCGATGACGTCACCAGGTGATGGCTTCATTAGACCCACCGAATTTCGCGGTATTGGTATCCCGCAGAATCTCTCAAAACATTGTACGTAACACTTCTCGCGGCCGCATGCACGCTCAGACGGCACTCCTGAACACATAAACTGCACCAGAGTGTCTCTAGAAAACTGCTGCCTGCGAGAGGCACGCTTCAGATGTTTCATAAACAGCATCAACCCAGAAAGCAGCTTTTCAATTGAAAAGGCTATAAGGCAGCCGTTTTGATAGCTGGAGAGCGCTTATTTACTCATCGCTGCAACACTGGAAAAGCATAACAACTTCGTTGTGATATCCCATCCAAGATCATGCGTACTAACATACCATACTCGCAAGCTGTGCATTTCTACGCACAAATTGCATGAATGCCCATATGCAATTATAGATTTAGATACCACGCTAGCGCTATAACTTGTTCTTAATATTTACGGCTCTTTGAAATTTAGGTATTAAATATTATTTGTGATATGGTTTTCCCGAGGGTACCACCCAGTGGTATAAACCACACCGCCCCGCCTTTTAATCGTAACCTGCAAAATGCAGCACGTAAAAGATCGCTATTCCTTGTGCCATCTCCGGCAGGCGAATGAGTTCTTTGCATGGCAGCAACCTTGCAGTGTATTTGGCCTGCGTATTGATTACAGAAAATATGTTTATCCTACCGAACTTTGCCGGTCAAAGTAGAAGGCAGCTAAATCGTCTTTTGATATCTGCGCCAGTGACAGCTAGCATCGGGTGACAGCTAGCACGCCTGTGAAGACCCGATGCTAGCTTTTCGCTTCCGTGAGTCCTTTCTGCTATTGTTAAAGATGCATACAAGATAAACACCACTCATGCGGCAGAGTATAAGTTACCATTAAAGTTTTTCAGCGACCAAGTAGCCGCTGCCGCCAAGAGGTACACACAATAGGAGCGAGTAGGGTGACAACGAGCATCACGATTATACATCATTCCCTTGCTTCACTCTGCCCATTCACTCAGCATTAGCATTATCACACACCGTGTGTATCTCCACTTTCGCCCATTTTGTCATTCAAATTTTTTTTTTTCTAAGTAAGGAAATGAGGACGAAACTCTGTGCAGCCAATCGCCTGTCGCCCTGACATTCCCAAACTATTTTATCCCTTCCCTTGCTTTCCTTTTCAAGTCTATTTATTGTGATAATTCAGTCAGTTATATCTGTTTTCCCAATGCTACCTGCAAACCGCGCGCGCTTTACATATATTTTTTGTCTAAAACGCCACAGCAACCGGGTTTCTGTGCGGTTACTCTCAAGGTCCACCCATTGACGTTTCGGTGCCTTTATTTCTGAATCCATTGCAAACATGAGCGTATCCTTTCAGATTTCAATTAAATTCACCTGTCACCCACTGCTCACCAGTTTCTTCAAATCCTGTCTGAAGTCAATGAACGAAATGTCTAACTTCAGCAACAGCAATTTAGAAATGGGAATTGAACAAAGCGAAGCTCTTCGATACTAAATACAGCACACTATTCGTAGGCAATAGGTGCAGTTATTATAGCTTAGTTGAAAATAACCATATATCTATACAGGGTAGTCTTATACATTTGGCACTAGAGTACGACCCTCTGCTAACGATGCATGTGATCACGACTGAAGCCGAAGTAAAAAGCTCTAGAGCAGCTCATTTGTTTTTGGCGTAATAATGCCTAATTGGACGTACTTTTTATTTAAAATGCGGCTCTTAATGCTAACACAAAAGAACATCCTACCTGTATTCTATACCTCGATTTCTGAATTCATAACTATGCAATTATTTCGTCTACAGCTTGAAACCTACATCATCATGCATTGGTGTAATATACTGCATCATATTCCCTCTTTAGATATAGTGCGGGAATTTGCCCGGCCTCTCGGTGATTCAGGTTTGATATATAGCACGACTGAGAGAGCGATCCTCAGTGGTTAGACGAGGCCACTGAGGATCGCTTGTGTGCTTCGGTATAAGCTATTGTATAAGCTATTATACAAGAGACTCAGTATCTAGCTGATTTTCAAAAGGTGGTCTTCTGGAGCGTATCGAGACGACAGGGATTAACATAGAAATAAAACGGAGATCGTTTAAAAATCATAAACTTTTACGCACACCTTTGGCGAATATAAAATTTGGCACAGCAAAATAAACGTCAGTTATTGGCTAAAAATTTAGGACAGCCTGATTAATTGTTCCAGTATACTTTTCACGTCGCATTAGAAGTACGTTGAATTACGGTGCTGTTTCTGCTCTAATAGCTTCCAGCGATCACTCGTAGTTACGTAACTTGATGCACAAGTATCAGAGCTTTCTCTCGGCCTTGCTCTTCAGGCTCGCTTGACATCAACCGGGAACGAGACTCCAAGCGTCAGCGAGCATAGCTACCAGCATCATCCGCAGAGCCGTTCTTATGCCCTTCAAGCTCGCAGTGGCAACGAGCGTTGGATCGAATACCCGCTGCTGCAAAACATCATGACACCTTCTTATAGCCGCTTTGACAAAGGCAGGCAGAAGCACAGCACAGCGTCTGAAAAGGTGCGTTTGAAGAGTATATAAAGTGGAATATGTGAGGCTGGACGGAACCGTTTTTTTGTAATCTTGGGCGTCACTAAACTGTGATAATTTAAAATCTGCTAATCGATACCTTTTGTACGTTTACGAAATTCAATCCCCCTTTCTACAGAACTGACACAAGATGCATCAAAAAGCATTCTTCCTCGCTGGATAAAGGCGAATTTGTTTTACCTCGGCGCATTATCTTTATTGCGAAAGCGTCCAATAATATCCAATCAGCGCAAAAGCCTTAATCGGCAACATTGGCAGAAAATCGGCGACTAGTCGAACGGAAGAGTTCCGTGCACACCGCAGTATTGGAATAGCCTCTTAGCTAACATGACGGCAAAGTTAATAGCCGGATTAAAATACCAGGGCTGGCATCAGATTTTTCTCAACGCTGTATGAAACCAAATGAAAGCAATTGAGACAAAACGAAATATTTGTTAGCGTGATAACCATAATAGAAGCTGGAGGGGGGGGGGGATCGAAGTACCTATGAAATGTGAGAAGGGTACGCTAAGCACAAACGACGAATGATCACGTCTCGAAGGTCAATAACAATAAAACTAGTGTATGTGTACCGAGCCTGTAAATGTTACAGGACAATTAACAAATAAAAAAAGCGTGGAGTAAGAAATTGAAACAACAATCTTAATAATGAGACATTCATGATTTCGGTCTCTCAATGCTTAAGCCATCTTAAATCGCCCCGGCCTCAGTCCCCCTCCTCTTCGTTTTCTTTAGACGTTTACGAGGAGCATTTATTCCTAATGATGCAGGAATGCGTAGTACTAATTGCAGAAGGTTATTGTTTTATGCGCTGGCAAAAGCATCATCTCACACTTCAGAACAATGGAGTGCAAATGTATTTACACAACCTTAGATTTGAAGCTTTTTGTAAATATTTGGCATTTTACAGAAAATGAAGCTTGAGCAGAAGGCGCCGTAAATAACGTGCTTTGTTTCCCCAATTTAGTTTCAGAAATTCAATTATCCGGGTATTTTGGACTGACATGAATATGGTTCAGAGAAGTGAAGGTGATGCTTGCATCCACGGATGGGTTTAGTCTTAGCGAAGAAATCTATTTCTTTGAACATATTACGTCGCAGCGGGTGTTTTCTTAGTGGGACGGTTCGAAAAACATTCAGCCTAACAAATCCTCTGGGACAGTTCAGAAGGATTATGATTCAGTTGTAAACGTCGCCTGGCTGGGTTAATTGTTTATTAGTCGAATACCCATTCCAGGGGAAGGCAACAAGGAAGAGGAAGAGCAATATCTCCTCTTCACTCCCTGACATGAAGGACCACTTGCGGCGTGAAGATGACTCTTCGATTAGGGGTCAGCATGCCATCACGCCTCCTGAGACTGATCGCCACCACGGGAGAAACGCTATCACAACGGACGAAAGTGTAGCAGCGCAGCCTGAAAGCAGAGCCAACTGGAGTGGGGAGGTCGTCCACTCCACGGAGACCTGGGGGAGCATTGGAAGATCGCTGGACAGTCTGCTCTCCATTCCTGTGGTGGCCAGAGTCTACACTTGCTCCAGCAGGACTCAAACATCGCTAGAATCTGAGAAGGATCTAGTTTTCCAAGCCAATAAGACTTAACCGAAAATAGATTTTCATGATGGGCTAAGACACAAGAACGCCGGTCTAAAGCATAAATGCGTTCCCGTTGCCCTTTTCGCCCAAAATAGTTTTATAAAAGCTTTCACTAGAGATAGTGTGCCTGTCTAAGTATCGGTTCAGTGGTGTTTAAAACCTTTTAATCCGCCAATTTTATTTTGTAAAAATGACTTAGTGTTTATTAAATACTTTCATAAATAACTGGAAGCATAGTCAAAAAGAATAAAAGAGGTGTATTCCCTCCCATTGACGAGCGCTACAACTTCAGTTGATCCCACTCTGATGCGTATTAAGGACTATCGTCATGTAATATAATGATCATTTTCCAGAAACAATAATCAGGTTACACGTATGCTTGCTACACGACTCCAGTAGTGGCTAGACGTACTTCACTGGTATCATCCGTCACAAGCGTGCTTTCGACTCCACCTTGGTGCAGGAGATGGCTGAGGCCACTTGTCATCTATGACTCTCAATGGTGACCGATCAAACCAAATCAGGTCGGTTCTCAGAAGCGATGTGCACAAGACATACAATAAGATCAGTATGATGCTCTCGTGGAGGTGCTGCGGCTGATGCACTTACCCACCGACCTCTATGGCTTTATTCAAAACTATCTTATACCCTAACTATCGTTTACCTTCCTCCTCCTCCCTTCCTCAGGGTGTAGTAGCAGGCCAGAGTCTCTTTACTGCTCGTCGACCTTTGCACCTTTCTTCTCAATAATTGATTCCCTCTTTCTATTTTCAACATCCCACCAATTGGCCATCCGCATCAACGAAGGCAACATGGGGTCATTTTGTCCACGTCGTGGTGTGCCAAAAGGTTTAGTGCTAACCCCACATACATTTCAACATCACTATAATGCCTCTGGAATGGCGATCGGGTGACATCGCTGACGTGCACTGAATAATTTATGCAGATGACATTACAGTATGGTATGTGCACCCATCTAACCAAACATAAGCAACAAGTTTGCAGATTGCTTTGACAATTGCAGATCAGTGGTGCTCTTTTATGGGACTCACTCTGTCGCCTCAAACGATGGCTCTTCTTTCTGTAGGAAGCGCACGTGTCCTCAGTGCTTAACTACACCCCTATAAACCGTTATTTACACGGGAATAGAATTCTAGTTGTCAGTTCACTTCGAGTCTTCGGCTTTGATCTATATAACACCGGCTACGCCAGCCCCTGGCTACGTAAAGCAGAAGGCATCTCAAATGCTGCACCTCATCCGCAGAATTTCTCAAGCATTAGGAGGTACTACGTCCACCATTTCCCGTCTCCTGATAAGCTCCGTGCTAAGCCATGATTGGTCTACCAAGCCCAGTTCCACCATGACACTTGCAGAGCGGGATGACCTAGCATCTATTAACACAGCAGCGATGCGGGTGATTATGGGCAATCCACGAATTACTGCTATTCATGCTCTTCATTCTCAGAGGCAATGAAGTACGCTTGACGAACTGGTTCACCAATGCCGGCAAGCTCGACAGAGAAGTTGCATTTAATGCCAAGTACATAGAAGATGGGTGCATACAGCTGATGTTAAAAGTGTAGATCCTGGGGGGTCGGCTTCTAAGCCGCGTAGTAACATTACTTTTAGCAATAGTGGAGGTTCTTCTAACTGGAGAAGGTGGGACAAAAATGTTCTTTCCATCAACAGATTCGGAACACTGAAAGTGCATTATAAGCCACACGAAATGGCTCCAAAGCAGAACCCCTGGTCTCTACACCTTCTACAAAGACCGTGCATAGTTAACATAAAGTTTATTGCATATATATATATATATATATATATATATATATATATATATATATATATATATATATATATATATATATATATATATATATACCCGAGTGAAAAAGACCGTGTGAGTATCAATAACCTCATACAGATTTCTCATACTAAACTCATACAAATCTCATTTATCTCATATATTTCTCATATGATGAATGAGATTAGTATGAGATTATATGAGATTTGTATGAGTTTAGTACGAGTTTAGTATGAGAATTTGTATGAGGTTATTGTGACTCATAGGATTTTTTCACTAGGGATATATATATATATATATATATATATATATATAGGTAAGGTAAGGTAATATAGTGTTATATATATATAGGTAAGCCTTACGTATATATGTATACCCTACCTATAAGCAGATCATTTAAGGGGAAATGAGGGTGCTCGTTATAATACATGAAGGAAAGAAGCCCACAATCGGCGATGCAAAGGAAAGCGTTGGGGATGGTACTTTGTCTTTTTTTTTTAATGTTTACTTGGATAATCTCAGAAATTAGTAATGTAATCTGTTTAGGGGAAAGATAATTAAACACAAAGTAGAAGAAAAAACAACGTGCCGATGGTGGGAACCGAACCCAAGACCTCTGAATGTCGCGTCCGGTGCTCTTCCAACTGAGCTACATCTGCCGCTGTCCCCCGGCTACTTGCTTGGGTATTTATATTGTCTGTATACGAACCTTGAGAGTGTTCACCAGCGCCACCCTCAACCATAGCGGCGGACGTGGAACATCCGCAGCTCAGTAGGAAGAGCGCCGGACGCGATATTCGGAGGTGTTTTTGGTCTTCATAGCAAACTAATATTAGTGAGAGAGAGCTTTCTGAAAATGTGTTCCAATGAACGTTTTATATGAGGCGAAACAAAGTGGCGTCCGTGGGCCGTACGAAGCCAGCTCACGGTAAAGATCCCCAGGTGGTCTAAACTACTCCGTAACCGTGTACGATTTCAGTTTTGGTCATTCGTCATCACATGTGTCAATGTATAGTGTCTAACAAAGCTAATTATAAACACAGACTGTGTACGTATTTGTCATTTGTCACCGCTAATGTGAATGTCTAATGCGAATGTCTAATGTCTAATTAAACGTTTTCTAAACACAGACTGTGTATGATTTCATTTACAGTGTCATTCATAACTGTATATATTATTCATCGTCATCATCCTGACTATACCCACTGCAGGGCGCAGGCCTCTCCCATATTTCTCTAGACAGCATTCCATGAGACTAACATCACCAGACAGATTTCGTGTGGACAAATTGAATATTACCAATTTTTACGTCAAGCCATGGTTCTACGAAATCAGAATACATCTCATTGGTAAACTTATATGCAATACTGCAGCTATTGGAAGCAAAAAGCAGAGCGCAAATGACATATCTAGCCCTGCTGAAAATGTCTGCATGAGTTCTACAGCAAGCCTGGTTTTTCTCATAAAATTGGGAGAGTGCAAATCAGTAAGCATGTCAGGCAAGGTGACGTAACATGTGTAGTACCCATCAAACTGTAATCGCACTATCAGTCAATGAATTACAGTTTCTCAGCGTCCCTGAAGAGGAAGTATAAAGCATTTTAATCTTGCCCGTTATTTAAAACGAGGTATAAAAACATATTGAAGTTATATAAATGTAGCGCACCGGGAAATGAGTATAAATATTAGGCGGAACATGAGAAGATGTGCAGAATAGAGTCAAACAGGAAAAAAAACGTGACTCAGTGCTTTATTCTCTGAAAAATAAAGAAGAAATGGGCATGGCTATAGCATGGAGTATGGAAGTTAAGCATACAGGTAGCCCGAGCCTCTCAAAAAAAAGGAGTGGGTTCTAAAATATTAAAATATTACTATGCCTAAAATAAGGGGGGGGGAGGGGCATCTCAGAGTCAAGGCGACAGATACGAGGAATGACGTGTGAGCGATAAGGTATTAGTACCTGGTGCAAGTTGCAGAAGAGGGTTATAAGGGAGAATATTTAACAGACTTTAGTCATGGGGTGGTCGTTCTTAGGATGATGGTGATTATGGTGCTATAATATACTTCGCGCATGAATGAGCAGATTCTTAAATGATCCTTCTTGCACTAGCGCTCATTGCCACCTTATCTCAATTAGCCACAGCCACAAGCAGCGGTCGAAATGATGGCAGACCTATAGGTACGACCAGTTGGCTGGTTTCTGGTGTTTAACGTCCCAAAGCGACTCAGGCTATGAGAGACGCCTAGTGGAGGACTCCGGAAATGTCGACCACCTGCGATTCTTTAACGTGCGCTGACATCGCACAGCACACGGGCATCTTTCTTTTTGCCTCCATCGAAAAGCGGCCGCCGAGGCCGGAATGGGAACCCGCGTCTTTGGGCACAGTAGTTGGGCGCCGTAACCACTGCACCACCCCTGCGAGGCAAGGGATGACCAGTTATGTTAAGCCAGATTTATTGTGTTGTATGTACGCAATATATTTCTGTTGTACTGGTTACAGCCGTATGGAAAAATGCATGTTACGGACATAGGAAAAGATTATCACTAATAGCGAAAAGAGAGCTCGAGAAAATTTCAAGTTTGTAGTATCTGATCAAAATTTCTGTAGCTGCCGTTACTTCTTAAAAATACACAGTAGGCTTTTATAGTGTAAATAAGTGTTCCTAAAATTGCTGCCTGAGGTTTCGATCGATAGAAATGCCAAATTCGAAAGTCTGTATGCTCCGGTGTGTGAGTGTCTATTATCGAATGGTACCCGGTATAAGCGGCACCGCCCAAACAGCCACAGTTCTTGTCTTGCTGACGCCCTGGTTGGAAAAAAGAAACTTTGTCTAGTACCACAGCTCTTGACATGGATGTCTGGTCTTTTTGTAGTACTTTAAACTAGGTGCATGCACGTATTTAGTGCACTTGTCGAAGAGAAAGGAAATTTTAGAGAGCGGTTAAAGGCAAGTTCATTCTGATAAATTATGAGCGCAGCCTTTCTCACAAATGCCAAGCACAATTTTATATGAAATAAAGAGATACTTCCTATTATTCCCAGCCGTTATTAGAAACAATATCTTATAGTCATAGTACCGGAGCTTTTTCGCTGTTTTAATATATATACCAAATATTTTCTATGCATTATTTGGTATTTCGAATTTTTTAAGAACCGTATCCTTGTCTTTATATTGTAGCGGGGTATATTTAAAAAATAAGCTGACGAGTGGCGCGATTGTTTCCGCCTTAAGTAAGTTCGGTGCTCCCTTTGTTTTCAGATCTACTTTGTTAAATAAAATTACTCTTAACAGTTCAGTCAGACTCGTAGCGTACGCATTCGCGGTACCGTGTTACTGCTTCACCCTCTTGATAAATCAATATTTGATATGCATTTCAAATGGAATTTGCTCCAATTTCCTCTTTTATTACCAGAAACATTATTTAAACTAATGCGTTCCCGCAGGAAGATTTCATTAATTTTTGCTTGCATTGTCCAATCTACGCTTATATTATATTCTGCTTTCAGAGCCAGCTCTATTAGCATTTAGGCCTTCAATCACTGCGTCAAGTTGAATGCAATATTTTGTGTAATATAAGCAACACTATCGTAAAGAAGAATGGATAAAAAGAAAACTAGCATTTATCCAAATGGAATGTGCGTGGAACGGTAGCAGGCGAAGCTCTATATAAACTTGTATTGTGTGTCTGTGTACTGCTAGTCATACTTTCCTCCATGTCTACAGAAATATGAACTTGTCATAATTTTATAATTGATCCCATGCTGTGCTGGCCTATAAAACTTAAACGCAAAACAGCTGGTAGTATTACTATGAATTTGAAAAGATCGCTGTAAAAAAAAAATGAATGCACATATTACCCGTTCCGCAACGTTTTCAAAAGTAGATCGATACTGAGATCTTTGGGACGGAGCTCTGGCACACTATAACAGCACGTAGGGAGCCCCGCCAAAGTACACCTGTTTTGATTTGCCCTGATTCTTTTGATACCATTTTTTTTTACAAACATGGCATCGACATCTCTAAACTAAAGGACTTCGTCATGAGGTGGCTATTAACAGCAATCTACCGAGGGAGAGGCTGAAAAAGACATCTGGGCCCGCTTGCACAAAACAATCTTAAGACTGTCTTAGCTAAGTCCAGACTTAACTGGAGTCTAAAGAATAGGCCACTAGCATGGCCGCTTAAGACTGGAGTCAAGACTGGGCTTCAGTCCTGACTTGAATAGGTCGCTTGTATGATTAAGGCTCTAGTACTGTCTTGGTTAAGACACAAGGACGCCAGGTGTCTAAGTAGAGAAATTAGGGAAATACAGGGATACGCTGGCACTGTCCCTGCAGTAAGATGTACACATTCCGTCAATTTTGCGTTGTGTAAAATCCGTGTCATTGCTTTTTGCGGCTTAAGATTGTGTTACGAGGAAAAATGCCCCAAGTGGTTGCTGAGGCCGTTCTGGGAAACCACTCTGGTGAACATGAACCCGAAGCGTTCGACGTTCGGAACACGAGCCGTCTTAAATAAGCTTGGTCTTTCTAAAGACACCATTTAAGTCTGGACTTAGCTCGGACTTTATCGTGCAAGCCGGCCCTGGTTGGGTTGATTTCTGAGGCGGCATTTATATATATATATATATATATATATATATATATATATATATATATATATATATATATATATATATATATATATATATATATATATATATATATATATATATATATATATATATATATATATATATATATATATATTTCTCTGCTCTCCTATAATACTGGCGCCCCCTTTCGAAAATTCAACACTTAGCAGCGACCGAAATATGTATGCTGGTTGCCCTACAACACCCCTGGCCTTTCTGTGAGCCTGGCATCGGACACGAATTCCGCACCAGATCTGACTTAAATATCTGGGCCGTACGCGTGCTCAATAATTGCTTAAGGAAGAAATATCATTCACACTACATATTTCTGCTTTACTTGCATTCAGAGCTTGTTCACAATTAGTTGTACATACATCTCAGTGCATAAAAAATTATTCCCTACAACATATTGGCAAGAAAACATGTAACCATTATTTAAATATCAATATTAACAATATGGATGCAAGTACGTAGGCTCGGCTCACAAATTTAGCTTTGGAAATTAATATCGCTGCGTGAGATTATTTAGAAACCAAGGAACATATGACGGCAAATATTAGGTTGGCCGAAAAATAAGACTGGGTCGCCAAGTTGTCGGTTTGAGACTGCAATGCCAGCATCGTAGGTATGTCAGTGTTTTCAATGGCTAAATATATGCAAAACATTAGTTTCCTGACCGGGTATATATTGGCTCGGGTAGCACTTGTGTCGAATGCTAGTAAAGGTAAGACGTTTACGCAATGTTTATACGATGCTGAGCCAATGTTGGGTCAATGATTTGCCTCCTGATACGGCTTTATACGAATGACATATTTTCTTTCTTTCATTATTAGGTTTCTAATTGTACTGCAATTATTATATAGTATGCTATTTAGGACTTCAAGATTTCAAAGTTGTTGAACCCGTTAAATGCATGGCTGAGGAGAAAGCGAAAAACAAGCCGCAATTGAGCTTGACAAACCTACTAACTCTCATATTGCCTCGGCTAGCGATTGGGCGAAAAAAAAAAGCAGACATCACGCAGCAAATACAATAGTCAGATTCTTGGCTCCTTACAATACAGAGACTCGAGGGCAATTCAATAACCACCAACAAATCTCAATGAAGTGTAAAAAATTAACATCTGTCAATTATTAAACAACAAAGCATTTCACACAAATGCACTGCATATACATACAAAATCAATAAACTAAAGGAAAAGATATCTGATGTAGTTGGCGGTTACAGCGCAAATGTAATCATTTGTGAATCCAAATATATTCAGTAGACTTGGCAGCACATAACTTAGAGATTGAAGTGCCTAATAAGTTTTCAGAGGGCATTTGCCACCCTAACGGCACTTCCCACCTTAAAACGATATCCTCTATTACGGATGCCCTAGTTGAAGGTATCAATAAACTATACTACTGGGGATCGTTAAGGTGCATTGGCACCTCGTATTACATTTGGTTTCTCGCACAAGAACAGTCAGCTGGGTAGACGTTGCATCTGCCCTTTCAAAAAAGCATTCATGCACCCTTAGCACTGGACAACCGCGTGGAAGGCTAGAAAACGAGAAACCTCTAAACAAATAATTAACATACTTGACTAAAATGCACATTTCGTGCCACTGGGCTCAAGTCCCCCTAACGGAAGTACATATATACGAGATAGCGCGCTTGTTGTGTAGACATTACACGGCGCTTCCTTGTTAGATGTGGCGGTGCAGTTCTGCTTTGCCGTACAGAACCAAAACCTTCCCGGATTTGTGGAAGCCATGCCGAATGGACAAAACCATGAAACTGCTTCGCCTGGTGAGATTACCAAGGGATGTTATCAATAGAACAGTTGTCTCCATAAATAATGCACTCTCGCATTTCTCGCGGCCGCGGAGTAAAAACAACACGAGCGGCGATTCAGGCGCGCAGCAATGCATTTGTGAAGCCCAATTTTTCAAATCAAACTCCGAGTATAAGCGTGACGTTTAATTTTGCTCCTTGCGTTCGCCCTCTACTACCCTTTTGTCGTGAATGCACCTTTGTGGAGACTTAATTCCTTCAGCTATCCATCGTGCGTGTCGCCGAATCTCCACCTGGTTATATCGCCGTGCCAAAACTGCTTCGGCAACCGATAGACAATACAGTTAAAATAATGCACCTCTGCGCATCGTGTGCAAGTCGCGAAAAAATATGGATTAATGGTTGTGTTGTTCAGTAGAAAACAATTTTAGAGCGCAGCCCTTTGGCGCTCGTTCCTGGGTTTCGCGTCGGCGTCGGCCTCGTAACCAGCGCCTCCCCACTTTCATCCCCCCAGTTCGAGCTGGCGCTTGGCAACCGAAGCCTCGCAGGAAGCGCGGAGCAGCCGGAGAACACAAGGAAAGGAAGGGGGTTTGGGGGGAGGGGGGAGGGGTCGCCGGAGGAAGCGCTAGCAGCGACTGTCTGATGCCGCTGCCACCGCTAGCGAGTCAAGACAACGTGACCGCGTAGATAATAATAATAATTGGTTCACAGGAAGGGAAAGGCGCAGTATAACACGAGTTTGTGGACACCTGAACCGCGCCGTAAGGGAAGGAAGGAAGGTGGGAGTTAAAGTGTAAAGAGAGAAAGAGGAGCCGTAGTGGAGGGCTACGGAGTAATTTCGACCACTTGGGGATATTTAACGTGCCCTGACATCGCACAGCACACGCACGCCTCTTCGTTTCGCCTCCATCGAAACGCAGCCGCTGAGGTCGGGTTCGAGCCCGGGTATTCCGGACAGTAGTCGGGCGTCTTACCACTGTACCACCCCGGCGGGGCATGACCGCGTAGAAAAACTGATTTATTTTTTATAGGAAGGGAAAGGCGCGGTAACTGTCTCACTTGTTTTCTGTGGACACCGCAGCCAAGCCGTAAGGGAAAGGAGGAAGGCTTGAGTGAAAGTGGAAAGAGAGAAAGATGAGTCGTAGTGGAGGGCTACGGAGTAATTTCGACCACCTGGGGATCTTTAACGTGCGCTGACATCGCACAGCACACGGACGCCTCTTCGTATTCCGTTCCTCTCGCTCGTAACGCGTCCCACGGCTGTGACAACCTCGCGAGGCACTTGTATAGATCTCGTCTTTGAGAATCAAGCATTGGTGTACCAAGTCGAACATATATCAGTCTATTTTTCCGACCACAAAGCTTCCTTCATGACTGTCAAGAACTGTTAGTGGAGTCTTTGTTAAAGGAATACGTGTGAAAAATAAAAAAAGAAATTCTGTGATAGCGCATACATGTGTTGCTCGATTTCTTTGCCTCAATCTACCGAAAAGGTGAAACAGCTTATTTGCTGCGCTCAAATTTCGCATTAGAAGTAACGTAATCGTCGGTAATTTTGTTTGTCTAACGTAACATCCTTTCATCCACTGAATGATATAGAGGCGCACATAGACTTAACACGAAATACTAAAAGCCCGGTTAGGATTATCGGCAATGCCGCTGAGCAATAAACATCACCACGAGAATGTTCCCGGCACCTTTACCGTACCTGATGACATCTGGCGTGCAGATCATTCTGACTAGATTTCAGACAGTGCGCGATCAGCGCGTAGACAGGGCGCTCGTTACGTACCCGTTTCTCCCCGTTTCGCTCCTGGATGCGATACCACAAGCGGGACCATGCGTAGCCTCTGTCTACCAGTATGACACGAAAATGCGCGCCTCGCGCGAATGCTACCAATCTAAAAAAATTTCAGTTCTTTGTCTTCAGGTTCCAAGCAGACAAGGAGGTCAGACATATTGTGTCTAAATCAAGTAATGAAAATACAGGCAGGAAGATAAAAGCGAGCAGGAACAGCATTTTAGGTTTGATAACAAATAAAACTTAGCACGAAACTGTGACCCGCATGTGCCGCCTAGCACGCGAGGTGCGGCTTCTCAGCCCAGTGTTTTTATTTTGCAGGGCAAGAAAAACAGTGTTTCCCGGTGGCATATTGCCAAACCATATCCGGAAAGAGCCCTCGAGCAGACGACACACTCAGCGACTTAAACGCGATTGTTGCTGAAAAGTGTGCGTGAACGCAACCTAAAGGGAAAATACACACATTGAAAACGGCGATTCTTGCTGAAATGTTTTTGTGAACGCAACCGAAAGGTAACACACTCTCTGAAGGCAAGACACGATTATGGTGAAAATAACTGCTTATTGCAATCGTTGTCATAACGTCACCTCATGGCTGCGTTCACGGTTGGTGTTTCTGCTATTAAGATCTAAATACATCACATAATGCAACTTAAAGGGGAGCGCACCCACAGAAAGTTGCTGAAAAGTTATTCTAACGTTGTAATTTCAAAAATTATAATCATAAAAAAGTGCAACACAGGATTCGAATAGACGTTTCAGTGGCATCAATGCTGAGATGAGTACCCTATTGCAGAAACCAGCGTCTCCCAGCGTCTTCCAGTGCAAACCCAGTAAGATTGCCGCACTGGTTTTTCACTGGATCTGCTGGGCACGAGGTCTGCGATATTCACTGGAGCCACTGGTTGCACTAGTACGATGGGAGAAAAACGCTGGGATTAGCTTTTTGACGCTGGGTGTGTCGCTGGCATCCGCGATGCACTGGGAGAAGCACTGTATGTGCGCTGGGACCGCACTGGTCCCAGTGCCCCAGTTTAGCCGGTGCGGCCTGCGGCATTAGCCGGAGTAGCATCCCTCAGGGGCCAACATGGCAACAGCGCACTCGCAATCGACCATCGGGGCGCATAAGTAAAATATGGTTCAAGCAAGCGCTTTTTGCTGCGAAGTCGTTGCGCCGACACTAACACAATGATTACTGCCAAAATGTTCAATGCGGGCTCAATCGCAGGCGAGCGTAGCCTGCACCATGGCTCAGTATAAACAGCAGGAAGAAAAATAAAACGAGGAAGAGAGCAGTTTACCGAGCGAAGGGCCCATGAGAGAAAAAACAACAGCTTATAGCGCTTGTAATGCATAATATTTTGCGTGTCTCAAGCCTTTGCGCTCCTTCTTACTCTGCGTATTAAGCAGCCAAGCCCTATAGGTCATCCTGACGCTTGCCACAATTTTAACACACTTATAAGGTTAGTTACACGCAAAATAGTGTCGTAGCGGCAGCGCTTGCCAGTATTGAAGCTTGGTTGCACTTTTTTCCTTGAAGGTTTATACTAAAGCTCCGTGTTCAGCGAAAATTACGCCCACGGTAGCAGAGCACCAAAGAAGAGCTGGCGTTGGTAAATTTGCCAGCGATGTCAAACTCCACATGTTAAAATGATTCCAGTGCACAAAAAAGCGCGCATAGGCACCCAGAACATTAGATGCAAGTCGTGAGAGCAGGCAGCAAGCTCCAATGATCAAGAAGTTGTAATCGTTAGAGCGGCAGCAATGACCTGTACACTGCCTGGCCTGCCAACCTTATAAATGCGGGTCATGACATAAAATGCACAAATGTTTCATAGAATTCAAATTCTCGGCGTGGCCGTGGTTAGCGTGCGGAGCTAGTGATTGAATAGGTGCCTAAAGACAGAGTTCGAATCGGCGCTTCGTGTACTTTTTTTTCTTTTCTTGAATTTTTTAGGGTTTTTTTATGTACCTAACTTGTTTCGTTACTTTTTTAATTTCTATCCCACGCTTTTTTTTCTCCGGGCGAACAGTGCCGCCAGTGCGGAGCGTGCCATTATACCGCGTCCCAGTGCGCCCAGTTTCCAGCGTCATACTGGGATCATAATCAGGTATGGCGCTGGGGCGCTGGAACCCAGTGGCACTAGTTTTTGCAATAGGGTAGTGTTAATCCATTGCGAAACAAAAACTTTTTTTTTCTCTATTGCCTGGTTTTCAAACATTAAATTTCACGAGAACAAAATAAACAAAAATCACTATATTGCCATTTACATATGCTATTTACATATGACACACTAAAAGTCACACATACACAACAAAAGCTTTAGCCTTGAGAGCCACTCGGGGGTTTCTGGTACAGCTTTCTGGATTGCAAAAACCTGTCCACGGTTTCCCGAAAATAAATTCGGGCAGGCCGTGCATCTTTATCGCAATAGTAACTCGCCATTCTTGAGCGCCATATACAGTGGAGGCCCATGACCTTATTTACATCAAAGGTTACACTATCCTCACTTTGTACGCATAAGTACCGAACGCCATGCGGTTCTAGCGAAAAATCTTTCATTAGCGCTCTTTGCAATACATCCCAAGAATATACTACTTCCCAACAGTGTACAAAAACATGGTGTATGGTTTCTGGCTTCCTGCAGATTAAACAGTGGGATCCCCAGGATATGAATAACCCCTCTTTCTTCAAAAATATTTTATCGGCAAGGTTCCAGTGAGCAATTGAAAAAAGAAGGTTTTTGCGCCTGGCGTCACCTGCATTCTTTTTACCCTTTTTAAAACATCTGCACCTGGGCCTCCCTCGAACAAGGCCCTGTACAAAGACACAGGGAACATAATGTCACACAATGCCGCGGCGCAACCAGTGGGCTATAAATGCTCTCTTATTCGTTTTGACAATATTTCCGCTATTTGTCGCGATGTGACGCTGCTCAGAGAAATCACACGCCAGAGCGTCGTCTGCTCGAGTGCTCCTATGGGATATGGTTGGAAAATGCGCTTCCCGGTGGCACTGGCTGCACAACGCGAGATACCGGTGCATAACGGCTACACTTTGCACGTCTTGACTTGGCACAGAAGAAAAAGAAGTCAACGCGATCGGCTTAAAGAGGGCCTTATCTCGCGCCCGATGAATATTGTCTTGCTGACGGCAATCGAAACCACGATTTTCGTCATTCGGGTTAAGCCAGTGTGCGCCTGTTGCGCAAGCTTGAACTCGAACATCAAAATGACGGCTCCGACGCAAACAGTAATATGTGATCAACTTAGAGCAATGCATCTGAGCATTGGGATGTTCACTTCTTGCGGAGACTGCACTTCAGAAGTTTTGATGACGCTCCTTTGTATTGCTGCTCGCGAAGAAAACATATTTGTGCTTTCATTTGCAAGGTTCGCTTTTTTTTCTGTCATCATCATCATCATCTTTCATCATCATCATCATCTTTATTTTTCACTGTGAGGTACATGTACATGGATTATTAGTATTACAGAAGGAGGTCCCGAAGTATAAACTGTCCGAGGGACCTCCTAATGGCTGATAATACGGTTTTACTGTCAGCCCAAAAAAGTAAATGTAATGAACAGTGCTACTGTGTAACGTAGCTTGACCACGGATTATCTGTGTACTGCATGCTTTATTTATGAACGTGATCTCCTTGTACCCCTGGACATGTGTTGAGTAGGACACGCAGAGATCAAACAAATCCAAGATGTGGCCTGTAAGGTAAACACTAAACTCCAGTCATGGAGCCTGGGCAGCCACTTTCTAATACCGGCTGTAAACCGGAATATCACATATAAGGTATGTTCTCAGTGCTGGGAAGATTCGTTCTGCTAGCGATGCTTTATCTCCAATTTCATGGGATGAAATTAAGGTCACCCACATCAAGCCCACACTAAGCGACGTCAGTGCAGGAAAAAGTATGAAAGGTGGCGTAAATGAAAGCAATACTCTTCCTCGGCATCCTCTATGTGAGCCCATGCGTGTATTCCAGATAAATGTCTCAGTATTCCTTTTTTGCATACGAATTCTCCGGAGAATCGCAGAACAATTGTTTGTCTGTCCAGTTTGTGCATTTCGATATAAAACCTAGAACAAAATACGTTGATTTCTATACATCAGAGCAAGAGATAAGAAACAAGGAACAAATGGGACATGTTTGTCTACAGACCACGTACTACATGCAAGGTCCAGCATGAAGTGGTTGGCGAGCTGTTTGAAGGAGGTGACAACCAAAACACTAGGCACAAAGTCCGAGCGTGCTACGGAACCTTTGGAAGGGAGGTGCGTTCTTGCACTGGCTGTACCTACTGCTTTCTCAAATTGAAGCGTGCGGAAATCTTTCGCCAATGAAGCAAATCTGATCTCTTATCAGCGCAGTAGCGCTCAGTTCTCTCTTAACACATGATCAAAGGCACAGTGGATTGACGGCAGTAGTTCCTGTGCGCTAGTGCTTATTTACACTGTTTCTAAGTTGTCTCGTGCGGTCCCTCTGAACATGAGCGAAATTGAAAATTATGGGCTGAGACAAGCATTTCGATTCCGCGGAAGCGCTAAAGATAGAGAGCAATTTGCTTTTGTCGCAGACCAACTCTCACGGTGCGCATTTACCTGCCACGCTCTAGCGTTGTGGATTTTGTTTTTATGAAACTGATTTGAGAAATATGGCTTACCAAGATACTTTGTTGGGCGAGTTGGTACTTATTCATTATTGATATAAACAGCGCGAACACGAAAACAAGGGACAAGAAACAAGAAAGCCACAGTACATGCGCTGACTCACAACTAAGCCTAAGCCGTTTACTGCAAGGCCCAGAAAAACAAACATGAAGAAAACGAAACAGTCACGTGAAAAACCCCTGGGTTCACCTGCTGCATAAAAATTACTTTAAAAAATCACTTAAAAAAGACACCTCTTTGCTTGAAAGAGCAAGAGACGTCTTGCTGACACACTTATTGTCCGTTGAAATAAAATACGCTTCCACTATCTCTCTCGTTATCTTCTCTTTGTGGCGATATAAAATCTTAACACTGTCAAACTTAGGAGTGCATTTCTTCTTCTCCTTCTTCATTATTTCACATGACTGGCAATGGGATACCAGAAACGTTTTGTCCTTTCCAATTTCCAAGTTGTTACAGTGTTCCTGAAGTCTCTTATTTATACACCGTCCGGTTTGTCCTATATAACTGAAACATAGAAACCCCTATGTTGGATGCAAGACAGGTGTTGTGTATAGGCTTCCACTCTCTTGTGGAGCCAGTTATATAGGACAAACCGGACGGTGTATAAATAAGAGAGTTATCATCACTTCGGCCTATATAGTTATTTGGCTTTTAGGTTCTTCAGGATGCGGGAAGGATCGCGGGTGCAGGAGTTACGTTTTCATGGACGCTAAATACGAAATATTAGTGCGCTTTGCCAGTGCATCTTAAAGAGCCCTCATGAGGCTGAAGGTATTTGGGAGCACTAAACTCTAGCGTCTATCAGAAGCCCTTTCGCCATGGGTTGTTGAACTTAATTTAAAATTTGCGATAGCGCTCATGCACCTATATTTAAGTGCTCTAACCTTTTTCAGCTAAATTGCGAAACTAATGGGCCATTGTGCTTACTTTCTAGTTCATGCTGAGGATCACCGTGGATGTGTATAATGCGGCTGGAATCCACTTTACAAGGCAAGGTTCTAGAAGCAGCTCCCTTTCGGAATCTCACTCCGAAGAAGGCATCACAGCTTTCGAAACGTGTGACAGTCGATTGAGCAGTGGTACCCAGGTACCAACAGGCGAGGCGATGAAAGCACCGCCATCCACTATTTGCTTAGCTGAGACATTAGCCTCACCTAGGACTAGCGCACCACCAATATTTACTTCGAAGGGCGGTCTCAAAAGAAGCGAGAAAAGGAAGAAAGGACGTCTTCAGACTGCAAAAGACCTACACCACGCCTTACCAGCGCTACCGACGAGCCAGATGCTCCCCAGCGAGACAGCAGGCGCGAATGCAGCGACGTGTCTGGCAATAAATAATAATATATCGGCGGAAAGAAAGCAAGTCGGCGGGCAAAGGTCATCACCTAGCCACGCCTTTCATGGTCCCCCTGAGGCTGTAGACAAAGCAAGCGGCAAGGATGACGGAGGTGCATCTGCCTCACTTTCAAAGGACACTGATGCAGCATCGCACATAACAAATATGACGAAGATTGCAACGCTTCAGGAATTAGGGCTTGTGCCGTCTCTTCCTCTCCAGAAAAATGGCAAAGGTAAAACTATGGGCACTATGCTACCGACATTGCTTGCGGATGATGTTGAACGCCCCACTAATGTGCAGGACCTACAATCGACAAAGCGAGAACCGATTTTACCCAATTCACGTTCCGAGTCTGCTAATGCTAATCACGGTGTAAACCCGAAATCAAATGAGACTGGTATCATTGGAAGAGCAGATGGCGCCTGCCGCAAGATCCGTGGCACTGGAGAGAGTCAAAATGAATCTAAGCCGTCAACTTCGAGATGATGACATTTTCGTGCTCCCAGAAGACGTTATCGTATATCGGCTCCGGCGACATTCCATTTTCTGTGATTTTATAAAACGCATTCATCTTATGCGCTATTGGTGTAATAGTGGGACAGCTCTAGCAACACACGTTCAGCGAAAAACTTGTATGGTGTATATTTCGTCGTGTGCAACCACATACAGTGGCGTAATACAACTATATGTTGTGCGTATTTTGCATGCGTTATCATTTGTGGCACAGCCAGTTCAGTTCAAAACATGTTTTGTTTATATCAATATCAACTCTTCAAATATTTCGTAATCAACACAAATATTTTAGTATTATGTACACTATGCTGGCTGTATTATAGAAAGACTCTGCTAATGACTCCCAATCGCCCCACTGTATGCAACCTGTGGCAGCCATATTCAATAAATATTTGTTGCTTCTACTCAAAACCACGCCTCAAGTTAAACTCATTGAAGGAGTTAACACCAGGGTCACACCTTGCCCATGTTACCAAATCTAAGCAGCCAGGTATCCCTCCTAGCGTGAATGTCATATTTTTCATTGGTTCGACCTTGGAACATGCGCCATATTTACTTTTTGTAGCGAACTCTACACTATGTTACCCAGCGGCGCATTTCGAGTAAGCATTGTTAGTCACTACTGCACAAGTGCAGTAACCATGAGAACTAGTTGCAGTAAACCAAAGGAGTGAAGAAGAAGGAGAAGGCAAGCGAGAAGAGAGAGGAAAAGAGGAAGACGGTCAAACGAAGTGAGATTAGGATGACTTCAAGAAGACGCTCTGAATTGCCGATCATGTCATAAGGTTTGCAACCACTACAATGATGGCGAGAGCGTTCGAGTAAGACTGAGTGAACAACCGGTTTGGTAGCTTTGGCTACACGTAGGCAGGTTTCACCCCATAAAATTTTGTTCTCGGAGTTTCATAAAAGTTTTATAATCTTCTCAACCGCAGATAGATCAATCGCTATCAACTTTATTTCAAGTTGAACTTCCAAAAATATTGTCATAAATGAATATAAAACCGTTAGCTGCGTTCACTGCATCGTAGTATCTTAATAAGTGTAAGCACATCATTCCTGAAATATTGAAAATTAAACAAATGCGGCGTTTTCTTATTAAATTAATTGAATATTACGAAATACTTGCAATAGCATGTGCTGCGATTCCGCCCGCCGTAGAAAAATTGAGGACTATGTAATTGTCACTTTTCGCTAGTTTCTTAAACATTTGATGTTCTTGTCCCCCTTCGTCATTTGGATACGCCTGTGCGCCTATGGCCACCAAACTGTATCTAATTAACCTCCCGGTGACAGGGAGTCATTTTTTAAGGGTGCTGACTTGAAAATCCTGCGATTACCCCGCTGCTGTGAGCGACTGTTGCGCAATGAATTTAGAATTGCAAGCGAATGCGTATTGCTAGCCAGGTTGTATCGAAATAAATTTCCCACCCCCCTTGCTTCATCCTTATTCGACCTTGGGCGGGCAACTCACCCCTTCTCTTGCCCTTATGCACTATACTCGGACCAGTCTTCGTAGATTCAGTCAGCATCGCATGCAGGTGGCCCCACCAGACCCACCTTTTACGAGAAGAACCCACCTCACCCGAAGTCAAGAAGTATTTTTGAACAAGCTCATCGCCCATGCGGCTTACACGCCACGTATTATGGCCCGCTGGCGTCAGTATACGGAGAAAATGATTACATGCCCCCACTGTACGACTCTAACCTGCGGCGGCATATCTCATTTACTTTGGGATTGCCCTGCTTTTTCTACTGGACGCCCCGAGATCGAACCCTACCGCCTGAACTACCGTTCCCTTCTAGAAACTGATGCTAACACACAGATGATATTTGCCAAGTATGGCTCGCTTAGTGGCCTGGTTAGAGCAATGTGATCCGAGTGACGACCTAAACAATGAAGATTATGTCTACTCCCCTTTATCCCCATCCATGGCCATGAGCCTTCACATTCAATAAAGGACATTCAATCAATCAATTAGAGCACGGAACATATAAAAAAAACATTACTGAAGTTCGTCGCGATATCTCTGCGACAAGCGTAGGGCACCATTCATACCCAAAGGAACTACTGAGAAGCAGTAATTACCTCCTCTCGGGGGAAGAATCTGAGCTGCTCTCTCTGAGCACTACTGTATCCATATGACTCTTTGAGAAAAGGGCTGTAAGAAATCCGCACAGCTGTAACAACTGCAGCTGGATGGAGGAAAAGGGATCATAAGTATTTTTCCAATTGACAGTGAAAAATTTGAAGATGGCTTAGGGAAAAACCATAGCTGGGTTGTGGACAGGCAGGCCTAACACTCCGACATTAGCTGCTATACAGAAAGGCCAAGTGAGTACTATATGGATATATGTGGCCAGAACAGATGGCAGCCCTCCGTGGAGGGTGAATGCTTGTGCGGTCAGCGTGCCTGATAACCGGAAGAAGAGAAATGTCTACCAACTAACCCGAACCAAACATCAAGGTTCATCTTATCATTTCCCGGCTGCCTATAATCGCCAACAATGGCTCAACGTAAACGTTTGGGTGCGCAGCTCCTCTTGCTAGAAGACATCTTGAATCCTGCCTGTTCTATGTTTTTTGTTGACAGGAAGGGAAATGCGCAGTATCTGTCACACTTGTTTTCTGTGGACACCTCAACCGTTAGTTGCGGTTAGTTGGTTTATGCTCGTAAACTTATATAAGCGCGACAAAGACGGCATAACAGGTAAGAAAGACCGGACACGGTGCTACTTGCAACTAATTTACTCGGAGTTAGTCTATTCGGAAGAACGAGGACGACGTAAATGCTAGAAGATGAATGCTTTAATAAATCAATACCACGTGCACGGGCAAGAATTCATATCAGAAAGGCACAAGTTTCATTTCATTTCATTTATTCCACCTTAAGGGCCCGAAGGCATTACATAAGGGGGGGGGGGGGGGGGGCAGGCTACAGATTTTAACATTTTATGAACGTTACAAGTAGCTCAACTCGTCTTCTTACAGATCAATAAATGCAGTCTCTTTGTTACAAAATGCCACGGATGGCATACTGACACAATAACTTCCGCACTTGATTTGAAAATCCTGAACTAACTCCCGCGCAATCGTGTCAGAGCTTCTGCAGACGACTGTAGTCTACTGAAGACAAGCATCGCACTTTGACAATTTTTCTTTTCCGCATTTGTTAATGTGCGCCGGTAGGTGAGACAAAGTAGCGGTCCGTAAGGTCAAATTATACTCCCCCAACCCCTAGGTTATACACCGGCCTGACTGTCTTATGTCACCTTTCGCGCGTTTGAATAAAATACTATACACTACCGTTTTTTGCAACTCAAAAACCTATTCCGAAGCTTCATCGAGCAGTCCACATTGTTGTCAATTTCGCTTGACACCAGCCGACGCAGAGAAGAAAGTTTTCGAGGGGCAGAAAAACCACAGGCACATTGTACTTTTTCGCCACGTGTTTAGGATTATGCACCAGTTTATGCTGATATGGAATGATCACTGGGTTTACTTTCGTAGTAGGTTAATGCACCATTTAGCGTTCCTTTTTCTTTCTAGTTAGAATTTTTTAGCACAGCTTCGGCAACAGTGCTAACCATAAGCGACGGAAAGCCTGCTCGTTTTAGCTTCATGATCTGATCGTCAAAGTTATCTTGCGTTTGGTGACAGCAGGAGCTTCAGAGTGCCAACTCGAGGCACATGAGAGCTACGGCACATTTCATATCTTGTATTACAGCTCAAGGCAAAATGAGGTCTCGGTGACGCCCTTGCGTTAAAAAATTCCTTGTGTGACTCTGTATTCACTCCGGCGAATATTTGTGTGTCATGCGATTACGTGAAAACTATAGAGCACTGCATCCTCTCCTGCCGAAAGCATGCTCCTCAGAAAAAATGTTATTTGTAATTTCCTCTCGCTCGCTTGGAACTAGCATTTTAAATTCCTTCCCTCCTGCGCATTGCTGCAACCGTCAAATAGCATGCGCTAACGCTTGAGTGGGTACACAACTATAACAATGCGACCAGAAGATTCGTTTGTTAGCGCTTCTCAGCCTTGATGTTACAAGTTTATTTCGGACTTACATTATCATTTTTATTACTATATAGACCACCGCAAAATGTTTTGTAACATTCCCTTCAGCCAGAGAAACTTGTAATTGTTAAGTTAATATTACACTGCATAAGTTGTCATCAAGAATTCCATTCTCGTACCTTGGCCAATCGCCAATTTTAAATAATTTAAACTAATAACTTTAAACTAATAAATCAGGATTGTGTACCTTGTGTCTAGATTCTAGATTGCAGTGGTTGCAAACCTTATGACATGATTTGTGCAAGAACATGTCCTTATGTGCCTTGTACCAGAAGGCAAAGAAGAAGACGATGTTCATGGAATCAATGTAATGTGAAGAAGCAGTGAGACGAAGCTATGCTGAATGTTCGGGAAGATGGGGATGGCCACATTGGCGGGCTGGTCACGAATTTATGCGAGGCACAGTCCGTAAAGCAGGCCGACGACGCATCATCGTCGGGAGGCAGTGATGACACCACAGGCATGGACAGCGTGGACCCCCACGGCAGCATATCACCGCTCGAGAACAGGGATGCAGAACAAGGTGAGCGATGTTATATATGCTTGTGGTTTCGCCTATGCGGTATTATATATAGAGTCCTATCATATGTAATGTGTTCACAATGACCATAAGTAGAAACAAGAAATGTAAGTTAGAACAGGTATACCTTTGATTGAGAATTAATTTTGCAAAACTAAATGAAGTTGCACAAGACATGGAATGCAATTAAATGCGAAGAGATGATTTTCACGCTGTCATCTTTGTTACAAAATGCGCCCTGAATCCTGTCGATGGACATTGGAGTGTGGGTCATGAAGAAGGCTACCAGTAATTAAAAAAATAAATGATCGATATTTTTAATGTAATCCAAATTTTAAGCGTTGCAGAATATACCAACTTTTAACGCGAACTCCGACGTGATTCTTACAAAGTTCGTCAGGTACTGTAAACTTATTTGAAATTTCCACCACTGCTGGACTAGGTGTAAAAATGTGTATAAATTCTCCTTTTTTCCTCACACGATCTCGGATTGGAATGCACTGCCGCATGATTCACCACTGCTTGTTTCCGACGAGTGACTGCATCATTAATTGACACTGTCTGTAATTCGATGTGTTGTTGATTTTGTGCAGCGTTTCTTTTAACCAGGGTAGTCTTTTGATATATGATTTCACCCCATTTAGTTTTGCATACGTATTCATTGTTCTTTTTTTTTGTGCGTGTTCTGTCAATACCAATGCTGTCCAGGGTCAGTTTTTTGTACTTTCTTTTATACCGTGCCTCTCCTGCTTGGACCATGTTTGGTCCGCAGTGTGTGATAAATAAAAACAAATAAAATAAAACATGGTAGAATCATTTACGGTCACTATTATGTGGTCTTTATTACAGATCAAGTAGAACGTACCAGTTCCAGCCATTGCTTTAAGTTTCTTTCTGTCAGAAAATAGCCGGAGAACTGCTGCAGCTGCTGCTAAATAAATCAGGCCATGCTCTTAGTTTGTTGTAATTACGTCTGATATTTTCCTTTTAGCTCTATGGTTAAAATTTGCAGCAAAGCTACATAGTCATCAAGCATCAAAACCTGTCTCTCGATAACGCGAATCTCAACTTTGATAGAAAAAATTTGGAGGACGCTTAAGCTTCGCCTTCAAGAGTGGAACGCGATAGCGTTATTGCACCTCGTTCGCACCGCCCACTCATTCGCTCGGTATGCTCTTGAGTGATCTAAAGAAAGGAAAGACGCTTGATTCTACAACCCGTGAGGGTGCACGGCGAAACGTCAGGGGCGAGTGGGGCGCCAGGCAGCGCCGCCCTTTGCGAGGAGGGGTTCTTCTGTGTTTGCCGCAAGATGGCTCTGCATGTGCGCAGAGCGCAGAAAAAATGTAACGGCAACGTACTTCGCTACTCGTGCAACTGCGACTTCTGTAAGTAACATGCTCATAATTACTGATATACACCGCAGTATACCGTTCTATGGCACGTTTCTAAGACAACACCGCATTCACTAGAAGCGCTTTTGTACCGCTTTCAAGCATCGAACTCGTGGCAGAGTGGTAGCGTCTCCGTCTCAAACTCCTGAGACCCTGGTTCGATTCCCACCCAGGCGATCTTGGAAGTTGCTTTTTATTTATGAAATGCACGCCGGGATTTATCGCTCACGGGCAACGCCGCCGACGACACCGGCTTTTCTGCGACACCAGCACCTTAACGCTACCTCGTTAAAATCTCTGCAAAGTACTTGAAGTATAAAGAAACATATTCCATAAGAACTAAACTGTTGAGAAGATGCAATGAAACCTTTGACACAATGATCTCGTCGCTATGCTTCAACGCATAAATACTTGAGCGCTCACGAGAAATCAGCGGGAGTAGTTTGCGCAGCTTGTAACCATTCAGTGCAAGTAATTACTGCGAGGCGACATCAGGATAATGATTTAGGTTAGCATGGATGCATATTGCATTACTGCCACGGCCGCTCGATGGAAGCGCACTAGTGCGCTTCCATCGAGCGGCCGTGCTACTGCACTCTCTGTAGCGCCGTGGTTTGAAATTCTAAGGCGAAAGCCTTTATTGGCTCATGCTCGCGGCCACGATCGTGTCCGTCCGTCCTTCAGATAGAAAAAAAAATTATTGAATCGAATAGACAAGGAAACAATGAATATATAAGCGAAGAGTAAAACGTCAGAGGTTCTTTAAATCTTCCGCACCTCTCCAAGGTGCTCCTCGATTCGGCAGGGGACGTGTAGTTCACAAGCAAACGCACAATGAGACGTAGGACGACGAACGTGCAGTAACAAAACGAAAATTAACTTTATACGACACAAACACAAGATACAGAAAACTTATTTTATTCACACGAGACAGAGAGGCGACACACTTTGCAAACGAGACTGAGCGAATAACTAACGGCAAAACGAGCGCATCACGCTTTTTACGTCTTCTCAGTCGGGGCCTACCCGCTACGCTATCTTCATCAACGACTAGCCTCTGCACAAAAACCAGAACCGTCAGTAACTGCGCGGCGCGCTCTTAAATAGCCAGCGCCGAACCTTCTAGGCGCGGAGGAGGAACGGAAGACAGCTTAGCGCTGCCAAAGCTATGCCTTCCCCCCTTGGCCTTCTGGAGAGGCCTCGAATTTTCTCGAACATGGTCAGCACGGGCTGCCCTCCCGCGCGAAGCAAGGAGGAGGGCCGGGACCGTGCGGGGGAACGCACGCTTGACTCCGCGTATGGCGACGAGGGCGAGGAGGCGCAGCGCCGTGGCCGAGATGACGTAATCGGTTGCGTCGCTTTCTCGTAGCTTGGAGAACGTTCCATCGCCGTTTTCTGCGGCGCGCGCGCCGAAACATTAACGAAAGGGCCACCGCGGCCTTACACGAAGTTTAATGACTGTAGGGTAATTAGGTAATTATTAGAGGCGAACATGTTAAAACTACGCTGAAACAGGGGGATTTCGATATACCCACGGGAACTGATGTCGCATCTATCGGAAGTCGTCTGCGATCATGTCTAATAAACAGAACTGACGTTACAATGACGTGAAATACGACAATGATGACATGATTTGTCATGACGTCACCAGGCGATTCATGCAGGAGGAGGAGGAAAAAACTTTATTAAACGAGCGAGTTTGGACCCTTCAAGGGCCCAGGGCCACCGCACGGCCCTCACATTGCGCGCATGTGTCCAGGTCACGTAGGGCCATGGCACTGGTTGTATGTCCAGGTCCTGCGACGTAAGGAGGGCCTCCCATTCCTCCCATGATCCGATGGCGGGCTGTCCCTGCGGGGGAGGATCGGCAGGGCAGCCGAAAAGAATGTGGTCCAAGGTGGCGTGCAACTCTCCACAGAGAGTGCACTCAGGGGAAACGGGTCGGTAGTAGGATAGGCGTTGAGGGGTGAGAAGCGTTCGGGTTTGAAGACGCCTCCAGAGGATTTGTTGGGAGTGAGACAGCTGGGGGTGGGGAGGGGGGTAGAGTCGACGGGCAAGGCGTGCTTGCTGTGTGAGCTCAGAAAATGTATGTGCCCGCTCCCTCGAGAAATCCCGGCATGGGTCGCCATTTGCCCGGCTAATAAGTCCTCGGGCTATGTTATCGGTGGCCTCATTTCCGGGATTGCCAGAGTGAGCCGGCACCCATATAAGCTCAATACGCCTGACAGAATTCAGGGTGCACATTCTCAATATTCGCCACGCGGGAGGATGGACGCGTCCGCGGGCAAAGTTAAGTATGGCTGTTTTGGAGTCGCTAAGTATGTAAGCCGCATCTGTTTGGGCGATTGCTAAGGCTATAGCCACTTCCTCTGCTTCTTCCGAGTTACAGGGAGGGTCTATGAAGTGAGTGAGTGGGGGGGGGGGGGGGGGCTGCTGGATTGTAGGCCACACTACCGAACGGTCTGAACCACATGCGGCGTCCACCCAGCGGACATCCTCTGCAGTCCCATAGTGTTTATGGAGAGCTTTGGCTCGCGCACGCGGCGGGATTGATGGTGTTCTGGGTGGACGTTCTTAGGAAGAGGTTTGAGGATAAGCGCTGAATGCACGGCCTGTGGGAGAGGGTTTAACTCTTCAGCATGTCCAGTTCAGTTCAGGCGTTCAGTCGTGTCCGACTCTTCGTGACCCTATGGACCATGTCACGCCACGCTTTCCGGTCTCTCACTATCTTCTTAACATAACATAGCTTCATCTGCAATGCCTCGAGAATGCCATCTAACCATCGCGTTCACTGCCCACCCCTTCTCCGGCGACCCTCAACCTTTCACAACATCAAATCTTTCTCCAGCGACTCCTCTCTTCTTATCAGATGAGCAAAGTAGCTGAGCTTAAACTTTAGAATTTGGCCCTCCAATGAGCATTCAGGGTTTATGGTCGACAATATTGGCTCATTTGATCTTCTGCCAGTCCAAGGAACTCTCAAGAGTCTCCGCCAGCACCACAATTCAAACGCTTCAATTCTTCGGCGGCCAGCCTTCTTCACAGTCCAACTCTCGCATCCATACATCACAACTGGAAAGACCATCAGTTCAGTTCAGGCGTTCAGTCGTGTCCGACTCTTCGTGACCCTATGGACCATGTCACCCCACGCTTTCCGGTCTCTCACTATCTTCTTAACATCACATAGCTTCATCTGCAATGCCTCGAGAATGCCATCTAACCATCGCGTTCGCTGCCTACCCCTTCTCCGGCGACCCTCAACCTTTCCCAACATCAAATCTTTCTCCAGCGACTCCTCTCTTCTCATCAGATGACCAAAGTAGCTGAGCTTTAACTTTAGAATTTGACCCTCCAATGAGCAGTCAGGGTTTATGGTCTACAATATCGACTGATTTGATCTTCTGGCAGTCCAAGGAACTCTTAAGAGTCTTCGCCAGCACCACAATTCAAACGCGTCAATTCTTCGGCGGTCAGCCTTTTTCACAGTCCAACTCTCGCATCCATACATCACAACTGGAAATACCATAGCACGGGTTATACGGATCTTGGTTGGCAGACTAATGTCTCTGCTCTTTACTAGGCGGTCAAGGCTAACCATTGCTCTCTTTCCCAGAAGCAGGCGTCTCCTAATTTCACGGCTGCAGTCTCCTTCCGAGGTAATCTTGGCGCCCAAGAACAGAAAATCTGTCACAGCTTCCACTTCTTGTCCATTGATGCTCCAGGACTTGATAGGGCAAGACGCCATGATCTTCGTCTTTTTAATGTTCAGTTTAAGCCCAAACTTCTCACTCTCTTCTTGTACGCGCATCAGAAGTCTCTTGAGTTCCACTTCACTTTCTGCCATTAAAGTGGTATCATCCGCATATCTAAGGTTGTTGATACGTTTTCCAGCAATCTTCACTCCAGCTGAAGACTCGTCCAGACCGGCCTTTCTCATGATGCACTCTGCATATAGGTTAAATAGGCAGGGCGACAGTATGCAGCCTTGCCTCACCCCTTTCTCATTCGGAAACCAATCAGTAAGACCATGCCCAGTTCTGACTGTGGCCTCTTGCCCATCATAAAGGTTCCTGAGGAGACAGATGAGGTGAATTGGAACTCCCATCTCTTGGAGAGCTTGCCACAATCTGCTGTGATCTACGCAGTCAAACGCTTTCGCATAATCAATAAAGCAGAAGTAAATGGGTTTCTGGAACTCTCTTGCTTTTTCCATGATCCAGCGAAGGTTGGCAATTTGGTCTCTAGTTCCTCTGCCCTTGCGAAACCCAGCTTGCACGTCCGGAAGCTCCTGATCCACATACTGCTGCAGCCTACCTTGCAGGATTTTTAACATCACCTTGCTAGCATGCGAAATAAGCGCGATCGTGCGGTAGTTGGAACAATCTTTGGCACTGCCTTTCTTTGGAATGGGGATGTAAACTGACCTCCTCCAATCCTGTGGCCACTGCAGGGTTGTCCAAATCTTTTGACATAATGTATGCAGTGTGTTAACAACGTCGTGGTTGAGGTTTTGAAGCAACTCAGCTGAAATACCATCAATTCCGCTAGCTTTGTTCTTAGCAAGGCTGGCTAAGGCCCATTCAACTTCACTCTTCAGGATGCCCGGCTCGAGATCAGTAATCACAACCGTCCTATGTTGGGTTCGCACATCCGGGTCCTTCTTGTACAGTTCTTCTGTGTATTCCTGCCACCTCTTTTTTATCTCTGAGGCTTCAGTGAGGTCCTTGCCTCGTTTGTCCTTTATCACCCCCAGCTTAGCCCAGAAGCTTCCTTTGATATCTTTGATTGTCTTAAACAGAGCTCTTGTGTTCCTTAATTGGCTGTTGTCCTCAACTGCTTGACACTGTATGTTCAGGAAGGCATTCTTATCTCTCCTTGCTATTTTCTGAAAATCCGCATTGAGAACCTTGTATCTTTCTCTTTCCCCCATACCTTTTGCCATCCTCCTTTCCTCAGCTATCCTCAGCTATTTGCAAAACCCTTCAGCGTGTGCGGGTATGCGAATGCCGAGAGTATCCAGTATATGTCGTCCTGTTTGCGTGCCAGCCAACCGAAGGTACTGTGTGTACCGATGTGTCTCTGTAAGTTCTTGTATATTGTTGTGCATTCCAAGTTTTAAGAGCCTGTCCGTGCTAGTGGTCTTCGGTAGGTTGAGCGCTGCTTTGGTAGCCATGCGGATTAAGGCGTTGATTTTATCTTTGTCTGCACAGGAGAGGTTCAGGTAAGGAGAGGTGTAAAGAATGCGACTGAGCACAAAGGCATGTAGTACCTTTAAATTGTCAGCTTCATCTAGGCCGGCTCGCGAGTGTGAAACCCTTCTCAAAAGATGGATGACGGAGTAAGTAGACTGTTTTAGTGCCTTCAGGGTAAGGTCGTTTTCCCCGTGTCCTGTAAGTTCAGACCAAGAATGAGGAGGTTGGGAGTTTGTAGTATGGGAGTATCGTGCAGATAAATTGTTATGGGGGCGGTAGGAACACGCCGCGCCCGGTGTAGAAAGAGTGCTGACTTTGTCGGGGAGCATTCAAGGCCATTTTTTTCCGTGTGGGTAGATATAGCTGTGGCCGCTTCTTAAAGTGTAGATTCTATGTCTCCATCCGAGCCGTATGTGGTCCAAACCGTGATATCATCCGCGTAAATGGTGTGTCCCAAGTGTGGGATACTGCTTAAAGTCTTTGCCAGCGGGATCATGGTAATATTAAAAAGGAATGGCGACAACACTGCGCCTTGCGGGTTGCCCATGTTACCAAGTGTGAAAGAGGGGGTCTGTATATCATCTATATGCAGGGAAGCGGTGCGTCCGTTCAGGAAGGCCCTTATATACTTATATGCCTTAGGCCCTAGCTGCAGCTCTTGAATGCCTTGCAGGATAGCACTGTGCGTGACCTTATCAAATACTTTGGTGAGGTCAACTGCCAGTATTGCTCTGGTGTGGTGTGGCATATCATTGAGGATAGCATTTGAAATCTGTAGTAGGGCGTCCTGCGCCGATAAATGAGCTCGAAAACCTAGCATGCTATGGGGATACAGTCCATGGGATTCCATGTGTTGCGTAAGACGGGTGAGGATGACATGCTCAAAGAGTTTCCCCAGACATGATGTCAGGGAGATGGGACGGAGATTTTGGGCATTTATAGGCTTGTTTGGTTTAGGAATGAATATTATTTTACCGTGCTTCCATTCATCTGGCAGCTGCCCCGCTTCCCAGCACTCGTTAAAGTATTCAGTTAGCAGGGAATAGAACGGTCATTTAGATTTCTGAGCATGACATTGGTGATTTTGTCCTCTACACGGGTTGAGTTGCGTAGCTTAAGGAGAGCTGATCTAACTTCGATCTCCATAATGGCGGCATCTAGGGAGGGTTGGTCAGGGCCTATGTAGTCTGGATAGGATATTGCTTGGCCCACAGTAGTATAATTTGATTGCAGTTGGGCTAAGAGCGATTGCTGACTACATCGATGTTTATGGATAAGCCTTTTGAGGGTAAGCCGAGTTTCCTTTTTATTTTGTGCGGGGTCTATCATGTGTCGAAGAAGATGCCAGGCCCTGGAGGAGGAGAGATTATCTCGCAACCCATCGCATATTTGGTGCCAGTTATGTTTACTGAGGGCGGCGCTGTGCTCCTCTACTTGCTTTTGAATTTGCGCCAGTTTAAGTTTAAGCATTCGATTATGCTTATGTTTTTTCCAGCGCGCAAGGATACTCTTGTGTGCTTCGAGAAGGTGCATTAACCTGCTATCTGCAATGGGAGTCTCGGGGGTGGTGTCTGAAGTTTGCGTGAAAGCCTGGACATCCTTCTTGAGCTGTGTCATCCATGTGTGGAGGTTAAAGGGGGTCTTTAATGTTCTGGCCTCTCTATGCTTACGCAGATTATCCCAGCTAGTTTGCCGGACACGGTAGATTTTAGCTTTTTGGCAAAGTCAAGCTCTATAGTTATTATATAATGGCCACTGCCCAGGGTCTCATTCGAGTTGCTCCATACCAGTGTTGGAAGGTTTCGGCCGAATGTAAGGTCAGGGCTAGTATCGGTGGTGACACTATTGCCGATTCTTGTAGGTGTGCTGAGATCATTATATATAGAGAGGCCCAGCATCTGAAGAGTGTTGTGTAATTCCGCTCCTCTCTTATTGGTGCGCATGTAGCCCCAGTCTACATGTGCGCAGTTAATGTCGCCTATAATAATGAGGCGGTCCTTTTTTGCCACTGTGGATGCAGCTTTAATGAGAGCAATAAATTCGGCGACCGGCTGTCTCGGAAGGAAGTAACAGTTAAGGATGAATACGGGATAGGATTTCTGAGTCGACGGGATTAATTCTAAATATGTGTGAGCCACCGGGGAGTGTATTTCGTTGGTTGGTTGGTTGGTTCATAGGAAGGGAAAGGCGCAGTATCTGTCACACTTGCTCTGTGGACACCTGAACCGCGCCGTAAGGGATGGGATGAAGGTGGGAGTGAAAGTGGATAGAGAGAAAGGGAGGCCGTAGTGGAGGGCTACGGAGTAATTTCGACCACCTGGGGATCTTTAACGTGCGCTGACATCGCACAGCACACGGACGCCACTTCGTTTGTGTATGGAATTAAGTGTTGAACATACGTGGTAACCCTAGGGTTGGGAGTGATGTCAGAGGGTACCAGAGCGTATCCTGGCAGTGATACATTTGTTCCAGCATCCTGGAACGCTAATATATCGGGTGTGTGGAGGAAGCAGAGAGTAGTTGCTGCAGGGGGTCTCGTTGCGGCGAAACCCCCTGCAGTTCCATTGCAAAATGCATAGTCGGGGGTTACTGCCTCCTGTCGACAGGGCCATGCTGGAGGGTAGGAGGGCGAAGGATGAAAGTTGGTGTAGGGTTGTCAGCTGGGGTGTTCGAAGGCATTCCAGCAATCATTTTTGGAATCTGTTGCATAATGGCTGTGGTTACTTGTCTGATAATTGTTTCTGTAAGCCTAGCCATGGCGGTTTCAATGTACGTTTGACTCTGAGCCAGAATCTTGGCTTCTAGGTTTTGGGCAGGCTTTGAATTTGGAGTCAATGTCTGGAACGTCTTCTGGTCTCCGTTTTTTTTTTTATGGAGGGGGTGTGAACGATTGGGGTGTTGGCGATTGAGGGGGTTGGTTGGATGTGGAAGGAATAGAGCTATCCATATATTACGCTGACCACGCAGGGCGCCCGATCCGCGCCCATGCGGCGCCTTTTATTCGCCGCACCACACAGCACATAGAAACAGATGCACTAAAGCAGGAATCAGCGGCGTTGAAATTAGTTTACAGGAAAGAAAAGGCGCTGTATATATTACAATTCTCTGCAGTCACTGATTGATTGATTTATGGGAAGGGATTGGAGCGGCAACTGCCTCACTTGTTTTCTGTGGACACCTCAACCGCGCCGTAAGGGAAGGGAGGGAGGTGGGATTGAAAGTGGAAAGAGAGAAAGAGGAGCCGTAGTGGAGGGCTACGGAGTACTTTTGACCACCTGGGGATCTTAAACGTGCGCTAACATCGCACGTTCAAGATCTCCAGCGGTTGAAATTACTGGAAGAAGGTTGTAGTGGCTGCCACATAATTTTTATCTGTTGTAGGCCGTCATAGCGCCCGCCACCGTTTTAGTGGTGGACGACGGCTGTTGTTGCAGCGCGTCTTTCTCTCCCTCTTTTTCTTTCTTCTCTATTTTCTCATCTGTCTGCACGAGGCAGCGGAGGAAAGAGAAGGAACCCAGTCTGAAAAAACTACAGAAAGTTTTCTGATGTTACGACAGAATTTCTGTGCTGTTTTTGACGGGAAACCTGTTGTGACAACAGAACATTCTGTCGTAACATCAGAAATTTCTGTTGTTACAACAGAAAAGTGCTACAGAACTACAGACAACAAAAATATACTACAGAAACACTACAGAACTACAGAAACCTACTACAGAACTACAGAAAAGTTTGATGGTTACGACTAAACTACAGGATATTTTGGCGTATTTTTGACACAGCTCTGTAGTTTCTTTCGACTGGGAAGAGAAGGAATCTTCCTTTACTTTCACTTCACTTCACTTTAATACCTTAAAGACCCTCATTAGAAGGTATTACATAAGGGGTGGGGCGCAAAGAAATGAAAAACAGAATAGGTAACATATATGTGTAAGTAAGTTATACAAATACAAGATTTTCACTGCACAAGTACACGTGTGATTCTTTCAAGAAATAAAGATGGACATGTGATAGCAGCAAGTTCTCGGGGAAGGCCGTTCCAGTCGTTGGCAGTCCGGGGAAGAATGATGAAGAAAATGTAGTGATGCGGGCGCGAGGTCGGGACACTTGCTGCTGATGACCGGTGCGGAGGGAGATACGTGGTGGGGGTGCGCAGATGTAAGGTTCCTGTCGTAGCTCGGAGTAAAAAAACTTGTGTAACAAACATGAACTAGCAATGTAGCGACGATGAGCAAGGGTAGATAGGCTGGACTGTGATTTTAAGAATGATATGCTGATATCAAAAGAATACGATGAATGAATGAATCTAGTTGCTCGGATTTGAACTGCTTCAATTGAATTACGCAGATATGCTTGTTTCGGAGACCAGATGGGAGGTGCATATTCTAACTTTGATCTAACTAGTGATTTGTATGCGAGGAGCTTGACATGCTGAGGTGCAGAGCGTAGGTGACGCTTTAAAAATACGTTAAAGAATCCCAGATGGTCGAAATTACTCCGTAGCCCTCCACTACGGCTCCTCTTTCTCTCTTTCCACTTTCACGCCCACCTTCCTCCCTTTCCTTTGGGGTGTCCACAGAAAACAAGTGACAGTTACCGCGCCTTTCCTTTCCTATAAATAAATCAGGCAGCGGAGGTGGCTCAACTACAGAGCCAGTAGCAGGCCCGTGCATTTTAACGCGGTAACGTTAAGGAGCTCGTGTCGCAGAAAAGCCGGTGTCGTCGGCGTCCAGTGAGCGATAAATCCCGGCATGCACTTCATAAATAAAAAGCAAGTTCCAAGATGGGCTGGGTGGGAATCGAACCAGGGTATCCGGAGTGTCAGACGGAGACGCTACCACTAAGTCACGAGTTCGATGCTTGAAAGCGGTACAAAAGCGCTTCTAGTGAATGCGGTGTTGCCTTGGAAACATGCCGTAGAACGTTATACTGCAGTGTATATCGGTAATTATGAGCATGTTACTTACAGAAGTCGCAGTTGCACGAGTAGCGAAGTACGTTTCCGCTACATTTCTTCTGCGCTGTGCGCACATGCAGAGCCATCTTGCGGCAAACACAGAAAAACCCCTCCTCTCAATCTCCGGCGCTGCCCCGACACGTGGCGCGCTACTCGCCCCTGACGTTTCGCCGTGCACTCTCACAGGTTGTAGAATCAAGCGTCTTTCTTTTCTTTAGATCACTATCTTCGCTCACCCGCTTCTCCCCTTCGGGCCGCGCGGGTACCGGTGCGAGGAGGCCCCAATACCCTTGCGTTTAGTAAGTTTTCTCGACGAGGTGCAATCACGCTATCGCGTTCCACTCTTGAAGGCGAAGCTTAAGCGTCCTCCAAATTTTCTTTTCCTTTTTGCTACAGCCACAACCACAACAACACTGACATCGTAAAGCACACGGACGCCACTTCGTTTCGCCTCCATCCCAACGCAGCCGCCGCGCTCGGGGTCAATACACTAATGCATGCATAATTTAATGAAATGCCGGCAAATGGCGGTTTAATGCGCCGTGACGCTGTTCAAGCGTCGACCGGGGGTTATGCCCTACTCTGCATTACCTCATTTTGGCCCGGTTTTGGTGAGCCGTGAGGCTCCTGCTTTAAGCGCGAGAAACTAGGCTCTCGTGTTCACATTCTAAATTCGATGAGGCAGTAGAAAAAGGCTATGCTTTATTTTCACAATGAAAATTTTATGCTAAAATAGCTTTGAGCCTTCAGTGGTTGCTATATTTCTTAATGATGCTTTATACATGTCACTAGATACCACTCCTCTGTGTGGGCTGCAAATAGTAACTTACCTTTAGCTGAACGTTTACAGGAAATATTTACTGCATTCGCCGAAGAGGTTTCTTACAGAAACCCTTTGCAACTCGAACGTTAAAATGTTATAATTTCAGAATTTTTGACACTGAGTAACTGCGGAATTTCAGTGCGGTAAACGTAATCTTTGTGGCTAATAAAAGCTGCCTGATATTTCTTTAATTCAAGCGGTTGTTTCAGCATCATGAGCCGTAAAAAGGAGGCATGCGCTAATTGTTCAAACTTAAAGAAGAGTTCCACACGCCTCGGACTGAATTCGTTTTCCTTGGATCTTAAATAGTTTAATGATGAGCGCTCAGCTTGGCTCGATGCATTTGACGTCCTGCGGGACTGGCGTTTATGTAAACCGGTAGTTCTGCTTTGCGAATATATCAATATTCCTTATCGGTGCATAGATTGATATTTGAAATCCTCGATATTTGAAATAGATTGAAAATTTTAGGCAAATAGTGCGGTTTGTAGAAAATATAAAGGCGTTGTAGTTTGACGAGCAGTTGGAGAATCTGTGGCCAGCTTTGTGGAAGTGGAACAATTCAGAATATAAATAATAAACGGTGAACTATAAAGGCCAGAATAGGAACTCTATTGCCTTTGCGTGTCTAGTAGCAGTAAAATAAAATTCCCTTGGGTAAAGAATTCATTACCATTACAAGTCTGCTACCCTTCGCGTAGTAGAATACAATGCGTTGTGGGATCACTGGTGAATGTGTTTGCACTTTAGCGTCAGTGTCTGTGTCATTCAAAGAAAACAAGAACTCTTGCGGTTGTAATTTTTTACACATTTTTAAACGGTTCACTTAGGTGCAAGGAGCCAGAGAACTATTTCTTTCTCCAAACTGCAACATAACATCCAAAATCTTTTATGAATCGAAATATTTTCTTTCGGACCAAAAAAACTTGTCTGCACCAGTGATATGCACTAAGGATAAGTTTTAGCCTGAGTCGGAAAGGCCAAGTTCATGCAGCTGATACACAAAAAACCGCTTGAAACGATACACTGTCTTCGCTGTGGAACATTAGCTTCTCTACTTCAAGATACCGCAATCTGTTTTAAGCTACGGCCAAAAAAATGTGCTTTTCGTCCTGATGCTCTTGCGTACATCACCGAAATTTGCATGAGGATTCTGTCAAAGAAAAGGCTCAAAGTCCAATATTTAAATAGCCTACAGGTAGTCTAAGCGTTTGTGTCCTGATCCTAAAACATAATGCATTTTCATCCTCCAATACACAGGGCAAGTCGGGCTGCACGACGACGTATGGCACTACGTCCAAGCGAGAAGGCGAGCGATCACAGCGGGAGTAGGTCTGCTCTGCTGCCTGGTGTTCCTGTCCAGCGCCGCCGTGACGTTGCTGGTGGTGCTGTTGCTGCGCAACGACCAACGGATGGCCGCTCTGATATCTCGCCTCGTCGACACCGCACTGGCCTTGCGTCTTCGGGACTACGACCGAGCTCGAGAATACATCCGGGATCCCATCTGACTTTTTACTGACTTTGAATAATCAAAGACCTGGGGCTGCCCAGCCTAAATACCGTAATTTTGTTATTGAACTGTTATCCCCTCTCGCAAAATTAAATTGGCTGTATGGCCAAAATGTATAGGTAGTAATTATCGCAGAATGATCACGTTCATTTCGTCTTTATAAAGCAATATACCGATGGTTAATTTGTGCATACAATGAAGGAGTATTTTTTTTTTCAGAGTATCTTGATGGCACAATCAAGAGTAGAGGTCTAGGGTATCACACCACTCCTTTCAGCAGCTTGCCTCAGTTTGAATGTTATGTCGTGGCAGGCAAATACGCACGGCGGTCAATGTTGCGGCTGATAGGGACTATTATCGGCGCTACGTAATAATCAATGCTTAAATAGTGGGTAAAGAAGAATATAGATGCAAGAATCGGACATCTGGAAACACTTGCGATCAACAGTTTCATGCATAATCTAAAATTGTTCAATCAGACGCGTAAAAAAGCGAGCTCAGAATTCACATTCAGAAGAGTGCTTTCCGGCAAGGCCTGTCTTCGCGTTGTTTGTAACAATTCCAGAACATTTTTCAGTAGATCTTATTTAAGGGAGAGTACAATGCCAGGTGCACCGTAAGGGCGTCACAGCAAGAGCAAGAGATAAGGCGTAAATTTCGATAGCATTAGAAACTAAAGCGTTAAAGATGTAATGACGGAACAAAAATTTGCTAGTCAATTAGCTCAGCTAGGCCCATATATATATATATATCAATTATCAAGCGTTGGGGATGGTACTTTAGTACCATCCCCAACGCTTTCCCTGCCTACTGTTTGCTTCTTTGCTTCACACACACACACACACACACACACACACATATATATATATATATATATATATATATATATATATATATATATACAGGGTCTTGAATATTTGGGGGCTGGGATTTAAAAAATTCCTATGCAAACTCTACTACCCCATTCGAGCTGAAATAACGTTCACAAAGTAGCAAAATATCGTCTACGTTATCTGATAAGTGATTCAACATCGGTACTTGCCTAGATTTTCCGAAATCGAGAAAAACCTGCTTTCGGCGGCGTGCACAATTTTCGCAGAAGAGAGTCGAAAAGCTGATGATGATGATGATAGTGTTAGCTAGTCCTTTTGTAACGGGTGGACACCAGATTGGTGTCCCAGCTATTTTAACATGATGCGTCATCTGTCGAGCAGTGAGACAAGCTCCATCCCGGCCGTTGGTGCGCTTGCCTCGCTGCCCGACAGATGACACACCATGTTAAAATAGCTTTTCGACTCTCTTCTGCGAAAATAGTGCACGCCGCCGATAGCAGTTTTTCCTCGATTTCGGAAAATCTAGGCAAGTACCGATGTTGAATCACTTATCAAATAACGTAGACAATATTTTGCTACTTTGTGAACGTTATTTTAGCTCGAATGGTGTAGTAGATTTTGCATAGGAAGTTTTTAAATCCCAGCCCCCAAATATTCAAAACCCTGTATATATATATATATATATCAATTATCAAGCGTTGGGGATGGTACTTTAGTACCATCCCCAACGCTTTCCCTGCCTACTGTTTGCTTCTTTGCTACACACACATATATATATATATATATATATATATATATATATATATATATATATATATATATATATATATATATATATATATATATATATATATATATATATATATATATATATATATATATAAAGTGAAATGAGGGTGCTCGTTATAATACATGAAAGAAAGGAGACAACAGCGATATTCGGAGGTCGTGGGTACGGTTCCCACCGTCGGCACGTTGTTTATTCTTCGGCTTTGTGTTTAATCACTTTGCCCCTAAACAGATTGCATTACTAATTTATGTGATTATCGAAGTAAAAATAAAAAAAAAGACAAAGTACAATCCCCAATGCTTTTCTTGGCCTCGCCAACTGCTGGCTTCTTTCCTTCATATATATATATATATATATATATGGTGACCACTCTGCTCGGTGCCTCTGTCGCTCCGTGTTATGCATGATGCGGCCGCTATGCGAGTTCTTCCCGCTCTTCTGGCATCTCGGACTCAGGCTCAGCATATCATGTTTCATTTGTACGCTGTCGATTGTCCTCATGCCAATTATTAATTTCCGGATTGGCGGATGCAGCTTCTCGAAGTCAACGAGTATTCTGCTCATTGTGCGCAACTAAGCTTCCGCTTCTTAGCTTATAGCGCATTTAACTAGCAGGCGGACACGCTCAGAGATATGTGTGCAGCTGCGCAGTTACTCACGTGATCACACGGATTCACACGCGATGAAGGATACTCGGCGCAGTAAAGGAGACTAGTGAACAGTTTCCTCTCGCATAATGAGGTTACATAATGAGGCACGTCAGATCCTCGCGGCGCAGCGGCTGAACACCCGTGAACGTCTCAGCTGGTCGTATTGGTTACAGCACATGTACAGTTGTGGCCTGTGACAGGCGCGGCTAAACTCGTTCTGCAAGGCTTCGCAACAACAGCAACAAAAAAAAAAAAAACTCCTTACACAACGCGGGTACACCACAAGAAATCCAATTTGTGTAAGCATACAAGGAATCACGAATGTTTAATAATGTAAAAAATTGCCCAAAGCTTAGTTTCGCCTTTATTTGTATCAGCTTTAATTGATGTAACGTAGCGAGTAACATTGATACAGTGTATTAATGAGCCTGAATTTTCGCCCTCATATGTTCGTGGTGGTGTTTTGCATAGTCTGTTTTAGCGGCACTTTCATTATTAACGTTGGTTTTGGTTGGAGCAGCTGTTTTATCTGTTCAATGTCCCCTTCACTTCTATTTTGAACTAGACCTTGTGTTGAATTATTCTTGTGTTATCTAAGATTGAGCTTTTTATTTATAAATCTGAATGCGTTTCCTTGCTATGCTTCCGCAGACATAAATAATTTGTGACACTTTTGACCATGAAAGTGCGATAAGGCGACCGCCTTTGCTTGAAACTTCGCTGATACCTGGTTTTACTGTATCTGCTTCTATAGGAGCAGGAGGAGGAAACAAACTTTCTTATGCGAAGCATTCGAGGCACGCAGGTCTCCTGGGTCTCCGCACGACCCTGCTCGCGGTCTAAACGTTCATGTGATGTTGATCCATGACGTAAGCGGCCCGGCTGACGACGATCTTCGGCCTGACCGGGTCCGCTGACCGCAGTGAGGTCTCCCAGTCATCCCAGGTTCGGAGAGGCAACGGCTCGGCGTCGGGAGGAGATGCCGGGCAGGATAAAAGAATGTGAGTTAGGGTGGCCTTGGGGTGGGAACACATAGTGCATATGGGGGATATCGGCTTAAATCTGGAAAGTAGAGCTGGTGTCGGCAGCGTTCGTGTCTGCAGGCGACGCCAGATTGACTGTTCTCTGGTATTGACGGATGGGTGGGGTAATGGATAGATGAGGCGCTCAGCTCGAGAGTTTGTAGTGAACTCAGCAATCGAGTACATACGCTCCTTCGACAAATCCTCCACGAGGTCCGCTTGTGCCCGGTTTCTAGACCCTCGGGCTAGGGAGTCGGCGGCCTCGTTCCTGCCATTTCCAGAGTGCGCAGGCACCCAGATGAGCTCAATACGTCGGGGGAAGTGGGGGGTGTTCATGTGCAGCAGGCGGTGCGATGGAGGATGAACCCGGCCCCTGGCATAATTTAGAATGGCAGTTTTTGAATCGCTAGGTACATAACTGGCATCTGTGTATGCCAGAGCAATAGCTATAGCGGTCTCCTCGGCTTCCTCAGGGGTGGTGCCTGAAGGAAGCTCGAAAGTTAGGTGGGAAATGGGTAGGTTAAGTACAGCCGCAGTGGCTCTGTTCTTATCGCAGGCGGCATCCACCCAAACTGCATCGAACTCATTCCCGTACCATTTGTGGAGCGCTGCCACGCGCACCTTCCTAGGACCTTCGTAATCGCGGGGGTGCCTGTTCCGTGGTAATGGCTTTGCATACATTGAGGTGTAAATGGGAATAGGGAGTGTTCTTAGGGATCCATTGTTTGCGGGAATAGTGATGACTAGCTTATTGATTATGTGTCATCCGGTAGTTGTAGCGGCCAATCTGAGGTATTGTGTTTGTTAGTGGGCCTCTCGAAGCTTATGTATTGTGTTATGGACACCGAGTTCAAGTAGTCTCTTTGCTAGTGCTTTTCGGGAATATAATTGCTGCTTTGTTGCTTGCCGAATTAAGGAGTCTATTTGCTGGACCTCATTGCATGATAGTTTGATGTATGGTGCAGCATAAAGAATTCGGCTGAAGGTATAGGTGTGCTCTACGCGCAGCGTGCCCGCCTCTCGGAGCCCATGTGCGCGTCCTGTCACCCTTTTTATGAGTTGCGTGGGGCCCGCAACGGCCTTTTTGAGCCGCTTAATTGTGTCTACGGTTTTTCATCCTGTTGTAGGTATAGTCCTAGAATGCGGATGGTACGAACCTGTGGTACCTCTCTTCCCTGAATTCGGATTTCTATGGCGCTTTGGTAGGTCTGTCCTTTAGCGGGCATAACTAGTAATTCCGATTTTTCTGGCGCGCCCTCTAGTCCGATTGTTGCAGTGAGCTTAATTATCGTATCTGCTGCCATTTGTAACGTGTCTTCGATTTGACCGTCTGATCCGTATGTTGGCCAGAGTGTGACGTCATCGACGTATAAAGCGTGACCGAGGTGAGGGATTTTCGGTAGTTCTGTGGTTAAGGAGATAAGGGTGATGTTGAACAGAAAGGGGGAAAGAACGGACCCGAGCGGCGTGCCAACATTGACAAGTGTGTACGGTGAGGTGTGGAGATTGTCGATGTGAAGCGTGGCTGTCCTGTGCTGGTGGAAGGCTCTTATGTAGTTGCAGACTCTAGGGCCACTGAATGTTCGTGAGTGCCTGTAGGATTGCTGTGTGTTGTACATTATCAAAAGCTTTTTTGAGATCTATAGCTGCGATCGCCTTAGTATGCATTGGTATATGTGAGTCAAACACCGCTGTTCCTAGCTGTAGCATAGCGTCCTGCGTAGATGAACGAGGCCTGAAACGGACCATGGAGTGTGGGTATTTGTCTGTGTCATCTATGTACGCAGTTAGCCGAGCTAGTATAAAAAGTTTTCCTAAGTTGGAGGTGAGCGATATTGGGCGCATATTCGCCGGGGAAATTGGCTTGTTGGGTTTTGGTATTAGAATTACTTTCCCGTGCGTTCATTCTGCTGGGAGTGTCCCTGCTTCCCAGTGTTTGTTATAGAGGCCGTAAGTTGCTCCAATGATTTATCATCTAGATTTCTTAGCGCCGTAATTGAAACCTGGTCTTCGCCTGGCGTAGTGTTCTTGAGCTTGTAAAATGCTGCCCGTATTATTGATGTCGTTATTGCAGCATCATTTGGGCCTCCTGCATGGGTGGGGGGGGGGGCGGATTGAGGTTTTCCCGTGGTGGTGTGCATGTGGTTTAGAGTGGCTAGAAGAGCATCTGTGTCATGTTTGTGTTGATTGGTTAGTCGTGCTATTATGTTTCGTGTGTATGTCTTGCTCTGGGTTGGGTCCAGAAGTTGCCGAAGTAGGTGCCATGCACGCTTCGTGGTAAGATTTCCTTTTAGCCCTTCACATATTTGGGTCCAATTCTGCTGGAACAGTTGCGCTCCACGGTCTTCAATTTGGGCGGCCAGATCCTTGATCTTCTGTTTAAGTGTGCGGTTGTGTTTCTGTGTGGCATATCGTTTAGTTAAACTGCGGCGAGCTTCAAGTAAATGGGCCATCCTGGCATCTAACATTGGCACCTTTTCGTTTCTATCAAAGATCTGCGTATTATTCGCCTGGTCCCGAAGGAGTTTTTCACCCATAGCCCTAATTTTATGTGGTCTTCAGCAGGGGTGTTTCGACGTTGTTGCAGGAATTTTTCCCAGTTCACTATACGATGCTTATATCACTTTGGAGTGCACTGTGGTTCTTCAAGGGTTACGGCGATGATATAACAATCGCTGCCTAATGTCTGTCCGGTTCGTTCCCATCCCAGGTGCGGGATGTTTCTGCCGAGCGTGAGATCTGGTCTAGTATCCATTATTCCAACCGTACCCTGTCTGGTGGGCACGTCGAAAGCATATACAGAGAGCTGGGATTGCTGTATCTGACTGGACAGAACCTCTCCTCTGCTGTTTGTATGGCTGTATCCCCAATCAGCGTGTGCGCAGTTTAGGTCCCCCGCTATTAATAAAGGTGTTTTCTTGGCCTCCTGCGTTATTGCCCTAATTAGATTCGCGCAACGGGATGCGGGGCAACATGGGGGGTTGTATATATTAGAGACTAATAATCATTTTAGTAATATCATTCGGTATGATCTCTACTGTAACGTGTGTTACGTCGTGTGTGTAGCCGTGTATTGTGTGCCGGAGAGTGCGCCTGATGTAGGTTGTAACCATGGGCTTGTCCACGCTCGGTGCATGGTATGCTGCATATCCTGGTATGTTGAGGGCTGTGCGAGTTTCTTGTAGTAGTATAAGGTCTGGGGTTGACGACTTGCTAATTATGAGTTGTACTAGAGGATCCCGCTTTTGCTTAATGTTCCGGCAGTTCCAATGCCAGATTATTAGTGGGTTGTTGCCGTTATGAATGGGAAGATGAGCTGCCATCATGCTGCATTTGGGGTGCTACGGAGGGGGGTATTGGTGGTTGGATAGGATGATGGTTTGGGGAGAGAGAAGTAGGGGATAGTGTGTGTGTGGTGGGGGGGGGGGGGGGAGTGCAGCCAATTTGGCGTCAACCACGTGCATTATAAGGGTAATTGCAGCCTCTACCATAGTTTCTACTTTAAGAGTTAGATGGTCACAGAATGTCCTTAGCCACGCCTCTAGCTGGGCTGTTAGGGTTTGGAATTGTTCTTCCATTCTTTGCTGGAAGAGTTCGAATGTTGCCTGAAATTTCGCCTCTATTCGGACTTCCAATTCAGCTAGGGGGTCGGTGTCGCTGTTTGACTCTATGTGTTTCTTTTTTGCCGGCGGGGTAGTAGGAGGGGATGGAGTTTGGGTTGTTGAAGGGATGGTGGGAGAAGGAACATTTGAGTTGATATCTGGATTAAAATGGTGGAGATAAGGTCGAGGATGATTGGGAGAGGTGTTGCTGTAGGCGTCTTATCTCCTCCATAAGTCGAGCCATCTCCTCCGCCTGACGGTCTGGACTGCGGGCGGCCCTCTCTGTCCACGTGAGTCCCGTGTGCTTGTCGTCAATCACGTTGTCTTTACGCGTCTGGCTTGAAGAGTGTTCTATGGAGGCGCTTCAGCTGCGGCGAGACTGTCCACCGGAATCTCTGTGCTGGGGTCGTGTCACTCGTTGTTTCGCCTTGCACGATCTTGTTCTAGTTAAGTGTCATCACCGCACAATATACGCTGGGGTATACGCAGTCTCTCGTGGTTCGCTCCATGGTTGACGCCACACCTTGGGCATTTTGATTGTTTCGGATGCGAGCTAACATCTTAACGATGACCGGGTTGGCGGCAGTTGGTGCAGCCCTGTGGTCTTCAACGGTACGCTGTACACAGGTGCACACCTACGAAGTAAATTAGTTTCCGGGGAACTGGGCCTTGTGCGAAAGTCACTAGGATAGATTTAGTGCGTCCCACACGGCGAGCGGCCACAATGTCCGCGTCTGGATTTCGTCTTTGAAGGTCCTGAACAATTTCTTGGTCTGTTTCATTCCAGAAGTCGTTCGTAATGACGCCTCGAACAGCATCCGATGCTGGCGCTATGTATGCGGTGACTGCTTATTCCTTGCTAGCATGCGTTATGCTCTTCACCTGGGCCAGTGGAAGAGCCGTCTCTTTGCTTGTTGTTGCCATCGTGCAGGTGTTATTGCTTAGATGGATGCGTAGCTTGACGTGATCTCCCAGTAGTGCGTTGGCTGCTGCACAAATGCTTCGGATCAGTTGCTGTGGTTGCACTTGCGGGAGATACAACCCTTCTTGTGAGTGAAAAATCACCTTGTATGCTTCATGAGGAAGTGATGCTGTTTGTCTGTTGCGGCATTCAACGTTTCTTGCAGCGCGCAGCTGCGTTTCGTTAGGCTTGTACAGTCGTGAGCAGCCTTGTCTAGAGCGCGCCGACAGTGCTCCGCGGACCAAGCCAGCGCCATCTAACGCTAGGCTCTGGGTTTGAGTTATGCGTCCCATGCGCATGCGCTGCCAAAATAAAGCAGTGCCTGCTCGTGGGTTCCCGGCCTCATTTCCATTCAGTGATAGCGCTTCATGCCGCCAGCTACGCGCTTAATTATATGTAACAGCGGTCTGAAAACAAACGCGTTTCACGCGAATCACGAAGCGGCTAGGCAAGTGCAATGTGATATCTGGTGATCGCTCGGTTCAAAAGCAATTGCAAGTGATAGCGGATGATTGCGCGCTTCAAACACCATAGCAAATAGTGCGAGAATTGGGCCTAGTTGGCCATTTGGTTGTTTGTTTTCGTCCTGTCCGTATAAGGTTACGACCATGCTCCATGCGTTGCAGGCGTCTCGTTTGATGGCGTGTCTTTGGGCCGGGTTATAACCTATGAGGGACACATCATTTGGCATCCCTACAGATATAGGAACTTGAATTCTTTCATGATAAAGTACAGGGGCGATGACTGGTACGTATGCAGGAACGCGCATTATTCCGCGATCAGTCGCGCTTGCTTGCCTGGCCATTTCGTTGCACTCGAGAAACCCGGCGTCATCGCGACGCTCGGGCGACCGTCACAACCTCACAAATTAGGGTGCCTCGACGCTGAGAGCGGGCGCGCATCGAGGTCCCCTATCACAAATGCAGTCAATGCGACCCTAGTGGCAAGAAAGGTACTCGCAAAGCAGGGGCTGGATGAGGAATTGAAGAGCAGGCATCCTTCTGATTTGCCGCGCACGCGCACGGGACGCATAGCTCAAGCCCAGGGCCTAACGTTAGATGTCGCTGACTTGCTCAGCAGAGCCCCGTCGGCGCGCTCTAGACAAGGCTGCTCACGACTGTACGTCGGTGTCCCCGCGGACGCCGACTGCAACGCGGGTACTGCGTTGTATGCTTGGCTTCCTGATATTTCCTTTTCCCGGTAGGTGTTGAGCACATTAATCCGTTCTGAAGGATCGAAGTCTGTGTTTTTGAGGGTCTCACCCTCAACCTGCACCTGCATTGTGCACGGCGATAAGATTGATATGCCGAGCGCTAGGCTTAGCATGGAGGCAGTTCCTCAAGTTGTTTTCGGGCGGTTCTCGATATTTTGACTGCAGCTAGGGGAACCGAAATTGGTAGGGGTAACCCACTCATCATCTTCTGCTCGTAGTGGTGCGGTGATTCACGTGCGTATTTGGTCTTTCAATTCCGTAGCAGACAAGGTTTTGCGGAGCCGTGATGAGGTGCGTTCCTTCCATAGGCTGTGTGGCGCGGCGTTCGAGGAAGCGTGAAAGGAAAGGTGCCACACGGACGTCTGAATCGGTGTGACAAGATAGCGTAAGCTACCAGACTACATATTAAGCCTCACTTTAACCGTCCCGTATAAGCATGTCTGCGTGACCTAGGGATAACGTGAATGCAAGGCTCTTAAAGGCCCACTGTCCACCCTCCGGTCGAAAATATTTTCTTCCCCGGTGGCGTATTTGGGTTTGCTCGGTACGGTGGCTCCGCAAGGGACAAAGCAACAGAAGAGACGAAGAAAGCGGGCTGTTCCGACTAGCATCTACCGCCCCCAGGAGCCGAGCAGCCTAGCGATTTGCGGCGCGTGCTTTTTCAATGGGCGTCATGCTGGACGCGGCACTAGCTTGAGAAAGCCTATACTACTACTACTACTACTACTACTACTAGTAGTACTACTACTACTACTACTACTACTGCTACTACTACTAAATAATATTAATAATAATACACAGTAATATTTCTCTGCTAGTAATTGTTATTATTATTATTATTATTATTATCATTAGTAGTAGTAGTAGTATAGAGGAAGACTCGTTTCACGAAGTTGGCACTGAATTGTCTAGTTAACGGCCAAATTAACTGGCTAAATATTATCTTCACAGTTTTAATTAATAATAATAATAACGATTGGTTCACAGGAAGGGAAAGGCGCAGTATCTGTCACACTTGTGTCTGTGGACACCTGAAATACTCAGCAGCCCTCCGCTACGGCTCCCCTTTCTCTCTTCCTCCCTCGTGTCTGTGGACACTTTCATCCCTTGGTGTCCACAGACACAAGTGTGAGAGATACTCCGCCTTTCCCTTCCTGTGAACCAATTAATATTATTATCATTATTAATTAAAACTGGCAAGATAATATATAGCCAGTTAATTTGCAGGTTACCTACAGGCAATTCAGTGCCAACTTCGTGAAACGAGTCTTCCTCTATACTACTACTACTACTAATGATAATAATAATATTATTAATATTATTAATAACAGTAATAATCATAGTAGTAGTAGTAACAGTAGTATAGGCTTTCTCAAGCTAGTGCCGCGTCCAGCATGACGCCCATTGAAAAAGCATGCGCCGCTAATCGCTAGGCTGCTCGGCTCCTGGGGGCGGTAGATGCTAGTCGGAACAGCCCGCTTTCTTCGTCGCTTCTGTCGTTTTGTCCCTTGCGGAGCCACCGTACCAAGCAAACCCAAATACGCTCCCCGGTGACGGTTGGCAACCAGGGCCTGAGGAGTGCGGACGCGTTTTGCGTCGGCTCCATACTTTTTGTCTCGATGTGCCAGAAATTTTCATCGGAATTTGGTTTCAGTGGTACCATTGTGCGTCGGAAGGCGTCGTGATCTTGTGGACACCGAGTTTGTGACTGTGAGTGCAGCAGTTTGGTTTTTATTGTCGGTCTTGTGCGGACCACCTGCGAAACGCTAGCGCCCGTTTGGCCTAGCGCGGCTTCGGCCGAGGAGACCGGCCCGGAGGCCCCTTCACCGCCGGCCTACAGCCGCGTTTGTGGACCAAAAATGACGATGCAAGTGACTGTGGAAGGTACTGACCTCGATCCAGAAGACTACGACAGCACCTGGGTGCAAACGCTCAGGAAAAAGGTTGAATCGAAAAGCAAGCGGACGCTTCTGAATGATTCCAAGGAGGACAAGGTGGTGCAACACCGCGTTCCAAACGGGGAAGCCGCTCATGGCGCTGCTAAAGCAGCTAGAAGAAAATTGGCTGAACGGTCAATGGCTATGAAAGGTATCAAGGTGATTATTAGGCCTCGTGAAGGTCTAGCCGTCATTTATTTATTTATTTATTACAAGTTCCTGCAGCGCCCGAAGGCATTATTGCAGGGGGAGAGATGACAAGTAATCTTGCTGGGAACGCCAGTGATAAAATACATAAAAATGAAGAAAATAACAGGACACAAGTGATAATGCGGAATGAAAAACATGCAACTAAAGGGGGCAACTGCGCGACGAACAAAGTGATGAAAACTCTCAAAAAACAAAGTAATGAAGGAAACACACGCCAGAGAACTGGGCGCCACGTCACACATCCGATAAAAAAGCCCGAAATAAATTTTCAGTGCAACACTCAGTGATGCCAGCTGGCAGCCGGTTCCACTCATTGATCGTCAGTGGAAAAAACGAGGCTTTATACACATCTGTCCGGCATTTTATTTCGCGGATCTTCCACTGATGATCAAGTCGTCTAGACAAAAAGTGAGGTTGAAGCAGGTACCGGTCTTTGTCAATGCTGAACTTTCCAAAATAAATGCGATACATGATCTGCAGTCTGAAATGTTTTCTGCGGTGAGCTAAAGATTTCCAACCAAGATGATGTTTAATAGAAGTGACACTAGATGAAAAATTATAATTATTAGACACAAATCTGGCAGCATTATTTTGGACGCGTTCGAGCATGTCTGATAAGTAAATAAACTGGGGATCCCATACAGGGCATGCATATTCAAGAATTGGCTTTATGTAAGTGAAATACAGGAGCTGCTTGACATTTGACTGTGCTTTACTGAAATTACGCTTTAAAAAATTAAACATTCTGCAAGCTTTCGATGTAATATACTCAACTTGTCTCGTCCACGTAAGGTTAGAGGTGAAATATACGCCGAGATACTTATATTCAGAAACTTTTTGCAGGGGAACATTATTTATTGAGTAGCAGGTCGGTAGAGGGGAACGCTTACGAGTGAACGAGACAAGCTTGCATTTTGAAATGTTCAAAGACATTTGTCATTTTGAGCACCAGTGCTGGATAAAATTTAAGTCTCGCTGAAGTTTTAATGCGTCAGAAGAACTTTCCACAACATGATAAAGCACACAGTCGTCAGCATATAGCCGAACTTGGCAGGTGAGGTCACGCACGTCGGGCCCGCTGCTTAGTCAGGCCCTCGCCATGGCTGCCGGAATCAGCTGGTCGGAGCTGGACTCATGGTGTGTCAACGGAAAGCAAGGTACGGTGCTCTTTCATTCCTTGGACTTTAGTCGAGGCGTGAAGGCAGCCGCAATCCGTTGCTTTAAACTCGATGACAAGGAGCATGAAGTGGTGGCCAATCTGATCGCACCGGAGGATTGCGGCCGAGGACTCGTTCATGGGATCTGTGATACATTCATGGAAGAACATTTGTTCAGAGCATTGAGGAAGGATCCACAGAACCCAACGGTCGCTGGGGTGCGGCGGATGGGGAAGACTTCCACTATTATTATCACCTTTTTGGAACCTGAAGTCACAAGATTTGTCAAGATTGAAGGCATGCTTATGCCATGTCGATTGTTCAAAAAAGATATGAAGTTTGCTTCAGATGTGGGGAACTTGGTCATCGCTCAGATGTGTGCGATAGTGAAAAACCTAAGTGCCGTGGCTGTGGGGTGGTATCGCCGCCCGAAGATCACCAGTGCACTCCAATAATGTCGCCTATGTTGAAAGGGCCACCTAACGGGAGACAGACGCTGCAAAGAACTCTTCCGTACACCCTACGTTATCAAGAAGAGAAAGTGGGAAGCAAAATTAGCCGCCGAAGAGGCAGCCAAAAAGAAGCTAGCCGCCGAGGAGGAGGCCAAAAAGAAGCTAGCCGCCGAGGAGGAGGCCAAAAAGCTGCAACAGGTCCGCTTTAGTCGTCGCGATGGGCGTAGTGAGTCCCACAACCGGTCCCAGAGCCGTACAAGAACCCGTTCCTTTTCGTTTCCGCGACTGCAGCCGCCGTCGTCCAAGACGATAATGGAGGGCTCTCGACCAGCAGCAGCAGCAGCAGCAGCAGCAGCAGCAGCAGCAGCAGCAGCAGCAGCAGCAGCAGCAGCAGCAGCAGCAGCAGCAGCAGCAGCAGCAGCAGCAGCAGCAGCAGCAGCAGCAGCAGCAGCAGCAGCAGCAGCAGCAGCAGCAGCAGCAGCAGCAGCAGCAGCAGCAGCAGCAGCAGCAGCAGCAGCAGCAGCAGCAGCAGCAGCAGCAGCAGCAGCAGCAGCAGCAGCAGCAGCAGCAGCAGCAGCAGCAGCAGCAGCAGCAGCAGCAGCAGCAGCAGCAGCAGCAGCAGCAGCAGCAGCAGCAGCAGCAGCAGCAGCAGCAGCAGCAGCAGCAGCAGCAGCAGCAGCAGCAGCAGCAGCAGCAGCAGCAGCAGCAGCAGCAGCAGCAGCAGCAGCAGCAGCAGCAGCAGCAGCAGCAGCAGCAGCAGCAGCAGCAGCAGCAGCAGCAGCAGCAGCAGCAGCAGCAGCAGCAGCAGCAGCAGCAGCAGCAGCAGCAGCAGCAGCAGCAGCAGCAGCAGCAGCAGCAGCAGCAGCAGCAGCAGCAGCAGCAGCAGCAGCAGCAGCAGCAGCAGCAGCAGCAGCAGCAGCAGCAGCAGCAGCAGCAGCAGCAGCAGCAGCAGCAGCAGCAGCAGCAGCAGCAGCAGCAGCAGCAGCAGCAGCAGCAGCAGCAGCAGCAGCAGCAGCAGCAGCAGCAGCAGCAGCAGCAGCAGCAGCAGCAGCAGCAGCAGCAGCAGCAGCAGCAGCAGCAGCAGCAGCAGCAGCAGCAGCAGCAGCAGCAGCAGCAGCAGCAGCAGCAGCAGCAGCAGCAGCAGCAGCAGCAGCAGCAGCAGCAGCAGCAGCAGCAGCAGCAGCAGCAGCAGCAGCAGCAGCAGCAGCAGCAGCAGCAGCAGCAGCAGCAGCAGCAGCAGCAGCAGCAGCAGCAGCAGCAGCAGCAGCAGCAGCAGCAGCAGCAGCAGCAGCAGCAGCAGCAGCAGCAGCAGCAGCAGCAGCAGCAGCAGCAGCAGCAGCAGCAGCAGCAGCAGCAGCAGCAGCAGCAGCAGCAGCAGCAGCAGCAGCAGCAGCAGCAGCAGCAGCAGCAGCAGCAGCAGCAGCAGCAGCAGCAGCAGCAGCAGCAGCAGCAGCAGCAGCAGCAGCAGCAGCAGCAGCAGCAGCAGCAGCAGCAGCAGCAGCAGCAGCAGCAGCAGCAGCAGCAGCAGCAGCAGCAGCAGCAGCAGCAGCAGCAGCAGCAGCAGCAGCAGCAGCAGCAGCAGCAGCAGCAGCAGCAGCAGCAGCAGCAGCAGCAGCAGCAGCAGCAGCAGCAGCAGCAGCAGCAGCAGCAGCAGCAGCAGCAGCAGCAGCAGCAGCAGCAGCAGCAGCAGCAGCAGCAGCAGCAGCAGCAGCAGCAGCAGCAGCAGCAGCAGCAGCAGCAGCAGCAGCAGCAGCAGCAGCAGCAGCAGCAGCAGCAGCAGCAGCAGCAGCAGCAGCAGCAGCAGCAGCAGCAGCAGCAGCAGCAGCAGCAGCAGCAGCAGCAGCAGCAGCAGCAGCAGCAGCAGCAGCAGCAGCAGCAGCAGCAGCAGCAGCAGCAGCAGCAGCAGCAGCAGCAGCAGCAGCAGCAGCAGCAGCAGCAGCAGCAGCAGCAGCAGCAGCAGCAGCAGCAGCAGCAGCAGCAGCAGCAGCAGCAGCAGCAGCAGCAGCAGCAGCAGCAGCAGCAGCAGCAGCAGCAGCAGCAGCAGCAGCAGCAGCAGCAGCAGCAGCAGCAGCAGCAGCAGCAGCAGCAGCAGCAGCAGCAGCAGCAGCAGCAGCAGCAGCAGCAGCAGCAGCAGCAGCAGCAGCAGCAGCAGCAGCAGCAGCAGCAGCAGCAGCAGCAGCAGCAGCAGCAGCAGCAGCAGCAGCAGCAGCAGCAGCAGCAGCAGCAGCAGCAGCAGCAGCAGCAGCAGCAGCAGCAGCAGCAGCAGCAGCAGCAGCAGCAGCAGCAGCAGCAGCAGCAGCAGCAGCAGCAGCAGCAGCAGCAGCAGCAGCAGCAGCAGCAGCAGCAGCAGCAGCAGCAGCAGCAGCAGCAGCAGCAGCAGCAGCAGCAGCAGCAGCAGCAGCAGCAGCAGCAGCAGCAGCAGCAGCAGCAGCAGCAGCAGCAGCAGCAGCAGCAGCAGCAGCAGCAGCAGCAGCAGCAGCAGCAGCAGCAGCAGCAGCAGCAGCAGCAGCAGCAGCAGCAGCAGCAGCAGCAGCAGCAGCAGCAGCAGCAGCAGCAGCAGCAGCAGCAGCAGCAGCAGCAGCAGCAGCAGCAGCAGCAGCAGCAGCAGCAGCAGCAGCAGCAGCAGCAGCAGCAGCAGCAGCAGCAGCAGCAGCAGCAGCAGCAGCAGCAGCAGCAGCGGCAGCGGCAGCGGCAGCGGCAGCGGCAGCGGCAGCGGCAGCGGCAGCGGCAGCGGCAGCGGCGGCAGCGGCAGCGGCAGCGGCAGCGGCAGCGGCCGCGGCGGCGGCGGCGGCGGCGGCGGCGGCGGCGGCGGCGGCGGCGGCGGCGGCGGCGGCGGCGGCGGCGGCGGCGGCGGCAGACCCCTAGGGACAGTCCTCCTGCAGCAAAAAAGAAAAGAGGTACCGAGCCGGATCTCGAAACCCGCGTCCAAGGATTGGAAAAACGATTCGCAAAAAAAGACGACAAAATTTTCCAACAAGTTATGACCGCGTTAGAACGCCTGAACAGTGCTATGGCAGAGATGCGGGTCGAAATGGCTAGGAGAGACGAGAGAATTCAGTTGGTTTACCAAGAGATTCACAACATTAAAAATGGCTCTGCATCACCGTAGAAATACTATTTGGCAGTGGAACTGTAGGGTCTTCAGTCGCAAACGCGCGGGACTGGAAACCTTTTTGACCAACATTGACAAACCCGAAGTAATCGCATTGCAGGAGTGCAGTAAGCACGCTAATCTAGCGAGTTACAAATCATACGCGGGACGAGATGACAACACGCGAGTGGTCACCCTTGTCAAAAGGAATATAACAGTGCTGCAGCACAATACCGGGACAACAAATGTTGACCATATACTAATCGAGATAATCCCACAAAAAAGAAAATTCAAAAGTCTATTCATCCTCAATGTATATAGCCCGCCTCGACAAAAACGTCAATGCAACTTCAATGAGCTATTCGCCAAAGCGCGAGTGATCACGAAATGAGGACCCCTGTTGATAGTAGGGGACTTTAACGCGCATCACACTGTATGGGGGTATAGATACATCCAGGTAAAAGGCCGCGAACTATGGAACAGCATTCAGCAGAATGGCTTATTGCTTCTGACGGATCCCCTGAAACCAACCCGGCAGGGTAACAGCGTTTCGATAGACACATCTCCGGACTTAACTCTAATGGGAGGCTGCATTTACGCCAGGTGGTGCAACACAGGTGAAAATTTAGGCAGCGACCATAAAATTATAGAAATCGTAGTAGATAACGGCCCACCGGTCGTCCGCACCAAAAAGGCAACGTTGGTTAACTGGGGGGCTTTCCGAAATGGCCACACAGGTGACGAGGAAGGCATAAGTAACATTGACGATTGGAATAAAAAGGTCATTCAGTCGGTCAACGAAGCAACGGAGGAGGTGGAGGTTGACGAAGACATTGAAGGAGTAGACCGTCACATGGTTAGGCTCTGGCGTAAGAAGAAGGATCTAGAAACGAGACTCACACAGAAAAGAGGGAATAGGAACTGGCGCAGAGAATTGGCAGTGATTAATAAAGAAATTGAAGAATATGCGCTCGTTTTAACGAGGCAAAACTGGGGCAGCATTTGTGAAAAACTGGACAGGAATATCGGGAAGGCAAGTACGTGGCACTTACTTCGGCATCTTCTAGATCCCGACAAATCTAAACTGGAGGCCAGGCAGCAAATTCACAGGCTAATACACACCTTTGATGGGACCGCGGCTACTCTCATAGCCCACGTCCGAGACCGGTATATGAACTGTGCAGAGGGTATAGGCCAACAAATGCCTGATTACAAGGGCCAGGAAAACCCGGAGCTAGATAGCCCGATAACGGTGTCCGAAGTCCGGGCAGAAATAAATAGACTGAGAACAAGGACTGCTGCAGGTCCGGACAGAGTCAACAATCGAATGCTAAGAAACTTGGACGACGCGTCGATCCGACACCTCGCAGCATTCATGCAGGAGTGTTGGGAGGCCGGTCGGCTGCCGGCGACATGGAAGGCCGCAAACCTCGTATTCCTCCCGAAGCCGGGGAAGCGGCCAGGTTTCGAACACTTGCGTCCGATCTCGCTCACGTCATGCGTGGGGAAACTAATGGAGCATGTTGTTCAGGCCCGGCTGAACCGGTTTTTGGAGGACAACGATATCTATCCGAATACCATGATAGGATTTAGACCGCATTTGGCCGCATGCGATGTCATGCTGCAGCTAAAAGAACAGATCATACACAATTCAACAGTAGACACCAGGGTGGTCGTTGGTCTAGACGTGTCAAAATCTTTTGACAACGTGAAGCACTCAGCTATTCTGCAGAATCTTAGTGCATTATATGTTGGAGTTCGCACGTTTAACTACATACGCGACTTCCTCAGCGATAGAACAGCAACTATCAGTATGGGGGGACACACAGTAGAAGGTGTTCGACTGGGAAACAAATCCACACCACAAGGATCGGTGTTTTCCCCGACGCTGTTTAATATCGCCATGATTGGTCTCCCCGCAAAACGAGGAAATCCAAGGGCTACACCATACATTATATGCAGATGACCTGACTCTGTGGATGTGCAGGGGCAGTGACGGTGAAATTGAACGGACACTCCAGCGGGCAATCGAAGTTATAGAAAGATACTTAGAACCGATCAGGCTCAGATGTTTGGCCGAGAAATCAGAAGCGCTCGTTCTCACGTCAATACGATCGCCCCATCGTCGGCGTATAAAGCAGGATAACCCGGAAATAACACTCAGGGTCAACGGTAACGTTATACCAACGGTGGCAACCATTAGAGTTCTGGGATTACGAATTCAGGCCAACGGCAGGAACTCGGAAACGATACAGAGGCTAGACGCTAGCACCAGTCAAACCTGTAGACTCCTGAAGCGGATCGCAAACAAACATGCGGGCATGAAAGAAGCTAACCTCCTTAGCCTAGTCTAGTCTTTTATAATCAGTAGGATAGTCTACGTGGCGCCGTAATTACGGCTTCACAAGGCAGAAAAGGAGAAACTTGACGTTCTCATTCGTAAAGGAATAAAAACGGCACTAGGTTTACCACCCAATACATCGACAAACAAGATTATGAGACTAGGGGTTTCCAATACCCTCGAAGAGCTCATTGAAGCTGCAAGGACTTCACAATACCAGAGACTGTGGCGCAGTCGTACTAGTCGGAGCATTTTGGAAAAACTGGGGTATGAGCCGCAAGCATGCTCCAGACGTACAGAAAAAGTACCTAAACAGGTTAAGGACAAATTAAAAATACCTCCGCTCCCCAAAAATATGCACCCCGTTTACCATGAGAGCCGCAGGAGTGATAGAGCAACAGCGCTGCAAGCCCGTTTTCAGGGAGGACAGGACGTCTTGTATACAGATGCCGCACAATGTACGAACGGTAGGGAACGTGTTACAGTAGCAACTAGAGAAGACGGGGGCTCGGTAGTTTGCTGCAGCACTCGAAATTCGACCACAACGGAGGCGGAACAGGTGGCCATCGCGCTAGCTCTAACACAACAGGTCAAAATTATAGTTACAGACTCGAAATCAGCGATTAGAAACTTTGACGCGGTCCGCATTTCGGCCATAGCAGCAAGAGTGTGGCCAGTGGTTCACCACCGGCAGAGCAGGTCGCGCTCATTTGGACACCGGCGCACCAGGGGTTGAGGGGGAACGAGAAAGCGCACGTACTCGCCCGAGGATTAGCTACATTCCGGGATCTCAGTGACGACTTATGCGCAACCCCGTGCCCCTTGCGCGATGAGGAGCCCCTGCAGTTCGATGATGACCTTAACACCTACCAAGATATCCTCAATGATTACCAATTAGGCAGATCAGTACTACCAAAAGCGTGTAAGCAACTCACCAAAAGCGAGGAGGTTATGTGGCCTAAGCTACAGACAGGAGTATTCCCGAACCCCAGCTTTACAGCAAGTGGCGCCCGGAAATTTTTTGCCCCAGGTGTAAATGTTGCAATGGCATAGCGGACATGATCCATATGATATGGACGTGTCCTAGATTTTTAGAACCTGACCGAACAGATGAGTCCTGGGAGGCACTACTTCTCAAGCAGGACGAAAAAGGGCAACGAGAAGTCATCCGTCTTGCCCTGGTCGCTGCTAAGATCCAAGGGATCCAGGTCGACGGCTGAGGGGGAGGACATGGTTGGGACAGAGCTTCGCCTCGGATCCTCACCAACCTTTTGACGGGTGCAATAAATGTTATTTCTCTCTCTCTCCCCGGTGACTGTGAGACTTCGCCCCTAGAACGCAAGGCCGCAAAAATGTTTTTTTGAAAAAAGTAACTAATAACGCAGTTACAGCCACCACAATCACCCGATTCTGTCATGCCTCTCTCCTTCCGCTCCCTCTCAAAGGTTTTTCACTCTCCTGCCCGAGGTCGTCTAGCCTCCGCAAGACAAATTCCCCTTCCTCCTCCGCGTTTGGCGGGAGGTGGGGCGTGGCTCTCCGCGAGCGCGAAAAAAAAAAGACGGTCTAGGGAGCGCGCGCCGTTGGATTCAGTCTGGTCGTGGCGAGGGAAAAGCGCGCTGCGAGTGGTAGACACCCATCCTTCTCCCGTCAGTCAGCGAGACGGACCAATGAACATCGTTCGCGGTACGTACGTCATTACTGTGGCCCACCGGGCCAGCGCGGGAAACGGGGAAGCTGGCTTACCAAAGGAGAGCACGAGAGAGCTTTGAATTGTATTTTCGATGCTTCGCGGCGCGCGTGTCACTGTAGCATTTTTCACAGACTATCTCCGGTACCTGATCGAAACACTGGGCTCCTTTGCTTAGAAGGGCCTTCCCTGGACAGTGGCCCTTTAACAGGGTTTCATTTATAGGAAGGGAAAGGCACGGTAACTGTCTCACTTGTTTCCTGTGGACACCGCAACCGCGCCGTAAGGGAAGGGATGAAGGTGGGAATGAAATTACCAAGAGAGAAAGAGGAGCCATAGTGGAGGGCTACGGAGTAATTTCGACCGACCACCTGGCGATCTTGAACGTGCGCTGAGATCGCACAGCACACGGACGCCTCTTCGTTTCGCCTCCATCGAAGCGCGGCCGCCGAGGTCGGGTTCGAACCCGGGTACTCCGGAGGAGGAGGAGGAAAAACTTTTTTTAGTCCTATATTATTTGGCGGTTTTTGGACGTCTTCAGAGATGTCTGCTTGTTGTATCCACAAGAGTCTTCTCCGTCGACTTGTCCACTTTTTACAATGGTCGGTTGCCCTCAGTCCAAGGCTCCGCTGGCTGCTGCCGCCCGTTGGGCTCGCTGTACCAGACCTTTCTGGTCTTCGCAGCGGTCGCTGGACAGCAGAGTCTCCCATTGCTCCGCACTCGGGTTTCGAATTTTGGGGACCACATCTATGTTTTGACATGCCCATGTGATGTGATATAGTGTGGGTTTTTCATAGCACCACTGACATCTGTCAGCGTATATGGAGGGTGCATTTTGTTTAGTACGTGTAGGTTTCGGTATGAACCCGTCTGTAATTGTCTCCATATGACAGTTTCCTCTCTGGTGAGAGAACTGTGCGGTGGGGGATATCACATTCTTCTTCCTCTATAGTTTTCTAGTATGGCCGAGTATGCCTTGGGTGCTGGAAAAAGTTCCGCGGACCCGTCGGATGCTCGGAAAGTAGTGTATGCTAGAGCTATCCTGTCAGCCTCTTGATTCCCTGCCACTCCCATGTGCCCCGGTACCCATATAATTTTGTGTCTGGTCTTGTTTTCTTCGTGGTTTTTAAATCTGTCGCTCGCTTCGAGGAGTATACGAAGCGCGTGACGACCAATCCTACCATTCATGAAATTTCGACAGGTTGTTTGAGAGTCCGTGAGTATCGTTAGCGACCGCCCAGCTCTATAGCCCTCCGCCACCGCTAGAGAAATGGCTACTTCCTCGGCCTCTGCTGCTGTGCAGTGTCGGATAGAGGCGCTGGTCACTTCGCGTAGAGACGAATTGACCACCGTGGCCACAGCAATTTTGTTCTGTCCTCCTCTCGAGGACGCGTCTGCATACACAGTCGTGTCTTCAGGAGCGTATGTTTTTTGAATAAAATTGGCCCTTGCTTCTCTTCTACCTTGGTGGAGGTTAGGGTCCATGTTTCTCGGGATTGGAGCTACCTTGAGGGACTTGCGAAGTTCGTCTGGGATCGTTACCGTCCTCGCTATTTCTCGCATCTGCTCACAGTATCCGAGTCTCTGTAAAAGCGCTCTTCCAGTCGTTGTCTGCAGCAGCCTGAGTTTTTGCGACTCAAGCTGCGCCTCGCGTAGTTCTTCGAATGTGTTTTGCAATCCAAGCGCCATGAGCTTTTCTGTAGACGTGTTGCGCGGTAATCGGAGCGCCGTCTTATACGCTTTGCGTAACAGGGCATCAGCTTGTTGTATTTCACTCTTGTTGAGGCACTGGTAGGGCAGGCTGTACATAATTCGGCTCACTACCAGGTTTCTAACTAGATTTAGTGTATCCTCTTCGTGCATGCCATGCCGCCTGTTGGTGATGCGGGTGATCATGCGTGTCACTTGTAGCGTTGTAGTTTTGAGCATGGTAAAAGTGTGACTACTGCGTTGGTTCGATTGAACCCACATACCTAATATTCTTATCTTTGTCTTTTCAGGGATGGGCATTCCTTCCAGGTAGATGTTGAGTTTCAGGCTCTCACTGGTTGGGACGGTCCGGTTTTGTTTGCCTCTCCACACTCGAAGCAGTTCCGATTTCTCGGTCGAGCATGCGAGTCCTCTTTCTCCGAGATATTTCTGTACACAGGAGGCCGCTTCCTGTAGTTTTTCTTCCTTCTCCCCGAGGGAACCGGTGTTCGTCCAGACTGTTATGTCGTCTGCATACATGGCGTGCCTGATGCCTTCGATCTTCTCTAGTTTTCGTGCTAGACCTATCATAGCTATATTGAAGAGGATAGGTGAGATGACTGATCCTTGTGGTGTTCCTTTGTTTGGCGCGTGAATTTTGCTCGATCGAAGGTCTCCCATGCCGATGGGGGCAGTTCTATCTGACAGGAAGGCTTTGACGTACCCGTGGATTCTGCGTCCGCAGTCCAGGTCGTCTAGGCCTCTAAGGATCGCTTCGTGACTGACGTTATCAAATGCTCCCTTGATGTCAAGGGCCATTATGACATTCTCACCTGTTCGGGGAACGTTGCGGAGCACATCTTCTTGTATTTGAAGCAGCACGTCCTGCGTCGAGAGTTTTGCTCTGAAGCCGAACATGGTATGGGGTACATGTTCATTATCTTCCATGAAATTTTGCAGTCTGAGCATCACCACCCGCTCGTAAAGCTTGCCGAGGCACGACGTGAGCGATATGGACCTGAGATTTTCAATTTGGAGCTGTTTGCCAGGTTTAGGTATCATAATTACTTCGGCGTGTTTCCAGTCTTCGGGAACCGTCTCCGCCTCCCAGTGTTTGTCTAGAAAACTTACGAGCTCTTGTATAAGGTCGTCACTCAGGTTTCGGATCAGGGTATTGTCGATTCTGTCGGCTCCTGCTGCCGTGTTTCTGGTCGTATTCCTTATGGCCGCATAAACTTCTTCCACAGTTATTGGGCGGTCGAGTCTCTCGTTTTCGGCTCCGCGATAGTTTCCTTGGTATCGTGAGGGGTTGCGATCACCGAAACATTTTTTTCGTGCCTTCTCTAAAAGGTCGGTGTCCGAACCCTTGAGGAGTGGATGAATCTGTGGATGCTTTTATTGTTTTCTGATTTTGTTTTGGTCGGATCGATTAGTGCTCTTAGGAGATTCCAGGTTCTGGCGGTACCTAAGGTTCCCTTAAGCGAGTCGCTGAATTGTTCCCAATTTTGTCTCGCGAGTTGCGCTGCGTATTCTTCAGCTTTTGCCGTAACTTCTGCTATCTTTAGTTTTAGTTTCCTGTTGTGTTTTTGCTTCCGCCATCTTTTGGTGAGACAGCGTCTGGCTTCCCATAGTCGCAGAAGGTGCCCGTCTACTTCGGGCGTTATTGTTGTTCGTCTTACACTTTTCGTGCATTTGTTTCGCGTTTCTGTCAACATGCCGCTACAGTCTTCTAGTGATTGAATGCCGCCTTCAGATTTTTTGCAAGCCCCGCGGAACCCGTTCCAGTCCGTGAGTTTTGCTTACCCGATCCGGCATCTTACCCTTTCCGATGCTATTCGCGTCCGGAGGATAAAATGATGGCTACCTAGGTTTTCCATCATGTTTTCCCACTGTGACTCCTTGCTCTTCCTTACGAACGTGAGGTCCGGGCAAGTGTCCGTGCTCACACTATTACCGATTCTCGTGGGGGTCGCGGGATCTGTGATTAGCTTACAGCCAAAATATTCGGCTACGTCCGCTAATGTTCTTCCCTTGATATCTTGTTTCCGGTATCCCTACCTCGTGTCCATGGCGTTGAAATCTCCCACGATAATGAGTGCATTTTCTTTGGCCAGCTTGTGCGCTCCGTGGAAGAGTTGGCTTTTCTTTGTCTTGGCGGGCTGTACACGTTTAGTACGAATGTGCTCCTTTCCTTTCGCTTTTTCGGAATGATTTCGACAAGCGCGTGCTCGATGTCCGTGTCGGCGATGGTATCGTGCCTGATTGCGGTGATGGCTTTGATGACTAGAACGGCTGCTTTACCTCCGTTTTGGCTCTCGTAAACATCGTACCCCTGTAAAGAGGGCCTGGTTCCAGTCTCTTGGAGCGCAATCACATCGGGGGGTGTAAGCTGCGTGTTTATGTATTGTTTTAGTAGGGCCTGTTTTTTGCGGTAGCCTCTGCAGTTCCATTGCCAAATTTCTAAGTTTTCTTGGTCTTGCTGACGCGTCTTGGTCATGTTTACGTGTTCGTGCTGTTGCCTTGTTCGACAGCGAACGCCGTTAACGCTGGACGGTTGTACGCTCTTTCCCTAATGTTTTCGTTATGTCTTTGTTTTCGAAAAGCACTTTTGATTTCTGAGATCTGCCCCTGAAATTGTGTTTGCATCTGTTGCATTTGAGATTGGATTTGCCGCATCATATCCTGCATCATCTGCTGCATCATCTGTTGCATTCGTGTAAGTTCTCCATTGTTGGATGCTTGTGGCTGTTTTGGAAAGGCTCTAGTGATTTCAAGCTCCCGCTGTTGTGCCTTTAGTGTTTTTGTTAGTTCCTCGACCTTGCGTTCGAGCTCATTTTGTTTGAGTCGAGCGAGTTCAAGCTCTCGTCTGAGTGCATCACTGCTCGCGTCTTTAGCTTCTTTGACAGGAATATTTTTGTTGTTTGTATTGTTTGTGTTACTATTTTCTGCCGAGTGCGGATCAATGGTAGATGCCCAGCTTACCTTGCTGCCGCCTTTCTGGGAAAGCTTCGTTTTCTGCTTTTCTTGTTTGTTCCCCTCCTGTGAACCGGCCTGCGACAGAGGTGGGAAGGAATTGGACCTTGATCGGCTCCTCGAGGTCTCTCCTTCTGAGCTGAACCATCGCTTGCGTGGTCGCCCGCGTTGGCCACTGCGCCCTCTTTCCCCGCTGGGCTTTGGTCTTGCTTTTTTCAGTCTCTCGGGGCACTCTTTGGATCCATTGCGATGTGCCTCACCGCATATTAGGCACTTGAGCTCGCACACATGGTCTTTCGTCGGATTTTTATCTCCGCACAGTCCGCACACAATAATGTCCGGTGTGGGGCACACGTCGGAGCGGTGTCCTTGCTGGAAACAGACGTAGCACACTTGCCTCGTGGGGCGGTACTGGTAGCACGGTAGTTCACCTCCGTAGTATATTACGAATTTCGGCAAGATCGGGCCGTCGAACGTGATCACGGCGGTCTTGGATTTTCCAAGCATCCTTGGCTGGAGAATGGTTACTCCTTGAGTTCTGACTCGTAGGTGTGCTTTCAGCTCTTCGGGAGACGTACCTGGGTCAACGCCGTGAATTACGCCGCGAAAGACGTCCTCCGGAGCTGCCACGTAAGCGTTGACCTCGTACGACTTTCCGGCGAATTTAAGGCGGGTAATGCGCCGCACCAGGTGAGCCGTTTCTTCATGTGGGGTGCTAACGATAATGATATTTGATCCTGTGCGAAGCCTTACAAGTATGTCCTCGTCCTTGCATTGTTGGCCGCACGACATGATAACGGCGCGCGCTACTTGGTGTGTGGTGAGTGATTTCACCATGGGTCCTTTCTTGGGTCGAAAAATTATTTTGATGTCATTTTTGGGGAGTGGCGGCAGTCTTCGCCTAGGCCTCCTCTGCTCCACCTCTCCGGTCTTGTTGCAGCCGGTCGCATTACCCAGTGAATTTCGATCATGAGGTTGGGCGTCCGGGCCGGTTCCCGTGCCTTTCCGTTGTCCTTGTCTCTGAAGTTTTTTTTTTCTGGCGCTTGGATTGAACAAGCTCCCAACTGGCATCGTTGTTGTACCCGACGCGCTCCGATGAGGAATCTGACGGCATTCCGTCTTCGCTTCCTGACTCGGCGTCTCCAAAGTCGTCTTCATCCATCCCTTGGAATTCGTCAAGGAGGGCATTTGGTGGTTGTGGCGACGCACTTGGGGCTTGGCTTGGCCCTGCCATATGGTCTCTCTTTGAAGAAGTGTCGGTGCTAGGCGCCGCCGTGGTCAATAAGCCTAGCGTCCCATGCTCTCCCGATGTCGTGCTGGGCGTCCCGTCAGGGTTAGTCAGGTACTCCGGCACAGTAGTCGGGACCCGTCTTACCACTGCACCGTCCCGGCGGGGCACTCTTAACAGGGTTATTCTGAAATCATCCTCCCGTGTGAAAGGAGAGGAGTTGGCAGCGCCTGCCAACGAAAGGGCCCTGTGCTTGGTGGAGACCTCTATGACGACATCGCGATCTCAGCCAATCAGAGCACCGAAAAAGCGTGACACTTTTGCTGACGGCAACGATGATCCCTTAACGGCTTTCGGCTAAATAGTGGTCCAATGCGGCTTTACATGTCTTAAGTGGATATTGTGCACCTCTGGTAGTTTCCGCTTGTATTGTAGGCTCAGCTATAAATTTATGCATGTGAAAGCGTTGGCTTTCCTAGCACTGCAAGATTTTGAACATCTTTTTAGCGCTGATTATATATCGAATTGTTTTATATTCGAAATCATTACTGGCAGTAGACGTTATACTCTGCGAATAAAAATTGTTGTGGTTCGTGTAAAATGTTTCATAAGAGTCCATCAAATACATACACAATATCAAGTACAGGCAACCGAGATATCATGCCACACGAGAAAATCACCCAATGGTATGGCAACCTAACAAATATTTCCGAAACTTGCTACATTCGGGATTCGAGGCAATTCGTGGTACCGCGTTCTCGACGTATATATAGCGCACATTACATCCGAAACACTGATGACGTTAGCCGCGATGGGATATTGATTCACCCTGTTAATGTGAAAGCCCATCTTTAAAAAACCGAACCGTTGGAGTCATTATATAGCCCTCGTTTTCAAAAACAGTAGGTATTAAAAACAGGATTGTAGTGTTTATAACCAAGTGTGCACGGTGAATGCGTGTACAGTTTCCAATACTAACACTACAATTACGATTTGTAAACTTTTTTTTTCTGCTCGTAACGTTTCTGACTACCGCGTTTCTGTTCAATTCGGTTACTTACTAAACTCAGATGCATGAAAGAAGAAGCTTTATGATGTCGCTAGTTTCAATTCCAGAGCCAGTCCAAATGTTCTGCCGAAAGATAAGAACGGGCCCCGCCGGGGTGGCGCAGTGGTAAGACGCCCGACTACTGTGCCGGAGTTCCCGGGTTCGAACCCGACCTCGGCGGCTGCGTTTCGATGGAGGCGAAACGAAGTGGTGTCCGTGTGCTGTGCGATGTCAGCGCACGTTAAAGATCCCCAGGTGGTCAAAATTACTCCGTAGCCCTCCACTACGGCTCCCCTTTCTCTCTTTCCACTTTCACTCCCACCTTCCTCCCTTCCCTTACGGCACGGTTCAGGTGTCCACAGAGCAAGTGTAACAGATACTGCGCCTTTCCCTTCCTGTGAACCAACCAACCAACCAAAAATAAGAACGGGCGGTCTGTATGGCTCCAACGCATCGGGCTCTCACATTTCGTCAAAAGCAAGCAGCCCCGTGTTTATGGTTAGTATTAGGCATGACATGCTTCTGTTGTCGGTAACTTTAGGTGACTGAACCTAGCCGGAACCTAAATCCATCAACCAGATCTACTCATCCTGGCACCAATTTTCGTTCATACGAAACCCGAAACGTGAAAGTCCGGCAACTAACGCGATTTAGCAAGACAAGCGCTTTGCTGTCTGTCTTAGGGGACCTTGCAAATAAGATGGCGGCACGGTGCAGGGCCAGAATATTTCTCTAGATGCCATTGTTTCTAAATTTAAAATGCAAGCGCCGATCCCATTTACGTCGCCCGGAGGAAAACCTACTCATGCTTCGTATCGCTGCCCTGGCAACAATCTAAAGCCAGAAAAAAAAAAGTCCACGAGCGCAATTCCATGCAACACCCGCGATTAGCCATTAAATGCTTTTGCGTAAATAAAATTTTGTTTCCTTTTTTAAACACTCTTTTCCACGCATATGAAAGCCAGCCCGTCTACTGGCGCGTCTTAAGCAAGGAGGTTGCAAACGCGGCTCAAGTGGGTCGACTGGACTGCGACCTGCCTGCCTGAGATACGTCTGCAAACGCGGTGGCGTTCTGTGCGCACAAATACGGGTTTAAAAAAGGCAGGCTCAGTTTTATCTTTAGTTGTGTTGCTGAAAAAGAAGGGTTAGTAATATTTTAAACTTTCCGCCAGTGTATTAGCCAATGTTTTCAGATATTAGCTCTATGGCCTCACCCATCTACCGCAGTGGGGGACTGGGGCGCTGCGGTCGCTTTGCTATCAACTCACGCCGAATTGGCGATCGTTTTGGCCCACACTGCACCGGGAAGTATTCGAACTGTCTATATCTAAGACGTTGTCGGCTACGCTTAGGTTCGGTGTGATCCCCAGGTAGTCGAAATTACTCCGTAGCCCTCCACTACGGCTCCTCTGTCTCCCTTTCCACTTTCACTCCCACCTTCCTCCCTTCCCTTACGGCGCGGTTGCGGTGTCCACAGAAAACAAGTGAGACAGTTACCGCGCCTTTCCCTTCCTATAAATAAATCAGTTTTTTTTCGGTGTGGTTTGTTTGGTTTGTGGGTTTAACATCCCAAAGCAACTCAGGCTATAAGAGACGCCGTAGTGGAGGACTCCGGAAATTTCGACCACCTGGGGTTCTTTAACGTGCACACTGACATCGCACAGCACACGAGCATCTTGTTTTTTGACTCCATGTTCATGGGAGGCATATGTACAATTAAGAAGTGCTTATACTGCAAATGATAAACTTCAGCACTGTGTGTCCCAAGTAGAGTAAGAATCTTCTGAGTTCTGTCGCCTTCTATCAGTCTAGCTCTTCAGTCCCCCTTGGCTTTCGCTGGAAGGAGTTCAGGAAGCCTGCAGCTGCTTCGCGCAGCCTACCGTTCAGGTTGTTCCCTTCGACACGGCTTCGGAAAATGGGCATGCCCCTGGCACACCAATTTGCTGAAAAGCTGCCCCATAACCCCCGGGCAAACCAGGTGCATGTATTCAGTAGGAAAGCGTTCTGCGATGTCTATATTTAAAGATGTAAAGGGCAAACACCTGCGTGGTGTTATTGGTCATCCTGGGATCGAAATAAGGCATCTTTTCGTTGCTGCGCATGCAGGTCAGGAAAGGTGAACTTGTTTTCAGTCTAATAATTTTTTGATAACACCTTTCACAAGCATAATAACCTGTATGCCTAGTGACGGCCTTGACGAAGTTCCTTGAATGGCCATCACAGATTACAGCTGTCAGGCCCGCAACGATGTGACTCCCTTTTACGATAAGTCCATGGACAGCCAGGTGGCGAACTTCCTTGAAGAAAGGTGAATGGTACTCCTGCAGACACGATGGTTCGCCCGCATCGTACAACACACTGACCATAAATGGTGCCGTTCCCTTCAGGTTAGTGATCCTGCATAGTACAGGCCAGAAAGACGTCTGATTATTCTTATGCAAGGGCAGCCCGACAATATTTGTATGCAGATGGATGAACATGGGCAGAGGAAGTGGTCTAACTGCATGCTTAATTCCCTCCGTAAGACCAAAATGAACAAAGGAATTATGCTCGAGATGAGCCTTCCATCATTTAAACGTGCATGCGGTAATTTGAGCTTACTAGCAATGGTAGCTAGCTGTTGTGCTGCTGACATGTGGTTTTGAATACGCCCGCTGGCGTGTTCATGAGACTGGGGTGGGCTGTTCAGGAATTAGTCTGCTGGACAGGGGCACACTATCATCACTGTACTTGTCCGAGGAGGTGGCATCTTCACTTGACCTGCCTGCGTTACATATGCTTGCGGACGCGCCTGATGTGCAGACGTCACTCCTTCGTCGCTTGCTTGGTCCTCACAGTAGTTGGTGTGGAGGGGTTCCGTCGTCGTTTGAGAAAGCCACGGCCTCCATCTGGTTTTCCTGCGCAGTAGGGAATGGCGGGTTTACGGACAGCGACGATGGAGCTCGTCCGCTGTCACTGACGCAAGCGCCTACAGGGCAGACTTCGACGCTTGCTTGCTCCGGACAGTAACTGAATTTGAGGGGTGCTACCGTCATCTAAGGAAGCTTCGCTGCCCGTACTTTTTCTGGCACAAGACTTCAGTCAGTCAGATAGAAAGTGGGCCGGCACACGCGGGACCGCGAGCACCTTCAAAATCTCCTCATATTCTTTTTGAACGATACAATTTTTCACGACTTCGAACTTATGACGAAGCGTAACAGGGTCGAGACACCAAAAAGACAACAAATTAGCGACTCGCAACAAGAAGTATCAGAAAACCTAACTGCACGAATGTATGGAGTGCGGCCTAGCTGCGAGCGGGTACAATAAGTAGCCCAGAAAACGCGATACAAGCACAAAAAAGTAGAACTTTTAGATGACCTTAGACACTGTGTGATGCTGGCACTAATGCTACTCTTTAGTGAATGTTTCGTGCCTCTGTTATGGAAATATTTTGTAACATATCTCTCATTTTTCTTTGCTGCTGTAACCAGAGCTCACGCTGTAACGGCTTAACACCAAATGGGTGCAAAAAACGTGAGCAACAGATTTTCCCATGTCTACCAAGTGCCCGAATTGTAGATATTGGCTAGATTGGCTATCAGTATTGAAAGTAAACCCCAATAGTGACCATAAATTGTTTCTGACAGTTTGTGCGTGATAAACAGCATGGCCTTACAGTTGCATACGGTTTGGAATAAGTCGCTGAGCTGCCGCGCGTCTAACTGCAGATTTACTCTTGGCATGCAAACGTGTGAATTATGCCGCGTACCGTAGTGTGGTGCACCACATATTGTCCGCTCGTATGTGAAGACGGCAAATTAAGTAGTAGCCGTTCGATGGGATCGCTCTAACATCGAACCCATGTTTGTTTAGACTCTATGTACGCTAAATTCATCCCGAAGGGAAGTCGTAGGTTGAGCACTGAAATGTCTAGTCCCCTCCTCAATACCCAAAGAACATCGCTATTCGTACGAAGCTAATATTATTGGAAATTGCTGCTTTCCTGTTGTACCATCATGTAGTACATGTGTTGCGGTACAGCGTGCCTCTCCGCCTGATGAGGCTCGCCGGCTAAGTGGTCACCGCCGCTCTACCAGCGTAAGCCTCTAGTATATTCGTAAATGCATTTGGCGTGTCTGTGAGGTATAATCTAAATGAAGGATACAGAGAGAAACATCCTAGTTTCTTTGTTTACATGTAAGGAGCTACCGCACAGCATTTCACACGGATATTACAACGTATTATACAGACGGGTGTTCTGTACATTGATGTGCGTGTTGTGCTGGCGCTCGATCTTCGGAGGTCGGTGTGGGATCGCACACGCGCAAATGCTAGGAGCAGCTTGCTTACATTACGAGCAGATCGAGGTCACACATTAGCTCGAAGCGAAAGCTGCTCGTGAATGTGCGTATGTGTCTCTGGTGATGTAACCTCCGCGCGTGACAGCGGTGGTCTCCGCACACAATCCTGAGGGAAGATATGCGTTGCGTCATTGCATGAATGCATGGTACGCCAGCATTACCGACACCTTTCGACAGTCGAGACCTTCATATACATGTAAAACAAGACGTCAGACATGACTGTAGGCATACTCTTATATCGACATCCGCAGTACGTACCCTTTTTTTTTTTGTTGCTGAAGTACGAACCGCTAACTATTGCTTTCCTACAGTTTTAAATATTTATTATCATTAATCGATCGTGTTTCTTAACTATAAATGTAGACAAAGAATTATAACCTCAAGTGGCGCTTTTGGCAGAGGAGTATAGGGTATATATGCTTTCCTCCACATTAGGCCTCCTTTCACCAATGCTTTTTTTGCTCCCAAAAAACAATCCTCGTGGCGATTCGTGCTCTGCTCCGAGGTTATGTTTGCGCTATAACATGGCTCCGCTCTTACCTTCCCGACTGAGTAGCGCCTTGCTTGCACAACCAAGCGAGTATTTATCATCTTTCTTTCTTAATTAGTTGGTCGGTTATTTGCTAATCACTTAACGACCGTATGATCTTACTCTTATGTTATAATAGACAAGGGTGCGACTCCTTTTGGGGCCCCTTTGTGTTATCTGCATATTCCTTCTGCGGTATCTTATTTTCCCTGCAGTTATCTAAGAAAGTTTGTTCATATTGTTACGTGGAAACTCGGTGTATTTACAGTGTATTTACAGCAAAGTCAGAACTGGCACAGCAGCGAGCAGCAACACGTAACCAGTCCCACTTTTTTTTCACCTTGTCCTTTCCGCGAGGCAAGTGGACACACTTCGTCGTCGTCATCGCGTACCATGACCCCCCGGCGGTGTAAGCGTCGTCCTGGCGCTAAGCTGGGAAAGAAGGCATGAATTTGTATGGCTTCCGGCGCGAAACATGGACAATGTCAGTAGTGGGGCGAGAGGAGGAGGACGCGGGCACAAGGGGGGTAAGTTAGTACATCACATCAGTGACTTGGCGCACCACCCGATAAAGGCCACTGTAGGGAGACAGAAGTTTCTCCGAAAGACCAGTGCGGCGTGCAGGAGACCACAAAAGAGCCAGGAACCCAGGGTTATAGGTTACATGGCGATGTCGCCTATCGTAGGCAGACGTCTGAGAAGTCTGAGAGGCGATCAGCCGACTACGGGCTACCTGGCGCGCTTCAGTGGCTTGCGCAATCGCGTCACGTGCGAGCGGCCAGCAGGCGGAACCAACGTGTCCAAAGGTAAAGCGGGGTGCCTTCCAAAGAGAAGGAAGAAGGGTGAATAACCCGTCGTGTCGTGCTTATAAGAGTTGTAAGCAAAGGTCACATATGGCAGCACTAGGTTCCAGTCGTGGTGATCAGATGTTACATACATAGATAACATGTCCGTAAGTGTGCGGTTGAAGCGCTCGGTAAGACTGTTGGTTTGGGGATGGTACGCGGTTGCGAGCTTATGCTTCGCAGAACATGAACACAGGATGTCTTCAACAACTCGGGAAAAAAGTAGCGACCGCGGTCGGTGATTAATTGACGAGGAGCGCTGTGATAGAGAATGATGCTGTGTAGAAGAAAGTCAGCGACATCCGTAGCGCAGCTCGTGGGTAAAGCTCGGGTGATGGCATAGCGTGTTGCATAATCGGTTGCCACTGCGATCCAGCTTTGACCCGAGCGTGACGTCGGGAAGGGGCCAAGAAGGTCAAGCCCAACACGATAAAATGGTTCCAAGGGCGCGCCAATAGGTTGGAGAAGGCCAGCTGGTGACCGCGATGGTTCTTTCCTCCGCTGGCACGTGTCACAGGCTGCGATGTAGTGCCGGATGCTGCGGTATAGCCCCGATAAAAAAAATGAGGCTGACGCCAGGATCAACAGCCGCACCTCCACCAAGATGTTACGTGGAAACTCGATGTAGTTACAGTGTATTTACAGCAAAGTTAGAACTGCCACAGCAGCGAGCAGCAATACGGAATCAGTCCCACTTCTTCACCTTGTCCCTTCCGCGCGGCAAGAGGACACACTTCGTCGTCGACATCGCGTAGCAATATGCAATAATTCTTGATGTACGTATGACTTATTATTTGGGTCCTCCGGCTACAGAGTAGCATCATATTTAGCATTAGATAAACGAGTAATCCTTGGAGAGCTTTGTTCATTCTCTTGCGTGGCTTTTGTATGAGAGGCGTGTACTACGTGTGTCGTACACATGATGTGATCAGGGCGAGCGAACTAGTTAGAAACATAATTTTCCTATAGATATTTACTCTCGCTTTTTTTGTGTAGCTTGCCAAAGCATTTCGCTGTGGTTCGATTTTCGCATGATGAGAGCATGGCAGTTACACTTTCCTGTATGACAGGGGATGAGTGCTGGTGGCCGCAGAATGCGCGCGACTTGGATGTAATCAGAATGGCCCAACAAGAGGCGGACCCATCGAGTATGGGAGGCACATGGATGTGCTGCGCAGCAAACGTTGTGGCCAAGTGCAATAAGTAGTTTTATTGAAAATGTACGACAATTATCGAAAAAATTCGACGTCGCGTTCATTCTGAAGTGCCGCTAGACCATAAGAGATGGCGTATAGTGTAGTGCACAGAAATAAATTCTGTTAGTGTTTATTATATCGGCAGCTTGAATACTTTTCTGACTAAATTTTACCCGGGAATCGGCTCATCCGCCTCGGTGGTCGCTGTGAAAACAATGTTTCATTTCTTGCAACCGTGATTTTTGGGGGGAAACCCGTTTTTCTGGGCTCTTATCAGTGAGTGGCTGAAGCTTCAGAGCAAAACTTTTGGCAGGCTACTGAGATCATTTGAGTATAAAGCCTAAGATTGTAGCTGTTTGCACAAGTCTCGAGCTTGCTAACTGAACACGGCAATGGTGTGTATTCTTACTCTTTTTTGTTTAGCCATTTTTCACTCTATTAGGTATTTACTATCATGCGCCTGAGACAACTGCGCCCCCTTTGATGTTCAGTTCACTGAAATTCTGCGCTGCAATTTATGGACATAATTAGTTGATGGAACTGAAATATCAGCGATCATTAAAATATCACTTTGTTAGCTGGTGCTTGCGACACATATAGCAGTCTTATTTCTGTGCTTTACCATTTGTGACATAAGAGTAATCCAGACATTTTCATGGTTAAGTGTAAACTGAATGCTTTGAGAAGTTTTCTACCTTAATGCTACCAGCTGCCAGGAGAATAGACGGTGCCTGAAATCATCATCATCATCAGCCTCACTATCCCACTGCAGAGCGAAGGCCTCTCCCATATTTCTCCACTTAACCTGGTTCTGTGCTAGCTGCATCCACTTGACCCCTGCGAACCTCTTAACCTCATCCGCCCACCTAACTTTCTACCGTCCCCTGCTACGCTTTCCTTCCCTTGGAATCCAGTTTGTTACCCTAAGCGACCATCAGTTATCCTCTCTTCGCACTGCATGTCCTGCCCCTACCCATTTCGTCTTCTTTAATTCCACTAGAATGTCGGTAACCTGATTTATTTCTCTTACCCACTTTGCAAGCTTCCTATCTCTTAATGTTACCCCTACTATTTTTCGTTCCATAGCCCTCTGGGTTGTCCTCAACTTAAGTAGAACTCTCTTGGTTAGCCTCCACATCTCAGCCCCATAGGTGAGTACAGGTAAGATGCCACTGTTATACACGTTCCTCTTTAGCGATACCGGTACGCTGCCAGTCATAATCTGTGAGCGCTTGCCAAAAGCGCTCCATCCCAATCTCATTCTTCCTGTTATTTCCTTTTCATGGTCTGGATCTGCGGTTACTACCTGTCCTAAGTAGACATATTCGCCTACTACTTCCAGTACTTTGCTACCTAATGTAAACTGCTGTTCCTCGAGGCTGTTGAACATTACCTTAGTTTTCTGCATATTGATTTTCAAGCCCACCTTTCTACGTTTTCTGTCTAGGTCACCAATCATTATTTGCAGTTCATCCCCCGAGTTGCTTAGCAAGGCAATGTCATCAGCAAATCGCAGATTACTGAGGTATTCACCACCTACCCTTATCACTAACTGCTCCCATTCCAAGTCTCTGAATACTTCCTCTAAGCAAGCTGTGAATAGTACGGAGGAGATTGTGTCTCCTTGCCTAACACCTTTCTTTATGGGAATTTTGTACTTTCTTTATGCAAAACTATGGTTGCTGTGCAGCCACTGTATATATCTTTCAGCACTTTCACGTACGACTCGTCTACCCCCTGATTTCGCAATGCCTACATCATCGCCGAGGTATCTACTGAGTCAAATGCTTTTTCGTAATCAATGAATGCTATGTATATGGGCTGGTTATATTCTGAGCTTTTTTCTATCAACTGATTGATGGTATGGATATGATCGATAGTAAAGTACAGTTTCCGAAAACCTGCTTGATCCTTTGCATGATTGCAGTGTAAGGTTGCCCGGATTCTATTACCGATTAGTAAATACCTTTTATGTAAAAGACAGTAAGCTGATTTGTCTGTAATATTTAAGGTCCTTAGAGTCCCTTTCTTATGAGCGAGGAAAATGTTTGTATTCTTCCATGGTTCCGGTACCGTCGATTACATCAGGCACTGCGTATACAGGGTGGCCAGCTTTTCAAACACGATATCCCCCCCCCCCCCCGTTCTTCAGCAAATCTGTAGTTATCTGGTCCTCTCCAGCTTATTTCCCCCTTTTCATAGTTTCTAATACTTTCTTGACCTCCTTTTTCGTAACTGGTGGAACGTCTGACTATGTTTCCCTACCGCCAATCTCCTTACGGTCCTCACTACTTTGGTTACTGTAGAGATCTGTATAAAAAAAGTCCTAACGGGGAGACTAAAAACGAAATTGACTTCATATTGTGTTCAACCCCCGCCATTATGCAAAATGTAGAGGTGATCGGGAAAGTGCCATGCAGTGACCACAGGATGGTGAGCTCCCGAACTAGCCTAAATCTGAAGAAGGAACGCAACAAATTAGTAAGAAAGAAACCCATCAACGAATTAGCGGTTAGGAGGAGGGCAGAAGAGTTCAGGATCTCGCTACAGAACAGATATTCAGCTCTAAACGAGGATGGCGACATTACGCTAGAAGCAATGAACAATAATTTCAGAGATATCATTACTGAATATGTGGTAGAAGTAGGCGGTAGGATAGTTAGAGAGGATACCGGTAAGCTGCCTAAGGAGACGAAATATTTGATTAAGAACCGCCAGAGTATGAAAGCTTCCAATCCAACAGACCAGATTTAATTGGCCGAGATATCAAAGCTAATCAATGAGCTCAAGGTGGCCGATATAAGGAAGTATAACATGGAGAAAATTGAGCATGCTGTTAAGAACGGGGGAAGCCTTAAAGCGGTAGAAATTGGGCATAGGTAGAAACCAAATGTATGCGATAAGGGACAAGGAGGGCAACGTCATCACGAATAAGGACAGGATAGTCAAAGTAGCCGAGGAGTTCTATACAGACCTGTACAGTAGCCAAAGTAGCCTTAAATCTGCTGACATCAAAGAACACACGGGCACTTCTGGAATTTCCTCCGTCAAAACGTAACTTCCATGGTCGAGAGTGAACCCAGGTCATAACGCTGGGCAAACAAGGTATGTTGCGAGTAGTCTGGTAAAGACAAGATGGCAGTTGTCATCTAAACTTCTTAGTGGGGCCTAGCTTTGCTGATCAGCAGACTTAACATAACTTGAACTTGAGCGAGATGGTGCATAGCTGTTTGATGAGGGGATCAAGCGCTCAAATTACACACGACAGGAAGAAAAAGATAGGTGAGAGTGGATGGTGTGTAAATGGCAGTGCAGGGGATCATTTCCGGCGATAAGGGGTGGATGCACAAATTTGGCTGAGCATTGTGCGAATTACAGAAAGTGCGAGCCATGGCTGAATGAGATTAAGATAGTGGGTAGGGGCAATGGCAAGATGGAAAGTAAACTGTTAAAGAATCTTTATAGTGACACATGATCATATGGCCTGAAAAAGAAATAAAAGCGGCAGTACCAAGAAAACTACATGCTGGATGAATTATTATAGTCACCACCTAAAGCAGGTTCGGTACACATACACCTTTAATAAAATAGGGATAGGCATTGCAAAGTGTCTTGATAAGGAATATATCTGAACAGGAACAATTCTTAAAACCGTTCTGCAAAGGGGTTGGGGAGAAGGACAAAGGAACAGAATAATAATCGCACAGGGAACTATGGCACCAAAAAAAAACGTTTGAGGGTCAACTCAAGTAGTAAGTGATAAGAGGAGAAACACGTGTAGCTTATGCTATTTCCTAGGGGGATAGCGTGCACATGCTGTGAATAATATCTACAATTAACGCTATGTGGGTTTGTTTTCCCGAATATTTATGGTGCAGAGGCAGTATATGTAAGGGTTTCTAACGTTCCTTTAAAGACATTTCTTCCTGCAGGTTCCAATGTTTTAAATTTATGGATTAGAGATACCTCTTTATATTTTCTGTCCTCTCCAGATTTAAAACCGGACAGGAGAATATATCATTTATTTCTTCGCACTTATAGGTTTTCTAAATGAAATGCTGAGAATCGTTTTTCGGGAGGTTTTTGCTTATGTCGGAACGATCGTCATTAAACCTTACGTTCATTGGTACCATGTCTCTCCGATGTACTGTTTATCACAGAAGGAGCATTCTAGAAGGTACATAATGTTTGAAGATGTGGAGTTAAAGCCTGATTTTATGTGAAAAGTGAAATCGCTTGCATTACTTTTAACTGTGGTGCCCTTTTGTATATGATTGCACGTATTACATCTAGGTCGAGAGCAAATATGTGGCTGTGTTGAATGCTTATTGTCGAGTTAGAATGTACTCGAATATCTCTGAGGTTTGTGTTATGTATGTATATTATCCTTGGTGCCTCTGAGAAAATTTTCTTCAGGCGTACATTACATGTTAGCATGTAGTGGTATTTCCACAGAATATTGTTTATGTTTGTAAGGGCATTGGAATATTTAGTCACAAAAGAAGGCTGGCGTTCGATGTTATCCTTTGGTCGTTTCGTGAGAACATCGTTGTGGTTTAAATGCTTTCTTTTTCGAGGGTCCTATCAAGGGAGTTACCGGGATAGTTCCTCTGAATTAGTGTTCAACGAATGCAGTTTCTTTAGGTATTCATCGAGATCAATTGCGACTAAGCGAAAAGATGAATTTCTGCAAGCGAACGATGGGCTACAACAGGAGGATAACATTAACCCTACCGAGTGGACTACATTAACAGTAGAGGTTAAGTGCTTCCTGGTGTTTTTCCTTTTCAAGAGACACCCTTCTAGGGCACAAAGCTGACGAGAAAGATTACCGCTTAACTTTCTTTGATCCAAACACTTCCGGAAACTCTTCTTCATCAAAAGTTGGTCCTGGTTTCGCAGGGCGACCCGAAACCGTGTTGCGCAATGCTCCTTTATGACCTTAGTGTTTACCAAAGTAAAAGTTAGAAAGGCTTTCTTGTCCCATAGCTTATACGTTTTGCACTCACAAAAAACGGATAATTAGAATCTCATATCAGAGATTATATCCGCGGCAAGGGGTAGACATCCTCCCCGGTCGTTCTAGTTAAAAAGAAAGACGGCACGTTGCGTTTTTGCGTCGATTACCGCAAACTGAACGCCGTAACCAAGAAGGATGTCTACCGCTTGTCGCGGATTGACGACTTTCTCGACCGCCTTCGGCGTGCAAAGTACTTTTCGTCCATCGATCAAAAAAGTGGCTACTGGCAGATTGAGGTCGATGAGTGAGATCGTGAGAAGACGGCCTTCGTCACACCCGACGGCCTTTACGAATTTAAAGTTCTACCTTTCGGCCTGTGTTCCGCGCCGGCCACATTTCAGCGGATGATGGACACTGTCCTCGCCAGCCTTAAATGGCAGTGTTGTCTAGTCTACCTAGATGAAGTGGTGGTCTTCGCAGAATCATTTGCACAACATCTTCAGCGCCTGCGGTCAGTACTCGAAGCCCTTCGATCCGCTAACTTGACACTTAAGCCACAGAAATGCCACTTTGGCTACCGAGAGCTTAAATTTCTCGGCCATGTCGTCAGCGCCGCCGGCGTGAAGCCCGACCCTGACACGATTGCTGCTGTTGCGGATTTTCCGATTCCACGTGACAAGAAAGCTGTTCGCCGATTTCTCGGCTTGTGCAGTTACTACCGGCGTTTTGTCGATAACTTCGCTGAACCGCTGACTCAGCTCACCCGGGGAGACACTCCTTTTGTTTGGACTCACGAACAAGAAGCTGCTTTTGCCGAGCTGCGTCTCCATCTCCAATCGCCGCCTGTTCTAGCCCATTTCGATGAGCAGGGGGAGACAGAAATACACACCGACGCCAGTAACATTGGTCTTGGGGCGGTTCGCGTGCAACGTCAAGTGGGTGTTGAACGAATCATCGCCTATGCCAGCCGTACTTTATGCCGCGCCGAGACGAACTATTCAACTACTGAAAAGGAATGCCTCGCCATTATTTGGGCTGCTGCGAAATTTCGCCCCTACCTTTATGGTCGCCCATTTAATGTTGTCACTGACCACCATTCTTTGTGTTGGCTGGCCAACCTGCGTGACCCATGCGGCCGCCTGGCACGATGGAGCCTTCGCCTACAGGAGTTCGATCTCACTATTGTTTATAAGTCCGGACATAAGCATGAAATTGCTGACGCGCTCTCTCGTGCGCCCGTCTAGCTCGCTTCACCAGACACGGATGACGCTGACAGTTTCCTCGGAGCTGTTGATGCTTCAGATATGTCACATCAGCAGCGTGCCGATCCAGATTTACGAGCACTGATTGATTTATTAGAAGGTCAGCCAGCCACCATACCTAAGTGCTTTTCTCGGAGCCTCTCAACTTTCTGCCTGAGAGGTGGTGTGCTTTATAAGCAGAACTCTAGATCCGAGTCAAGAACCTACCTCCTCCTGGTACCCACAGCTCTGAGAGAGGAAATCCTTTCCGCGTGCCAGTATGAGCCAACATCTGGCCATTTGGGCTATTCTCGCACACTTGCTAGGATACGACAGACATTCTACTGGCCCAACCTTGCCACTGTTGTTAAGCGCTATGTCAAGAGCTGTCGGCAATGTCAGCGTCAGAAGGTTCCGCAATCAAAGTCTGCGGGCCTCCTCTTGCCCATAATACCACCACGAGCACCATTTGATCAAGTCGGCATGGACCTTCTCGGTCCTTTCCCTCGGTCCTCTGGTGGCAACCGTTGGATAATCATCGCCACAGACTATCTGACTTGCTATGCCGAGACCAAAGCGTTACCTAGTGGTACAGCGTCTGAAGTTGCCCATTTCTTTGTACACCGGATCCTACTACGGCACGGTGCTCCTAACTGTATTATTACTGATAGAGGGACTGCCTTTACTTCAAAAATGATGGCCGAAGTCTTTCATCTCAGCGGTACGGCGCATCGAAAAGCTACTGCTTACCAGCCGCAGACCAATGGGCTGATGGAAAGGCTTAATAAGACCATCGCGGATATGCTGGCGATGTACGTCGACGCCCAGCACAAGGCTTGGGATGCGATCGTATCATATGTGACGTTTGCATACAATACGGCAGTCCAAGAGACCACACGTTTCACGCCGTTTCGCCTCGTTTACGGCACGGAGGTTCGGACGATGCTGGACGCAATGCTCCCTTACCAAACAGACACCGAACTTTGTTCTGACGCCGAGCAGTTTGCCCAAGATGCTGAGCAAGCACGCCAACTAGCACGCGTCCACATCACCCAGCAACAGGACAGGGATTCACGCCGGTACAACTTCCGCCACAGACAAGCTTCCTACAACACCGGGGACCAGGTGTGGGTGTGGACTCCTGTTCGACGCCGCGGCCTTTCAGAAAAGCTAATTTGCCGCTACTTCGGACCGTATAAAATCGTGCGACGCATCAATCCCGGATGGATCAGAGCACACAGGCCGTCGGCTACCTCGTCCAGAGACAGTTCATGTCTTGCGATTGAAGCCGTACTTTGCACGGTGACTGACAAACTACATCTACAAACTTTTTTTTTGAGGGGGGGGGAGGTTGCTTTTGTACGCTTGTGTGCACGTGTAACTGTGTGCGTTACTCTTAAGGAGGGAGGAATGCCAGGGGGCGCTCGGAGTGAAAGACGACGTTGAAGTGAATCGGCTCCGGACTCGCAGGACGCACCTAAACCTTGGACCGTGTAATTCTACCTGTACCGGCTCTGTTAACCTAGCCCCAGTCGCCAACACCGTGACAATATCAACACCCCGCAACGTCGTCCTTTACAACAGGCGGTTTCATACAAGCATCGATCATAGCGAATGAACATGAGCCTTCCTGTTCCCATTTTAAGCGATCAATGTTTCTTTATTGTAAAAATCAATAATGTATTAAAACACTGTTTCTGATCTCTGGGTCCACACAAGAGGTAACCAAGGCCGAAAAGAATACAATGCAATGAAATATAAATTCATCAAAGTAACATATTAAACCAAGTGACAAGCAAATTACGATGAGACATTCAACACTAACGAGAAAATATAGACCAATTATAACACGACTGTGTTTCAAACGCCAGCGATTTATCAATAGATTTAATGGCATTATTACATCAGAAGGAAGCTTGTTCCATTCTTCAACAGTCAGAGGAAAAAAATACTTAAATGCATTGATTTTGGCTTGATACGGAGTTACAGATTGTGCATGATGATGTCTTGTTGGACGTGTAACCCAAGTAGCACGCCGTTAATGGACTGCCATCAGCCCAACGTTGGAGGAAACCGGCCCCCAATATTGGGGCCAATAATGGTGTTTCATTGGGGCGCAACCTGTGCCAAGATATAGCCTAATCTAATAGACCGGCTTGCCCACAATGGCCACCAATGGCACACTAGGTTATTTATTGGCATGCAGCCTCACTCAACGGCTATCAAATATCTTTCACCCAAACATACCCGCTGGGTCCTATGCAAGGTATATCCAGCCACTCTCACTGGCTATCCAATACTTACAACCAATCTTACTCACTGGCTTTAAATAACTGCTATCCAGCTAGGCTCATTGGCTGGCCAACATCGCCCACCCAAGCTTGTCCACTGGCTTTGCATCATTGGCATCCAGGCAATCCCATTATTGTTTAATGTTGTTTTCGCGGCTCTCTTTAAATTTGATGGGTGTTACGGCGTAGAGGCAGCTAAGGCCATCATGCGCCAAACACGGGATTGAGTTTGTGTTCGTGCAGGTATTTTACATGCAGCTAATAATACATACACAGCATCCTCAAAGTATACATGCATTCACACAAAAAAGTCAGAATTGTTCGTTTCATGGATATTTATTAGGTGCGCATGTGGTACATAGTAAAAAGAACAATAGGCAGAAATATTTCAGACTTCCAGGACTTCACCTCTGGTTAGGTCCATTGACAAGATGTTGGCAGATCCCAGGTTGTAGGAAGATGCCGCATTAAAGGCAGCTTCAGGCGTCTGCCAAACCAGCTTCTCTAGCGTGTGCCTTTTGCTCTCGGTTATGACAGTAGCTTTCAGCAGCCCTTGCCGATGTATGCTCGAGCAGCCTGCATGTCACCTTCTTTTTTTCGTACAAACATCTGCAAGCGAAAACAAAAATAAGAAAATATTATGCAGAATTGTTTTTTAGTACAGCTTGGGCAAACTGTTCATGAGGAGTAAAATCGGCCACTGCTACAAAATTTGTTTGTACAAGTCAATGGGTTGAAATCGTAATTCATGAAGAATGCATATATTTTTGAGGGGGCATTAGAGTTGAAGCAAAAAATTTTCTTTCTTTAGGCGTACATAAAAAGCAGATAAGCACATTCTGTAAATATTAATTATCAGGTGCCAATGACTGACAAAATTATTAATTTCCAGGTAATACGCCGCACTGTACTGTATGAAATCAGATATCTTACCGGTCGTCCAGCACAGCCATGCATGCAGCATCAACAAAAACCGCCCAAGAGGAAATTGGCACGCAAAGGTCCGTCACAGTGATCCCGAGTCTTTACTTCTGCACGGAAGTGTAGCAACATGGTAGGCAAATAAAGCAACAAATTCTCCCCAAAACCTACTCCGTTACGAACTCATATCTTAAAATAAAGGGTCAGTGGTACTCACACTGAGCTGCAGACTGTTCCGCCAGACAGGACGAGGCATGTCGTGGGTCTACCATAGAGAAACATACTTACGTAAAGCGCGGGCACTTTCATAGGGCCCTGCGGCCGAGCAGCGCCAGCGCCCCGAGCAGTTGGTCAGACCGCTAATTTCGTACTCTGGGATTTTCGGCAGGTGATTTGCTCTGTTTCGGTTCCGGTTTCGATAGAAATGCTTTCAATTCTGACTTACCTTTAGCTGTTAAAATATTCACCTTGCGCGCAAGTGCTTCAACGATGCCATGCATACGGACGTATTAAAGTCGCAGATCGCAACCTCCTTACTGGAAATACCAGCAAGGTTCTCGCAGAACAAAAGCGCAGTTGACTTGGTTCATTCAGTTTAGAATAATGTGATCAGAGCTGGCTCTTATTGTAATCTTTCGCAGTTGATGGGCCGCTTATCTCAGTGGCACACAAGGAGGCAGTGGTTTCATACAAAAAAGTTTATTTCCTTGTTTGCATATTGAATAGCAAAGAAAGAATACTGGATCACACACTTTATAAAATACATCATATTACAAACAGCAACAAGATTGAAGGCATGGTGAAGCACGCGGAACAGTGTCACGATGAAGAAATTTCGCATACCGGTGGTACGTTTTTCCTCTAAAACATCACCCGTGAGAAGGAGTTGTGAACTGGTAGACAGAAGTAAGGAGGAAAAAATGCAGGCACAGCCCACACCGAATTTTTATAAATCAGCCTTTCTCAATAGGCTGTTCAGCAGTTTAAACACACCACACTGAATACATAATAGTAACCCAATGCGATGCTTATACTGATGATCGCCGACAAAATTGCCCTCTGCCCGTATGATAAAGGTATTACAGGGAGTACACTTAGCGACTAATAGCAGTAGATGTCAAAATACAGGCCACAAACAGGCAGCAGCGCTTTCTAGACCCCAACGAGAATGCTTTAGCCATGACAAAGAATTCGGCATGTAAAAATCGTGCTTACGAAGCGGCAAAAGCCCATGCATTGTGGAAATACAGAGAAGTAAACACCATTCACAAAACGATTCTAAATGCGCAACTCAAAGTTCTTGTACCGCCGAATAAAAGTTTGTGTAAGATGCATCTGCGCCACTGAAAAATTCTCTGCCGTAAAGCTGATTTCGAAAATTACGCAATCGAAGGAATGCACATGTTCTTCAGAAAAACACGACCCAAAAACATACAGTAACTGCACACTAAAGGTGCGTCATGGCTACTATTCATGTGACATGTGCAAAATACGTTCACGTTGTGTAATAAACGACTTGTTAAAAGCGTCCTTAGCTCAAGAAACAAGAAAATTATTTCTGTAGGCAAAGGGAAGCAAGTTACCGGCCAAACGAGGTGACGCGTTGAAAAGCGTGGCGAGGTGGGCGTATCTGGCGGCACATGACCGGCGCAGGATCAACGTTTATATGGAAAGAGCAAGGAAAGCATACGATTTTGGCAAGCCGGCGTACGTATGATAAGCTATCTACCTTTGAGGTGGAGTGGAAGCAAACATCGCTACTCCGCCTCGCGGGCGGTCAGACCCTTACTTGCTCGGCCGCGAAGAGGCTGGAGTGTCCGCTCTTTAAGCAAGTATGTTTCTCTATGGTTCTACTGTTTATTCTCCGAGTGCAGCGGAGCTGCAGCGCACAACCCGCGAGCAGCGCATCTGCGCTGCCAGATAGGAGAGGGACGATCGCAGAGAGAAAGCGTGCAGGCGCCAGTCGTGCGATCGCGGCAGCGCTGTCCGCGTGGTTTCACATGACAGGGCAAGTTGGAATTCCGCCGGGGGTGACTGGACGCTGCTCAGGCGTGAGAACGGAGAATGCGTACGCAGCGTCGGCGAAGGCTGGCGCCGCTGCGTCACAAATAGCCGCCTGTCTAACACTTCAAGAAAGAACGTGCCATCTTTGCCAAAAGTAACCAGGCTGCCCGATTTGCTCCTTAGCCCTGTAGTTAAGCGTTTTACAGGTTATTGCAAAATATTATTCACCTGTGCGAAAAAAAAAGCCAGTGACTCTTATCTGTAAGGACCATTTTTTTCTTTTTGAAATAGATCAAGGGCTCCAAACAAGGTTTAACGGAAACCCACCACCCAGGTTACTTTTGGCAAAAAAGGTACGTTTTTTCTGAACGAAAGTAATCTTTAGATTGAAATACCCTTTGTCTGGTTGCAATGTGTTTTGATAATGTTCCTAAAAAGCATGGAGAACCTTCCCAGACTACTGCATAATAACAGGCATTTCAACGCGTGATGTTGAGCCCACTTTGCAGAAATATTCGAAGACAGGTCATGAGAGTTATACACGCGCTTATACTGCTTTCGGAAAAAATAATTTCTTTGAAGAGCAGCATGACCAGAAAACAATGATTTCATAACAAATATATCGGTGGTGAGCACGCATTCATGTTTTTTTTTTGTTTTTGTAAAACAAAAAAAAATCATTCAGTTATTTCCAGTCTCCAATTGCGGGGTTTCTATGATTCAAGCTTCTTCAATACTTTCTCTTTTTAGTCTTTACCAGAAAATGTTATGTCCGAACTAGTTAACAGCTGCCACAGCACGAACACAACTTGTAAAAAGTTGGCGCCATGCAATGCTATTGAATTTATATACACTTCATTCCAGAACATCTGAGAAAGCTAGATTTTTTTCTCTGCCAGGTAAAGGTAGATAACGTATAGAAAATAATGCTGTAATTTTTTTATGTGGGGGATCTACTTTTTGGCTATGAGCTATGCTGCATCAAGAGCTTAAAGGGTTTGTTCATCATTCGTCTTTTACTGAAACACTCAAAGCAGAGCATGCCGGCATACAGGAATCAAGTGCAAGTTTATGGCTGATGTAAATTACAACACAAAATATATGATGCAGCTAGCCCGTGCTCTGTGCTTACAAGACCACCTACGGCTGAATACAGTCGGTGCTGGCGCCTCGCTGAGGAGTCAGCTAGCGTACATGACGAAACGGTGCAGCATTTGTCTTCACTAGCACAATCTCTTCGACCTCTGTTTTCCATAATTTCATCTTTTGTTTCATCACGCATGAAATAATGCATAAATAAGCATTTATGTGTCTATTTTCAGTTATAGACCAAAAGTTTTTAGGATGCGGGTGTAAAACCTCCCGCAACAAATCACGCCGGGCTGACATCCTATAGTATATATGGTTTTGAGGGTGCTACATCTTGCTGGCCTACTGCAGATTGCAGAAGTGTATATGCTTGTATGCTGCGGAGTATTGTGATTCTATACATAGGCAGTGACCGTTGTCAGCTTAAAAAATTATGCGTCTGTTTTGTGGCAATTTTATCGAGGAGGGCGATGAAGTATTCTTAAAATTTTGATGTATGAATGGCCTCACGCATCACGCTGAAGACGTATAGAAGCAATGGTAGGGCCTGTAACTGCTGCGCGTTCAACCTCTCTACTAAACTTCTTCACAGTTGAGAGCAGCGCCACAGTTGGGCATTTATAGGCGCTTCGTAGACGGCATAAGCCACACGCCCGGCTCGACGGCAACATTGCCCAAAGCATGCCTTGCTTGCATGCGTAGTGCTACCCAATCATTCATTGCGAGGCTTTCTAAATGTTTTGGCTGAAGCCTTATGCCGGCAGGGGTTAAGCCACCGGAGTGATGGGGGAGGACCCTTTACAAACCATGCCCTTACCGCCTAAGCGTTTTTTTAAATAAATGTTCACTACTACTGTTACTATATTGTTTACGATATATAAATCATACTTGAACGCCATCGCGAAGTGCACAAAAGTATTATAAGGGACGTTGAAAACATATCACGTTATACAGGTTGGGAATTGATCGTTAATATCTGCAAGCCAATTCCGGCCAACGCATGTCATGTTATGTGCAATGTTTTTCCAGCCGTCAAAACTCAGTGAACAATATCGACCACTATAACCCAGTCATATTCATTGTTGTAAAGTCCCTAGAACTGGCGGGGCCACATCGACCACTCTATGCCGAAATCTATTCAATATAGGTAAGCCAGCTATACTAACAGGATCATGTCAATCAATGCATACATTGAGGCGTGCAATGTTGATGAGCCATCGCCGCTGCCTATAAAATATCGACAACTATAACCAATTATGGATACAATATTGGAAAACCATCTCAACTAGTAGTAAAATATTGACCATCGTATGGGAGTAAAGTTTTCGAGTTGACAGGCCATCAGTTATGGCAAGAGAAAATAGATTAACCTATGTAGAGATGTATGGTATTTTGGCAAGCCATTAAACTTCGTCAGGCCACGTCGACCATTGTAATTGCAGATACACATTGCTGGGACGCCAAAACGACTGGCGGGAGGATATTGACCAATGTGTACCAAGATACATTCGATGCTGACAAGCGATCAATATTGGCCTTGCAATATTCACCAATGTATGCCATGATAGGTGCAATGCTGGCAAGTCACCGCAGGTTCTAGTGGGCAATATTGCCCACTAGAACCAACAAGTATACATTGTTGGAAAGCCACTAAGACCGGTGGGATAACATTAACGAATATATGCTAAGATACATTAAATGTCGACAAGCCAGCTTTACTGGTAGGACAATATTTACCATTGTATGTCATCGTGGAATATTTTATCTGCCGATACACGCAATGTTGGTCAGCCGTCACGATTGGCAGGGGAATATTGCCCATGTATGCAAAGATATATTCAATGTTACTAATCCGCTATACTGGCTGAACAATATTTACCAATGCATGCCATGACATGTTTAATGTAGGCCAGTGGCCACCACTCGTTGGGCACTATCGGCCACTGGAACTGAATATGCATAGGATGTTGGCAAGCCACTCAGACTGGCGGGATGATATTGACCAATGAATGCCAAGCTATATTCAAAGTCGACAAGCCATATATACTGCCAGGAAATATCTCGCGCTAGGCCCGGCAACAATATTTACCAATGTGTGCCATCATTCGCAAATTATGGGCAAGACTGCCGATCGCTGGGTAATATTAGCCAACATATATCATTGTGTACAAAATGTTGGCAAGCAATTCTATTCGCAAGGTCAATATTGCCCGTTGATAGCCCATGAATGCCGGTCATGGGGGGAACATGTAAATCACTGGTCCAAGAGTGGTCAATGTTATCACATGGCTGTATCATTATTGGTAGCGCATTGGCGACGCCAGGCCGCTGGTGGACCAGACGTCGCCAGTCAATTTCCAATATCGAGCCAGCCGCATGTGCTACCTGGAAAGAGGGGTATAAGGTAAGGTTCAGGGCTCATAGCAAGTTTGTTGTTTTTTTAGCGAAATTTTCTTCGTACTTACAATTGTGGGATGGAGTTTGCATTCAATAAATTGCAGGGTGAGTCAGATTTGCGGTAGATGGAAATCATTAAGCGTACGGCTTTCCGCTGGATAGCCTCCAATTTTAATGAGTAATCATATGAGATGCTCAGGTGTACTCGAGCCATCAAAATTATAGTGTTGACAATAGTTTATTGACGCGTATATATCACACTATGCATTCTTTTATTTTTTAATGCAAAAGAGTATTTAGACGTTGCTGAACTTTAGTCGAGGGTTTTCGGTTTTGGTACTAGCGGATAGCAGCCTTCAACCGTGCCATTTAGTATGCACGTACCATTATGGCAAACTCCAACATGGCAGCTTTGTTCAAAGCTGCGCGCTTGCAGCTGTACACTTGTAAGCTTTGATTCCAAGATCTGCAAGACAAAAGGGGCATGAAACATGTTTCTTGATATAACAATCGCCACTCCTGTGTTGGGAGTGCCGTCCTATAGTTAACGCACCCAGTGCAAGGACAACTGTTCATAATAGGCTGATATTGATTACAAAGGAAAAGAACAGTTTTTCCGCTGGCTAATAGTTGTTCCATGGTAGGCTTTCGAAGGCTCTGAAGAGCTCGTTTCTGCTGCTGGTTTCAGTTTCTTTCTTCAGTGGTATTTCAACTCTAGCTATAACCTACTTTTCGTGTAGTCTGTATTTGAAACGCGTATTTTCTTTTTAAAGCTACATAAGTTCTCACCTTAATTTGGCACTACACACAGCGGGGACCAAAAACATTGGTATGCATGTGACGCACCACATTTTTGAGTAGTAATTTCATATGAAGTACTTTTCGGCGCTGCAGATGAGATAACTATTTTTTGCATTTGTTACTGCAAAAGCAGTGCAATATACGGGACAGTAAAGGCTACATTTTGAAACCTTGAAATAATTATGTGTGATAGTATGAAAAAAACTGAGATTGTTACGCACTTGCTACAATAGGAATGGAATTTGAATTCGGAAAAAGCTATCGTATGATTATTTTGCGTCTCATATAGCTCCATCTCCTCTAAGTAGTCGTCATTAGCGGGAAAGTGGTAAAGACCCGGCATTGCGGAAAGGATGGTGCTCGAGTGACTAGGAAAGCTTGGCTCGCTTAAAGGTAACATTATACAATATTCATCTAAAACTCAGTTATGTGAAATAAATGAAAAATTAGGTGGTAAAGTGTGGGCATTAACCGTGCCCTTGTGCTGCTAAGTGGGGTCATTAGTAATGTCTGCCCCATCAGCCTAAGCTCTTGCAGATTATGTTAACAAAGTAGAACCGAGAGTTCACCTTGGCCTCGCACAAATTGCCGAATAGTTTGCTCGTCTGAGACAGGTCCACATAGAACCAATGTCCAAGATCTTAATTGCCGGCCTGTGTCACGCTGATATTTCTGATGACAGAGTTCGTCGCCCGTTTGGTGATTTCACAACAAGAAGTTTTTAATTGGTTCACAGGAGATGTCAGTATCTGTATCTGTTACAATTGTTTCTGTGGACACCTAAACCTCGCCGTAAGGGGTGGGAAAAAGGTTGGAGTTAAAGTAGAAACAGAGAAAGAGCAGCCGTTAGTGGAGAGCTACGGAGTAATTTCGACCACCTGGATATCTTTAACGTGCTCTGACATTGCACAGCACACGTATAGTGCTCTAGAATACCTTCTAGATCACTATATTCTTCTAGAGCACTATAGCACACAGACGCCTCTTCGTTTCACCTTCATCGAAACACTGAAGCTGCGGTCGGGTTCGAAACCGGGTACTCCGGCACAGTAGTCGGACGTCTTATCACTGCACCACCCTGGCAAGCACTGCTGATCGGCAGTGTGTGCCTACCCGGAGTCGTGGCAGCGGAAGGGAATGGGCTTCAGGAATTATCCACATCCCGTCGATGACCTGTATGTCGGCATTACGTGCAGGCCTTCACATTAGGCCTAATGCTTTATAGTTCGGAGACCGAACTGAAGACCTTGACAGTCTCGGAAAGCTTGTCAAACATAAGTCGATTAGCACGGATTTGGAGGTGTGCACCCTGTTCCGGAACTGCACAATGGCAGCAGTATTTTGCAACGATGAAGGTTTTGCATGATCTCATTAGGTGATTCACATATGTAGGCTCGATAAATTATACCCTGAATGGCCCTAACGGGAGAGTGATGTAGCTCTGAACTTCAATTTATTTTTGCTTGAGTCAACTGTTTTATCTGCCCACCGTTGGCATTTTGAAAACGTTCGACATATTGGAGCGCGTAAGGTCACCCTAGGTGCTGGAGTCTGCGGAGCTATTGCTCTCCAACAATCCCATCCACACTTCGCTCTGTGAATGCGGGCATGTTGACTCCAGCTAACACTGGAGTGTTCACGACTAACCAGTTTATTACGGCTGCCTGTCGGCCCGGCCCTCCAGGCCCCCCGCATCTTTGGCAGGCCTACAATGTAATACAGTTGTAAACACTTAAACATTTTGACTTTGAACTCGATGCATTTACGATGTCTCGGCTGAGTAGTCGATCAGTACACTGTGCTGACGGCTAAATAACCCACTTCTTCCGGCATTCTATTCCTCCAAGCGATTCTCGGTCTTGCGCCAAGAGTTTCTAAGTTGTGTATGCAGCCGAATAAAACCTGGCGAAGCTTGAACAGAACTAGTAGGCGGAGCATGCATTGTATGGTGCCGACGCGAAGCGTAGTTACGTGGTGTAAAAGCAATGTCCGCATATATCATCCTAGCCGCGATAGATGCCAGCTGTGCAAACCTCAGCTACCTTTTCTTGAATCTGTTGTGTCAATAGGAGCCAAGCATTTGCGGGCTCTTGATGGCGCGAAAAAGAGAGGGCTGTCGAGTAACCCTTCGAATGAAGATCTGCACCAGGAGCAACAACTGGTCAACTTGATCTGTTAGGCAAGCAAGCGAGTTGACATTCAGGGCGTTCTCGCGCACAAAGCTCGCCTCTGCCTAGCCACTTGACAACCATGACATCACTTAACCGCAGCTTCGCTCGAGCCGTGGCGCTCGCTGTGTGTGAGAGCCTCCTCAGCCTATTAGATTGTGCCAACGCATCGAACAGCGTTCGACTATTTAACGGTAGCAGTCGGCATGAATCATGCAGGTGAGACGCCGCGTGAACCGTCTGCCCCTCAGAGGTTGAATAGACGACAGGCCGAAGTCGATTATCCAGTGAACGTAGCTCGCCGAGAGGCTGGCGCACAGCGACGAAGGTAGGCGGGTAGAGCGAAACGTATCACCAAGACCTCAGAAGAATGTAAAGCCCGTCTCGCCAAACGTCGAAGTTTTAGCTTTATTTATATGGGCTTAGCGCGATTAAATATTTAACTATTACTCGACATTTTTTATTGCGCGCCAGAGTGTGTGATTAGAGGGGCGATAGGCGAAGCATTAAGTTTTTTTGAGTCAAACTCTCTGACGGAAGTGTGATTTGCTGAGACGTTCTTTTTCTACTTTTTCAATTTTGTTTTTATGTTCAGTGTATCATCTTCTTTCCTTGTTCTTCTCATATAGGCCATTACCACAGCCTCACATCCTCTAACGTTTTCTTTCTGCCTATCCTCCTAAGGAGGAGGAGGAGGAAAAAACTTCATTTGCAGAAGAATTCGAGGCACGCAGGCCTGCTGGGTCTCCGCACGACTCCACTCACGATCTAAACGTTCATATTATGTTTATCCATGACGTATGCGGCCCGGCTGACGACGATCTTCTGCCTGGCCGGGTCCGCTGATCGCAGTGAGGTCTCCCAGTCCTCCCAGGTTCGGAGAGGCACCGGCCCGGCGGGGGGAGGAGACGCAGGGCAGGATAAAAGAATGTGTGCAAGAGTGGCCTTGGGGTGGGAGCACAAAGTGCATATGGGGGATACCGGCTGAAATTTCGAAAGTAGAGCTGGTGTCGGTAGAGTTCGTGTCTGCAGACGACACCAGATTGACTGCTCTCTGATAGTGAGGGATGGGTGGGGTGACGGATAGATGAGGCGCTCAGAGCGGGAGTTTGCGGTGATCTCAGCAAACGAGTGCATACGATCTTTCGAGAAATCCCCCATGAGGTCCGCCTGTGCCCGGTTTCTAGACCCTCGGGCTAAGGAGTCGGCAGCCTCGTTGCCGGGATTTCCCGAGTGCGCAGGCACCCAGATGAGCTCAATCCGTCGGGGGAGGTGGGAGGTGGGCATGTGCAGCAAGCGGTGCGCCGGAGGATGAACCCGGCCCCTGGCATAATTTAGAATGGCAGTTTTTGAATCACTGAGTATGTAACTGGCATCGGTGTATGCCAGAGCAATAGCTATAGCGGTCTCCTCGGCTTCTTCAGGGGTCGTGCCTGAAGGAAGCTCAATAGTTAAGGGGGAAATGGGGGTGTTGTGGACAACTGCAGTGGCTCCGCTCTCATCGCAGGCGGCATCTACCCAAACGGCATCGGGCTCATTCCCGTACCCTTTGTGGAGCGCTGCCGCGCGCGCCTTCCTGCGACCTTGGTCATAGTGGGGGTGCATGTTCCGCGGTAATCGTTTGACATAGATTGAAGTGTAAATTTGGCTAGGGAGTGTTATTAGGGATGAATTTTTTGCAGGAATAGTGATGCCTAGCTTAGTGAGTATATGTCGTCCGGTAGTTGTAGCAGCTAATCTGAGGTATTGTGCTTGTAAATGGGCCTCTCGAAGTTCATGCATTGTATTATGGACTCCAAGTTCGAGTAGTCTTTCGTTACTAGCGCTTTTCGGTAATTTAAATGCTGCCTTTTTTGCCTGCCGAATTAATGAGTCTATTTGCTGGACCTCACTGCATGATTGTTTGAGGTATGGTGTAGCATAAAGAATTCTGCTGAGGGTATAGGCGTGCACTACTCGAAGTGTGTCCGCCTCTCGAAGCCCATGTGCGCGTCCTGTCACCCTTTTTATGATTTGTGTGGTGTTTGCAACGGCCTTTTTGAGCCGCTTAATTGTGTCGACGTTCTTTCCATCCTGTTGCAGGTATAGTACCAGAATGCGGATGGTATGAACCTGTGGTACTTGCCTTCCCTGAATTCGAATTTCAATGGGGCTTTGGTAGGTCCGTCCTTTAGGGGGTATGATTAGTAATTCTGATTTTTCTGGGGAACACTCTAATCCGATTGTTGCGGTAAGCTTGGCTATCGTGTCTGCTGCTGTTTGTAGCGTGTCTTCGATTTCACCGTCTGATCCGTGTGTTGTGCAGTGTGATGTCATCGGCGTATATGGTGTGACCGAGGTGAGGGATTTTCTGTAGTTCTGCAGTGAAGGGGATAAGGGTAATGTTGAACAGAAACTAGGAAAGAACGCAACCTTGCGGCATCCCCACGTTGGCAAGCGTGTACGGTGAGGTGTGGAGATTGTCGATGTGAAGTGTGGCTCTCCTGTGCTGAATGAAGGCTCTTATGTAGTTGCAAAGCCTAGGACCAGTTTGAATGTTCGTGAGTGCCTGTAGGATTGCTGTGTGTTGTACATTATCAAACGCTTTTTTGAGATCTATTGCTAGTATCGCCTTAGTATGCGTTGGTATATGTGGGTCAAGCACTGCTGACGTTAGTTGCAGCATAGCGTCCTGCGTAGATAGACGGGGCCTGAAACCGACCATTGAGTGCGGGTATTGGTCCGTGTCATCCATGTACGCAGTTAGCCGAGCTAGTATAACCTGTTCAAAGAGTTTTCCTAAGTTTGAGGTGAGCGATATTGGGCGCATATTCGCTGGGGAAATTGGCTTATTGGGTTTTGGTATAAGAATTACTTTCCCGTGTGTCCATTCTGCTGGGAGTTTCCCTTCTTCCCAGTGTTTGTTATAGAGGTCCGTTAGTTGCTCCAATGATTTATCATCTAGATTTCTTAGCGCCGCATTTGAAACCTGATCTTCGCCTGGCGTTGTGTTCTTCAGCTTGTGAAGTGCTGCCCGTATTTCTGATGTCGCTATTGCAGCATCTAATATATCATTTGGTCCTCCTGCATAGGAGGGAAGGGATTGTGGTTGACCCGGGGTGGTGTGCATATGCTTTAGAGTAGCTAGTAGGGCATCTGTGTCATCTCTGTATTGATGGGTTAGTCTAGCTATTATGTTTCGTGCATATGTCTTGCTCTGGGTTGGGTCCAGAAGGTGCCGAAGTAGGTGCCATGCACGCTTTGTGGTGAGATTTCCTTTTAGCCCTTCCCATATCTGTGTCCAATTCTGCTGTAACAATTGCGCTCCATAGTCTTCAATTTGTGTGGCCAGATCATTAATCTTCTGCTTAAGTTTGCGGTTGTGCTTCTGTGTGGCATACCGTTTATTTAAACTACGGTGGGCCTCAAGTAAATGCGCCATTCTGGCATCTAACGTTGGCACATCTTCGTTTGTATCAATGATCTGCGTATTATTTTCCTTGTCCTGAAGTAGTTGTCGCACCCATTGCCTTAATTCTATGTTGTCTTCAGCCCTCCTAAGGACACATTCTATGCAGCCACGAACCTAATTTCATTTGTTTTCATGTACTTCTCCATTTCACTCTCCAAATAAATAACAGAGCGTTGACTCGTTCGCGCCTCTTTCCCATTGACCACTCTTTATTTGCACTAACTTTCAGGTGGGTATCAATAAATAAACCTGTTTCCCTCTTTAAATAATTCATCCTGCTCTCATTGGAGAGTGGAAGTCTAGGATCGCGGCTATATGTATTCTTGCAGAATATCCATTGCTTTATGAAACAGCATTTAAGGTATGAGGCCACTTTTCAAAGACTTTTGTTTCTGTAGTCTGTTACACAGCCTGATATACCAAGAATAAGTGTTCAAAGTTTCGTCACAAACCTATTCGTCGAAAAATGTTATGAATGTTCACGCAAGATGAGACAGCAGAAGATAGGTTTCAAGAAAAACAGCAAAAAGATTTGATACAGTAACATAAGTCATACAGCAATATCCAGGAGGTTCAATATCCACCATATTTGTAGCTGTGGTCCTCCCGAGTTGTGACTTTACTTCCTTTCACTCATGCGTCTGCTAGGTTTTTTTTTCCCTTGCGTTTCTTACAGAATCGGTAGACTGGCGGGAGGATTAATTGGGGCGTTGTCTGTAACCTGTCAAGCAAGCTTTCATTGTGTGGCGTCCAGGCTCGATCCCAATGCGTTTCAAGACATCCAGCGAAATTGAAATCGAAATTGAAATTTTTGAAGCTTATAAGGCACCGAGTAAGCAGTCTGTTAACAAATGAAAGCAAAAATAGACACACACGCTTAGAAAAAGTTAGAATGATTGTAAAATGAAACATTATGGTGCAAAAAAAGGTAAGACCACACATGAACGCAAATATTTTTTGCTATGTGGGAATAGAAACTGCGTTAGTTGCGCTTTAGCAAAATGCACAGGTGGTTACAAATTTGGCTGTATCTTTGGAATGGTTTTAGTTAGAAACGTAATTCTTTTGGACGGTCATAACGCAAGTAACGCGTAATTTGATAAAATAAATTTCAATAAATTGTTTTTTTTTAATATGCTTTCAAAGTGGCCTCATTCCTTGAATCATCGTCCTCTGGCGCCTATTTGATCAGCGCGTTTTTAGGCATTTGAATTGCGTTCTTCGACCATATATATTGTCAAATACTTGCAAAGGGAACAGCTGCCTTTATTTCAGTCTCCTCTGGCAGCTATGTATTGCATGATTATTGTACCATTCGATCTCTACTGAAATCATCGTCGCCTCAATATTGTTTTGGTTATATATGAACTTCTGCACTGCGAGGAGGTGATGCAGGAGCTCTATTGTAGACTTTGGCTCATTTCACCTGAGAATACAACTTGTTATGAATGTGAGATGTTTGATCACCTCAGTTTTCTGAAATTCATAGAGGAGCGCTCAGCGTCGGCCGACATTTTCGGTCTTTCTTGAATCCGTCTACAAAACGAAACTTCAAATGTGTGCAGAAGCGGTTCACCCGTGCCTAAGCCTAAAGACTCGGAGAATAATATCCGAGGATGCCACTGCTCGGTAAAACATGGACTGGGACAAATATTAATCTGCCGTAGTGTGTCTCGATATTTCGCACATGTTTTTGTCGGCAATTTCTGGTTCTGGCGAGTAGTGTGATACTTGGCCAGATTGGTGTCGATCTCTATCCTATTGCCCTATGTGAGCCATTCGCGTCGGAGTCGCTAAGAGGGATCATTTGCCTTCTCTCACTCGTGCAGTCATATTTTTGGAATCGTGAAGAATCAGCCGCCAGCTTCTCCGATAATGCGAGCATTGTCTGCGCGCTTAACGCGACCATGTAGATGAGGCTTTGTGGCAGTGCTATGCTGCGTGGTCTGCTGCCAACGACCATAACATGGCGGATTGTCCAGCATACATCGTTTTATGCAAGCTCTCTATAGGCTAGTGAAAGACAGCGACTACAGGAAAGGCGGAGTCAAACTGTTAAGCAGAGAGTTCAACAAGATATATCAAGTATGAGCCAGTTCCCTGTGTAATGTATTGCAGAGAAACATTCATGAGGGAAGATGGCCATTTCCTAGCCTATTCTCTGCTCTCTGCCAATGTATCAGCAGTACCCGGCGTCGACAAATTTCAAGGACACCTAAGGCGGCAAATTTAATGGGTAGCTCAGGATTCTTATGTTACCTTTGACCAATTGTCCAAGACGTTTGGTTCTGTATGACCATAAAAGGTTGCTCAAGAACGAGGAAACTTTTGTGGCCGAAGTTTCCATTTGTCACTTGCTATAGGGTTGTCTCCCGATGTCTACATACCGGTTAGGCCTCAGGATTTAAGTGCAACGCAATAACGCTAAAGGTTGCTCAGGAATACAATGCTTCCATTCACCAGACTTTCTGATTCATGTGTGTTCCGTATGATCTTGGTATGTTTCAGGAGGTAGTCCAGAATGTCTCGCTTCATCCGGCCAGTGGGAGTGATAAGATGTCCGCTCGAGTTTAATTAGAGCTCCTCACAGGATATTCCAACGCCTCCTAAGCCAGGAACACGCACGTAAGAGCTGCGCACATAACCACTCTCATCGTACCTCGAAATAATAAAAACCTGATCATCCACGCATCTTTTGAACCAGACTGATGTGCTGATAGTTCACTTCTGCGATAGCAGTGTACCTATGTACTGACTTAAAACAAGAAAGTACAAGAACGTTTTATGGGGTGAAAACTTTCCGGTTGGCTTATTCCGACAACGTCAAGCTGTAGCACTATTTAAACAAGGAGGTGGCAATGGATTCAAGATATACGAATGCGAAAAATTAAATATGAAGGTTATCAGCTGAAAATAGCGCTCATACATACGTAGCATCTCGTTCCATCTGGTAAGGGGCAGTTAACGCCATCGCAGCTTTGACTGCATCCAACAGTAGCCTGCAAAAATGGGAAAGATATGTCAAAACTTATAGGCCGTTTTTAACCATCGCTTCCAATTATTCAGGTTTACAGGAAAATAGTGTTCCTTTTTAATCCTCTAAAGTGGATAAAAACACACTGAAAACAGCAAAAGACGGACACACGACACCAAGAGGAACACACGGACAGCCGCATTGTCCGTGCATTTTTATGAGCTTTCCAGAATCAACATGTCTAATCAACTCGCCCAACCGCAGCCATTATCGTTTTCATCGTTCCAGCTCTGACGGCACGTAGTTTGATATCAATACTCTGCTTAGTACTGAAGTGTGCGACATGCTTGGCGTTGCCCTTCAGGACTAATACGGAAGGTAGAACCTCTCTTCTTATGACTGCGGCGTGCTCTATATATGGGTGTGTTGAGATAAGGTACGGTAATCTAGGTCCAATGAAGGTGTTTTTTGTTTTCAATTACATTTTTATATGTTGTGCGCAAATGCCCCCACAAAATGAAATGCGCTTTAGGTTTGCCAGAGGCGCCGTAGTTTTCTCGGAAAAAAATTGTATATCACTGCAGGGGGAAAAAGCAGTTCTTGCAATTTCAAAAAGTTGGACGTTTGGAGACCTGCTGCTAGCGTACTAAAATTTTATCATCTATTCTTTTTTACCTCCTAAAGCTGTGCAACCGTTAGTGTTATACAAGCTATGAAAACGTGTTTTTGTTTTGTTTTTTGTAGCTAATTTAGTAAAAAAAAAATCGCGAACATTGCTACAGAACTAGCGCGCAACAAAACGTCCAATTTCAATTCAACCTTAAATATGGGCTTGAGACGTTATGGTTTTACCCGTTAATTCCTTTTCTGTTTGGTATTCAGATAATGTCCTTAATTTCAGGCAAAATTGGGAGCTCTAGTCTGCTAGGTGTGCTCACCACAACGCCTCAAATTTGCCCAAGATCCGAAAACAGCAAAAAGGCGCAAAATTTTTCAATTAAAAAAGACCATTGAATTTTATAGAGATATGTCGCAATAATGCTCATTACCCCAGAAATATTACAGCCTAAAAGAAGTGTTCTATTTTATTTATTAAAATTATAAAAGTGTGTATAAAACAGAGGGTTGGTTTTGAAAATTCAGCCTTACATTCTGGCTTCACTTATTGAAGTATTGTAGTTGCGAATTTTGTTATATTATGCAGGAATAGTTCCCTATTTCTGCAAAATATGGGCGCTCTACAGTTGTCTTTCTTTCTCTATATTATATTGAAATTGGGTAAAATTCTAAATTATCAAGAAACGGACCTTGACTCGAACTTAAAAAACAACCGAATCTTCGATATTTCTGAAATGCTTCTAAAACAATTTCAGGTACTCTAATAAATATTAGGTGCTAATATACCGGGTGTCCCAGCTAACTTGAACCAAGGGTTACAAAATAATATATTTGAGGTAAGTCAGTGAAACCAGTTGCATACAACTACCAGCCTGCTTGCGCACTACAGGCAATTTTTTGTTTTGCAATTAGTTAATTGGCAAATTATGTTAATTTTTCTAATTTAATAAATATCCACCTTAGACCAAAAATGTGAATTGGAAAGTTGTAGAGCACCTTCAGAAACCCCCACTCCATTAATTGCGATCAAGAAAGTCTCACGTGTATCTTTTTTCCGGGCTCAAAAGAAAGCCCGCGAAATACAAATAAAAGCACGTGACTAGCGCATTTGAGCGCAGCGATCGTGGTGCTCTCAATCTTGATTTGAGCGAACGAAATCAGCTGCGGCCGTAACCCTATGGTCCCGTTGCAGCGGCAGGCAGAAATGTTGGCGATGGTTGAAGCGAGCTCAAGCTCGCCCGTCGTCACCGCGATCTTGGCCAGGCCTGTGCACCGCAGTAGCCTACATCACGACAGGCGGATGACGATAAAGAACCGGCAAATGAAGGTGCAGCGCTAATTTTAGTCGAGTCAGATGTCATCTCGCCCCTTTACCCAAGCCTGTATGCGCAGATTCAGTGGCTTATACCTTATCGCTCATCCGTTTGCAGTAAAGTTCGCTGATGGGAGAGAAGGAGAGTTTGTTAGAATCCCGGTGGTGTCGGCTCACCGCTCTCGGTGCTACTTGCCCCATCACGTGGGCCGGCTGTCGGACGCGGGCGAAGAAGCCATCGCAGGCATATCAGCCTGCCGCTTTAACGGGGCAAAGGAGACACGGCCGCAGCTAATTTCGTTCGCTCAAACCACGCCTGAGAGCACCCCAATCGCGGCGCACAAATGCACTAGTCACGTGGTATTATTTGTATTTCGCGGGCTTTCTTTTGAGCCCAGAAACAAAGATACACGTGAGACTTTCTTTATCGCAGTTAATGGAATGGGGGTTTCTGAAGGAGCTCTACAAGTTTCCAAATCACATGTTTGTTCTAAAGTCGATATTTAATCAATTAGAAAAATTAACATAATTAGCTAATTGAGTAATTGCAAAACAAAAAATCGCCTGTAGTGCGCAAGGAGGCTGGCAGTTGAATGCAATCAGTTTCACTGACCTACCTCAAATGTATAATTTGTATCCCTTGGTTCAAGTTAGTTGGGACACCCGGTATATTGCACAATAGGCAATAATAAAAAGAATAAATATAAAGCTGTATGAATCTTCTCATTCTATAGGAGTGCTAATGGCTTCACCTTAAGCAGTAGGATTCAATGCTTCGAATAAGTATTTGCTTAATTTTTTCAAACTTTAACTCGTATAATATCCAAAGCCTTCTCAATGCTTGTAATGTCGTTTTATGCTTGTTGGCAGCGTTAGTTCATTATTGTGTAAAGTGAATGATTTCGCTAATTATGGCAATTTCACCGGAGAACGCAAGTGAGCGTTGAACTTTTTCTCTAGCCTGTATTTTTTGTTGTTGTTGCGAGGTGCTATGCTATTCCATCCAGTTCTTAATTATAATATTTAATTTGTCCTTATTGAGAAAAATTGGCAATGCTCTCTCCTTGAAGACCATTCTTATAATGTGCACATAATTATTTATAAGCGAAACGCTTTGCAGCATGATAGTTGTGGTAGAATTGTGTATTTATTTACAATAGCAGCACGAATAAGCAGAGATGACAAAACTTCTTGCCGACAGAGCCATTTAGCACAAAAAAGGCGAGCCAACATAGAGGGAACCAGACGTCCAGCTGAAGCCGTGTTGAGACTACCGTAGTACCCGTCGTAGGTGTCGTATTGATCGCATTGCGCATAGCTGCTGAAACTCCCATTTGCGCAGCTTTCGACCGCGCATATTCACACTGTGCCGTTCGGTGAGATAAAATCTTTACGACTGGTCAATCACCGCTCTGGGCTAACTGAGACTGGAATTTGTCAGCATGGCGCTGGTTGGCAAGAGACTGACAGCGGAGGTCGTGTTCTTCAAGCTCAAAACGAGCTTATCATAGTGTGTGCGCTCAACCTACGCAGACGGACGAATAAAAGAAGGATTTTTGATTGCCATATCTTCGTGGATAGCGAATGCCTCTTCGCATGGTCCGGCAAGGGTCTTGCACGCCAGCTTTCGTCCTCGAACTGATGCCTCCACCTGTAACACTCGGTCAAAGGAGCGAGTTAGCATTTTTTTTTCAACACCCCCCTAGCATATTGTTGCGGCATGCGGTCCGCATACATCCCTGCTTACGATATCCAGTTTCCCAGTACCCCGGAGCGATCTTGGAGACGATTCGGGCCGGTGACAAAAGGTTGTACTAGTGACTCCGAACAACGAGGCGGGGCGCGCGACGGACACCGAAACGTCCACGGAACCTCGTCCCCCTATCGGAAGACGCTGTTTTCTTTTCTTTCTTTTTTTTACGGTGAGCTTTGCTCGAACCTCGCCTGGTTCGCAAAAGCTCCGTTCTGCGGCGCGACCTCAACGTCGCCCCGCATCGGCATCTGCAGGCCAACTGTTCCCAGGCTTGCCAACGGAGCCGATGGGCTGAGAGAATTCATTGGGAGGACAGGGGCATCCCCCGCCGTCATAGCCTCAATTTTCTAAACTAGAGGAAGCATCCGATTTTTGAGTTTATTCGCACATGATTGCGTTTGTTGGCACATGAAAAATGAGATTGAAAAACCACTGTTTTGACTCAGCGCACTAGCGATTTGCAGCCGGACATCGTTTTGCACTTCACTCGATGCTATTTCAGCCCCTGTTCGTAGAGAACCAGCCTCGACCGAACTTGCTTATGCCAGGCGGATAATTGCACAGCGAAGAAGATTCTGTACTGTACATGATCACGCGGCGGGCAGACACGATCACCGACATAACACCAATAACACCGGCGAGCCGGGACACTGCAGCAGCATACGAGCGTTGGATGATGCCGTCTGCTAGCTGGTTTGCGCGAGAAATCTGGGAGGACCGGAAGCTCCGTGATCGGAAAGGGAAAACCGAAACGGCTATGCGAATTGCTCGTGCGGTAACCTACGTATCTGTGCTTGTCGTAAAAGTCGCGGGTCCTCCGACATTTACACCCACGCTGGCTTCGGACGTTGCGGATCTTACGCTCAATGTGACAGCAGTCTGAATAGATATTACATTTTTGCGCTTACGCTCAGAATCCTTACGAACTATCCGTACTTTGCGCTCGTAATGTAAACGCGGCTACAACACAGGTTACTGCAGCTACGCTTTGCAGGTTGATAGACAGTCGGTTCGCTGTGTGTTGGCTCGCCTTTTTCTGGGCTAGATGGCTCTGTCGAAAAGAAATATCGTCATCCTGACTCATTCGTGCTGCTATTGTAAATAAATATAAAATTTCACCTAAACTATCAAGCTGCAAATGGTTTTGATTATGATTGTATTTATGTGCTCATTACCTAAATAGCCTTCAAGAATAGAGTATTGTCAATTTTTCTCGTAGAGGAGAAATGAAATAACATAATTAAGAACTGGAGTTAATATGATAGCCCCTCGCAGCAAGCACAAAAAATACAGGAAAGACAAAGTTAAACCGTGACTTGCGTTCTTCCATGAAATTAACAGAAAAACTAATTTATTCCACTTTAAGCAATCATCATGGCAGCCAACTAGCATAAAACGATTCTACCATTACTGGGACGGCTTTGGATATTACATATGTTATAGTGTAACTAAATTCAGCAAATACTAAATCGAACTTTTGACGCATACTCCTTAGCGGGAAGCCACAGGCACTTCGATAAAATGTCAGCATGAGTTTAGTTTTAAATTTATTTTTATCTTCTTAGTTTCCTGAGTGCAATATATTTTAGTACCTGCTATTTGTAAACTACTTAGGATTGATTTTAGGAGAATTTGATAAATAATGAAGATACGGTAGTTTTTATATCGAGTCAAAGTTGTCCATATTTTAATAATTTAGAATTTTCGCCAATTTTAAGATAACATGGAGAAAGAAGAAACACATCTAGAGCTTCTAATGTTTGCAGACATAGACAACTATTCCTGGGCAATATACATAAAAAGGTTTAGCTGCGACGCTTTATTAGGGTGTTAAAATGTGGGGCTCAATGTTGACAATTTACAAGTCAACTCTCAGCTTTATACTTATTTTTATAACTGTAAACAATATAATGCACCACTGTTTTAGGCCGTAATGTCTCTCAGGTCATTACAAATCCTGAGAGGAATCTTCATACAAATCGATGATGATTTTTTTAACTGGAATTAGTTGCGCCTTTTTTTGCGGTTTGCGAACTTTGGGCGAATTTGATGCTTTGTGTAGAACACACCTAGAAAACAACAGCCGCCTATTTCGGCTGAAATTAGGAAAACTAAAGAAACAGAAAAAGTCTTAATGCTAAAAACATAACCCATCATGCCTGTACTTAAGGTGAAAAATGAACTTTCTTGTAGCACGTTGCTTCTGGAGAAATGTTTGCGATATTTTACTAAATCAACTGCAAAAGCAAAACACTATACGAGTAACTAAACTCCTATAGTATTAAACTTTGCATAGATTGGGGTAAAAAAAGTAGATGGCAAAATATGGTATGCTAGCAGCATGTCTCCACACTTCCGACTTTTCGAAATTTCAAAAATGGTGTTTTCCATCTATAGTAATATAACATTTTTTTTTTGCATAAAAACTACGCCCTATCTTTCAAAACAAAGGCCAATTTCCTTATGCCGAGGAATTAGCCGAAAGGATATACAAATTTGATTGAAAACCAGAAAAATGTGCAATGGACCTTGATTTCTGTTCTTGTCTGAACACTCATGTTTTCTGAACATTTTGCGAGCACCACGCAGCTGTGAACCTGATATATTACCTATGGAACCAACTCCTCTTTGTCATGCAAGGACAAGCCAACTTAGAATACGAATGTATTGTTACAATCCTTTTCCATATGCCGTTTAAGTATGTTCTAGACCTCACAAAGCGATAACAAACTTTACTTAATACACAGCATAGTGTACTTTAATAGGCAGCTCATGAGCCAGCTATAACTTTGTTGTACATTTTCTCACTCGAGACTTGTGCTGAAAACTCTTTACACTCTTAGGAAAATAATCGTATTCCGCCGCTTTTCGTTTAATAATGGGATTGTCCATTCTAGTGATCATTTTCAGCGTATCTTCCCTTCTTACAATAAAGGGTTACAAATTGAAGGCACGTGCAGAGGGGTACGCGAAAACTCGAGAATATTAGAATTCAAAGCCATAGGGACTAAAGGAAGACTTGAGCGTCCGGTATATGTTGCTTTGCCCCGGTAGAGTGGCTCTCAATGTACTGTGTTAGAAGGTCTCTATTCAGACCCACTCTTGATTTGAAGCGGTAGTTATGTGCCATCGCAGTAATGGCCACGAAGTATACAAAGGCTCATCGGGTTGAAGTAAGGCGTCTTCTGAGTTCTGGAAACGCCATGAATGCTGCCTGCAGGAGACGTCGGGCTTCCAATGCAGAACAAAAGTGTTCGTAAACCTTGAATTTTATGGAGACTCAAAAGGAGCACAACCGCCTTTGAAGATACAGCCCACAAGTACCTCACATGACAACAGTCTCGTCCCTATGCACTCACCATTGTGCGTGTCTGAGACCTTCCAAAAGTGAAGTTTAAGGAAATCATCGATTGGCATTACTGCAAACTATTTGCAATAGCAAGCTATGCCGACCTCTTTTCCGAGGTTCGTGTCGTTCATAGCGGGTGGTGTGGGGCTCAAGAGCCTACTGCCCAGTTCTGACACCCGCCCTATGTTTGACTTCATTCTATTATTCTAGCCGCGAACGTTTAAGGGTGGTGATGATGAAAAAAGAGACAAAAGGAGAGGTAAAAATTGCTTATGCCGCTCTTCTGGGCGCCACATTGTGAGCAAAAGCTGCCGCGCAATGCTCTTTTTACGTTAGAATGAAAATTATCCAGCGAAATATAACCGAGCGTGAACATACCGGTGTATAAAAGAGCCAGTACAGGGCAATATTGCACAATACATCTGGCATCAGAGCAGCAGAAAAACTCGAGTCCATGATGGCGCAAGAAATTGAAATTGTTTGCTCTCAGTTTACTGTACACAGGCATTGCAACAGACTTTTGGCACCTATATTATTTTGGCGGCCTGAAGTCTGTCGTGGGTGTATCGTGAGGAGCGTTCTAGCGAGCTTAATGCATTCAGAACGCAATATCAACCAGACAGTTGCACGTATGAGCTAACATCCAAATGCGTGGCCGTTACGAAGCCCATTCCTGATGACTTCTGTAATGGTTTAGTCATATGGTGTTTAATGTACAGAGTCCTGCACGGCAATGCGAAGCACGTTGATAATGGTATTTCATTATTTTCGACAAGCACATATTCTTTGGCGTGTACTAACACAGCACAGTACATAGAGCCAGGCGTCTCACTTTCACAGAGGCGCAGGTACTCGCGGCGGCCTCGTCACAAATGAGGCGAAACGTAAAACGGGCAAAAAATTTGTAGAGATTTGAGCTCACTTTTAAGAAACTCGGATGGTCAAAAATGATGTGGCCTGCGTCATACAGGAGCATAATTATCGATTTCTAATAATCTTTACTTTGTCTATATTCTCATCGCTCGGTTGAGGTGGTCACCTAGAAATGAGATGTTGCTATTGCTCTCCTTGCTAAGAAGCTGAAATAGCTGATGCCTTGTAATTGTATCTTCGTAATTGTTCAATGCCTGAACAGTTACGAAGACACGAATCCTTCGTCTTCAAAGTAACTCTAGAAAAAGCAAAGTGGCTTGTTTATAATGCATATTATAAATATATATATATATATATATATATATATAGTGTGGGGCCCCACAGCCCCTTTTAGCGTTTCGAACCGCGCGCGCTTTTTTCTGTTTGTGTTGCTGTCCGCCCGGGCAGCGCGAGTACGCATGAGCGAGCTGCCAGGAGCGGGGACGGCATGTTATCGGCGCGAGACAGAGGGTAGATAAGGGCGTTGGAAGCAGGGCTCGGGGCTTTTCGTCGGGCGGCCGCCCAGAGAAAGGCGGCGTGGCAGCGTCCCAAGCCGCCGGGATGTACACGGACGACGGAGCGGAGTCCTGCGAGGCGAAGACGGAAGCGGCGCCTTCAAGGAAGCCTTAGGAGTGTTAGCGTCAGTGCTGCCACGCGAGTAGCAATGTTTTTGTACCGTGATCAACGCTTTGGTCCTATTACTCGCCCTATCCGCGCCGTAGTGTGTTTTGTGATGTCGCGGTGAAACCCTGACCCTTGTTCCGTTTTATTCTGCATAGTCCATTGTCGCGAACTTCGACGGCATGTTTCCAGCGCAGTTTTGACCAATGCTGTTTCTTTTCTATTTTATACTTTTCTGTTGATCCGGAATAAACCGGTGTTTTTAAGAAAGTCTTGGTTTTCACTCGTCGGGCGAGACCATCGCTCTCGAACCCGTATTCTAGAAGGCGGAGCCTTCATTTGGCACCCAACGTGATTTCTACTCGAGCTTTAGCTTGCCCCGCGAGTGTACCAATTTGAGGTTCATGCAGTTTCATGCGTAGCGATGTCGGACTTACCGGGTGCAAGCCCCCAGTTAACGGAGACAGTTCGGCCTCCCACACGGGCGGGTTCCGAGCATGAGCACTCAGAAGACAGGAAAAGCAAACCGTCGGACATTTGTAGCGGAATTCTTCGCCTCCTGAACGAGCTACTTGAATCAAAGGCACATTTCAGAGAAATGGTAGGAAGCGAGGCAGTTTCGTTAACGCGCACTCCCTTGTGTCGCGATAATCAGCTGCGGCTGAATTTGGCCGTGCCAAGGTTTGAAGGGTACGCCGATAAGAAATCTGTGTGCGTTTTTCTTTATGAAATCGACGATTATCAGATGGCAATGGCAATTTCGGACAGCGCTCTGGTCACGCGTGTGCTTCCCGTAGCTTTGGTAGGTTCCGCAGCAACCTGGAGGCGTAGACAGCGGCCGTTCACAACAAAGCAGGATTTTATAGACCGTTTTTGAGAAGAGTTTTTGCCGCCTGACTATGACATCCGTATGAAAGACGAGCTTTGCACCAAGACGCAAGGCGAAAACGAGGGTTTGCTAGAGTTTTTGAGCAGTTTTCAAGAGCTGCATGAGCGGGCAGATCCTGCAGTTCCGGAACCAGAGAATGTGGCTCATGCTATACATCGGTGCCATCCAAGGTACCAGCCATATCTCCGGCGTCGCCAGTTCGCGGACTTCGATGACATCGCTAGAGAAGCATCCCGCATCGAGGCATCTTTCCTGGCGGAGCTCCAGTACAAACCACCTCCCACTGCAGAGACTTGCCTTGAGCCGTCCTGTGCGTGGCCTGGATCATCGGCAGCACGCAGCCTGGAGACGCCAGGCTGCCGTACGGGGGCTGGCGACTTGCACGGAGTCACAAGCCCTGATGCGTCTACTCAGGTGACGAGCCGATTTCATGGGGCGACGGGTCAGACGGGGCCCCGTGTCTTCTTGCCATACGCAGGCGCTGGTACCCCTTGTGTGGCAGCAGTTGGGACACCCCACGTCAAAGCGCGCAAATCCCGGAGATCTCCTACAGCGGCTGCCAGCTACCATTCACCTACGGGTGCAGCGTGGGTGTCACCATCGGGTGCAACGTGGAAGTCACCTACGGGTGCAGCGGGGGTGTCACCACCGGGTGCAACGTGGACGTCACCTACGGGTGCAGCGTGGGTGTCACCACCGGGTGCAACGTGGACGTCTCCTACCAGTGCAGCGTGGGTGTCACCACCGGGTGCAACGTGGGTGTTACCACCGGGTGCAACGTGGGTGTCACCACCGGGTGCAACGTGGGTGTCACCATCAGGTGAGAAGCGGGCGTCGCCCTCGGGCACAACTTGTCCTCCGATTCGAAGATCCAGGACAACACAGGGGAGGGTGTTTTGGTCATCGCACCATCCAGCGGTCAGGCCGCACAGACGTGGCCAACCACCGGGAGAGCTGATCCAGTCGCTACGTTTCCTGCCTGAATCGAACCAGGTGCCACAGACCCAGGTGTCTTCGACACAGGTACCATTGTCACCACCGGCTATGTATGAGGCAGACCCCGAGAAGCCCTACAAACACTCGGTGAGTGCAGTCCCGTCAACTTCTTTTGAGGAAAGCCAACCAGACAAGACCCCGCTGGTCTTGGTCAAAATGGCCGGACTGGAGCTTCCAGCCCTTTTAGACACAGGGTCTACAGTGTCAGTCTTCGGCGATCAGGTGAAAAATTCCTGCGAGACAAAATGTGTCCGGTTGCGGAGTGTAAACACTAACCTTCGTATGGCGTCGACTCACATAGTACCCGCAACCTCAGCAGCCCGCCTAACAGTTGCTATAAATGGTCGAAAGATTAGACAGCGTTTCTTACACCTCCCCGGACTATCCTGGCCAGTCATACTAGGCCGTAACTTCATAGTGAAGGCAGGAATCGTGATAGATCTCAGTAAGGGAACCTACCGGTATGACACCGGTACAGAAGCATTTCAGTTCAAGACTAAGGCCGCTGAGCCACAGTCACAGTTGCTTGCCACGAACGGCCATTCGGCCAATATCACAGGCTCTGGTATTCTAACCGTTTTGAATTCCGTCACGGGGTCACCAGCGGAAAAAAGCAGAATCAAGACAATGCTCAGGACCTTTGCAGCAATGTTCACGGAGGCTCCGGGGAAGGCCAATGTACTAACCCACAGGATTGACACCGGCGATGCTCGTCCTATCAGATTCAATCCAAGGCCCTTGAGTGTCCACAAGCGAGCGCTGCTGGATGGGGCCCTCGACGAAATGGTGGCTACCGGTGCGGTGAGACCATCAAAAAGCCCCTGGGCGTTTCCTGTTGTTCTCGCGCCTAATAAGGATGGAACAGCACGGTTGTGTGTCGATTATCGACGTCTGAATGCTGTGACAGTGCGAGACTCTTACCCTTTCCCGTCTGTTGACTCTGTCATGTACTCACTTGGGTCAGCAAAATTTTTTACAACTCTTGACTGCAGTAGGGGATTTCTGCAAATCCCGATTGACCACTGCGACATTGAGAAAACGGCTTTCACTTGCCACCGCGGACTGTTCGAATTTGTGCGATTGCCTTTCGGGTTGTGCAATTCACCTGCTACTTTTCAACGGGTAATGGATATTGTGCTCGGAGACGCTAAATTTAACTACGCTATGGCCTACATGGATGACGTAGTAGTGTTCTCAGAAAGCTTAGAAGAGCACCTCCGTCATCTAACGAAGGTCCTTCAACGAATGCAGAAGGCGGGCATCGCCATTAACCCCGGCAAGGTTCGGTTGCTGACAAGCACAATCAATCTTCTTGGGTTCATTGTGGAACAGGGCACAGTTCGCCCGGATGAAGAGAAGCTTCAAGCCATTCTGCAGCGCCCCCCGCCAACCAACATAAAGAGCCTCCAGCGTTTCTTGGGCATAGTGGGATTCTACCGCCACTTCATCCCGAACTGCGCTGACCTGGCGCGACCCCTCCATCAGCTCCTCCGGAAGGGTGCCCGCTGGTCATGGACAGAAGCCGAGCAGGGATCATTCCGTTCACTGTCTGCAGCCATCGCGGATACTGCACGCCTGCGGCTTCCAGACCTTAACCGGCCATTCACGGTACAAACGGATGCAAGTGAGTACGGAATTGGGGCGGTATTGCTTCAAGAACATCAAGGAAAGCTTTGCCCATTGGCGTTTGCTAGTCATACACTGACGGCACCGCAAAGGAACTATACTGTGACAGAGAAAGAGTGTCTCGCGATTGTGTTTGCCCTCAAGAAATTTGACATGTATTTGGATGGCGCAGAATTCACTATTCAGACCGACCACCAGGCCCTATCCTGGCTTTCGAGGTTGCAAAATCCAGCTGGCCGTCTGGCCCGCTGGTCACTCGCTCTCCAAAAGTATAATTACAGGGTAGAATACAGAAGAGGCACTTTCAACAAAGTGGCCGATGCCCTGTCACGAGCTCCACTTCCGGGCGAGGGAGAGCGAGCACACGCGGTCCATGCTGTGACAGCTCCTGCCGACACCTGGGGCACACTGGTGTCCCGTCAACAGCTCCTTGACGCTCAGCTTTCAGACGACCAGTGCAACCAGACACGCCAAAGCCTGAACAGCGCCAGCCCTGTAGGGAGCCGGGCGCTTAACGGAAGCTATGACAGCTACGTGGAAGCAGAAGATGGTTTGATCCTGCGGTATATACCTGCTGCGGACACCGACAGTGGTGAGTCCGCATTTCGTGTGGTCGTTCCTAAGGGCCTACGTAAGCATTTTCTAGGGTACTTCCACGATACACGCCTCGCAGGTCACAGCGATGGCAAGAAAACATATGACAAATTGTGTCGCGTTGCAACATGGCCCCGCATGAGAAGGGATGTCCTGACATTCGTCCGCACTTGTCATACCTGCCAGACCTTCGAAGCCAAGGGGAGGAAAACTACCGGGCCTCATGCAACCTGTAGAGAGCCGATACCCATGGAAAATTGTAGCTTGCGACATAATGGGTCCCTATCCCAGATCAGTGAAAGGGAATCACTACTTGTTAGTAATTACTGATCATTTATCGAAATGGGTAGAATTGTATCCCCTGAGTAGGCTAGACTCGAAAATAATTTGGCATAAGCTACTAGAAACATTCACTCGCTTTGGTTTCCCAGCTCAGCTTATCACTGATAATGCCACGTATTTCACCGGTAGGATATTCACTGCCACTTGCAAAGTTCTTGGCGTGCAGCACAAAAAGACTACGCCCTACCATCCTGAAGCAAACATTACAGAGCGAGTGAATCGAAATCTCAAGACTATGATGGTGGCATTCACGGAGCGGCACAAGGACTGGGACGCTCGTATCCAGGAGATGGCCTTCGCCACAAGAACCACGGTAAACCGGTCAACAGGTTTTATGCCAGCGGCCATTCTCCTTGGTCGTGAGCTCAGGTTCCCTATTGAGCATGCTCTGAATGGCTCTGATTTACCGGGTCTTAGCCATTCTAAATTTGCTCATGATCTTTCCAGCTGCTTGGCCGAGACTCTGAAGGAGGCAAGGGAAAACCTGTACCTTGCCCGCCTGGAACACTGTAACCAGTACAACAAGGGAAGGCGACCTTTGGAATTCACAGTCGGCGACAAAGTCCTTCGCCGCACGCACCCACTAAGTGATGCAGCAAAAGGGTTTGCTGCTTCTCTCGCTCCACGATGGACTGGCCCTTACACGATAACAAAGCGCGCGTCTCGGCTTTCTTACTTTATTCGCCATGTGCAGGGTGGTCGAGAAGCCGGACCAGTCAACGTGGCCGATCTCCGAGCTTACCACGGCCGTCCACTAGCCACATAGAACCACTTGACCTACCAGGCACTACGGGTACCCACGCTCGGCGGATACCTCCAAGCATGCGCCCGCCAGCAGCAGTACCAGTTCCGTCCTTATCCCGCGTTATTTTTGTTTTACACGTCGGGAGGTGTCCCGTCTTGAGAGGGGGGGAGTGTGGGGCCCCACAGCCCCTTTTAGCGTTTCGAACCGCGCGCGCTTTTTTCTGTTTGTGGTGGTGTCCGCGCGGGCAGCGCGAGTACGCATGAGCGACCTGCCCGGAGCGGGGACGGCATGTTATCGGCGCGAGACAGAGGGTAGATAAGCGCGTTGGAAGCAGGGCTCGGGGCTTTTCGTCGGGCGGCCGGCCAGAGAAGGGCGGCGTGGCCGCGTCCCAAGCCGGCGGGATGTACACGGACGACGGAGCGGAGTCCTGCGAGGCGAAGACGGAAGCGGCGCCTTCAAGGAAGCCTTAGGAGTCTTAGCGTGAGTGCTGCCACGCGAGTAGCAATGTTTTTGTACCGTGATCAACGCTTTGGCCCTATTACTCGCCCTATCCGCGCCGTAGTGTGTTTTGTGTTGTCGCGGTGAAGCCCTGACCCTTGTTCCGTTTTATTCTGCATAGTCCATTGTCGCGAACTTCGACGGCATGTTTCCAGCGCAGTTTTGACCAATGCTGTTTCGTTTCTATTTTATACTTTTCTGTTGATCCGGAATAAACCGGTGTTTTTAAGAAGGACTTGGTTTTCGCTCGTCGGGCGAGACCATCGCTCGCGAACCCGTATTCTAGAAGGCGGAGCCTTCAATATATATATATATATATATATATATATATATATATATATATATATATATATATATATATATTGTTACGACGTTTATTTAGACAGATCTTAGACAGATGCTGGAGAATAGCACACAAGAGCGGGGCAGAACCAGCTTCCTCCTCTTCTACTTATCCCGCCAAACCTCATCTTCCTTCAGTAAGGACCGCGGGAAGTGCGTGACGCTGCCCCCTTCGCAGAGGATGCCCGCCGGGCGAGTCAAAGTTCGTCACGTTGATAGAAGGGCTTCATGCGGGCCACGTGGACTACTTGAGTCTTCCGAGAACGACGCCCTTGGGTGGTCACGCGAGAGACTACAAAGTTTACTGCGCTGAGGCGTTCCAATACAACGAAAGGGCCAGTATAGTGGTGCAACAGTTTCTGGCACAAGCCGCGCTTACGCAACGGCGTCCAAAGCCACACCAAGTCAGCAGGGATATAATTAACATCTTGATGACGTTTGTCGTAGCGTTGCTTGTAGCGTTCCTGGGAGGCTAGAGTGCGAAGTCTAGCGAGTCAAAGAGAGAGTATGCGCTAGTGAAGTTTCAGCAGGGAGTGAGAAAGGCAGAAACGTGTCCAAAGTTCTTCGTGGAGGTCGTGCATAGAGAAGAAAAAAACGGACTGTAGCCTGTCGTTTCGTGCTTAGCAGTGTTAAATGCGTATGTTATAAACGGAAGGACTTCATCCCAGTTTTTGTGGCGGGAGTCGACATACATTGCGAGCATATTGCTAAGCGTCCGATTGGTGCGTTCGGTAAGACCGTTTGTTTGTGGGTGGTAAGGAGTTGAATGGCGAAAATGGGATGAGCAGATGCGAAGAAGTTCTACAACTTCTGCCGTAAACTGTCGGCCACGATCGCTTATTAACACACGAGGAGGCCCATATCGAAGAATGATAGACCGTAGGAGGAACGCCGAGACATCAGAAGCAGTGGCTGACGGTACAGCAGCAGTTTCACAGTACCGCGTAAGGTAGTCTACGCACACTATGACCCAGCGGTTTCCGTTGGAGGAACGGGGAAACGGTCCTAGATCAATTCCCGCCTGTTCGAATGGGATTCGTGGTGGCGTTATAGGCTCAAGATGACCCGGTGGTGAGCAGGTTGGGTGCATGAAACGCTGGCACTGGAGGCAGCTGGCCACATAACGTTGAGTAGTTTGACGCATCTTCGGCCAAAAAAAAACGTTCCTTAGCCCTGTGCAATGTCCTTGCGAAACCCAAGTGTCCAGCTGTGGCATCGTCGGGCATTACCCGAAGAACCTGACACCTAAGACTTGTAGGAACTACCAGAAGAAGCCGCGCGCCTACTAACGAGTAGTTCTTCCTGTATAGTACACCGTCACGAATGCAGAATGAGGTCGTAGGGTTCTGGGAACTTGCTGCCTCAAAAAGCGGCGCCAACTCGTTGTCGCGCCGCTGCGCAATCTTGAATTCACCAACATCAGGAAAACTTGTAGAGATAGCAGCTATATATTCATCCAAGGCCTCATTGTCGCAATCAGTAGTTTCAAGTGGCAACCGTGACAAGCAGTCAGCATCACCGTGCTTACGACCACTCCTAAAAGACACAGTAAAATTGAATTCTTGAAGGCGCAAAGCCCACCGCGCAAGGCGTCCACAGGGGTCACGAAGGTTTACAAGCCAACATAAGGAATGATGGTCCGTCACAATTTTAAATGCACATCCATAAAGATATGACCTAAACCGTTGCACACCGAATACAACAGCTAAGCATTCCTGTTCAGTTACTGTGTAATTACGCTCAGCCTTGCTCAAAGAACGGCTTGCATACGCAACGACATGTTCATCGCCATTGTGGCGCTGTATGAGCACAGCAGAACATCCGCCTCGCATGCAAGAGGACCGGGGTTCAAATCCCGGTGCCGCGCAATTCTCCACCGGATGACAAAAAAAAAAAAAAAATCCGCGTGTCGATGGAATTGCATATACAGGTTTGGGGTGCGACCTGATGCCGGTGAACACCTCCGGCAACGCACTCCCTCACCAGAACAGGAGTTGGCCACCCTGGTGCAGTAATTGGCCACAACCTCCTATGATAAGCTCCATAAAACCCCGGCCCTCAGTCACCAGCGGCTGCGGAACAACTGACCACGGCGGCGGTCAGACCTGTGACGCAGCAGGGGGTGCTAAGAAAGCCTGGCTCCGCTGGACAGGCCGCCATTGGAAACTGACCCTGGCAACGTTTAATGCTAGAACCCTAGCTAGTGAAGCTAGTTTAGCAGTGCTGTTAGAGGAACTAGAGGGCATGAAATGGGATGTCATAGGGCTTAGTGAGGTTAGGAGGCCGAATGAGGCATATACTGTACTGAAGGATGGGCATGTACTGTGTTATCGAGGTTTACCAGAGAGGCGACAACTAGGAGTAGGTTTCCTTGTCAATAAGTATATAGCGGGTAATATAGATGAATTCTATAGTATTAATGAGAGGGTTGCAGGCATCGTAATTAGGCTTAATAAGCGGTATAAACTGAAGGTTGTACAGGCCTATGCACCTACATGTAGTTATGATGACCAGGCAGTTGAAAGCTTCTATGAAGATGTAGAATCGGCAATGCGAAAAGTAAAGACGCAGTATACTGTACTAATGGGCGACTTCAATGCCAAGGTAGGGAAAAAACAGGCAGGAGGCAAGGCAGTAGGTGACAATGGCATTGGTTCTAGGAATAGCAGGGGGGAGTTACTAGTTGAGTTTGCAGAGCGCAATAACTTACGAGTCATGAATACCTTCTTCAGCAAACGGAAGAACCGAAAATGGACATGGAAAAGTCCTAACGGAGAGACTAAAAATGAAATCGACTTCATAATGTGTTCAACCCCCGCCATTGTGCAGGATGTAGAGGTAATCGGGAAAGTTCGATGTAGTGACCACAGGATGGTGAGGTCCCGAATTAGCCTAAATCTGAAGAAGGAACGCAATGGATTAGTAAGAAAGAAACCCATCAACGAATTAGCGGTGAGGGGGAGGGCAGAAGAGTTCAGGATCTCGCTACAGAATAGGTATTCAGCTCTAACTGAGGATGGCGACATTACCCTAGAGGCAAGGAACAATAATTTCAGAGATATCATTACTGAGTGCGCGGTAGAAGTAGGCGGTAGGATAGTTAGAGAGGATACCGGTAAGCTATCTAAGGAGACGAAAGATTTGATTAAGAAACGGCAGAGTATGAAAGCTTCCAATCCAACAGACCAGATCGAATTGGCCGCGATATCAAAGCTAATCAATAAGCGCAAGGTGGCCGATATAAGGAAGTATAACATGGAGAAAATTGAGCATGCTGTAAAGAACGGGGGAAGCCTTAAAGCGGTAAAGAAGAAATTGGGCATAGGCAAAAACCAGATGTATGCGATAAGGGACAAGGCGGGCAACGTCATCACTAATATGGACAAGATAGTCAAAGTAGCCGAGGAGTTCTATACAGATCTCTACAGTAGCCAAAGTAGTCAGGACCATAATGAGATTGGCGGTAGGGAAAAACAGTCAGACATTCCACCAGTGACGAAGGACGAGGTCAAGAAAGCACTAGAAACTATGAAAAGGGGGAAATCAGCTGGAGAGGATCAGATAACTACAGATTTGCTGAAGGACGGGGGGGATATCGTGCTAGAAAAACTGGCCACCCTGTATACGCAGTGCCTGGTGTCATCGACGGTACCGGAAGCATGGAAGAATGCAAACATTATCCTCATTCACAAGAAAGGGGACTCTAAGGACCTTAAAAATTACAGACCAATCAGCTTACTGTCTGTTACGTATAAGGTATTTACTAAAGTAATCGCTAATAGAATCAGGACAACCTTAGACTGCAATCAAGCAAAGGATCAAGCAGGGTTTCGGAAACGGTACTCTACTATCGATCATATCCATACCATCAATCAGGTGATAGAAAAATGCGCGGAATATAACCAGCCCTTATACATAGCATTCATTGATTATGAAAAAGCATTTGACTCAGTTGAAACCTCGGCGGTGATGCAGGCATTGCGAAATCAGGGGGTAGACGAGCCGTACGTGAAAGTGCTGGAAGATATATATAGTGGCTGCACAGCAACCATAGTTCTGCATAAAGAAAGTAACAAAATTCCCATAAAGAAAGGTGTTAGGCAAGGAGACACAATCTCCCCAGTACTATTCACAGCTTGTTTAGAGGAAGTATTCAGAGACTTGGAATGGGAACAGTTAGGGATAAGGCTAGATGGAGAATACCTCAGTAATCTGCGATTTGCTGATGACATTGCCTTGCTAAGCAACTCGGGAGATGAACTGCAAATAATGATTGATGACCTAGACAGGAAAAGTAGAAAGGTAGGCTTGAAAATCAATATGCAGAAGACTAAGATAATGTTCAACAGCCTCGGGAAGGAACAGGAGTTTACATTAGGAAGCAAAATACTGGAAGTAGTAGGCGAATATATCTACTTAGGACAGGTAGTAACCGCAGATCCGGACCATGAAAAGGAAATAACAAGAAGAATAAGATTGGGATGGAGCGCATTTGGCAAGCACTCGCAGATTATGACTAGCAGCTTACCGGTATCGCTCAAGAGGAAAGTATACAACAGTTGCATCTTGCCTGTACTCACCTATGGGGCTGAAACGTGGAGGCTAACCAAGAGAGTTCTAATTAAGTTGAGGACAACCCAGAGGGCTATGGAACGAAAAATGGTAGGGGTAACATTAAGAGATAGAAAGCGTGTAGAGTGGGTCAGAGAAATAACTCAAGTTAACGACATTCTAGTGGAAATTAAGAAGAAGAAATGGACATGGGCAGGACATGTAGTGCGAAGAGAGGATAACCGATGGTCGCTGAGGGTAACAAACTGGATTCCAAGGGAAGGAAAGCGTAGCAGGGGGCGGCAGAAAGTTAGGTGGGCGGATGAGATTAAGAAGTTCGCAGGGGTCAAGTGGATGCAGCTAGCACAGAACCGGGTTAAGTGGAGAGATATGGGAGAGGCCTTCGCCCTGCAGTGGGTATAATCAGGCTGATGATGATGATGATGATGATGATGATGAGCACAGCACCAATTCCAACTGCACTGGCGTCAGTGTGAAGTTCTGTTGGAGCTGATGGACAGAAGTGACGTAGTTCTGGTCCTGATGTCAAAATAAACTTTAACTGACGAAAGGCGGAGTCACAATCGGCAGTCCACTTGAAAGGCACATCTTTTTGCAGAAGACAAGTAAGGGGATATGCTAGATCAGCAACCTTCGGAACAAAACGCCGAAAGTAGGAGCAAAGCCCCAAAAAACTCCTGAGCTGTTTCAACGACTTCGGCGGTTTAAAACAAGTGACAGCTTCGATCTTTTTCGGATCAGGCCTGATTCCATCCTTGTCTATGAGATGTCCAAGTACCACAGTCTAGCGTTCTCCAAAACGACATTTCTTGGAATTGAGTACCAGACCAGCTTTCTCAATACACTCCAAGACAACCTCTAATCGACTGTTGTGTTCATGAAAAGCTTTCCCGAATATCACTACATCGTCCAAATAACACATACAAATGTGCCACTTCAGCCCACGCAAAACTGTATCCACGAATCTTTCGAACGTGGCTGGAGCGTTACATAATCCAAACGGCATCACATTAAATTCATACAGCCCGTCTGGGGTGATGAATGCCGTCTTTTCTTTATCTTCCGGGTGCATGGGGATCTGCCAATAGCCTGATTGCAGGTCAACAGAGGAAAAATAGGAGGCGCAATGTAAGCAATCAATGGCGTCATCAATACGTGGCAGGGGATACATGTCCTTCTTGGTAACAGTATTCAGACGTCGATAATCAACACAAAATCGCCATGTGCCATCTTTCTTTTTGACTAGAATCACAGGGGCAGCCCACGGACTAGATGATTCCTGAATGATGCCATTATGCAGCATGTCACGAACTTGTTCTTCGATTGTTTGGCGCTCTGATGGGGATACATGATAAGGCTTCTGGGGGATTGGATCAGCAGTTCCTGTATTGATTCGGTGCTGAGTACGGGAAATGGGAATCCGTGGTGGCGAGTCCCGAGAGAAATCGAAAACCGCAGTATGTTTCGCCAGAACTTCTACTAAACTGTGACGGTGACTTGTTGGCAGGGATTTGTTAATCATGGCCAGAAATTTTGTCTCATCTTCTTCTGAGCATGCGGTAGGCTGGGAATTGTCTGTGCTGAGCACGGCCACTGATTTAAAAGTGTGTTCGTCAAAGTTGGCAAGTTTTAGACCACGTGGTAATACAACAGGTTCGTTAGAGCAGTTAGTCGTCCACAAATAAGAATGGCCATTCATGACTGAGATGATGCAGCGGGGAATCAGAATACTTTCTTCGCGCAGTTGAGGGTGAGTCGTTCAACCACAGCGTCGAACGCATCACTGGCACAGCTGGAACTAACAACTCGTATAAACTCTGCTGACATTGCAGGAATGACTATGTCTTCCGAAACCGAAAGCGTGCTAGGATGGGTCCGCGAATTTTCACGCAAAGCAGATTCAATTCGAGTGCTCACAGAAATGTCTCCATTGCGAAAGTCGAGAGTGGCCCCACATTGCTCCAGAAAATTGAGTCCAAGAATTACGTCATGCGTTGATCGAGTAAGTACTGCGAATTCAGTTCGAAATGTGTGGCCGGCGATAACAAGATTCACGGAACAGACTCCGAGTGGTTGAAGCGGTTCGCCACCAACACCACATAATGTTGTCGCACTATCCCAAGCAAACATAATTTTACGACCAAGGCAGTTTTTAAAAGCGAGACTTATAATAGAAATAGTTGCATCTGTGTCCAACAACGCCATAGCACGTACACCGTCCACAAACACTTCAATTCGGTTTTTTAACATCAAGATGGGCAGAGGCATGGGTAAGCTAGAATCTTTTGCGACCTCACCTCCATCGGCCGCACTCACTAGTTTCCCGGAGGTGGCGACCGTCGTCGGGGAGAAGGGGATTGTGTTAGGCGCCGAGAGGGTGGTGTCAGGCTACGGTCAGAGGCCGGTGATTCGTTTCGGTTCAGCACCATTCTGCGTTCTTGTCGGCTAGCTGTTGATCTGTACTCATTCCGGCCAGGTGTTCTTCTATATGAATCATCATTGTCAGCAGGAAGCCTTGTACCGGAGTTCACCCACTGTCGGCGATACTGCTGGTACGGACGACGGTTGCGGCAAAAGCGGGAAATGTGGCCGATCATTCCACAGGCATAACACACTGGCGGCTCACGTTCATTCGATGAATAAGGTTTGTCGTCGCTTGTATCAAACGTTTCATGCTCTGGATGTGGTCGACGAGGAGGACGAGAGTGCTCGCTGTTGTAGGCGTTGATGTTGAGAGGCTGGGTGTTCGGGCGATGAGCAGCAGAGCATCGGGTGTCCGAAGGAGACATAACAGAGGGAGCACAACCGTTAGAAGATGGGCTGTCTGACGAAGAGGTGCTCCTGTAGACGGGTGTGACGTGGCCCCCAATATCTTGATGCCTCCGAAGCTCTTCGCGGATGATCTGGCGAATTGTATCTGCCAGGCTTGTCGTTTCAGACACATCCACACTAGCGACAGTTGTCACATTAGGCAGCCGACCAAACTTCGGAATGATACGGCGTCGCTTCAAAGATTCAAACGTGCGGCAGTGTCGTGTTACATCAGCGGTGGTATTGAAATCCTCCTTGCAGATGAGAAAGTTGTACACATCTTGCGCTATTCCTTTGAGGAGGTGGCCCACTTTGTCTTCTTCTGTCATTCGGTCATCAACTATTCTGCATAGCTTGAGGACTTCTTCTATGTAAGCTCTAAAAGTCTCCCCGGTATTTGCGCTCGCTGAGCCAGAGTCTGTTCTGCGCTCTTTTTTCGAGCATCGGCATCGCCGAATCCCGCACTCATTTCTTCCATGAAGCGATCCCAGGTGGTAAGGGATGCTTCATGATTGTCAAACCATGTTAGAGCAGTTTCTTCAAGAAAGAATACCGCATTCGCCAGCTTTGTATTCGCATCCCAGCGGTTGTATTTGCTCACCCGATTATAGTGGGTGAGCCAGTCATCCACGTCTTCCCCAGGCTTGCCATAAAAGTGTCGGGGTTCCCGATAAGGCTGTGGGATGGTCGGTTGTGCTGCTGGCATGGGCGGCGTTAAAACATCTGCTTGCACCATCTCCGTCCGTGGGGGGGTAGCCCAGCAATTCTTCTGCTCCGGCGAAGTAGGAGAGGTTCCGTGGTGATCTTAAGCCCGCAAACTCCACCACACTTGTTACGACGTTTATTTAGACAGATCTTAGACAGATGCTAGAAAATAGCACACAAGAGCGGGGCAGAACCTGCTTCCTCCTCTTCTACTTATCCCGCCAAACCTCATCTTCCTTCAGTAAGGACCGCGGGAAGTGCGTGACAATATATATATATATATATATTATAGTGTGGTAATCTTTGTCTTCATAGCCACTGCCATGCATCGCGTGCTGACACACTCGAGGACGAAGAAGTTGGTCGCTGCTTTGCTGATTCGCCACGCCGGACGCTCCGCAGCGAGTTCCTCCTGAGCGGCTGGATCCATCTGGGTTTACGGAATAAACACACCCTTGCAATTGGTGCAGGTGCTGCGGGTACGTTCCCGTCCACCCTGGAGCTAAGAAGCCGCACATTGCCATCTGCTTCCACCATGCCGGATGATACTGCCTCAACATCGCCGTCCCTCCCAACCACGGTCCTGTGTTCTGGAAGCATGACTCGTGCCTCTTCAGTGGCACGGCCGATCAAGACGTCGACGATTGGTTGTCGGCATACGAGCGTATCAGTACTTACAACCGATGGGACGACACTACCAAATTAGGTAACGTAATCTTTACTTGACTGATGTGGCGAACCTCTGGTTTCGCAACCATAAGGTAGACTTGCCACCTTGGGCTGCATTTAGGAATTTTGTGGAAATGCTCGGCCGCCCAGCAGTTCGCAAGCTCTGAACAGAACAACGCTTGCGCGAGTGCACTCAGCAGGCCGAAGAGTCGTTTCCCAGTTACATAGAAGACATCGTTGACCTGTGCAAGCGTGTCGACCCCTTAATGTCCGAAGCGGATAAGATAGAAAACATCATAAAAGGCACATCTCACGACGCGTGCGAGATGCTATGGGTGAAAAATCCTGCCACAGTCAGTGACGTAATCAAACTTTGCCAGAGCTACGACGTGCTTCGTAAGAAGCGCGCTTCTACCCGGCGGTCCGGTGTTAGAGACGACACCACCTCTGCACTAGCTCTGGGCGGTTCTACTCCATCAGAGCACAGCCCTTTGATTGAACAAATCAAAGCCTTCGTTCGAGAAGAGGTCACCCGCCAGCTATCACTGGTCCCTCAGTTACAAGATATTGGCCGCCTTGTTCCTGACATGGCTCCCTCTTTGGACCCTACCATACGGCGTGCCGTGCAAGACCATATCGCTGATGTCCTTCCACCCAGTTCCGTGCTCCCGATCAGCCCAGTGCTGCAGACCAGCCCAGTGCCAGCGCAAGTAACGGCACCACTAACGTAGGCCCAAGTTGCGGCCAGGCCGCTAATGCCATCAGGACCTCTTTCTTACCAGGCCGCTCCTTCTAACCTTCCTTCGCCTTTGGCTGGGTCTGCATTCAATGTCCCTATTCCCAAGGTACGCCAACGCCCTATGAACCCTTGGCGTACCGCGGACAACCGGCCAATCTGCTACTCTTGTGGGCTGCCGGGTCATGTCGCACGACTTTGCCGCCAACGCCTTCCATCTCCTCGCCCTAACCTTTGAACTACTCTTACAATACCGACCAGCCCTCGCTGAGATCTCCACCCGGTTCCGACTTCGTATCTCGCGACAATCAAAGATATACCACTCGCTGATCATTTTCCCCTCGTCGCCGTTCGCCATCTCCACTACGACATTCTACCGGCACTGTTGAGGGAAACCAGCAGTCGCAGTTCCCGGGGCAAGAACTGCGCATGGTTCGAACTCTTAAAGTCCTCCGTGTTCTCCCACTGACGTAATACGAGTATTTGTCGGCGGCGTCGCAATACTCGCTCGTGTCGACACTGGCGCTGCCGTACCCGTCATCAGTGAAGCTCTTTGTCCGTCGTCTGCGCAAGGTGACCACCGCGCTTTCTTACTTATCGCTTCGCACCGCCTCATCACAGTGCATTCATTCATCAGCGGCGTGCACGGCCCGTGTTCTCATCGAAGACGTCTTGTACACCATCGAGTTTATTGTACTGTCTCACTGCTCACACGACATCATCCTGGGCGCCGATTTCCTTTCCATTCATCGTGCCGTTATTGACTGCGCCCGCGCGGAAGTTTCCTTTTTACCTCTTTGTGGTACCGTCTTGTGTGAAGTCCCTACCCAGTCTGCAAAACACTTGTCGTCAATGACACATACATTCCTCCATTTTCTGCTGCCCTCGTTCCACTCTCCTGCGAAAGCGTTACTAGTTCGACTGTCTTCTTCACACCTTCCGACGCCGCTTCAGGCCATCCCTGCCTCCTGCTCCCATTTGCTGTTCTGAAGTTCGAAGGCAATGTGCATCACAAATTCATTTTCATGCCCGCCCGTCCTGCTACGCGGCGAGTGTCTCGGTCGTATTGAAGAACTTGATCCTGCTCTTATAAATACTCTTCCTGCCACAACTACTTCATTAGACGTTAATGTTCTCAGCTCCTGCGATATACTGACCGATTCGACCCCACCCGATGTTCTTCAAGCTATTGACGCAAATCTTCCACTCACACAACGCGATCAACTCGCCGCTCTTCTGCAGAACTTCACTTCTGCCTTCGACCTTCCTCACACCGCGCTGGGTCGCACGTCTATCGTTACGCACACAATCGACACTGGTACAAACGCACCTTTACGACAGCGTCCCTATCGCGTGTCGGCCTCTGAGCGCCAAGTCATTGCTGATAACGTGGACGACATGCTTCGCCGGGGCGTCATACAGTCACCTAACAGTCCATGGGCTTCTTCGGTTGCTTTGGTCACTAAAAAAGATGGTTCCATCCGGTTTTGCGTCGATTACCGAAGACTAAACAAAATCACGCACAAAGATGTCTATCTTCTGCCGCAAATCGACGACGGCTTGGACAGGGAGCCGAGTATTTATCCGCTTTGGATTTGCGCTCCGGCTACTGGCAGGTACCGATGGCTGATGATGACCACTCGAAAACTGCCTTTATAACCCATGATGGCTGATACGAGTTCAACGTTATGCCCTTTGGCCTTTGTAATGCCCCAGCTTCTTTCGAGCACCTAGTGGACACTGTTCTTCGTGGACTCAAGTCGCAGACCTGTCTTAGTTATCTAGATGACATCGTAGTTTTCTCTACCGACTTTTCTTTTCACCTTCTCCGCCTAAAGCATGTCCTGACGTGTCTCGCCGATGCTGGGCTTCAGTTGAATTTGAAGAAGTGGCACTTTGCCGCTCGAAAACTCACAATTTTAGGCCACGTAGTCTCTAAGGACGGCATTTTTCCCGACCCCACCAAACTTCGCGCAGTTGCAGAGTTCCCGAAGCCAACCTCCCTGAAGCAGCTTCGGAGCTTTATCGGTCTCTGCTCCTACTTTCGACGCTTCATCTTGAACTTCGCCTCTATCAATGCTTCTCTGACCCGGCTCCTTGCCAGCAGGTCCGACCTTTCCGCCTGGACTCCAGCCTGCGATAAAGCCTTCGACACTTTACACCGCCTTTTGGTTTCGCCTCCCATTCTACATCACTTTGATCCGACTGCGCCTACGGAGATCAACACTGATGCCAGCGGTATCGGGCTCGGTGCCGTCCTTACACAACGTAAGCCTGGTTACAGCGAGTATGTTGTGGCATACGCCAGCCGAACATTGACGAAAGCAGAGTCCAATTATTCAGTCACCGAAAGGGAATGTTTGGCCATTATTTGGCCATCGGAAAATTTTGTACCTATGTGTATGGCCGGCCGTTTTATGTTGTGACCGATCACCACGCTTTGGGCTAGCTGGCCTCTCTGAAAGACCCATCCGGTCGCCTTGCTCGCTGGGCTCTCCGCCTCCAGGAGTATGACATCCATGTCATTTATCGATCAGGTCTGAAGCATACGGACGCGGATGCTCTTTCCCGCTCGCCGTTGCCAAGTGATACCTCGTCTGACCACGTCTGTGCTTATGATTTGTCGACTCTTGCCACTGTCGACATGGCTACCGAGCAGCGGAATGGCCCCTGGATCAATGCCCTTTGGATTTTCTCTCAAGTCCTACTCCCGGTCATTCATCCAAAGCACTCGTCCGTCAAGCCCACCACTTCTCCATTCGTGACGGTCTTCTCTGTCGCCGCAATTATTTCCTTGACGGACGGAAGTGGCGTCTAGTCATCCCGCGTCATCTCCGTGCCGACATTTGTGCTGCGTACCATGGTTACCCATATATGTGCTCAAGGTGGCGTATTGAAAACCTACACGCGCCTACGTCTGCGATTTTACTGGCGGGGAATGTACCGCTTTGTGCGACATTCCGTGCGCTCTTGCACATCTTGTCAACGCCGAAAAACTCCTCAGAAGTTTCCTGTTTCGTTGCAGCCGTTACCCTCTCCTGCTCGTCCGTTTGACCGGGTTGGCATAGATCTCTATGGCCCTCTTCTACTACTCCCGCTGAAAACCGGTGGATTATCGTGGCAGTAGACCATCTTACTCGTTGCACTGAAACATCACCGTTACCCTCTGCTACTGCAAGAGCCGTCGCTTTGTTCCTTTGTTCCAAAAGAACTGCTCAGTCACCGCGGACGCGTTTTCTTGTCTGACAATCTTGAGGCCCTACTGAAAGAATGCCGCATCATTCATCGCACCGCTCGCAGGGGCATTAGGTTACGGTCATGACTGATCAAGAGCGCGGCACTGAAAAACGGATTCGGTTATCTCGGATGCATCTCGGGCCTTCAAAATGGCGCCGGAACTACGAGAAATATTTTTATTCCGGTTTTGGCTGATAAAAAATTTCTTTACGTAAATGATAGTTTGGTGGGAACAACGTAGCTAGCCGCTTTCCGAGAAATTCAACTTTTGCTTTCATAATTTTTCTTTCAAGCCAAAACGAGAAAAACAGCAAATTCGTGTTTACTCATTACCTTTTGTGGCTGAAGAAATGCTGCAGCTTATCGAAGGCGACTCTCAAAAGCTCTTAACTGGTGTGACTGCGCTAGGGCACAAAGTATTCTTTAATATCGTGGTTACATTTAGATGGGACCCCCGCTATACGGAAGGTTTTGCCATATTTTGCTGTCTATCTTCGCAAGTCGAATAAGGAAAACGGTTTCGCGCACCGATGCACGCAACTGCCTCATTTTGCTCGAAGAATGCTGGCTTTTTGTCCCAATTACTCACTCGCACTGTACGTCTTCAATAAGTCAAAAGAGCCTCATGACACATTTGTCTACACGGAATTTGGGGTCATATTGAAGTGCATGCTTATCCTAACCGTTAACAATGTTTCAAGTCGCCCTTATTATGCGCTGCGTGGCATGGCGGCAATTAATTTTTTACAGATGGGATAAACGACATAACTCTATCACAACTTTTAATTACTAACAAATGTAGTCACACCTTTATTACGATTACCACTTATTAACATTTACTGTCGCGATAATGCAATTCCGGAGGAATTGCCTATATAATCGTTTTGAATTTGAATATTGAACTGAAATTTTAATTGTGTGATTCTAAGAAAAACGACATTTCTTGCTTTAATACAAAGGCAGTAGACAGTTATTATGGATACATATTTCCCGTATAGAGAGAGATGTATATTGGGTTGTTATTTGTGGGAGGAAAGGCATAACATATTCCATGCACTTACGGTTACATTCATGGAATTCCGGAGAGTTGGATAAGAACAAGTGCAATTTTCGAGTTCTGAAATAAAAAACGACGAAGTATAAAATTATTATTTCGCGAGTTTAATTACGCGAGCCATACACGCTACAAGAAAGCGTGTGAATCAGCTTTTCATATCATCCATCAGCTTTTCATATCACTCCATCGAAAACCTTTTGTTCTATCCTCAGAGTACAGCACATACACAGTAATTAGAGCATCAATGTTCTATGAATCTCCTATATTAGGTAGTATACACTGAAGCGTCGTAAGCGATCAAAGGCATATAATATATCGGAAGCATGTGAGAAGATACATTAGACATCATTCCAAGATTGTTATAGAAACAAACTGAATTAACGAACAACGTATAGAATTGTCGTGGTACGTGCACCCGCATGATAAAAATCAAACAGCATATGCTAAAGCCACAAAAAAAGCCATTTAAAGGTTCTGTAAAGGCACGGGATCACGCTTCCGTTTTACAATTTTTTATTAACCCTTTTTCATTGCGAGTTATGCAGGGCAGTTGCCTGCCGTAGAAAACATGCGGAGCTAACAGGCGTTGATTTTACACTATTGCGACATTGCAAGGTCTATATCCATCACGTTCCCCTTTAGGATGATCATCAACCACCTTTTCTGAGTATGAACGATGCGCAGATGTAGTTTTCGTACGCTAAAAACTCAGCTAGGCTAAAGCAGGGTACCTAATAACTAACGCCCTAATAATTGGAAAAATATGCGAGAGGCCTTCGCCCTTCAGTGGGTTTAGTCTCGTGTATGATAATGGTGATTATATATAACCGAGGTAATCATTTACAAGTTGTGCGCATCATCTCAAATTTTCTTTCTTTTGGCTGTTTTGTAAAAGCGCAGTTATGCAATCTACAAAATCATCTTGTATATCAATATTATCTGGTTAGTAAACCAGCAAGCTGAGGCATTATTTCAAGACAATAATTGCACTAAACTATTGTTAATAGTTTTCAATTATATAATGCAGTTAGAATTGTGCAAATATTCCAGAACGTGAATGCCTTCTTAGCATAAAAAACATACCAGCCTTATCATGTTAAAGCAAGTAGCGTAAAAGTGCAACAAGGAAAAAAAAATAAAAGAGCTCCAGTAGAATGATTTCATTGCAAGTAATAACTATCATACGAAGGGATAATATGTTGCAAAATTTTCTGCTAATGATGCCAAAACATTCCTTGTTTCATTGCTCGAGTGGAGAGGCTGTCTAGTGCGGCTAGCTGACAACGAAATATAAAATAAAGATAAAAAACAAATAAGAATATAAGTGAATGATTTCCAAGTTATGGTGCCAACTACCATTATTCTATTTCCCAATCGAACGCGCAAGCATTACGGTACGCAGACGTATTTTAATTCTTTTTATTTAAGGCAACATCGACTAGCCGAGTTATCAAAGGTGAGATAAGTTGAAGTTATTACGCCACCGTATGAAACGTTTAAATTGCTCAATTTTCATAGCGCGGTTACTCACTCTGGTAAACATGATTGATATCTCAACACATCAATTCTCCGTTTGCTATAACCTCCAATATAGCATCGAAGTTCTGTGACATGAATATGTTAAAACAATCACTCTATTACCTGCGGTTCTATTCCAAACTTTTGTATGGTATTCTAGTCTGGAAAACGACGACAAATTGGAACTATGATAGGCTAAAATTGCTGCAAAAGCGTGTCCTCCGCATCTTTGTAAACCACACCGCTACTATTAGATTGCTACCAACACAGCCACTTTTTCTTACCTTTCATGTTTTACCAGCAAATAAAGTCTATTTATGGGTACTGGCACAGCAAATCTATAAAAAGACACTCCACAGTATTTACATTCCTGTCTTGGGGCCTTATGATATTCGTAACCCCAAACGGAAAACCAAGAAATTTAGAACAAATTACGGAAAGCAAGGTTTTGAGTATCAGGTAATAGACCTGCTAAATCACTATGATGTCTATTTTGGATTTCTGTTTGCCGAGAAAGGCGTTCAAACGGCAACTCTGGACAATTTTGTTTTGTGTTGATAGCGTTAAGTAACGTTGATAAATCTGTTTTCTTTTCATTATGCCAATACGAGCGTTTTCTATGTTTGTGTGAAATGAGCTAATGTTTAATGTAAATAATTAAATCGAATTATGCTGCCACAGTCATGCAGTATGAATGTATGCGTGTATTTTTTTTCGCGGCTTTTATGTTCATATTTATGTATTGTACCAGCTTTCTCATGGACTGCCGTAGACTGCTGAGTTTGGTACGGATGCAGAGACCTCGTCAGGCCATCATGCCTTTTGTCTCTGCCACCCGCAGGAAGAAGTGTTTTCATGCAAATAAAAGACCGACCGACCGACCGACCGACCGACCGACCGACCGACCGACCGACCGAGCGACCGACCGACCGACCGACCGACCGACCGACCGACCGACCGACCGACCGACCGACCGACCGACCGACCGACCGACCGACCGACCGACCGACCGACCGACCGACCGACCGACCGACCGACCGACCGACCGACCGACCGACCGACCGACCGACCGACCGACCGACCGACCGACCGACCGACCGACCGACCGACCGACCGACCGACCGACCGACCGACCGACCGACCGACCGACCGACCGACCGACCGACCGACCGACCGACCGACCGACCGACCGACCGACCGACCGACCGACCGACCGACCGACCGACCGACCGACCGACCGACCGACCGACCGACCGACCGACCGACCGACCGATCGACAGAATTTCGCATGAAAAAAATGTTTTACTGGACGCAAAATAAGTGGGAAAAAGAAAATCCTCAGCATCTTTTCTGTCGAAAAGGTTTGTTCGTTTCCTTTCCTTTTAAAGGGAAGATGTAACAGTTTTCAAATTGTCTAAATTCCAGTGGTTCAAAAGAAAGGGACTTGTTATTCATGCCTATCAATTTTTCTTCGTTCTGTCGATAAGAAAACACGAAATCGCTTGTTCAAAACATTCCATGAGCACGCCCTCTTCACTGCCAAGAGCGGCGGGGGCGTGGCGCTGAAAGTTGGAAACGTGTGGATGTGACGTCCATCTAAAAATTCTGGCGGCCGGCTAGGCTGGCTGCCCGTTTTCACGCTTACTTCGCTCGATCCCGCGCTTTAGTGATCGACGAATGAAAGCAACCTGCTGCTGATGCCGTTTGTTTCCTTCGGTTCGGTCGTTCTGTGCTGAAGGTTCGACGTGTTCACCGCTTCGCGGAGTGGCATACCGCACACTTTGAGGCCCTCCTGCTAGTCAGCCTCTTTTGCTCAGTTTTAAAATAAACGTCGTTTGATGTTCGAAAAATATTTTCCTCGTTTCATTAGGAAACACATATTCTTTCGAAGTGACCAGTGGCTATCAGCGCGGCTTTCCGTTGTGAAAAAACCTTAGTGATCCAGGCGACATGGTGCTTTATAGTTTCCTCGAGGATAAGAAACTTTCAGCACAGTGGGTCTTTGTCATGAAAAGGAAAAATGTCTTGACTTTGGAATCATCAGTGTTTTGCACTGATCAATTCCGTGCCGATGACTATCTTTAAATGTTGGTAGCGATTGCAGCCCCTTGGGATTCCAATTAAAGCAGCGCAATGAATTCTCGCGCCGTTCTGTCATTGGTCCAGCACCTAATTAGGCTAATATCTTTGGTGAACACGGCTGGCTTCACCGTCGTTACTTTTATTCGATGATACCAAACTTAAAACGCTATTCACGACTCACTGTTAAAAAGCTATCCGGCATTCTCGCCTAAGTCAACAGAAAACGACATGAACGATCGGTAAAACGAAGCTGCAATTGAAATTGTCATTTATAACGAAGTGTCTGAAATGCCGTCCCTCTTGCGCTTCACCAGCGGGCTCAAGCATCGTCCGGAGGCACCACTGTTTATGCCGCGCCGGCCGCGCCTCTCACAAACTGTTCGAGTATCCCTCGCGGTAGCCTCAAGAAAGCGTGCTCAAATTTGTTGTTTTCCTAAATAATAAGCTCAGGAATAACGGAAAGTCAAAAATAACCCTTATTGAGGATCGCTCACAAGTACTGAGTTGCTGGTAGGTGTGGTAACTGCGATAAAGCTGTGAAGTGGTTGTCACTGGTTCTCCGCGACTCATACGATCTGCTTGTATACATTAGCTTCTCAAAGCGATACCGTAATTAAAGATATCTTCATTTCACTCTGAGACAAAGCGATAAACAGTAGGCAGTTCTATGAGGAGGTCGTTTACTACAGCGCTGCTGAATCCACAAGCGTCGTCTGCTGTGGAGCCGATGGGAATAATATATCGCCTAGCGACGACCAGTGAGGGCGCGCAGCCAGAGCGCCTGTGCTTGCGGCGGCACGCTTCCGGTAAGCTCTCTTCACCTGGCGCGGCAGGTGCTGCGAAATTGTCTGATTTCATGATGCAGATGAAGTCAGAATATTTTCGGCGTTGCGTTGTACAGCGCACCGTGCAAGCTAAGCTGCAAAGACCTGACGGGCTGTAGCTACAGTACACGTGCGTTGGACATTGCGCCATTGAGCGATATTTGACGGCTGTATAAAGGCCGAACCACATGGCAGCGTTTCTTCTGCGCTGCGTCAGCGTCTCGGCTATCGGCGTCGCTGAAGACGCAATTCCGGCGCTGAAAGATGCAGGCATCTGGCAGTGCCAGATATTAGCGTCGACGCCGGAAATTATTCGCTGGTGGGGACCAATGACAAGCCACGCATGGGCAGTTGCAGCACCTACTGCTAAAGGCGCAATTCGTTCACGCGGAATCAAGAGCTCCTCTTTTGCCCGCGAGCCATCCCTGAGCCATCGTTCCTCTTACCTCCTCACCCAGACTCCCCAGTAAGTTCCCGACATCTCTAAATAGGTCAATTTTAACTACGAACGGAAAAAAATTGTTCGAACTTCCAGGATTCTCCCATGTCTTGACTTTTAGACGCCAATTCGTACGCCGTCATGTGTTTGGTCACCCTCTGAGGCGCCCGCCGAGCGACGATGCTCATGGACTAGACGCTGACGCGACGCTGAAGAAACTCTGCCATGTGGTCGAGCCTTTAAGGCGCTGTGGACTAGGATTGCACCCTATCAATGCCTATTCCATTTGTTACTACTGAAACGTGCTTTAGTGTGTAAATGACAGTTGCTAAAGCGGGCCGGCACGTGCGCTTTTCGCATTCGGGTGCCGATTTTCGAGTCACACGATTATCCTGACTTCGCTCCACTATCGACGTACTTGAAAGCGTCTTTTGTAGCGCCGTATCGTTTTTTGCCTTTGAACTGCTGGTTTGCTCGAACATGTACGATAAGTGTCCAAGGTGTTTTATATGTTTAGTATAATCATTAACACTTTAAATCGACCTGTCAAGTCGCCTGAAACAACGCCCACGCAGAAACACAGGTGGCGCTAGCCTGGCACGTCGCGAATCACGTCATGAGGAACCCGGCAAATTATGGACACCAGCGGCGCGATCAGTAGCCTAGTTCGGAGGGCCTCGGTTGACTCTTTAGCTGGTCAGCAGTGCTTAATTAGTCGCCTATAATGTGTTTCCACCTAAATAAACTTACGCTGTAATCTGTTACTGCTTACACCGTCTCAAGAGCCGAGAAGAGAGGGGAGAGTTTTCTGAGCTCTTCATCTCAACGAGAATGCAAATTCTCGCATTGAGACTGTCTCAGAGGTTGACAAGAAAGGATTCCTATATTACTCGCTCGCTCGTGCTGTATGTATCCTTTTTCTACAGCGCTGCGCGTGTTTGCATCCGGGCGTCATCTCCTTCCGTAGGAAGTAGGCGACCCGCGTTTTTAGAAACCCGACCATTTGCGTGAAATGAGTGCTAGAAGTCTACACCCCAGTCACAGTTATAAACGAGATAGTGGCCTTCACGCTTTAGGCTGACGAGCAGTAGGAGCCAGCTGTCTGAAAACTGCTAGTGTAGGCAGTAGGTCGGCTACACAGTGAAGGGCAAAAGCTGACTGGCTCAAGTGCTGGGGTTCCCTTGCTACGCTACGATGTCTTCGAAGAAAGGTGTTGTACCCTCTGGATTGTTTGGTCCGAGTGTTGCCCCCGAGACTATTTAAAACGTCTGTTTGAAATGTGCATTCACGAGGAACTGGTGTCTTGTAAATACAATAATAACGTACCCGCGAACCGATGCACCAGGTGCCCCACGACTCCTTCGAACATTTAGTGTTTTCCTTCGTTCTTTTTGTAGTTTGGCCTCACATAGGCTGCGCAGAGGCACGCTGCCCTCCGTTCATGGAGTAGTACCAAGTCTTGGGGAACCAGCATTTTATCATGCGAAAGTGTCTTTTTTACCAGCTGGAAATAGATAGCAAGGAGCTTTTTTTGAGACGCCTGCAGACGAGCTTCTAATCAAAAACGGTTAAACGTGCTATCGCTTTGATGTGCCTTGAGTCATCCCTAAGGAAGTCCTGTTGTCACATGGCGCAGGAAAGCTTTCACGATCAGATCGCGAAGCTGAAACAGGCAGGCTTTCTCCGGATAATAGTGAGTTCAGTGGCTGAAGCTCTTCTCATGAAGATTAAACAAAAGGAATAAGAACCAGTCAACGATTGCAGTTGCACAAAAGAAAGTGAAACCGGTAGTTATCCCATATCAGCATGAAGTGGCTCATAACCTCAAACGCGTGGCTAACAAGTTTAAGGTACCCGTGATTTTTTCCTCCCCAAGGAAACTCTCTTCATTGTGTCGTCTGGTTTTGCAAGATGGTAGCCGTAACTCAGACTGCAAAATCAAACATGTTAATTAGTTTGTGAAGTGTGAAAAAGGGGTGGTGTACAGGATTTCGTTGAAGTGTGGGAAGGTGTACATTGGGCAGTCGGGCTAATGTGTTAATGACCGGTTAAGGGAGCACAATTTGTCTTTGAGGAACGGTACCGGTTCGCACCTGCCGGCGCACATCAGTGAGTGTGGAAAAGATAATGACCAAAAACAGAAAGCAAACAAAGTGTGTGATGCAACGCTGCAAGTCACCGGCATCTTGTGCAGGAGCACTGACACGCTTGCGCGAGAATTGGCTGAGGCCTACCATATTAGGAAAAGCGGAAGTTCATGTATTAGCGCACCATCTGTGACAATGTATGATAAAGAAGTTGTCTTTTTAGATAAATTAGATAAGAGGTGAGTGACCTGTGCCCTTCCATTATGCTTTTCCTGAGTATTTGATTCGCATGTGGCACTGATGGTTATGCACTGATGATTTTTTTGGTATAAGTGACGTGTACATTTCCGGAATAAAACAGTTGAAAGTGCTATCCGTCCTGTCTCCTTTGTCTTTTTGTGTCGTCTTTTTGTGCGCATAAAACCAATCTGAGTTCTATCGTGTATTTGGGGCATACTCGAGAACCCAGATCTACCTCAGTAGCCAGTTAAATTGTTTCCTTTCCTACCTGTTTAACGAAGTTGTCCAAAAACGGTATGCATTTTAATATGGCAAGCCGCAGGGACAAAGAGTACTCGGCTCAAGGTAAGCGTGTTGTTATTTTATTGCAGTATGTGGAAGGCTTTTTCTTAGAAGTTGGGTTTTGTTTGTGTGAATTGCTATTCAATTTGTACAATATTTGCAATAATCTGCACAAACTGGTCGTGCGCAAGATATGCCGACGAAGTATTTGTTGTTTAACATAGAAGGGAAGGTTGTAGCTAGACTGGAAAATTTACTGCACGCAATAAACGAGCCTTACTTTAAGACAATCCGAAGTAATAATTGAGCGAATACGTTAACTTATTTAAAATGTGATAATAACAAGCTGTAGCTGCCGTTGAACTACAAAAACAAAAATTCACTTCATAACGCGCCTCGAATGCTCGTAACCTGATGCGTAATCGTCAAGTTAATTGAGAACTGAAGTGTGCACTTACCATAATCATAATACTCAGTAGTAGTCTCATCTGTTAAAATAGGAAGCAGTCAAGCAACATGTTCATTGCGGTCTGTCAATGCTCACACGACATTGGCCGAATCACGCTCATTAGAAACAAACAAAAGGTTTTTTTATCGCTGTCTCGAAGATTGAGCGATGGATACGCAATCCTGTGTAAATCACGAAACTCCATAGCACCCTTGAGCATTTACTTAAATGCGATGCAAGTAGGGATGTAGTCTCCCTGTATAAGTTTAACCCTTCAGTAGTTATAATATGCACTGCATTATAGCCTGAGGCCTGCAAAAGTGTGTTGCAGGTTTGTATTTTACGAACATTTCAATCTACACGTGTCTAACATCCCGGAACTGTAAGCGATATTTGCTGATAACGAGGCACTTGAAGTTTTGTACACTCAGATAAATCCCATTCTGCTCCTCTTAGTCTCCTCAACCGCGTTGTGTTAGCAATGATTTATTGTAGGCGCTACCACTGGTACACGTCCCTTAGCTTTTTTAACTTAACGCTGCATGTATTCAGGACAGATTCATATATATTTTACGCCTTAGGCACTTGAAACTGTATGTCATACACAGATCAATCACGTAGCATTAGTTTAAATATTTTCTAGAAATTTCGCCAATAAAGCCTCATGTCGTACGTTTTGGTGATAATATAAAATAATATCGACGTAATAGGAAGCAGAGTTATTAAATAACAAAACAAGACAGGTCCAGAACGAAATTGCTAGAATTGTATGCTTTAAAACTGAAAGTTAACAAAACAATAATTCATTCACTTTGATTCTGACTTTAACATTCGCTTAATAAGGTGTCGTAAAAATAAGCACCTTTGCATCATACATATATGTCACGAGGGGGCTTCGTTTCCTAAATGCGGAGCACATGAGCAACTTGTCGCGGAAATACAATATATTCATCACTATGTCATCAATAAAGGACACAAAACAATCTATCAATGGCTTCCAGGACATAGCGGCACTGCGGGTAATCTCCGTGCGGACGAGGTCGCACGAACCATCCACCAAGACGATCATTGTGTATTGAGCCCCGTTTTTAGAGCATACGCAATGGGCAGGCTTCGCACACTTGCGTGCCAGCTCACGCTCGCGTTATGGAATTCTGGACAGTTTGCAAAATCACACTTAAAGTCACTTAATCCTGACCTGAAGCTCCGTCTTCCCTCCGGTCTAGCCAAATAACATTTTGTTGACGGCAAATTTCTGGGAAAATTCAGTGCAACGCCTACATTTATGAGGCTTCCATTTATTTCTCTATTGTGGCGCCTGCTGACTAACTTTGATTCAAAGTAAAGTATTAATAACGCCGAACCGATTGGTAAGCGCTATTGCAATATTTAAAACGTGTTAATTACCAGCATCCTAATATAATGGCAAACTTAATGAGAACTCGCCACAGACTGAAGTTGAAAAGTCTCGATCGACTCATGACCCATGCAGTAAAATCCGGAGTCGCACTTCTATCCTATAACGAAAGTGATGCAACGCGGGCCAACAAGTTTAAAGCCAGGCATGTTTCATCAGCGGGCGGTTCTGCACAAGCGGTATTTAAGAACCATTATCAACGTTACGCACGCAGATATTGACCTATGCGGCGTGAAGACCGAAGACACAATATTTACTTTCGGTGCTGTCTTCTGCCGAAGGTCTAGGAAAGAGAACGCATCCTTAACAACCCGCCTTCTATCCAGACGCTAAACCTCTGATCATCACTGTAATAAACATTTTGTTTTAGCTTTCGGGCTTGTATTTGGACCTAAGTGAAGGTTTGGAATTTAGATTATTATTTGCCCAGTTTAGGCCTGAATACTCACTGCGGTAAAGTGGTTGATTATTAGCATTCAACGTAGGGCATTGGGTTCACATTACGGACTCACCTGTCGTAGTCTCCGTTGCCGAAGAAGCTGCAAAGATATTGAGAGAAAGCATTAGTATTTTAATTTAGCTCCTAAGATGACCACCTCGGCTTGGTAGGGAGTTTGCAGTAATAATGGACTGCTTGATCTAAGCCAATTTAGCAATGGATTAGGATAATGAAATTTGGTCCTGTTTGTCAGTAGATTACCCACTCATGCAAAAAAAATTAGAGAACTGTACGATTCGATGATTCTCTTTTATTTAGGACGTATGTATAATATCAGAATATGAAGATTTATATATGGCACAACATAAGCCGGAGGACGCAGATCAGCTAGTTTTATATTATCGAAAGTCAGAAATGTTATGTCGTTTGTGTGGCCTCCCCGACTTACCGTCTCTTGTTGCAATTGCCGATGTTATTAAGAGAAGGGAATATATTTAACACTATTCTAAAACGACACAATAACACAAGCCGGAAATATTAGAATTTCGCAAGAATATGGCACACACCAATTACGACTAATGGATAGGAATGATACGCCTTCAAGAGGCTTTTTGGCATGTTCCTTCACTCTAGCAAATAAGTTTTAAACTTGTACAATAAACAATTACCCTAGCATTTACACGCATAAAGATCCTTTGAAAACCAGTATTCTCATTTTGAATATTTTGGCCACGAATAGACACAACAGCTAGTACTTTATTTCGCGTCACCCACATATTCATGGGCCTTTGTTATCCTAACAAATTATGGTAGACGTTGTTTTCATCAAGGTAATAAAAACAATTGAAAGTAATTTTTATGCATATCCTGGCAGGCTTTGCAAGTGGCCAGCAAGCATAAAGCTAGTCGGAAATACAGCTATACCTAAATATACGGCCGAATGCAATTAGTCAAAAGGTTTAGTATACTTTGCGTGCGTTCTAGTTTTCTGAGGTCTCATGATAATCGTAAATATTAAAGGTAGTGTATACTGATATATTTTCTACCTTGTATTTAACGTCTTAATCTGGGACAATTATGGCCGGAGCACACTCTGGAGGAAATATTTTTGTCTCCTAGATTCTCTAATTATGGTATGGCATTTCTCTCAGAAGTGCAAAAGTAATTTTGGAATGTGATGCTCGCTTTATCAATTCTCCGGAAGAGCATTTTAACAGTCGGAATACTAGAGCTACGCTTAATAGATGTATGGCTTACGTTTTATTACGCAGGTTGATGGAAATGATACACGTTGTTTCCCAAATTTTCTTGTGTTCCGCAAGGAGCAGGGTGTACGATATATAGGTGGGGACACAGCGGGCCGCGCGTCAGTGTCAGATAAACTCCATTAGTTGTTCAAAGCCCTACGATATCGACGTTCACTCAGCGGCCCGTGATGTGGGGGGCGTCAATGCTTTTTTCTGGAAATACGCGCTTTTTGTGGGCGATCCTCTCGTAAACTGAGGTCGATATATTAAGAGGAAACTGTTTTTCTGAATAGTTTTTTGTCTAGGTGCATTATTAAGCGTAGCTTTGTGAATGAATGGCGTCGTGTATGCTTAAAAAAAAGGTAGAAGGCAAAGCAGGTTTTCCGCATAATTTGCACCTTCTCCACGAATAAGCGGCGGCGGATCGTTGACAACAAAACATTAATCATCGCTCGTCTAACTTTTTCCCTAGTTCGCGCATCAATGTGCTCTGTTCGCCTCAGGCACACTCGTTTGATTCATAGTTCGCTCGTTACCTTATTCTTTTCTTAAACTAGACGTTCTCTAACCGAGTAAGCTCCGGCTAAACTGCGGCCCTCTCCCTCTGCCCTCTCACTTCCTCTACATAAATTTCTATTTCATTGCTGCCTTTTTCTTCCCTTTCTGACTTTTTTGTCCTCTGACTACAGAGTACATTACAAAATGGGAGAAAACGTCACAGCAGTGGAAAAGAAAAAGCGTAATTTGTACAATACGAAACTATAGAGGTATAAATTACAGTTAACAATATTCTTAAAACTATGTTAAAGATTTGATGAGCTATATTATTGTTACGGGGGTATGTTTAATATTTACAACGTAAGAGGGCAATGTATGAACGTTAGGAACACGCAGAGTAAAGCCTGTCCTCATTCTAATCCATGCACTTCCAATTCTTCCTCATGTACCGCGTGCACAGAGCAGCGCGGCGCTGCGTTTGTGTAACATATAATGTGGTGCACCAAAGCAGTACAATATATTAAATACATAACACTAACACATTATATGGCATTGTAATGATATTTTTAAATTCTGTGGTATCACTGTTGCTGTTTAAAAATGCGGAGAAAGAATTACATTATTTACAGGTTCTTGGAAAATATGATTCCCACATGTCACTGTGTTGCAATGGCGCACTGAAGACTTTTGTTTCGTGATTACGAGGCTAAAAAGGGAAGGGTGGTATATGCGGCTCGTGCGAACTATGCCTAATGCCAAGTTCTTCGAAACCTGTGCTATAGCGTTGACGCTTCTTTACCTAACTAGTTATTCACTTTCACTCCGTCGGTTTAGCGAGGGCTAGATGCTTTGACTCGACAGCTTACGTTTACTGAAGCCCCGGTGGAGACAGCCCACCCGGTGAACTTGGCAGCTTGGCAACTCTGCTTCGGCATTGCTTGCATGTCTACAACCCGGATAATATTGTAAAGAGAGCATTGCGGAAGTGATCGGTTACGCGTTCTGGCTATGGTGTAGTCAAAGTTCGTGCAAGGTTCGTGTGTTGATAGTGTTACGACCGTGCATCCGCATTTACGCGCTCTATTGTTCGCCTGTGGGCATGGATAAGTGCTGTGAATATGTGGTGATGGTCCAATGGCTCTAAGTGAGCCTGTTTCCAGGAATCCTGTTTTGTAGGCCTGTTCTGCTTTGTGGACACTCCGCAAATGCCAAATTGACCCTGCCAAGAGAACGTCTGGAAAAACACAAAGAAACGTCCCCCTGCGGGAAATGCAGGAAGTGCTTTCTTTCTTTTGTTCACCCTTCCAGTCGATAAGCCCTATCGTCCAGTGAGGGATGCCTACTTTCCAAAGGAGACGACAGAGTGACATGTCCGCTGACGTGCAGGACAAGAAAGGAGCATGACGCATACAGCCATTAAGTGATTTCCCAGGAATGCAGGAAAGATTTGCAATTGTCGAAAACGGACAATGCTGGGAGCGGATGCGGCGCCACGTGCACTCGGGTTTCTGAGAAGTAAAACCACTTGTCAGAACCAGCCTGTGGTTTCTTTGCTGAAGAATAGAAATGTACCTCCTCTCCTCGCCGTTCCCAAGCTTTTCCCGCCAACAAGTGATCACGCCCAACGAATGGATGCCGGACCAGTCAGTGCTTCAGACCATCAGTGCAGTGATGTGTTCGATTGGATGCCGATACCTCAGGGGCGTGCCCTGGATTTGGTTGGTCAGCATCTTCAGAGAGGGGCTGGACATAGGGGGTTTTAAGGACGCTGCAGAGCACGAAATGTCGCTCTGGGCCCTGGGTAAACGGCTCATCCAGTCGCTTCTCGCTATGAACTCTTAACGCTTGTCATTTTGCTGATGTACCCTTCTTTTTCATGTAAATATTCTTGTAAATACGTTTTCTCAAAGTGCCAGTAAACCTGCTTGTACATATTTTACCAACTTCGAAGATTCAGTCCTTCTTCAACCCCGAGTCTCTGCACGCTACCAAGTGAAGGCCGGGTCGACATAGCCCCAGCGTCACGACAACTGGTGGCAGCGGTGGGATCTGAATCTACAAGCCACAACAACTGGTGACCAGCGGTGGGATCTGAATCTACAAGCCACAACATCTGGTGATTGGAGGTGGATCTGAAGCTACAAGCCACAACATCTGGTGATCGGAGGTGGCATCTCAAGCAACAAGCAGGAGCAACAATCGGCCAACAAGAGAGCAGCTCGGAACATCGATCGCATGTGTGGGTGAGTGCTTGGCTTTTCTTCTGATGTGGACCAGGTTCTAGAACAGGGTTAGATTTTAGAACTGGTAAAAAGAGTGTGGAAACGCCTTTAGGTTTGGTAGTTTGCACTGTTGTTTTGGAAGTAGCCGACACTCGGAGCGATCATGGACCTACAAAAGCTGCAGAAACCGGACCTGTTGCAATTGTGTGAGGAATTGGGAATTGATACAAGTGGTTTGGCACGAAAACCCTTGATTATAAAGGCAATCACTGATCTGGGAACCGATGATGAGGAGCTCAGTGAAGCATGGAACCTCATCGCCCAAAAAAAGGAGGAGCAGCTCAGACAGCAGAAAGAGCGGGAAAAAGAGGAAAAGGCGCGTGAACTTGAGAGGGAAAAAGAGGAAAAGAAGCGTGAAATTGAGAGAGAAGCAAGAAGGCTGGAGCTAGAAGTTGAGCTCCGGAAATTAGAACTAGAGTTGAGCAAGAGGTCGGGCAATTGTCCCCAGCTAGCGGTACCTCTTCTCAACAAGGAGGCAGGTTTCAAGATGTCAAAGTACATGCAGCCATATGTGATATCAGGGGATATCGGTCTGTATCTGGTTAACTTTGAGCGAACATGCGAAAAACTGTCCTTCCAGCGAGACACGTGGTCTCAGAGATTACTGACGGTTCTGCCCTGCGAGGCAGCGGAGGTTGTCGCGCGGCTAAGCAAGGAGGACGCGGACAACTACGAGAAGGTCAAAGCTTGCCTTCTGAGAAAGTATAGGCTTAGCGCCGAGGCGTTCAGACAACGTTTTCGGAACGCTACTAAGTCCAGGGACGAGAGTTACCCTGAATTCCTGTACAATTTAAGAGTTAATTTGGGCGAGTGGCTAAAGAGCACTGATTCCTACAGTGATAGGGACGCTGTAGTCGAGCGAATTCTTTTGGAGCAGTTTTATAGCTGCCTCCCAGAAAAAGAAAGAAATTGGTTACAGGACCGAGGCGACATTAAGTCGGCAACTGAAGCTGCCGAAGTCATTGAGGAGTACGCTTCGCGCCGACAATTCAGCAACCCAGCAGTGGATAGGCCCCGCAATCCCAAGTTGAGTGTGAATAACCGTCAGAAAAGGCACTTTGCTAGATTTTCAAACGAAGAAAGGAAGGCTTCTTCAGGCAAACGCCCTAGAAAGGACGGCAGGGAGAAAAGTGGGGAAGTGACCAACGCGCAGAACACAAAGAACAAGCTTGGGGCTAGAAAGCCGCTCACATGCTTTAGGTGTAATGAGCAGGGTCACATTGCCGTCAACTGCCGGAAAGAAAAGATTGCTTTCTCGTATGTCAGTGACTGCGATGAAAATATGCAGCTTTTAGAACCCTACCTGCATGACCTAGTAGTCAACGGGAAGCCTTGCAAGGTACTGCGTGATTCGGCCGCAACGATGGATGTTGTCCATCCGGCGTATGTGTCGCCTTCCGACTATACAGGACAGTGTGCGTGGATCCGCCAGGTAGTGGAGGAACAGAGTGTGTGCTTGCCAATCGCGAACGTGGTCATCGAGGGCCCTTTCGGCAAGTTAACAACCGAGGCTGCCGTTTCAGGAAAGCTTCCTAAGTGCTATCCGTATTTGTTCTCCAACAAATCGGACATGCTACTGCGAAAGAGGGGCATCCTTTTCGGAGACAGAGTTGTGCCAGCCTTAACACGTTCAAAGGCGCGAGAACTAGCTACACTGCTCATTCCAGAAAAATCCACAGCGGAAGAAACGGCAGTAAAAACAGTGGTCGATGCGGAAGATAGCGGGTCAGAAAACTTTGAGAGCGAGGCATCTCAGATAAGTCAACTAGAAAGTGAGCTTGATAAGACACGGAATGAGGACGTTCTAGAGAGTAACCTCTTGCCGCCGGTGTCTAGTAATCTCACGAGACTTCTAAGTGGAACCCGAGAGGACTTAGCTATGGAGCAAGCCAATGATCCCAAGAATAAGCTCGAAGTACAGTGGGAAGGACCTGCTAAAGTCGTTGCAGAGCTTTCTGACACTAACTACGCAGTGAAAATCCCCGATAGGCGTAAAGCAGTGCGCATTTATCATTGCAATCTTATGAAGCCTTATGAGCAGAGGGAAGCCATGGTAAATCTAACGTTAAACCTTCCTGAGGAGATGGGGGACAACTTGATTTGCCTCAGCGGAAAAGGAAGCAACGCTCAGGAGCTGCTCAAAAAGACGGAGCAGAGAGGAGAACTAAAGAAATCCCAGCTGTCCGATCTGGGCGAGATAATAACAGAGTTTGAGGCCTGCTTCGTGGACAGGCCAGGCAGAACTGATTTGACTGAGCACGATATTGAGCTGACTTCAGACGTGCCAGTGCGATCAAGGTGCTACCGATTTTCTCCAAGGCAAAGAGAAATTCTGGATAGGGAAGTAACTCGCATGCTGGAATTGGGAGTAATAAAACCCTCGGAAAGCGATTATGCTTCGCCTATGATCTTAGTAGAAGCTCCAGGTAAAGACCCTAGGCCTGTGGTAGACTACCGAAAGCTAAATTCTCTCACCAGGGATCAAGTGTATCCTATTCCGAATATTGAGGAGAGAGTAGAACAGGTCAGTAGAGCGGCATATGTGACTACGCTGGACCTTACTCGAGGATACTGGCAAGTACCGCTCACTGAACGCGCCAGCAGATACGCGGCTTTCGTCACTCCGACGGGCAGCTACCAGCCAACAATGATGAGTTTCGGGCTCAAAAATGCTCCATTTTGTTTTTCCCGACTCATGGATAGGGTTTTAAAGGGGTGTGAAACATTCGCAGTGCCTTACTTAGATGACATTGCGGTTTTTTCCGACTCATGGGCGGACCATATGGTACATCTAAGAGCTGTACTGAGCCTTTTGCGTCAAGCTGGACTAACCGTAAAGGCCGAGAAATGTTGCCTGGCAAGGGCGACCGTGGACTACTTGGGTCACAATGTAGGTCAAGGTTTCAGGAAACCCAGCGAGATTAAGATTTCTGCGGTAGCAGACTACCCGCGGCCGAGCACGAAGACGGAAATTCGAGCATTCCTGGGTCTGACTGGGTACTACAATCACTACATCCCTAACTATTCAGCTTTGGCTAGCCCTCTGACCGACGCTCTCCGCAAGACAGAACCGACAAATGTAGTCTGGGACGAACAAAAGGAAGCCTCCTTCGTAAACCTGAAGGCTGTGCTGATTAGCCGTCCGGTATTGCGAGCTCCAGACTATGACCGAGAATTCACGGTCCAGTGTGATGCCAGTGATCGAGGGTTAGGTGCTGTTCTCTGCCAGAGAGATGACGACGGTAATGAGCACCCCGTGCTCTACTTGAGCAGAAAACTGAGTTCTAGAGAGAGGGCTTATTGCGCGTCAGAGAAAGAGTGCGCTTGCATTGTATGGGCCATTCAAAAATTGCAGTGTTATCTTGGAGGGGCCAAATTCACCGTAGAGACGGACCATTGTCCCCTGGCTTGGCTGCAAACTGCGACATCAAAGAACAGTCGCCTTCTTAGGTGGAGCTTGATTTTACAGCAGTACAATTTTGAAATAAGATACAAAAAGGGGAAGTTAAATGGGAATGCGGACGCGCTTAGCCGCTCTTTCTAAGCGGTCCGAGATGTTCCTCACCATGTATCCAAATTGATAATCAGGTTTTTTTTTTTTTCGTGCGCTTGTATATGTGTGACTATGTAAAGCAGCACGTTTGGTTTTCTAGGAATACGTGGGTCCTGAACGTCTTGAGAGTGGGCTTTTCTCGAACAACAATGGCAGTTTTCTTTTAACCTGGTCTCTTCAGACGGGAGCCGAGTGCTTGCTTCGACATGTGGTTGAGTTTCAGACAGCTCGAGCAATTTGGCCTACAACAATCAAGACAACGCGACAAGCAACAGCGAGCTTCAAGCGTTCACGTGCAGGCCATTAAGTCGTCTCTTCATGCAGCAGCTGGGACTGCTGCCCTCCGAGACTCTTCTGGCGGGGGAGGAGGCTGTTACGACCGTGCATCCGCATTTACGCGCTCTATTGTTCGCCTGTGGGCATGGATAAGTGCTGTGAATATGTGGTGATGGTCCAATGGCTCTAAGTGAGCCTGTTTCCAGGAATCCTGTTTTGTAAGCCTGTTTTGCTTTGTGGACACTCTGCAAATGCCAAATTGACCCTGCCAAGAGAACGTCTGGAAAAACACAAAGAAACGTCCCCCTGCGGGAAATGCAGGAAGTGCTTTCTTTCTTTTGTTCACCCTTCCAGTCGATAAGCCCTATCGTCCAGTGAGGGATGCCTACTTTCCAAAGGAGACGACAGAGTGACATGTCCGCTGACGTGCAGGACAAGAAAGGAGCATGACGCATACAGCCATTAAGTGATTTCCCAGGAATGCAGGAAAGATTTGCAATTGTCGAAAACGGACAATGCTGGGAGCGGATGCGGCGCCACGTGCACTCGGGTTTCTGAGAAGTAAAACCACTTGTCAGAACCAGCCTGTGGTTTCTTTGCTGAAGAATAGAAATGTACCTCCTCTCCTCGCCGTTCCCAAGCTTTTCCCGCCAACAAGTGATCACGCCCAACGAATGGATGCCGGACCAGTCAGTGCTTCAGACCATCAGTGCAGTGATGTGTTCGATTGGATGCCGATACCTCAGGGGCGTGCCCTGGATTTGGTTGGTCAGCATCTTCAGAGAGGGGCTGGACATAGGGGGTTTTAAGGACGCTGCAGAGCACGAAATGTCGCTCTGGGCCCTGGGTAAACGGCTCATCCAGTCGCTTCTCGCTATGAACTCTTAACGCTTGTCATTTTGCTGATGTACCCTTCTTTTTCATGTAAATATTCTTGTAAATACGTTTTCTCAAAGTGCCAGTAAACCTGCTTGTACATATTTTACCAACTTCGAAGATTCAGTCCTTCTTCAACCCCGAGTCTCTGCACGCTACCAAGTGAAGGCCGGGTCGACATAGCCCCAGCGTCACGACAATAGCTGCTGTGCTTGCTTTAGGTACAATGCCTTAAATAACGGCAGCATTCGTTATGGTTTTTGTGTACGTAACACATTCACACTTTTTTCGGCTACGTATCTAATTAATCCATTCATTCGTTGGCACATTAAAGATTTGTGTGATATATAAGCTGTAGGGGGGGGGGGGGAGCTGTCGCAATATTCTTCATTAAATAAGTGCCTAAGAATGCCCCGATGCTTTATATATTTTCTGTGGTTTGCCTTATCGAACGCAGACTTCACTTTCTGCGTCATATTTATGCTACCTAATGTGAGAGAACTGCTTCCCGAGCACCTCCGATGGAATAACCCTGACTGAATTGTTGAGTGATGTCCTGCTCATTCCACTGCGTTTCAGAGTAAAGTGAAACTTGACCCATTATTTGGCTGGATTGTTAGTATATAAATAGGGTAAATAGTATTGGCAAGCCAGTACATTATTCTGGATTCCGGTGCTGCACTGATTCAATGGCAAGGCTCCAATTTAAGTGCTACTGCTATGCTTCTAGCAATACGGAGATACAGCTAAAGCCACGGGAACGGCTTCTGCCGGAGAAACGCGCTGTGGGATATCAGCTGGTGCTATCGCAACGGCGGATGTCATGTATGTGCTTTTTTCTTCCGGCGAAGATTCACCGCTACATCGACGCTGACGCTGCGATAAGCGGCCCAATTCGGAGGAGCGTGGCCGGTACTTTATCTGGTCACGTGCGCCCAGTGCCTCGCCCGTGCTGTATATATATCCTACCTATATATCTCGCACCTTGTGAAGGAGTAAAAGAGTAAACTTTTCGGGTAAATATATGCTTGCAATTTTTCTCTTATATTAGGGTGTTTGTATTAGAGGGATGGCTATGCGGCAGACTGTGGCCATAGTATGCCGAGAAGATACTGATTTAGGCAGTAGTAGGGTTGTTCACAAAAGGGGGCCATTTCCTCATATCAACCGGTTATAATTTAGTCGGCGGTGAAAATGATGAAATATACGCAGAAAGTAACCTTATTATAACATTTATTTCAAGACAAATCTACCTTATGGAGGCGTTACAGATATGTTCAAATTTAGGACCGAATCCGTTTTAATTAAGTGGATTAGGGTAAAGCTTCTTTTTGATTTTTTACGGCTCTCCATAATGGCGCAAATTACGTAGAGAAAGAAGTCAGTGCTTCTAATTGTTTGTTAATCTTTGCAAATATGTGATTCGATACCAAGATAGGTAAGCATATGTGTGTACTACGCGTCTCTAGAGTATTTTTCTGTCTCCTATATATCACACAAATTTATAAAAGAACATGCTTAAATCTTTGACGCCTATATTTAGGATATGAAAATATTTTGAACCTCGAGAATATGTTTTTCTGGTTTTTACCAGAATAGGCAAAACATCTAATATTTTATTCTATGCAAGTGAACATCTAGGAGAATGTCTGTTCTTGAACTGACTAGTTACAGTGATGTCTGACAATGAAAGGTAAGAAATACTCAGTGAATTCAATGTTATTTTCAGCACTCATCCTGTGTGCATTATGTAGTGGAGAAGTAACCACCATGCTTCAAAACTGTGACGGGGATTCACTAAGTTATTCACGATATTTTTTCTATAAAGTGTATTAAAAATGAGATATAATTCACAAACAATGCAGTCGTATATCTGCCGATACTTTAATGTTCAGTGCAATATCGGACAGTTTGTCTTACTTTAAACCACCGATAAACAAGCGCATTCGTGAAATTTCTAATTCTTTTTTGTTTCGTCTGGTGTAACATTGCTCGCATGGCCCGAATGATCTTGTCGCTCTTAAATATGAAATGGAAACGGCGCGAAGCCACTGCTACGAGGATGATGGGGAAGTACGCGTAAAGTGCAGCCAAACTTGAAATTTCATCCTTTTCTTTTTCAGGTGCTGAGAAGACTAGCGTTGTTGTTCGTGTAGGCGCCATAAAGTATGAAAGCTGCTAGAAGAGAGGAAATGCATACTCTTCCTAACCGTGGCGAAGATTATAGTTTTAAGAGCATTTCATTGAAAGCTACTACTGGTCCGGCACGTATGTTTCTGCAATGTAGAGAATTTTACAAAATGTTGACTAACCAGCTCCCGGAGGAAAATTAGCGAGCTGTTCATCTTTTAAACCCTTCCTATGTTAGTCTTATGGATTAGCACAATACACTTCCGTTTCATATCTTCATATATCATGTCAGTCCCGTAAACCATTGAACTTCGATCATGCCAAAATATTTGTACTTTCCCTTTTTTAAAATAAGAAAAGTATCAGAAATAAATTCTAACACTCGTCCAAAGCAAATGTCAAGAATCTGGGCTTTAGAATTTGTGAGAAATATGTGGAAACAGCCACGCTATATAAAACATTATCAGAAATGTTCACTTACCATTTATGTTATCTGTAGTTGAGGAGTAACCGACTGCAAAAATACAGAAGGATATAGGCAGTGCAAGGTAGTATTGAAAAATACATTGGACAAAAATTTCCTATTAAAGGTTAATGATAAAAAACACTCTACAGTAGAGAACACTTTGGTTAAACATTCCACGTACAGCAGTTTACTTCTTGCGTATTTATTGTGAATAATTTAAGCAGCCCACACGTAGCCGCTGAAGGTTGCATATCCTCCGTGTGGAAGGGGGAGGGGGGGGGGGGGGGGTGAGAGGACAGAAACGCTAATTCATAAAAGTTGAAGCAAGCTTCATTCGGACTCTAGAGCGCAAAACATATACCAAGCTATAATCCTGCTAGCTCTTCATTGCCGCTGCCCGGCCTGATTTTGCCGTAGAGGGGCTGAACCCAAGTTTGCCTGTATATTTTCGTTCCTTTTTAGGAAAGAAATAATGAAGGTGATGAAGGGATACGAGCGCTTCCTTTAGTTATTTTTGTTAGCCGTTGCTCCACCTTTGTAGTACAAATTTTACTTTTTAATGACTATTGAATGCTCTTTCTGGTCACGAAACTCTGGTCGAAGTACCAGATATGGTTAGCGCTGGCTGGAGCAGCTAGCTATGCACTGACGTGCAGCGAGCCACTGACAGAGCTGCTGGCCGCCGTTATATTTCGAGGTGCATTTTTAGCTAATTGTTATAAATCTTCGCAATTGCTGCACTCGGTAACACAAGGATTTCAGCTCTATTAAACCACTGCAGAAGACACAGAGACAAAGCTAATGATATATATACATAGTTCACCGCAACAGACGTCAAGACATGAAATTAGCTGCGGTACATAAAACCTTCTGTGGACTACATTCACACCGTTGATGACCACACTTGGAGCTCATAACAAGAATCAGAAGCTGTTTACTTGTCTCCTACCTAAACATTGCTATTTCTGACTGTAAAATTTAAGCGGGGAAGTTAAAACGCCAGCGCTGTGCATGCACAAGACGTAGAGCATGATCGCTACGAGAAAAGCACAGTACCCGATCTTCGTCGCTCGATATCGTTTAACAGATAGTCAGCAAGCGCATTTTCTGTGTTGTGCTTGCCCTTGTCGTATATCAGTGATGAAATAGCAACGTTTAGGTAGGAGACAAGTAAACAGCTTCTGATTCTTGTTATGAGCTCCAAGTGTGGTCATCAACGGTGTGAATGTAGTCCACAGAGGGTTTTATGTACCGCAGCTAATTTCATGCCTTGACGTCTGTTGTGGTGAACTATGTATATATATCATTAGCTTTGTCTTCGTGTCTTCTGCAGTTGTTTAATAGAGCTGAAATCCTTGTGTTACCGAGTGCAGCAATTGCGAACGTACACCGCCATCGGTGGCAACACGTGGCAGGCACATCTCTAATACTCATGTTACACGGGCATGTTAACGGTCGTTAAGGAAAACATCAGTTGGCCTTAACGGCCGTTAGGCAGAGTTACACGGCAGCACGAGCGCCGTTAGAAATCCGACGGCGATTGACACCAACGGAGCTCGCCGGTCTCCGTTCCGCCGCCGTTTCCGTCCGTTTCGTCATGAAATAGACAAGATAGCAGCCCCCAGCAGCGACGTGTCTCCGCTGCAGGCGATCGCTCCGGCGCAAAAACCCTTTAGACAGCGCTACTGGCGCATTTACGTATCAACTTGTGACAGGATCACTTTGTCGAACTGCGAGCGCAGAAACACACTGCGCCCGTGTACGCAAGAATGACGGCGCTGTTCAACCTGCTCGAACCAGCTCGAAGTGCAGAGACCGAACATGGAAAGTGCCGTGTGAGCGCAGCCACACCATTCCGTTCCCACGTCCGTTACGGCGTTCAACTCACACTCAACTGAACTGCCGTTGACAACGCCCGTGTAATAGGGGTATAAAGCTGAGGCTATGCCGCCGCTTCTTCGGCGATAACGAGCCAGCTTCAGTCGCAAACCACAATTTGTCACTCTCAGTCGCACAAGTTTCGCCGATTTCGCTATTGAGCAGTGACCTCCATGGCTGCTCTGACGTGTGTGTCAATTCGATATTTAGATCAACCCCAAGGAAGAGAAATTTCGGATATGGAGTGATTCGTCATCAGCATCGATATTATCGCAGCCATATAGCAATGTACATGGCAAAGCTGTGCATCTTAGAGCCTTTTCAGATGAAGAAAACATAGCAGTGGGTTAGCGGAGCCAGGCGAGGAATACGCATCAAAGTCTACGATTTGGCTTTCTTAGAACTTGGTCATTCAGATATGCTAGGCTGCACTGGTTAAGCAGCTGATACACTGTCGCAGTGTTCGATGTGTACACATATGTTTTTTCAATATTATGCTTTACACACAAGGTCGATCGGTGGTCTCTAAAGTAGTTAGTCACCGTGTCAATTTCGTATACACAATATCTAGTCGTGATGGTATCTTTTTGCTACAATATATCAATGGCGGATCCGCAGTGACATATTAATGTAGATTTTCGCATTCATACACTACTTCAGCTTCTACTTCTTGCTGTGCCGTTGGACAGTGTTCTCATAGTAGTTCGGCAGCGACTCGATATCTTTGCCGATTCAAAACTTGACTTAGCGAGATGTTCTTCCCCCTTTTCAGGTGTCTCTGACGGTCGCCTAGCCATTATTGCTTCAGTCGCACATTGTTGGGCTCCCTTGTGCCATGCGATGACATCTGAATTCGTCCACACTTCCTCGTGTAGCCTCCGCTGATGCCGATCACATTACGTCCGGTCGCCATCCGCATCTTCATTCTTTGCGCCTCTATCTAGCAAGTACGCTCGCCGCGGCTTATTATACTGAGCGCCGCGGTAGGCAGCGCTATCATCACGATCTCGATGTTCACGCTTAGTGATCATGATAAAGACAATGATGGGCATAGCTAAGCGAGACGTCAACAGCGGGTACAGCGAGGGGAGCGGCGCGGCTCTGCGCCACTGGTTGTCAAGGTTACTGCGAATACGCAGCTCTGCCTCTGGCTAGGCAGCGCGAGATGCAGTTCTGCTAGCCTATTGTCGCTTGCGCTACAAACGTCTTCATCGTACAGTGTTAAAAGCCGGGACTCATACCTTTCCTTCGCAACCTGAACTCACCAGGCCGCTGTGAGAGGGTTGGGCAACAGCGAATAGATGAATAACTCGAAGTGGTAGTATACACCGAGTTTGGGGGAAATTCGCTATGGTAGGCCGGTACTTGCTATAATAGCAGAGAGATTAGTCATTTTTATCTTCCTAAGCTCAACCTTGCGGCTGCGAAGGGAAGCTGTATAGCTTTTTCACAATCTTTTTCACAAGCTTTTTCACAGTCTTAGCCCGGTCAATGCGTGTGGTTTTTTGTTTTTTTTTGTTTGCGCAGCTCCACGGGACATATCGCGGTATGCAGCAATCGTTCGAACTTGGTAACTCCAGAATGTGAGCTGGGCTCTAGAAACATTGCCTGTCGAACTTTTCATTGAGTCCATGGGAGTTTATCAATGCGCAAGCTGGCTCATGCTCCCAGCCACGATCGTGTCCGTCTGTCCGTAACGCTTTTGTTAAGTGGAAACTACAAAATATAGATGACACAGAATGGCTGCATAAGATAGAGGAGGAAAAAATAAACATAGAAGCTATGTTTCATGACTGTGAATGTCAAAATTGCGTCTAAGTATTGTCGACGTTGATATAGCCACGGGAACAGTGTGACGTCACATCCACTGGACGTCGTCTCCAGCCATGTATAATAACCGAAATTGACGTCACGTTGGTATCACAAACGACTATGACGTCACGCTTGGTCATTATGCCACCAGGCGATTCAAGCATACGTCACGCCTGGTCATGTCGCCAGGCGATTGACGCATATACGAGCCTGGAAGCAGGGAATTTTCCAAGTCCCATCTGACTTTTCCACACGCAAGTGGAGGAAAAGGCGGACGATAAATGCGAAACCAGCGGGGAAAGGGGTACTCTGGATCAAGACCGACTGAAATACAGACCTGCACAAAAAACAGGGTCCTATGGGACCTCGTGCGCCAACTTTCGTTACCTTTCTCGTCGTTGAGGGCGCTCGGTTGACCTGTTCGTCTATAATTTTCATCATCATCAAATCACAGTTTAATATAAACAAACTGTACCCAAATAAAAAAAAAAGATCTTTGCCCAAGTTATACTTCTAAAATTTTGCCTTTTTGTATTTTAGCGGAGAGTGTTTCTCTTTATATTGTTTTTCTCTCGCAAGAAGACATACCGCGATTCCGCTTTGTGCGGCGGCACTGCAGTTACTCGCTGCACATGCGCAGAACAGGTGCTTGTGCATTACAGCGTGGACAGATAAATAAAGTATAACGACGAAGAAAAATGACAGAACTAATAGACCCTTCTTACCCTTCTTATTAACAGGTTTACAGTAGCGCCAGGTTACCCGTAGCGTTCGTTCCCTAGCGGCAAAGGCTATGAACTAGAAGGTGCGTGCTGGAGCAGTGCTATCTGTTCAGGTCTGTATTTCAGTCGGTCTTGCTCTGGATCGCATAATCTGGCAATGCCTTGATTCCCCTGGCGCCAAGGAAAACATGAATAGTAGAGAAGCCTGGGAACTGCTACTGCGGAGCGAGTCCCCACTAACCACCAGCAAGCAATCCGCCTGGCGGCTGAAGCCGCGAAGAAGCACTGTCGCTTCGCCTGTCTTTAGTCGCGGAGACCCTGGCCTCCGTCCCATAGGCCTGCGGTCCGGGGGCGGGGAATAGGGGGCCTCCTACATCGGTGGAAAAATAAAGTTAACAACAACAACACGCATATACGAAGTTGACGCCGCCGGACTTCGGATCCAGGCTTCCGAGCGGTGTTTTTCATTTGGCGCTTCGTTCGACGCCGCTTTACACAGCATACAGAAACAGACGCAGTACACCCGGTATCACCAGTGTTTAAAATCGGTTCACAGGAAAGAAAAGGCGCAGAATTTGTCACAATTCGCTGCTGGCCCTTTAACCGTGCCGTAAAGAAAATGAGGATGTGAGACAAGAAAGAGAAAGAAGTGCCGTAGTGGAGGGTTTAGGACGATAGAGGATCTTGGCTAATCGCAGCTTACTGATCCATAGTGCTGGCTAGATTTTTTTGTTAATTACTTTTGTAGTATGGTTTTAGTTTAATAATTTCGTATTCTTTTTTCTGAGGACATCTTTCGGTTTCCTTGACTTAAGGCACGTGGCCTTTGCCATTCCGACAAGCACTGTATTCCCTCCACCTTGTGCGTCTGCATCGAGAAGCTGTTTTTTGTTTGAGGTGTACAATTTTCGCACTCGTGCCGGTGCTGTTTTGTCCATCATGCTTTAATCTAGCTTGTCTTTTTTTTTCTGTTATGAATCGCTGTAATGTAGTGTAGGAGTGATCAGTCGATTGCACTTTTACTGCCGATATACTATAGATGGACGCATGAATGTTGAATAAACTTAGAGAAGCTCCAGAACTCGATTTGTGAGCCTTTGTCCGCCAGCCACTCACGATGCGATCAGCAAGCTAATCTGTTTTGTAGCGCTGCACTTTCTTATAAACGTCTACCATATAAATGTGGGTCGCTCAGCGAGCGGCTCTTTCAAAAGAGCGGATGAGCGGTGGATGAGCGGTGGTGAGCCCGCTCTCTAGTTCAGTGATCCGATTCATGTCGAACGGTTCCCGGACAGCCAAATTATGGCCGAATTTCTCCTCGCTGCGACTTTGGCGTCATCTATTAACGTTGCGAGAATGCAACTGCCCTCCCGCATGGCCTTCGACATCGCGACGCGCGCGTAAGAGAAGCGCACGCTCGGGGGTGATCTCGGAGACCATGCCTCCCGCTTTTCCTCGCAAGAGTAGCAAACATCTCGCATCCACTCGCCTTAGCCTGACATTTGAGCCGCTCATTCAAAAGAACGAGAATACGCGGCGGCACTTTTGGAAAGCCGTCTTTCTGTTAGCCGTCAGCAAATCTGAGCGGCGGGTTTTTTTTGGAGAGCGTGCAGCGGTTCAATGAGCCGTTGGAAATTGTAAGCGGTGGTTCTTTTTTTAAGAGCCGTCGTTCAGTGAGCAGTCATGAACCGTTCCGCCAGAGCCGGATCTTCTGTTTGGTGTGAATTCAGCGCCATCTATTAGGATTGCGAGAAACCACCTCCATTGGAAAGGCATGAGTCGATCGAGCCGGCATACAAAGAAACAAACAAATTTGCTGGGGCTTGGCTTTAGTTAAGCCTGGAAATTGCGAAAGCAATGTCCGCTTGGCTACGCAAAGCTTTTCGCTTGTGGTGGTGCGCATTGGCAATCTCCTGTGTACCCCCGGAATGAAAGGCATATTTTTAAGACGACGCCAAACTTTATTATTCCTTCACATATTCTTTCTGTAGCCCAATGAACCTCAGCAAGGCCAGCAAGCTCTTGCAACTTGTATGACGTCAATCGCTTGCAGCTATTCGAAGGTGGTCGAACGGCCGTGGAGCGTAGCTGTGGCGCGCTAAGAGCCCACTTGGTCCCCCGCCTCTCGTTCTGGTGTGGCGTCAGTAGTCACGTGACCGACCACCGCCGCCGCTCGACCATGGAGCGTAGCTACGGCGCGCCTACCCCGTCTCTCGCTCTGGTATGACGTCAGTATTCACGTGACCGACCGCCGCCGCCGTGAAGTGTTGCTACGGCGCGCTGAAGAGCCGACTTGCTGCCCTGTCTCTCGCTCTGGTATGACGTCAGTTGTCACATGACCGACCACCGACCGTGAACGGTAGGCTCCGGTACGGCGAAAAGGCGAAACCTGGCGTAGTATTACTTTCGCAATAAACATCTGTCGTCTGCACGATGCTCCGCACGTAGTCGGCTCCCGTCGGCTGGAGCGCTATAGGCTGTTTAGCCGCCGTGTCGAGGGTCTACGCCGACTAACTGGAAGCCGCAATGCTGCGTGTATGCTCCGGTGAACACCGCCGGTTTTGTGCGTGTTTTGTTTTGTTTTCGATGCTTGCTATGCATAGGTTTCTCAAACTGCGTTACAAAAGGCGAATGACGAATGCATAGCCCTTCCGCGGCCCGCCCAGCAGAAACAAAGATCTGCTTCGGTCACGTACGAACAGCACATACTGCAGCGCGGTGTGTGCTCTAAACGCAAAGCAGATGCCTTGAAAAATTAAAACTAAACCTTACAGTATGAATAGCGAGCGAAGCGACTTGAAGTAGACACAAAATGAATGAATGAATTAATGAATTAATTAATAACATACGGTCGGCGTGTGTATGTGGCGGCGAAAACAGAAAGGTTGAAGAAGTTTGAGTTAGGGGACCTGGGAAGAAACCTGTCGCCTGGTAGGAAGAAACAACGGCAGAAACCGGGCGGCTGAGAACAGTGAGCCTTAAGGAAAACTGCCGCAAGGTTGAACAAAAAAATTATAAGTATGTACGAAAAAGGAATCAGAGAAAGCAAAAAAGGAGGGGCATGACAAAAAAGCACAATTTAGAAAAGAGAAAGTACTAACGTGGACACCAGCTACAAAGCATACACTACATTAAAAAAATACAGCAGGCTCTCTCTGAATTCACTGTCTCCGGGAATACAGGGCGCACCTCGAATCAGTTAATCTGATTTTGTTATATTTATAATTGACTATATGTAAATGTATATATTCTCACTATATATCTTTTTCGGCGCCCTAAAACCAGCAAACAAACGGCTTGACTGAGCGCATAAGCTGAACGTTCAACATTATGCTGTCAATGTACGTGGCCCCGGATCATAAAAACTGGGACACCATTCTGCCTTTTGTAACATACGCTTTTAGGACTGCTACCCATGAAAAGACGGGTTGCAGCCCTTTTTTCCTTCTGTACGCCCGTCCACCACGCTATACCCTGAATACAATCTTTCCATTGTCAGTCAGCGACGATTCCTGCATTGCAGAGACTCTGTGCCTCGCAGAAGAATCTCGGCGAATTGACCACTTGCGGATTGTAGCTTCTCAAGAACGCTTCAGGGCACGCTACGATGAGCCCCGTCGACATGATACCTGCGTTTCGGGCGATGTGGTGTGGTTTTGGCGACCGTTTTATTAGCGTGGCCTTCCCCAAACACTCTTGGCTCACTACGATGAACCTTACGTCGTTATTACCCCCATCCGTGACGTCACCTACAGCATTGCCCGTCTAACTGTCATAGGTCATTGTTCATCGAAGACAGAACTTTTGCATGTTGCGCGCTTGAAGCCCTGGAACTCTTGTGAGACTGCGCAGCTCACCTATTGGGCTTCGGTTGCGCAGGGCGAAATTGCGACCACCACAACAAGATGTGGCACTAGGTGCTGTGGAGGAGAACGATGTTTGTTGTAAGGGCGCGTGCGCAGAGCTTGAGAGACTAGTAGTTGATAAGACGTGTCTGACAACCTGATCTCCGCCAAGGCCTTTGAGCATAAGAGGTCTTCGGCAAAACCTTTCAGTAGGTGGCCCACCTTGCCCTCGTCGGACATGCGAGGAGAGACAATTTTTCAGATCTTTAGGACAGCCTTAATATACTGAGTGCAGGTCTTTGTAGGAAGCTGTGCCTGTTGAGGCACCATCTCCTTAGATCGCTTCTTTTATCGCGAAAGCAATACTACCTTCACTTTTCCACCCTTCGCGCAGCGAGGCGGTAGCTACCATTGACCTTTAGCGTGACCTTTGGCGTGCCGCCAAGCAGAGCTGCGCAAAAACAGGGGTCGTAAAGGCCCGTTCACACTTGCGACTAGCAGCGGTCACGCGACCGTTTTGGTCGAAAAGCGACAGTCGCAAATGGTCGCATCGGTCGAAAACCGACTGCCGCGGGTCGATCGGGCACTGCTCGAATTTCCAGTCGCGCGACTACTAGTCGCAAACCATTTCACCAATCAGCGAGGTCCCGGAGTACTCGATCGAGCACCTTCTCAATGCAATTAAAGAATACCCCTACCTTTTCAACAAACGGCACCCGGAATTCAGAGGCAGGGAGGAGATTGGAAAGATATTAGAACTATCCGGTAAGCACCATGAACTTTTGAGAAATGGGTTTTTCACGCAGGCGCAACATTTTATGACACCACGGTGATTGACGCCGTCTATTCGACGTCGGCGTTCTCGCCTGAAAAAGCTGAAGTGTCTGGCAAGCGGCTGTTACCGACGTTCGCTGTCATCGCCCAGTAGCTCTCCTACTCCCAACTCGTTTGGAACGAGAACAAAACAAGAAGGCGACTGTCGCAAGTGTGAAAATCGGTAGTGGCGAGCTCCTGACCTCTGGTCTCGCGACTGGTAGTCGCGCGTCCTCATCTAGTCGCAAGTGTGAATAGACCTTAACGCGCACTGTCAACTCGCGAGGCGGTAGCTACCAACCGCGGCCTAACTCCCGCTCCTTCCATGAGAGGCGCTACAGCTGGAGTGACGTCATCACATCTGCCGCAAAAACAGGGCCCCCAACTCGAGCCGTCGGCTCGCGAGGCGGTAGGTTCCAGCCGCAGCCTAACTCCCGCTCCCTCCGTGAGGGAGCGCTACAGCCGCAGTGATGTCATCCCTGAGATTGTTGTGAGACCGTTTAGAACGACGTTTGGGGCACCGGTTCGGGTCCGCCCTTACACACCGAGAGTTAGGCTCAACGTTGATCTACGGCCGAGCGGAGCTGCATTTGTGCCACATGATCCTAAAGCTAAGAAGAATTATGGGGCTGCAGCCGCAGCTACCGCCGGGGGTGCAACCTTAGATACTATAGGAGGTGGCCTAGCGGCAGGTGGAACATACGCAGTCTGCAGGTATGCTATCATTTCTGCTGGCGTAAAGAATGCCGTTGCAGCCGGTGCCGGAGCGGCAGTTGTACATACTGCCTTAACCTCACCCACAACCAAGTATATCGTTGCAGCCACGGCACTCCTTGCCTCGCTACTAGTTATACATACAATAACCAGGTAGCACCCCGCAATAAACAATAGTTGAACCATATGCCATGGCCAGAGTGAATCGCTGCATAACCATAAGCATAACCACAAGCACCAAAACCAGCTACACCACCAGCTGAACCTAGGCGTAGCTATAGCTATGCTTTCGCAATTACCAGGTTTAACCAAGCTAAGCCACTGCCGATTGTTTTTTTTTTTTTGCTTTGGAGTCACCAAAGCACTTAGACAGCTCTTCTACGAAGAGTGCCCAAGTTGCTAAAGAGTCTTCGTAGTTCTCATACTAAGTAAGAGCTGTGTCTGCGAGCGCGAACCCCACGTTGGCAAAATGGACGCTGGCGTCCTACTTGTTATAAAGGCTGATTCGATGTTAGCGCGTCAACCATTCGTCCACGTCCTTTCCTGCGGTACCCGCAAATGAGCGGGGCTTGCGGTAATGCGGCCAGAAGGAGCTCGATGTTGACCTTGGCGCGAAGTCTCCGTCCAAGGACATCTCTGCGATGGAAGGTTGTAAACAGTCAAGGCGTCGACTATGGCGAGGTCCGACCGGTAGATTCGTGGCTGATGAGGTTGTAACCGACACCGCAACTAAGTTGTAACGCTCGAAGGCATTAACGAAGATCGGGGTGTCAGAGACGTATTGTCAGCTACTAGTGTCTCAGACCCTGCGCGCGCGCTCTACTAACAAACATTGTTCTCCTCCACAGCACCTAGCGCCTCGTCTTCTTTGCGGCCGTTAGAATATTTATTAATAATTAGTCCACATTGGAGTTTGGGTTATCTTTGCATATTGATGGCATCAAATATTTATTTGGGATATTTCTGAATAGTGGCAAGGTTATTCACATAATTTTGAACGATATTACAGGGAAGGAACTAAATCCTTTCTTGGATAATGGTGAACCTGTAATTAATATATATAAAAGAGACAGAATCGCATTAATAAGACGGATATTGCTGTTTACTGAGATTTTGTATTCATCTGAAAGGAGATAGAATAGAGAAACAACTATTTCCTATTCCCTTCATGTTCGAGAGGCTGAATCGGTGCGTATCAGTGAACGAGAGACAGACCGACTTTCTCTCTCCCTAATATATCCCCTGCTCGCTCCTAAACAACTCAGATTTAAGTGCGCCATTGTGGCGTTCAAATCAGCTGCCTCAAATAAGTGAGCTGAGCCGTTCTTAGCCACTCACTAAAGTGATCCGCTTTGTCCATCTATAGTCCCGCATCCTTTTGTTCGGCGATTTATCACTATTTTAGACATACTGCGCGACAATAACGCACCTGGAGAGGGTGCTTTCAGGTGCAACGCTACAGCCTCGGAAAATACAGCGATCATTTTTAGGGAAGCCATTGTTAGTTCCATTTACCATTTCTGGCCACCTACAGATAGATTGTAGTCGTGTGGCCTACTGGCGGTGCATGGTGTGTGAACAGCCCCTTGTTCTTCTGTGTGAATGCTGCTGTGCTTTATGCTTAACAGCGCCTATCTGAATGTCGGAATACGTGTGCTCATTTGTGGTGGCTCGGACGTCGTTAAACTCGCTTTTGTGGCCTTCCCGTACTCGCGGGATCGGTTTACGAAGCTTTTGAAGTTCTGCAGTACACGTAGGTCTAACCGTAGACAATTGCGCGGGGCCTACTCGCACAATGCTTGAGTCCTGAAGCTACTTACGTGCCTCATTACCAGATCTTGGAGCACTGTTCCGGTATGTCGCTATCCATGGGGCCTTAAAACAATTCCGATGACTTAAGCCCCCATATTGGCCCTAGCAAGCATAGTGACAGGCAAAGCCGCGTGTAGACAGTTGCTCTAGCGACTAGCACCACGTCTTACAAACCCGCTCACTACCAGCGCTTATTCCGCGGGACATTCGCGGTTCACGTTTTGTCAAAAGGATTCGACCAGAACAAAGTTTTCAAAAAGCTATAGCCTCATTTTGTATACCTCTCCTTAGCTACTCCAGAACTCGTCAGTAGGTCTCAGGGCATCACCAACTACGGAGAAGATGCGAGTTGTCTTGAGCACCACGACCTATTCTCACCGCGTCGTGCGCGGATGTAAACATTTCAGAATTTCATTTAACCTTTTTTGACCTGTTCGTTTCTTTGCTGCCTAATCAAGGTATTTGTGTCCACAGAGACAGCACCAGGTCGCAGTTCATATTTAGCCGCATAGTGTTAATCACCAAGAAAGAAATACGCCATGAAGCCTCTGGCTGTGGGGACTGATCACCCTGTTCAAAATTGATTATTCTCTATTTGCCTCTTTACTAGTCTGGCGCTTGAGCATTTGTCTGCAGTATTTAGTCTGCGCCCTTTTAGTACTCTGCATTACCAAACCGGTCGGTGTTTGCCTCACTCATTCTGGCGAAGGACGTCTATGGGTATTCCTTCGCCGATCAGGACATCGGACAATTTGTTTCCCCAGAAAAAGCCAATCAAGGCCTTCGAGGGTCTCGAACTCGGCTACTTGGTTGCCTAATTCTGCTCCTTCAGATTCTGTTATTTTCCTCCCATACTGTTTCATCATAACTTTACGAAGATGACCGCCATATATCAGCCGGACCTATGTTAAGTTTCAATGTCATGCCGGGACTCTTGTTTGGCTATAGGCCACTGAGGGCATACGGGCCATATCTCTGGTAGCGTTTTCTGGTGCAGCCGTATCCGGGTGGCGCTGATGAAGTTATCTCATTCTGAAAAGTGAAAACCATACAGTGCAAAACTGCAAATGCTATAGGGAAGCACTGTGCAGCATAATTGCTATCCGGTCCTCTTGATTTTATTGTGCTGGAAGAACAAACTTTGTATTTAGGTTGGCCGGCGCGAATGAAAACAGTCACTACAGAGAGGATATGCATGCGCTGGTTCATCGGCGGAATAAAATGAAACTTTGACAAATATTTACTCAGAATTGCTACTGGTCCTTCATGTATATGCTGCTGAAGAATTTCTGAATTCAATAACTTTCCGATCAACAGCCCATGACAGGAAACATTGGTAGCTTTACGTTTTGAATTTCTCATATTTTAGGTTTACTAATTAGGATCGCAAACTTGCGGTTATAATTTTTGCGTGTCTTCTCAGTCGCGTAAATAATTAAAATATACCCATCAAAGCTTGTAGCTTAGGTTTGCTCAATAACTAAACTGTAGAAAATAATACCTAGTAATCCTTAGAAGCTTCACAATTCTGTGCGCAAGAATTAAAAAACATAGTGGCAAACATTTGTTACAAATATTAGTATACCACACCTAACGTTTTTGTCTATTTCGTGTGAATAAACAGGGTGACCTACACCTAGACCATGAAGGTCGTCCCCTATGGTCCGTGGCGGGAATGGTCAGGCTCGGTTCTGAATGTTGCCTACGTCGGTATTGGTGGGGATATGAGTTTGTTGCGAGTATCATTCGGGCTCTATGAATAAAAATAACGCAGGCTCAAATCGTGCAGCCGATTTGTCTGTGATGCTATGACGTCTCTATGATACCTTCGCCATTGCGGGGCTGTAAACACTGCGTGCTTTTATTCATTCATTCCTTTTTAGGACTGTAAGATGAGGAAACAGATATAATAAAAGGAATCGTTTCATTTGCTATTTTGGTAGGCGTTGCCTACCCTTCTAACCACGGTGATTTCTGTAAGTACTATTCGCATTTTTACATTCGTACCAAGAAAAATTCACTTGACTTTCAGCGCAGGTATACAGTGCACAAATAGCTTGGAAAAGGATAACTTTATAATCATGCCGGGTAGCAAACGATAGCTTGCGCTTTCAAGAACTATATCTTTTAGATGGCACAGTTTGATGTCTCATGTTTCTATTATCCGCTGCCTACCGACCCGGCGAACTTCAAGTCTACAGATCTTTCAAATCGGCCTGTGTGCATGGCAGCCAGATCAACTGATATTGGGGCACCGCACCCTTTCCCTGCCCTGTCTAACCAAATATTTCCGCAAGCATGAAGAGATGTACATCTACACTGTGTCCGACTAAAATCCAATGCTTCACAATCAACGTGACGGATCTACTTCCGGCTGCATCTATCGTCAACACCATAAAGGGGCTTAACAGGAACGGTGACTGTAGAATATACAGCAGCTACGACCTCTTGGGCTCCTGGGAGCTTTGGTTTCGATAGCTGAGAGTACCAAACATCCTCTTCATGGAATGAAGGAGCCACTGGAGCTAACAAGAGCTCTGGTGTTTCATGCTATATTCCTTGAAACATCGTAAAGTAATGACACGCTTTGAAGTATGCCGCACCTCAATCCATGCTTTAGCCTTCCTTTCTCCCTGATGATGGTAAGGTATATGCGCAAAAAAGACGATCACGAGAGTAGAAAAAACAGGACGGGACGCGCAAACTTCAACTGATGTTGAAGTTGGTTGAAGGCTCATCACCGGCCTCCCTGACTAAGGTCGGTGATGCAGCCCAATCGGGAAATCAGCGTAACGTGCGGTAAAGCAGTTAGTGCGTCTTTTATTCTTGCCTTTTGTTGCACCCAAAAAGCGTGCCAGAGGACACGACTGTGAGCGATATCTACGGTGATGGGCAAATGCGCTGTAATGGAAATTTACTGCGCGGGCTGTGCGAGAAGCTGCGCAAATTTTAGATTTTTAGCGCGGTTATGTACACATTTGTGCGTGTTACTAACGTCGTCAACCACACACGACTTAAATTTTTCAGTCACTGTGATCACTTCTTCCTCCTATAGATTGTTCAACAGCACCGAGAAAGGCAATAAAGTGTGGCATACCTTCCGACGAACTAAAAAGGTATTGGCGGCATTGCGCCCATAAATATCACATGTGCACATTGCAGTGTCGCTTACATGTGTTAGGCAAGTGTATATTGTCACGTAGCTGTTGGGGCTCGTAACAAGAAGGCTTTAAAGGGATACTGCAGTGGTTTCCAAACATGCGCACCTTTCACACTACTCCTTGTTGGTCAGGTGAGTGAAGTTATTTTTACGATTATTGCGAAAACACCAGAGCAATCGCCGATTGTAAAGCGCATCTTTCAAATTTCCTGCGGCCCGCGACGGCGCAAGACAGGAGGATAGTGAACAGAGAAACCTCACCCGCGTCGGCGTGCGTGACGTCACCGTGAGGATAGGCCAGGCGCTCCCAGCAACCGGAGTGCGTTTTTAGCCTGTGTTGTTGCTCGTGTTTCGAGGTTGCGAAAGTTCAACGGGTCGCTTGAGTTGAACCCCCCCCCCCCCAACATGCGGTACTGCTGTGCCTTCGGTTGTACGTGTACCTTCGGCCACGACGATGTCAGTTTCCACAAGTTCCCGCAAGACAAAAAGCTCCGAGCGCAGTAGGTCGCTTCTGTGAAAAGGGACATGTTCACGCCGACCATATTACTGGGCAACAGAAACTGCAATTTTGTGAATTCAATATGTTGTGTTCTGAGAGCAGCTACAATGCACCTGACAGAGCTATTTTCTAGCAATATATAAATACCTATTGGTGAACGACTATAATGTCCTAAGCAAAAATACAATTATTCGCTAGAAGAAGATCGCAGACGAGTAGCGGGCATGTAGCGGATGTTTTTTTTTCATTGACCATTAGCGCATTTGGGCAGTTTCCTTGCGGAAGGAGGGTTTCCACCAGCGGCTGCGAGCCTCGACTCTGTGTTGCGTCAAGCTTCGCGTGTAATTACCATTCGAGCATAATTATGCAAATCAATATTGCGAATATACTGCTGTTGGTGAACGCACATACTAAAACTAAAATAGCATAATCCACTGCCGCATCCCTATTGTAATACTAGTGCCTCTGGGTCCCAGCGCACCAGTTCAATACCTGATTATGAACTCAGTATAACGCTAGAGACTGGGTGTACTAGGACGCGGCATACTAACACGCGCAGCACTGGTCGCCTGGAGAAAAAAACGCCTCGAATAAAAACAAAAGCTGAAAATTAACGAAGCACCCACACTATATTAGAAAAGCTAAAGAAATAAAAGCCAGTTGAACAGAGAGACTGCAGCACTACGGTTCGAAATCGCTATCTCTTACTCCGTACCTTTGTATGCTAACCACTCGGCCACACCGAGAACTGCAAACGTTTGAAACATTTTTGCATGTTATGTCATGATCGCATTCATGTTTCGAAGTGTACAAGCCATTGCTGTCGCTCTAAAAATTACAAATTTTGACGATTAGAGCTTGCTGCCGGCTCTCAGAACTTGCAACTAATGTTCTGCATGCTTATGCACACTATTTGTGCACTGGAATCATTTTAACATGTCGAATTTGGCATCGCTGGCAAATTTACCAGCGCCGGCTATTCGGTGGTGCTCTGCTACCATGGGCGTACTTTCGCTGAACTTCGGATTTGTAGCACAAACCTTCAAGAAAAAAGTGCGACCAAGCTTCAATACTGGCCAGCGCAGCAGCGAGGACGCTATTTTGCTGGTAGCTAAATCTTATTTGTATGCAAACATTTTGGGAAGCAATGTGATGACCGAGGGCTCGACAAATTTATACGCACAGCAAGAAGGAGCACAAAAGCTTGAGAAACACGAAAAATTATCATGCATTACAAGCTCTGTATGTTGTGTTTTTCTCTCATGGGCGAGTCGCTCGGTAAACTACTCTCTTGTTTTATTTTTTTTTTCTTTCTGCTGTTTATACTGGGTTGAGATGCAGGCTACGCTCGCTAATGCGTACGCACTCTTTGGAGCCTGTAATTTAGACGCATTGAACATTTTAGCACTAATAATCATGCTAGAGTGCCCTCAAGATCAGCTGTGAAGTTTAATATGCATGGTAGCCCACAATATTCAATTGCAGTATTGGATTGTACGAATTCGTTAGTGTGTCATAAGGTATCAGAGGTGCGGTGATCGTGGTTTCTTTTGAAACAGTCGAAACGACCTATCGAAACATGCAAACTCTAGAAAAAGGATGCTGCCTTTGTTTTCTAACAGGTGCGCAACGACTTCGCGGCAAAAAGCGCTTACTTCAACCATATTTTTCATATGCGCACCGATGGTCGATTGCGAGTACGCTGTTGCCATGTTGGCCCTTGAGGGATACTAACCGGGACCAGTGAGGTCCCAGCACACATTTAGCGCTTCTCCCAGTGCATTGCGGATGCCAGTGACACATCCAGTGTCAAAAAGCTAATCCGAGCTTTTTTATTTCATCGTACCAGTGCAACAAGCGCCCTCCCGTCACTGCTGCAGTGAATATCACCGACCTCCAGCGTCCCCAACAGATCTAGTGCGAAACGAGCACGAAACAATTACTGATTTCAAACTGGAAGACGCTGGCTTTTGCTAGGTTCAAAATATGTGGCTTGAACATTCAGTCCCGAAAGATCGGTCTCACCATGTCTCGACATAACCGAAAACACTCTACACCCAAATCAAGAATACACCGAGTACTTGGTTCCCACGCAGCAAGCCAGGCAACAAGCAAACACTTCAACGGATTGCGTCGCTTCTCTACTAGCCAGAGCGTTAGGGACGCCTGATTCTGCCTCGAAGTCAGAAAGTTAATGTTAGAGGCGCTTTTTCGTAGAAACGCTCCCACACATACATCTAATTTCGGCTAATAAAAACATATGCAGCTTTGCAAAATGCCGAACATTTCGATGCCGGTAGAAGCTGATGGCTTGCCTACGCTTCATCGATGCTGTTTTGTTTGCGGCCTATCTGGTGCGCATACACACAAGACCCAGTTGGTCACTTTAGCGTACCGTAACAGCTTTTATAACGTCGCAGAGAGCTGTGACGGCTGCGATTTACATGCAGTGCAGCGCAGTATGCATATCGGCAGCGTCTCGGGTCCTCAAGACCACGTCACGACAGCTCGACCACTCGCAGGCAGCGGCGCGGCCCGTGGCTTGTCTCGAGGGGCCCGCAGTGTAGGTCGCATATTGTAGCTAAAAAAAGACAATTTGGGCTTGTTTCTGCCTACATTTATTTAGATAGACGAGTACGCGGCGTTAGAAACTATTATAGGCCATTACAATCTCGATTTCTGCACGAAGTGCTGCAGTGTCCCTTTAATGGGGTTGACCCAAACGGCACCTGAATGCACGCCAAGAGATGACAGCGCATGCTGGCTTGGGGCTTGTGCTTGTTCATTTCGGAGCACGAGGCTTGCGAAGAGCAGACGCTTAGTGGCAGCTGTTGCACACGCGCCGTAACAGCCTAAAAACATAGGCTATGGCCTATCTCGGATATGCCAGGATATATGTAGTGAAAGCTAAGGTAATAGCCAGGTTAGTCTTAATTAATCTTGATTGCATGTCATGGTTAGTGTGTTTGCCTTGCTAAGTCTTTTTGGGTCGTTGCCTTTGCCTGTTTTCATTCTAACGTATAATCCTGGCTTGCTTTGGACTTTCCGACTCGCTTTCCTTGGCTCCAAACACGGCAGCGCCAACGAACCAACCGTTTTTAATACAGCGCAGCTACGCGCTCCAGCAGCTACTCCCCTCCATTCTTCGCGGCTGCCCGTCAAAAGTTGTTTTTGCGACTGTTGAAAGATGAAAAAGAAAATGCAGGTACCTGCTACTGGCTTTGTAGCTCAGCCATATCCGCTGCCGCGTGCGGATAGAGGAGATGTGAAAGAGAGAAAGAAATAAACAGAAGAGGGAGAGAGAAAGACGCACGTCGCAATAGCCGTCGTCCGCCACCGCTTCGGTGGCGAGTGCAATGACGGCCTACCATTCGTATAACCACCGGTTGCAGGCTCACGCCCGCCGCAAGCGGCGAGGTTGATTGATTCATTGAAAACTTTATTGAGTGCATGGAAGTTCTCAGAGTTGTGGGTGGTCCGCCTATTCTGGCAGCCGAGTGGCCTGCGCCGCAGCGTGGGCCCTGCGAACCAGTCCTCGTTATTGGTCGGGGTCCTCGCTGTGCAGAATGGCCTCCCACTGCTCCAAAGTGGGATTAGTAAGCTTATCGATAAAGGGATGTAATTGGCATGCCCCCACCTTGTGAAAAGCTGTAGCTATTTCTCCACAGTGTGGGCACTCTGGTGTGTAAAGTGAGGGGTACCACTGGTGGAGTTTAAATGGTGTGACGAGAGTGTCTGTTTGTAGCCGGCGGAGGGTGTGTTCTTCTGCCTTGTTTAGTGGTTTGTGAGGTGTGGGATATGTCTGTCTGGCCTGTCTGTAGGCCTGTAGGAGTACAGCAAAGGTTATTATAGGGTGTGTGATATGCTCTTTTTCCTCATCGGTTAAGGGGGGATCCCGGTGTAAGAAAGCTCGGGCGGGCTGTTGGGCGGTGTCATTCCCTCCTATGTGTTCTGTGTGTTCCAGAAACCAAATCATTGAGGCCCGATTAGGAGGGTGTTTTGCTAATAGTGTGAAACATGATTGATGGAAGAGTCCGCTGGTAATATTCCTGCACGAATTTTGGGAGTGGGTGAGTAAAATAGCGTTTGGGTTGGTAGCCAGCGCTAGTGCAATGGGCCAACAGCAGCCACCCCCTCTTCATCCTGCACGCCAAATGGCGCGGCGCACGGCTTCTCCTCTCGACAGTCGCCGCTGCTCTCTTCGCCTTCTTACGCTCATTTTAACGCGGTAGCGTTAAGGAGCTCGTGTCGCAGAAAAGCCGGTGTCGTCGGCGGCGTTGGCCGTGAGCGATAAATCCCGTAATGCACTTCATATAAATAAAGAGCAACTTCCAAGATGGGCTGGGTGGGAATCGAACCAAGGTCTCCGGAATGTGAGACTGATACGCTACCACTCAGCCACGAGTTTTTTTTTTCCTATATTTCCAAAGTATACATTCCACTCAGCCACGAGTTCGATGCTTGAAAGCGGTACAAAAGCGCTTCTAGTGAATGCGGTGTTGCCTTAGAAACGTGCCGTAGAACGTTATACTGCGGTGTATATTGGTAATTATGAGCATGTTACTTACAGAAGTCGCAATTACACGAGTAGCGAAGTACGTTTCCGCTACATTTCTTCTGCGCTCTGCGCACATGCAGAGCCATCTTGCGGAAAACACAGAAGAACCCCTCCTCGCAATGTGCGGCGCTGCCCCGACACGTGGCGCGCCACTCGCCCCTGACGCTATTGCGTTCCACTCTTTATGGCGAAGCTTAAGTCCTCCAAATTTTCTCTTCGCTGCTGCTATGCGCACTGCGTCATGCGCAGCGCAAATATTGCTCCTCTCCCGTTTCCGCGCATGCGCACTAGTGGCCTGTATAATGCTTTGGTCTTGTACATGCTAGATGGCGAGGAGGTAGTTGCTAGGCAGCAGCACTGAGAGCTGTAAGTGGTGGTGGTAAAAAACATTTGATGGTGCCACCAAATATTGCAAGGGCTGGCCCGGCCCCTGATCACAGGTGTAGGCCGAAAGGCCGTGCTTGAGCGGTAGAACCACCGTGGAAAGTGGTGCCACGGCGAAACCGATGCATCGCGGTCAATGTAGCTTTCGCTACAAAACATCATCGCGATGAATTAGCAAGAAAGGAGCAAAGTACGAAAAAATATCTAGAAGGCACTTTGAACCTTTAAAATTAAAAAAAGATTCGGACTGTCGCAACAAGGAAAACAAAACTTCGGGCCATTAAATTGGAAGAAAGAAATAGGACTGTTCAAGTGCGATGAGGCGAAAGCCATTATAGCGCGGTGGATCGAAGCCCTCCACTACGGCACCTCTATCACCATCTCGCCTTTCACTCCAACCTTCCTCCTTTCCTTTACGGCGTGATACATGTTTCCGCGGAGAATTGTGACATACTGCGGCTTTTCTATTCTGTAAACCAATTTCAATCGCCGCTAATGCCTGCTGTTCTAACGCCTTCATAACATCTGGGTCTGCTTCTGTTTGCTGTGTGATGCGGCGTTCGAGGAAGCGGCAAGTGTTGTTGTTGCTGCGACGGAAGGAAGAAGGAAAGGAACATGGACGGGCCTGTTACTGGCTCTGTAGCTGAGCCACCTCCGCTACTTTGTGCAGACAGAAGAAAAATTAGAGAAAAGAAAGAAGAGAGGAGAAAAACGCGCGTCGCAACAGCCGTCGCACACCATCGAAATAGTATCGGGTGCAATGACAGCCTACAACAGATAAAAATATGATTGCAGACCTGCGCAAGCGGCAGTGACCTATCAGTATCCCAGAAGGGCTAAGTTGAGGTAGTGAAGGGTAGCTGTTCCAGACCCTACGGGGCTGGACTGGTAGGTCAAAGACGCTTGCGACGGGGGTTTGCCTGCGTCCAAATTTTTATCTGTTGCAGGCCGTCATTGCGCCCTCCACCGCTTAGGTAGTGAACGACGGCTGTTGCGGCGCGCATCTTTCTCTTCCTCTTCTTTTTCTTTCTTCTTAAGTTTCTCTCTTCTGTCAGCATGAGATGAGGCAACGAAGGTGGCTCAGTCAAGAGCCAGTTGCAGGCCCGTGCATGATCTTTTCCTTCTTTCTACAGCCACAACAACAGTAGGACCAGGAGCAGCCACCTAATCAATGCGTTGCGGCAAATGAAAGGCGCCGCACGGAAGCTTGGATCGGACGGACAGCAGAGTCAGCTTCGTATATTCACGACTAGCCTGGTGACGTCATGATGGGTTCTGACTGTACATCGCCGGCCCCTTTTCGAACACAACCAGCATTTCAGTGAACGAATCAAAGTTCAACGACGTTCTATAATTCGTTTCCAAGAAAGGACAGACGCAGTATCTATCACTTGCGAAATCCCGCTGTCATCCTCATGGTAGACAAGAGGAATTATGATGAGTGTTTTACGATACCAGGCGTGGGGCGAGGTATAATTGTAAACACCATGCTGAAAAGCTGAAAAAAAAAATGCAGGGTGTGGCGCAGTTGGTAAAGCGCTGGGCTGGGAATCCAAAGAATGGAGGTTCGATTAACGGTTGATACAATGTTCATTATTTTCAACCTTCGCTCTCAAAAGCGTGACACCTCTGCTGACAACTTTCTGCTCAAAGCGTTTTATCGGTAACCTGTCGACAACGAGGAGACATTAAAGGATTTCGCCTTAATAAGCACTCACAGGAAGCATGCTGGTAAGGCGATGTGTTAGGCTAATAGTTGAGGTCTAGATACAAGCATGGTTTCATGCGCATGGCTTGGACTACTTCGGCTTTCTGCTGACGAGTAGTAGTAGTAGAAGAGCCTTCCGGAAGACCTTCGTATGTGACATTCCTCAGCAGGGGCCACAGGGTCCGAAGAACTGCTTTAGAGGTTTCTCGGAAAGTCCTCCACACTAAATTGGAGTTCACAGCCACACTATTGGGCCGTTCGAAATTCGCTCTATGCTGAAGGTGGTTGTAACGTCGGGTGTCTAGACCTTAGTGGTTTTAGATGCGCACTCTTGCAAGCTCCCGCGCTTCTTCTGCTTGCCGACGAAATTCCTCGGCGCCAAACTAGAGGTCACGCGCGTCATAGAGCAGTACGTCTTCCAGCACTGTTCACACTTCGTGGCCATACGATGGAAAAATGGCATCATTTGCGTGGTTTGTTGTTGCTGCGTGTGGTACGGGAATGTGACGAGGCAGGACATTATTGCAAGAATGATGTTAAACATTCACTTACCTATACATCATGTAAACAACCCTTTTGTAAACAACGCGACCCAGCTATTCATCTGTGGATGACGGGCAGTTGATTTACTATACTTAGTGCCGCTCGGCTGCTTAATAGATGCCAGCAGCTGGGCAGTGAAAGCAATGCCTCAGTCTGTAATGATAGTAGAGGCGGCGTGCCTCAGGAAAATGCGCTCGACGACAAATATAGCTGCCTCGATTGCCGTGACGCGCTGAAGTGCCTTTTGCAGCGTAAAGCCTGAAATAATCCATAGCGACAGTTATCTATCTGTTACCCGATGAGGAATTTCGATTTGACCCTACAGCTTATCCCAACTTTCTCAAATGGGTGCCTGGGAAGTTCTACAAGATGCAGTAAACCGGCCTGTCAAACAATAAGTGATGTTTTTCATCGCTGGCAACCGTGGCACGTTCACACGAGTGCAGCACTGCCGTCGCATGTTTGGTCAGTAATAACTCTTAATCCGGGCCAGGGCTCGAGCATACCCCTGGTGACGCGGTGGTGGGCTCGTCATGAAACAGCAAGATTCCTTGCCGGAGAGAACGGGGATCAGGTAATCTATTCCCGTTGAAGCGAAGATGGTCTTTCATAACACACTGTTTGGGATGAGGGCGGATTGGGAGGTGGCCCTGTCAAGCTCCGACTTTGCGGCACAAAGGACCTTGCTTGCTACAGCTCGGGCAGCGGCATCAGCCAACGGAGTTCGGTAAATTCGTAGTACGCGCTTTCAGAAAACCGATGGGTGATACAAGAGTCGGGTCCTCACGTTGCTGCTGCAAAACAGTCAACGCCGCGACGGCAGCGATAAGGGTAAAGTCTGCCGCTTCGTCTTCAGGCGAATCCTCGACATGCGAGCGGGACAAGCATTCGCCATCATTGTGATGGCGCCCTAACTTATACACGATGGGCATGTCGAATTTCTGTAATCTAACTGCATCTTGCAAGGTATCCGCAGGAATATCGCAAGTTTTTTAACCAGTTGAGAGAGGGAGATGGTCGCTCATTACCGAAAGTGCCCGCTATAGAAATAGTATCTAAATATCTTCACTATGCACAAAACAGAGAGACATTCAGCAAACCACAAATTCATCTGGGGTATGCGGTAACTCGATCGGCGCCGTCTTACCATTGGACGACTACAACACCGAAGCCCACGTTGCAGGCATATGTGAGGACCAAAGACTCCACTCGACCATGAACGTGGTGTTGTCACCGAGCAGCGCCCTAACTCGCCGAACGTAGCTTGGCCTGGCGAGATAACGTTACATCATCTCGGTCGAGACGCGTAAACGGTCGGAAATTCGTGAAAGGTTTTCTACGAATCTGCTATAATAGGAACTCATGCTAAAAAAAGGGAGGACTGTCGTCTTGTTGGTGATAGCGGGAACTTTAGCGGCCGCTGCAGCGTACGCGTGATTGAGCTGAATACCTCTGTGGCTGAAGACCTAGCATAAGAATAGGAGCCCTTTAAAACCAAAGTGAAGATTTCCAGATTTTAACGTGAGGCCGACTGAGTTTTTAGCACTTAGCGTATTGGAATGAGGTTGGAAATGCTTCTAGAGCTTTGCCGAAAAGACATTAACATGGTCCTGGCAGACCAGTTTAAAGCCATATTAATATGTGTCCAACATTCATTGAAAAGTCTTCAATCGGAGCACATTCCGAAAGGTAGAACCTTAAATTCATAAAGTCATTCGGGCGGGACAAATGCTGTCTTCACGATATTTCGTTCATCGAATCGATCTGCCAATAACAGGTTTTGATACCAAGTGATGAAGTCACGCGCGTTGCGTAGCCGGTGTAAAGAGTCATCATTGGGCAGCAGCGGACAGATGCCTTTTTGTTACCTGATTAAGCTCACGGTAGTCATCATAAAACTTTCTGCTTCTTTCTTAAAGAGAACAACAGTTGAATCCTCGGGTTTCCTCGATGGCTGCATGACACGGACCTTTAACGTCTCGTCTGCCTGTTTAGCGATAACTTCGAGTTCCCGCGGTGACCCTCGGTAGGAGTTCTTTAGGACATGGTTGTATACGTTTGTCGGATATATGTGGTGCTTTGTAGGGTTCGAGCATCTCTTTGACCTTGCGGGTGACCAAGAAGCAGTCTTGAAACTGAGAAAGTAGCTAGACGAGTCTGCTCTCTGCCTGTGATAAAAGGTATTGACATCAAGGTCGAATTTCGGCTTTTGGCTGCGTATGTTTCGGTCTGAGAAGCTACGGATGTTTCGGTCTTGAGGGAAGCTCTTAGATTCCCACGTTGGAGGGGTTTCGAACTCGTCTGATTTCATGAGGTGGGAGCCGGACCATTTGCGGCGTTCCGCTTAACAACACACCACTAAAACAAAATAATACTGCAAAGGCAAGATGGGACGTACCGCAGCTGCTGCGCGCGTGCGCTGGTTTTTTCGCCGTTGGGTAATAGTGGAAGGTCCAGTTATACTCGAACTAATGCACCCTATGAAATCCCACTTTATTTCTTGCTACTGAAACGAAATTCAGTGTGTATAGAGCGCTTTAAAGCGGGCCAGCTCATGCAAATTTGGCCAGCCGGTGCCGATTCCGACTGGCGCTAATGTGAAGACTTCGCTTTCGCTATCGACGGGCAACTAGGCAGCGTAGACAGTTTCACCACGTTTCAGAGCAGATAGCAGCTGTTTTGCTGAGAACAAGCGCCAAAGTTGTTCTTAACGCAAGTTATCTCGATTTGAATTTAATTGGATTACAGAAATTATAAGGAGCAGTATCTGTCATATTTAGTCAGAGAACACCTTAACCGTGCCAATAAGGGAAGAAGGTGGGAGTGAAAGCGGAAAGAGACAAAGAGGTTCCATAGTGTACGGCTCTGAAGTAAATTGAACCACTTGGGTATTATTAATAAGTGCTGACATCACTCTCCAAACGGACGCACCTTCATTTCGCCCTCTATTGAAACGTACTCGCCGGTGGTAGGGATCGAACCTGAGAACTCCGGCACAGTAGTCAGGCATCCTAACCTCTGTACCACGGTGGCGAGGCCATCTCGATTTTGTAAATCTAGGCACAGCTTGCGCAACGTCAAATTTGGAAGTTGGCTTCACAAAATTTAGTTGCGGGATACGTTCATTTGTCAGTTTGTCTCTCACCTTAAAGCATATTGAGAGGGCAAGGCGTCAGTACTGTCTACCTATGTACTGCGGTGATATCCTGTGTAACGTCCGGTAGGGTCACAGTAAAGCACACAATGTGGCTGGCTGTAGAAGTAATTACTAGTTTCAGTTAATGAATACCCCGCTTGGAATCTCCTTTATGCCTATGGTTTTTTCGGTTCGACTGTTGCTATGGTGTTGGTATTGGAGACTAACAAACTAAAGTCTACCAGAGTCGCACAAACATGAGTCCAGTCTTAGCACCTGGGGCACTTCGCCCTTCATTTCGTCCTAAACACTTCAGATGCGGATCCCAAGATGCAGGCTTCCGCCCATGTAATAAAATTATCTAAGTCAGCGTGGTCTTAGCTGCTGCTTTAACATTATTTGAAAGATCAATGCAGTGTCTTTGAAAAGACTATCATATTGGGATATTTACAATACAACGTGAACTAGAAGGCTAAAGTAGCAGCCAGTTCGTTTATTGAGAAGCAACGGCATCCCATAGAGAGGCTATTCTATGAAGCCATAAAGAAACTACTGGCTCGTGGTCTTCATGGTTAGAAGTAAAAGGATGTTTATAACCATTGAAATTATATGTGAGAATGAGGGCTCTATCCTATTGTCTTCTCGTTTTTGTTCGCTCGGGTAGCCGCGTGCTCCTCCCCCGGGGTTCCGCTCAATCCTCAGGTTCTACCGAGGTAACCATACCAATCTCGCTCATAACCTATGCGGGCATTACAGATCATTTACGCCTCTGCAGGAGGGCACTCCCGGCGCCCACCAAACATCTCGACAGATCTGAGGAGGGTCACCTTAGACGGCTCCAAACGGGGTGTTTTCTAAATCCCGGCATATTAAACACATGGACCCGACATTCACGGGTAGGTGTAACTTCTGCGGGCAGTATGCTGACTTATACCACATGGTGGGGCCTGCCGGCAAAATACAAACCTAAAAGCAATAAAACAGCCAACTAGGGAGGGTTGCTAGGCGGCCCTGTCCAGCTCGGACCTGGAGGCCCAGCGTGTCCTGATCCAGAGAGCTCGGGCAGCGGCAGCGGCCAATGGCGTCCCGATATAGGGTCTGCCACTCTGCTCCACAACGAAACGCACTTCCCTTCCCAAATCATATCATCGTAAATAAATGTTTTCTCCTACTCCTCTTGTTTTTGTTCAAAACAACAGTTTGCTACGCACAATTACAAAAAGAATTCAGAACGCGATGTTCACGCGCAACTCACCTTTTAGTGCAACAGACGCTACGAATGCAGACAGACAGACATAGGCAGCTGCTGGATGCATCCTGTTTGCTCAAGCCCAAAACACTGCTGTGAAGTGGCCGCGCTTTTTTCTAGAGAAAAGTGAACTATGGCCACGTTTTATATACAATCGTCTTCGATAAGCTGAATAAATCAAAATAAACGAAATATGGTAGAACAGGAATCTTTCTAAATTTTCCTCTTGGCCCTGCACATTAAAATATGAATTTCGTAGTTACTTTTAAGGAGCCCTTTATGGTAATATCTGTGTTCATTAAATAAATCATAAGTGCTCTGCACTTGTCAGCCACGTTTACTTCTTTGAGTTTAGAGTGCGCTTGGAGAGAACCGAATAAAGTTCACTTAGGCTTGTAAGGCATCTGTAGAACATGAGAACTGACGTCTATGAGAAGGACGAAATTTGTTTAAGCATTTAGTCGTATATGAAAATGGAAAGAAAAAAATGTATACTCTGAGGATACACCACATTTGTTTTGAACATCATGAACAATAACCGCTACCATTAAACCTTTCTTTTTCAAAGGCCACACCTTTGAAAAACAGGAAAGCTACGCGCAAAAAGGAATGACAAACGTTTGAATAATGTGGTGGTAGAGAAGTACTTCACAAGGAGTTTCTGATCTTTACACATAAAGAGATTTCGTTGTGACCAATTAGGTAATGAAGATTTTCCATTGCATGACGACTTTTACAAGATATTCAGACCAAAATTTTAGTATGTATGGCTTCCACCCATGCGAGTATTTTTGTAGTGTAATGAAACTGTTATTGGCAACTGAGCAGTAGGACCGAAATCAAACATATACTGCTTTTGGGGCATGTTCCTTTACCGCAACGTAATTATTTTCAGATTTCAAGAATTATATCTAGAAGACAGATAGCCTGAAGAGATGTGGACTGATGTTCGTGATATAATACAAGAAGTTGCTACTAAGGTAGTTCCAAAGCGAAAGAAATGCAAGAAAGCAAACTGGTTATCTGAAGAGGCTTTGCAAATAGCTGAGGAAAGGAGGACGGCAAACGTTATGGGGGAAAGAGAAAGATACAAGGTTCTCAATGCAGATTTTCAGAATATAGCAAGGAGAGATAAGGATGTCTTCCTGAACATACAGTGCCAAGCAGTTGAGGACAACAGCCAATGAGGAACACAAGAGCTCTGTAGAAAACAAAGATATCAAAGGAAGCTTCTGTGCTAAGCGGGGCGTGACAAAGGACAAACGAGGCAGGGACCTCACTGAAGCCTCAGAGATTAAGAAGAGGTGGCAGGAATACACAGAACTGTACATGAAGGACCCGGTTGTGCTAACCCAACATAAGACGGTTGTGATTACTGATTTCGAGCCGGGCATCCTGAAGAGTGAAGTTGAATTGGCCTTAGTCAGCCTTGCTAAGAACAAAGCCAGCGCAATTGATGGCATTCCAGCTTAGTTGCTTCAAAACCTCAACCATAACTCTGTTAACATTCTGCATACATTATGTCAGAAGATTTGGAAACCCTGCAGTGGCCACAGGATTGGAGGAGGTCAGTTTACATCCCCGTTCCAAAGAAAGGCAGTGCCAAAGATTGTTCCAACTACCGCACTATCGCGCGTATTTCGCATGCTAGCAAGGTGATGTTGAAAATCCTCCTAGGTAGGCTGCAGCAGTACGTGGATCGGGAGCTTCCGGAAGTGCGAGCTGGGTTTCGCAAGGGCAGAAATACTAGACATCAGGTTGCCAACCTTCGCTGGATAATGGAAAAGGCAAGAGAGTTCCAGAAACCAATATACTTCTGCTTTATTGATTATGTGAAAGCGTTTGACTGCGTAGATCACAGTAGATTGTGGCAAGCTCTCCAAGAGATGGGAGTTCCAGTTCACCGCATCTGTCTCCTCAGGAACCTGTATGATGGACAAAAGGCCACAGTCAGAGCTGGGCATTGTCTTACTGATTGGTTTCCGATTGAGAAAGGAGTGAGGCAAGGCTGCATACTATCACCCTGCCTATTTAACATATATGCAGAGTGCATCATGAGGAAGGTCGGTCTGGACGAGTCTTCAGCTGTAGTGAAGATTGCTGGAAAACGTATCAACAACCTTAGATATGCTGATGATACCACTTTAATGGCAGGAAGTGAAGTGGAACTCAAGAGAATTCTGATGCGCGTACAAGAAGATAGTGAGAAGTTTGGGCTTAAACTGAACATTAAAAAGACAAAGATCATGGCGTCTTGCCCTATCGAGTCCTGGAGCATCAATGGATAAGAAGTGGAAGTTGTGACAGATTTTCTCTTCTTGGGCTCCAAGATTACCTCGGAAGGAGACTGCAGCCATAGAATTAGGAGACGCCTGCTTCTGGAAAGAGAGCAATGGTTAGCCTTGACCGCCTAGTAAAGAGCAGAGACATTAGTCTGCCAACCAAGATCCGTATAACTCGTGCTATGGTCTTTCCAGTTGTGATGTATGGATGCGAGAGTTGGACTGTGAAGAAGGCTGACCGCCGAAGAATTGACGCGTTTGAATTGTGGTGCTGGCGGAGACTCTTGAGAGTTCCTTGGACTGGCAGAAGATCAAATCAGTCGATATTGTCGACCATAAATCCTGAATGCTCATTGGAGAGCCAAATTCTAAAGTTAAAGCGCAGCTACTTTGCACATCTGATAAGAAGAGAGGAGTCACTAGAGAAAGATTTGATTTTGGGAAAGGCTGAAGGTCACTGGAGAAGGGGTAGGCAGCGAACGCGATGGTTAGATGGCATCCTCGAGGCGCTGCAGATGAAGTTATGTGATGTTAGGAAGATAGTGAGAGACCGGAAATCGTGGCGTGATATGGTCCATAGGGTAACGAAGAGGCGGACACGACTGAAAGACTGAACTGAACTGAATTATGTTTAACTAATTTTGATATATATATATATATATATATATATATATATATATATATATATATATATATATATATATATATATAATGTGTGTGTGTAAAAGTTCCGACATGCAATGCCCGAAAACACGCTCCTTTTAGGGTTCTTGTTGGCCACTAAGTTGACACGCCATCATGGGTCGAGGTCCTCAATTTGAGCAGCGTAGTTGACGTAGAGGCATTATTCTTCAGTGCGGTTACATTTCATAGCCGCATATTATGCAGCAGCCCGAAAAAACAGCGTACAACCCTCTTTACAACATCGGACAAATATTGAGACCGTCACTGTGCACCTCGCAGTTTGGCCTTTGATTCTCTTGACGCCGTCCCCTACGCTTGCAAGCGCTTCCCTCTCATTGCCTACCATTCACGCCGTTGAGCGTTCCTTTTTAATATTCATAACATACTAATTGTGTAGTAGTCATCATTCCGAATATATCTGCACAATCATTTGGCTAGCATTTTTTATTACTAGTTATATACTCGTCCTTTACCGGTACCCACCCTCCATGGTTTTCAATAGGCAGCTCCCATTCGCTTGCGCATTCCTGTATTCTCGTCCCAACCCCTTTCGAGTTACCCACCAGTTCCTTGTCATGTAACTTCGCCTTCTTGTATATAGAGAGGGGATATACGTATTTCCAGTTTGCCACCTGTAAGCATAGCAGGTGAAACTTCGGTCTACCACTGCCATGAAGGCTAGCTGGCAGGTGGCAGTTAGAACACCTATCACTCCGAAGATACACATGACATCGAGCACTTAGGAGCTGAAATCAACACAGGAAACATTTTTTGTTGATGACAGCACAGTAGTGTTAATGCATGCCTTTCTTTCACCCGGCAGAAATATTTTATTTTTCTTCAGTAAATAAGCAGTGCCTTTTAGGTTGAAACGTGACCACACCAGCTCGTGTAATACGGATGGCCACAGAAGGTACAGAGAACGTCCGAAGTCTGCGATAGAAACCATCAGGATATTTTCTTTTCACTCCATCAGGCGTTTCACCCACTTTGCCTACTTTATTCATTGTCTTCAGGTGTATGCGCAACCCTGAAAGATTAACCGAAAAGCAAATATATATATATATATATATATATATATATATATATATATATATATATATATTGATTTACTTATTTATTTACAGATGGAATTCCGTCCAAGCCCGGGAGATTTCAGAAGGAAGTGGTTTTTAAATTATTGCACTGGTAAAATGAACAACAAGGGAATGTGCAACCATCCTGTTGTTATGTATACGTTTGCAATGAGTGCAAGTTGATTGCTGCCACATCCGCTAACTATATTATAGTATTGTCATTGTTAGCCTGTTACTTTCTATGCAGGTTCTAAAAATTGTTTCCAGTTAAAATTGCATACTGTTCTCTGTTTTTGAATTTTTGAAACTATGTACCATTTGCCTCCACAATGCTGTAGTCCTTCCCTCTCACAATGTTCTACTTTCAAAACTTTTGAGGTAGTTGAGTAAGTGAGTAAATAAATCAATTTCTGCTTTAATTAATCATAATAACGTTGGGAGAGCAATAGCAAAAATAACATTTCTAATTGAAACATATATATTTGTTATGATATTGGCTATATAATGTTAGCTAAATTTGCGAATGCTCGCTGTCTATTGGGAAGTCACGAAAATCTGCTTATGTACCGTCTTTGCCAAACGTACCCAGGCTGCATGGTTTGCTTCTGGCTTGTGTTCCAAAGCCAACATTGATTCTCAGGTGATCACAACTTCTTAACAATTGAGGACCGGAGCTCGCCTTTACTTTGCACAGATTTACAGCTTCAGAAGTGGTATGAATTCTCTGCCACCCGACTGAGAAGCGAAACACGCAGCCTGGTTACTTTTGGCAAAGGCGGTACATGGAATGAGGACTGCAAACAAGATTTCTTCTCCTAAGACACTATGACGGCTTTGTTTTTCAATATGCCTCTGATATCTCAAACAGGCCAGGAATCTGTGCATAACAAAATCTGTGGTGTTTTCGTACTCTCGTTAAGTGCCCGTCCTGTGGCGCATTCGAGAACACAATTCATTCTGAATGGTTTTGCCACGCCATACTGTGATAAGGCGTTGAATAGGCGGACGGTCGACGTTGCGAGATAGTGTTAAAGAATTCAACAAATGTACGTCAGCACAATTGCTGTGACGTACATTCATTGCAGAGTCCCTTTCGTATTTGCATTTTTATATGCAAGAACGTTTAGAATGTTTTTTGCTCACCGGAGACTCTCGCTGGCTTTTTACAGTATAGAGCAAGAGTTCAGTAAACGCTCGAGCACAATAGAGTGCTTAGGAGTTTTGTCAGTGCTATTAAATATATGCATATGCCGGCAGAGCCCGAGTTGAACTGGTATATTTCCTTTGGCGTGTTCAGCAGAAACCAGAAAACGTTCCCACCCTCCAAAGTCGAGATCTTGGTGGTACGTTAAAATAGTATTTATTGCCGACCAAAGGCTTCATTCGTTGAAAAGACTGCACACTAACAGGAAATTAAGGCTTAAAAGGAAACTCACCTTTTAAGCGAAAGCATCAGTGAAACAAACGATATGACGCTGTATTATTCACTTAGAAAGCTAATGCATAAAAATTTAGATAAGTAAATTTCAATGAAAGAAAATCCCTGAAACTGTCATATCTGCCCTCAATACCATATTGATGACTCAATATTCAAGACAATCTATTTTAAACTGAAGAGGTAAATGTAGCGTATCCTCGGAGAAACTTAAGATTAACACTGTTTTCTTGTATCTTGGAAGCTCAAAGTGCTGCATCAACCACGTTTGCCCTATATTACCACTCATGTTGCAGGGTGATGCTTTGTCGGCCCAACATTTATTTTATATAAAAGGGGCAATGGCAAATCAGCAAATTTTTGCTGCGTTCGGTGCGTCTCCGCGTGGGCCTTGGATACCGTATTTTGCACATACTGATGCATGTACCATTCAACAAAATTGCAGGTTACAGGAAGTAGAAATGCAGCCATCATAATGAAGGGGAAAAGATAGTAGAACGTGTTTCCTTCTCTTTAAACCTATCGTTGTGTGTTTTTGCCGTTCAAAAAGAAGCCTTCATTGACTGAAGCTGTTCAGAAATGTACAAAGATTAGTCCTTCTTTAACATGAAAGAAGACGCAGCAGGTCCCCTTTAGAATTCTTTCTTTGGAAACCACTCGTTAAAATATTTGCCATTAGATTCCTGGCAGCAAGACGACAGACGCGCTGGCAATCCACCCTACCCCAATGTCCATGTTGCGTGTGATGCCTAACCATCTGCCGTGTATGCGTTTCAGTGGGCGCATGATCGCTTCCCTTTAAGGTCTCCCCCGTTCTTTACAGCATGGGCATGATCAATTTGCTCCATGTTATACTTCCGTATATCGGCCACTTTGCGCTTATTGATTAGATTTGATATCTCTACAAATTCGATCTTGTCTGTTGATTGGAAGCTTTCATTCTTTGGCGTTTCTTAATCATATCGTTTGTCTCTTTAGAAGAAAGATTAGATTAAGAAAGTGATGAACAAGAAATTGAGCATAGGCAAAAATAAGATGTATGCGTTAGGGGACAAGGCGGCCAACGTCATCACGAATGTGGATAAGATAGTCAATTAGCCGAGGAGTTCTATACTGATCTCTGCCGTAGCCTGAAAAGTCAGAGCAGTAATGAGATTGACGGTAGGAAAATAAACTCAGACCGTTCCACCTCTGAAGAATGACTAAGTTATGAAATCATTAGAAACTATGAAAATGGGGAAAGCAGCTGTAGAGGATCAGGTAACTATAGATTTGTTCAAGGAGGGGGGATATTGCGCTAGAAAAACTGGCCATCCTGTATACACTGTGCCTGGTGTCATGGAATGTGCCGGAACCATTGAAGCATGCGAACATAATCTGAATTCATAAGAAAGGTGATAAGAAAGGTGATACCCCGCCGGGGTGGCGCAGTGGTTACGGCGCTCGACTACTGTTCCCACGGATGCGGGATCGAATCCCGGCCTCGGCGGCCGCTTTTCGATGGAGGCGAAAAGCAAAGCGCCCGTGTGCTGTGCGATGTCAGTGCACGTTAAAGAACCCCAGGTGGTCGAAATTTCCGGAGTCTTCCACTACGGCGTCTCTCATTGCCTGAGTTGCTTTGGGACGTTGAACCCCACAAACCAACCAACCAACCATAAGAAAGGTGATACATATGGCTTGTAAAATTACAGACCAGTCACCATACTATTACTATATGAGGTATTTACTAAGGTGTTCGCTAATATAATCAGGCGAACCTTACACAGCACACAAGCAAGATATCTAGGAGGTTTTCGGAAAGGATACTCTACTATCGATCAGATTCATCCCATAAACCAAGTGATAGAAACATGCTCGTAATATAATCACCCTTAGACATAGCATTTATTGATTACCAAAAAGCATTTGACTCAGTATAAAGATTGATTGGGAAATCAGGGTGTACACGATGAATGGTGAAACAACAGCGCAAAGGACGGGACACAGAGACACAAGCAAGCACAAACACAAGACGCTGTTTGGCTTGGATCACAATTCAGACAGTTAACAGAGCCCGGAGAACAAGAGATGAAATTATTAAGAGCGAGTTGGCGGGCTAGTTGGTTTTGCATGGTGAAGGAACAGCGCAAAGAACGGTACAAATGACGAATGAGTGTAGAAGAGCCGCACGTGAAAGTACAGCAAGGTATGTAGAGCAGCTCCACAGCAACCATAGTTCTGCACAACAAAGAAACAAAAGTCCTATAAAGAAAGGTGTTAGGCAAGGGGACACGATTTCCTTAGTACTCCTTACAGCTTGCTTAGAGGAAGTATTCAGAGACTTGGAATGGGATCAGTTAGGAATAAGAGTAGATGGAGAATACATCAGTAATGTGCAATTTGCTGATGACATTGCCTTGTGAAGTACCTCGGGGGATGAACTGCAAAGATGCAAAGAATGATTGGTGACATAGACAGGAAAAGTAGAAAGGTAGGTTTGAAAATCAACATGCACAAGCCTAAGGTAATGTTCAACAGCCTCGGGAAGGAACACCAGTTTACGTTAGGTAGCGAAACACTGGAAGTAGTAGGAAAATATGGCTACTTAGGACAGGTAATAACCGCAGATTCGGACAATGAAAGAGAAATAATAATGATAATAGGATTATGATGGAGTGCATTTATCAAGCACTCGCAGATTATGACTAGCAGATTACCGGTATTACGCAAGAGGAAAATATAAAATAGTTTCATCTTACTTGTACTCGCCTATGAGGCTGAAACTTGGAGGCTAACGAAGAGGGTTCTACACAAGTTGAGGACAACGCAGAGGGCTATGAAACGAAAAATGGTAGGGGTAACATGAAGAGATAGGAAGCGTGCGGGGTGGGTCAGAGAAGTATCTCGTTAATCATATTCTAATAGAAATCAAGAAGAAGAAATGGGCATGGGCAAGTTATATAGTGCGAAGAGAGGATAAATGATGGTCGCTTATGGTAACAAATTGCATTCCAAGGGAAGGAAAGCGTAGCAGTGGGCGTTAGACGGATAGGCGAGTAGATGAGGTTGAGAAGTTTGCAGGGGTTAATTGGATGCAGCTAGCACAGGACCGGCTTAATTGGAGAAATATGGGATAGGTCTTCGCCCTGGAGTGGGCATAGTCAGGCTTATAATATTGATGCTAGGATCTCTGCACACTGTCCTTTGCTGTTTTCTAAGTTAGGTCTTTTGGGTCATACTTTTTTGCCGAGCTCTGCTTCTCTCGCAAAACGATCTACGTTTGTATACTTTATGTGTGTCAAGCGGCGGTACCTTCAAAGACCGTGCATTCGACTTGCCTTATCTACATATGACGACCCTCCGTATCATTAATCTCGTCTGAAGCGGATGTGTGAACGTAAATTTCTTCTCTACAGCACCTTACTTTAAACAAAGAATGAAGTCCTAACGACATGTTTTTCGGCCGGCTTATCTTGTAATCACATTACAATTGATAGAACACATAAAATAACGTTTCAGAGCAGATAACCATACGTACAGTCAACTTTTACCAAATGATCAAAAAAGGAGTTCGGTGCACGTGCTTAGGAAAACGAAAATGAGCTTTTCGCACCCTGTTGCTGCCACATTCGAAATGTCCACGCTCAATCTGCCCGTGTGTCATCTGTCCCTTACTTTTCGCGTTTGAAAATTATCGCGGTTTGCGGTTCTTTCCAGGGCACACCAATTCAAACAGGTGAAATTTACGTGACAATAAGGAGAGTGCGATCACGCCTTTGGCACACTGCAATAACATCAGCAGGCCCTAAAGCTATCGTGCTAAGAAGAACGGCCTTATCGGTTTTTACAAGGACAAAACAGCTACTCTCGACAGTTGGGCTCGGCGACCGAAGGGCAAGCCAGCTCCTGAGACGAGTGACTCCACGTCTCTGTTATAGTGCGCAGGCTAGACAGAGCCCAGCTAGAAGATTATATCGAGCAGAATTTCCATGGCTGACTGCTCTGTAAGCAAAGCAATGCATGACGCCAATCCATATTTCACGGCAATCGGAGTACGCACGTTAGTTCAATTGCGGCCTAACTACGATCTATATGGAACTATGGAGCTTGTGCTTCTTGTTTCCTTCCCTATTGCCCTTACTGGCCTACTGCATTTATCATGATGTACACCAAGATTTTGCGACGGCTGCAAGTTTGAAGCCGTACGTATACTGCGTTCACTAATGAGGCCGCTAGTTCCCTCGAATCAGAATTCCATCAGAATCCACGCACTCCCACCACTCCCCGTTACTGTTCAGCAAGTGTAGGAGCGCCGCGCAGGCTTCTAGCGCTTGAACAAGTCAGGGACACGAACGTCCGCTTTTCCGCGTTCTTGACTGAAACAAACGTCATAAATCTATCACTGAGCAAGAAGTAAAATTGAGCGTGTTCAAGCGAAATAGTGGAAGGTACATGCATTGCAACTGAGTGCCTCCAAGGACTGAACAAAACGTGTTCTTAGGATAAGAAACCTTATATATATCGTTTTAAAGAGCGCCCTGGTGAATATTCCCCCCCCCCCTCCCGTTTCATACATTATTGGCCTCTGTGTATTCTCAATTGTGGTCTCTTTATTGTTGTCTCTTAAGGAAATATGTTTCTTTGTCGTTCGGGGTATTGCCTTGCACAAATACTCATCTGAAGCTCTACTTGTTGCAGTTGCCAAACGCCGTGTCCAGGGAGCTTATAAAGATTTATTATATTTAACAAATAATGACACCCAGCACGAGACCACTGCGTATGTCGCAACAATCGCCTACATTCAGTGTTATGCCTGAGTTTACCAAGCGCCTCATAGGTAAAAGTTGAATGGCGTTTCTGTGACGACCATGGGAGCAGGTGCGCGGCGATGGAATCCTCAATGTCTTGCGGTTTTTCCAGTTGCTTACGCTGGAATTCTTTCAAGCCCATTATTCTGGCATGAAAAATTGCAAAACAGATGGCCCAGGTTCAGACAGTGGTAAGCGGTCGACTGCTGATAAAGCGCCAGAAATAGGCATTGTTTATTGGGAGGTACAGGTCCTGCTACTACTCGATAGAACGCAGGTAACGGTGGGATGGTCCAGCAATGCGGATACACGTGGGAAGTTCTGGCCATTTATACCTAGAGCACCGTTATAATCGACGGTGTGCCCGGGGTGCTTAGAAATTCAGTGCGTTGCGGAACAGTGTTTCATGGTGCCATTACATATGTATGAAGGGTTGCGACAGTATTTGGTCGAGTTGCAAAGCTTAACTTTGTTTTCATTAGTTTTCCAAATTTACGAGTTTGAATATAGATGTAGCAGAAATTATATCAAGAAGCACTATAGGCTCTGATACCAGTTTCCATGCAAAGACGGTATGGATCTGCTCACTGCTTCCATCAGTTTCCATGGGACTCTGAGCATGTAAATATTTGACTTACAATTTGAGTCAGCCGGGGCATATTTTGTTTTATGAATATTACATAAAACATTTTTCGTAAACACAAAGCTCTAAACTGCTGTACTTTACGTTTACAAGAAAAATTTTGAGACTTAGGACCGCTCACATGCACATGAGCGAAAGCTCCCTCGCGCAATTTCTACGAGTCCTCCTCCGCTATGCCCCACTACGAAAGCGTGAGCATGATGTTCTCTGTACTTTTTCTGCTTCTCTGTAAGCGCACTCCGTGCCCCTTCCTTAGAAAACTCTCTGCTCAAATTCGAGTGGTGTAGTGAGATGATTAAAGCATACATTTCACTTCACTTCAGTTTCAGTTTATTTCTTGCTACTGAGCAATGGGCCTCTGTAAAAAAAGCCGCAGTTGGTAATCTGCTGAGGCCCACAATATCCATCAACAGTGGCTTACATAAACCTAAGGCATTATTCGCAATCTATAAATGAACAGCGCAATCACAAAGTAAGCACGCAGTATAACATAAAGGAAAAGTGACATACAAAATTCAAAGCATGCACTGAAAGCATTATTTAAACATTCTGTATGCAGAGATTATAGCACCTAATTTTACGGTTGTCATCACATTGGCAACGCGTAAAAAAGAACAATTTTCAACATACATGGATGAAGACATGATCGTGTCGTATTCACGGGTTGCGCTAAGCATTCAACGAGACTGTACATTTCGATCCTACGGAAATACATAACCTCAAACTAACAAGGAAACAAAAAATGAAAATCATTTAGTGAAACAACGCCCAGAGGTGCAGCATTCAATTATGTGAATGCCTGCATCATAGAGACGGTGGAGCAATGCGGGAAGATAATATCTGAGCATCTGTAGCCCGCCGTTCGTGGCGTGTTAACGGTGTGTGCTGTAGACGGCGTAGCGGGTATGTAGACACTAGGAGCTTAAGCTAAGCGATTTGCGACAGTGTTGAATTTTTTTCTCGCGTTTCCTGTTTATAGCGCAAGGAAAGACGTATATCATAGAGACTGAATATTCTGGTTAGGTTGCTATTGTAAAAAAGGGCTGCGGAAGGATAATCATAAGGTTGGTTAAAATTAATACCTAAGGCCTCTTTTTGAAGGAGGTAAACGTTTTGAAGAGTGGTCTTTGGAGCAGCTCCCCAAACTAGGTTGCAATATTGAAATGTGACATAGAGGGTTTTAAACGGAAGCAGTTTAATTGAGGTCGAGAAAAAAATGGCGATACCGTGATAGTATGCCAACTACACGAGCAACTTTAAAGCATATATGACCTGTATCAGAGCAGTTTTTCCGTAAACCACATTCCTAATGTTATAAAGCCGTTATCAATTTCTCTAATACTCGAGGCACAAAAACGGTGTTTGGAGAACCTAATACCTTTCCTTTCGAACGAAATAACATTGCTTTCGTTTTCGAAACATTTATCTGCAGCGCATTAGAGTTTACCCAGTGGGCAAACCCTGAAAGCGACTTGTTTGCGAGGATAGTGAGATCATCGGGGTTGTAACCGCTGAAGAATATGCTTGTGTCATCTGCATATATTATAAAGTATGCATTCTTATTAATATTGGTAATAGCAATGATGTACAAATTAAATAGCAGTGGACCTAAGATACTCCCTTGTAGGACGCCAGTTTTGATTTGAGTCATGTTCGAGGAAGATTCATTGATATCGACATATTGAAATCTGTGGGAAAGATAAGAACGAATTAGCTCTAGCACATGGCTCCTGATACCATATCTCTGAATTTCCGCAAGCAAAGTGTCATGACTAATGCTGTCAAATTTATTTCTAGAGTTTATGAAAACCCCAAGTATAATCCTTTCTTCTTCAAAGTTTTGTAAGATAAATTCTTTTTGGGCTACCACTGCAGTTTCAGTAGAAAAGCCTTTCTGAAAACTGTGTTGAGAGCGGGTGATAATAGTGTGCCAATCCAAAAATTGGTGCAGGCGTTTAGCGACCAATACCTTTGGAAAACACTGGTAAAATGGATATATTGGTATATAGTTTGCGATATTATTGCGATCACCTTTTTTTTTTTTAAATACAGGCAGCACTTTAGCGACTTGCATCTCCGTGGGAAACGTACTAGTTCTAAGGCATAGATTAAAGATACGAGTCAAAGAAGATGAAATGACGTCTAAAACGTACTTAACAGGAAAAATCTGAAGTCTGCCTGCATAAACCGATGTGATATTGTGTAGTTCCCTGAAGATTGATTGAACTTCTTCGTTGTCTACAGCAGTAAGAAAAACACTCTGCGGGTTGTTAGTCTCAAGAAATTCGCTCGCTTTCGGTTTATATTGTGATCGCGAGTTATAAAGGAAGGAATCATTAAACGCATTAGCCAAGTCGAACCTGCTCATCTCAACACCATTAACTTTTATAGTATCAGACACTTTTCTAATGCCTGAAAGGTCAGTGATGTTGTAAAGCTGTTTCCACAATATATCCGTACGACCAGCGCTCCTCTAAAATATATATCACTGTAGTAACTGTCCATAGCGGTTCTAATGTCACAGTTTAAATGGTTGCTATAGGCTTTGTACAGTGTCCAGTCATCAGGCTCTTTCGTTCTGATAAATGTCCAGTAAAGGCGATGCAATGCAACAAAGACGAAGAAATCCATGGTTGCTTAATTCTTCGTTTTATTACCTTGGCAAACGGGAAATCTTTTTTATACAAAGCGGTAAACTTGAGCAAAAAAGTATGGTATGCACTATTAGGATCATTATGAAACAGACGGTGTGCCTGTTTCACTTTCTCATTTTCTCATTGCTCTCATTTTCTGCTGCTCTGCGGAAGGTGTTCAGTCTATGCTCAGAGATTATTTGGCCGTAATAAGGCTTTTGAGACAACCTGTTCGTACGATGTTTCTCTTCACACATATAAATTCCCATATGCTCACTAATGTCGCAGCAGATTACACCACTCTTTATGTGGGCTATATCAAAATTAGTAATAAAAAAAGATCAAGCAACGTTGCCGTGTTGGAAGTAATGCGAGTGTGGTTCTGTTACTATGTTGGAGCAGTCATTTGAGGAAAGAATAATTTAAAAATTGTTCTGAATGGTATTAATACACAAGATATCTATGGTAAAATCACCGCCCCATACAATAATATGCTTCTTATCAATAATTAAATGAAAGAGGGAGTCCAGACATTCCAAGAAAGCATTCTTATCACCACCGGGAGGTCGGTAAAAAACTGAGAAAACAGTACAGTTGCTGAGAACTGTCAGAACTTCGCAAGAATCAGTATGAAGCTTAGCTCAGGAAGCAGCTGAAACTTCGTGGACTGATTCCCCAGCAGAGATACTCCACCGACCTTCCGTCCATTTTGACGATTTAGGAAAAACGTTTCGTATCAGGAAAGCGTGAATACGTGGTCATTTTCATACCACTTCTCGTATGTCATGAATACAACAAAGTCGAAACCAAAACTTGCCAGTAGCATGGGAAGTTCATCAAATTTGTTGCAAAGAGACCGAGCATTAATATGAAAGCATTTCAGGGGGGCATCATGAAGATTTTCAATTCCAAGGTGGGTTTGTAAATCTGTGAGAAGGACAGGGACAGGCATTTTGGTGTTTGTGGACGTTTTATATGGTTGCCACGCTTTTTTCCTCATGCGGAATCATCGGCCGCAGAGGCGTCTTCGGTTGCAGACGTGATGAGATCCAGATCACGCATTGAAGTTATGCGTAGAATCGTTGACGTTTCACTATGCCTTGCAAGAATTTTGCCATTGCTCGTCCGAACAACCTACCAGCCTGCTGCCTTCTTACGAGCAATAGCAGCACCAAGCAGCGACTTATTTAATCGATCCAGATATTCATTATTAAAAACTGACTTGCTCGGGCCATCAAAGCCGAGGGACTGAGTTGCTAGGTGTACCTTCCGTGTCTTTGCCAAGATGCTAATTCACTTTGACCGGCGAGTGGAACGGATGAATACTTTTTATCACTGGAGTTTGCACTTCCAACTTTGTGGCATATGTCAATATCGGCATCTGTAAGTTCTCGCTCAGTGTCACAGCTATTCTTTTAACTGCAGTCATTTCATTACAGCTTTCAGGTAGTCCTTTGCTTTCTAGATTATTCGACCTTTAGTACTAGTTCTAGCTCACCATCCCGAGCCTGCAAGGCCACATGCTTCTCTTCAAGTTCTCTGTTTTTTCTAATCAGTTGTGTAATGTCGTCCTTCCGTTGTTTAATGTCTTTCTGAATTTCTATCACATTATCGCAAGTATCCGAGCAAACTTTGACACTGTCTTTGAGAGTGCGCATTACAAGGCGCATCTTTTCGGAATTCATCCAGCTGCTCAGACAAGTCTTTCGCATCTTTCGTCATCAGACTGCAGCACAACAAAAAAAAAACGCGGAAAGAAAGAAAAGACGCAATTATAGGACACTATTCGGCAGCGACGCACAAGTAGTACAGTAAAAAAGTAGTGATTACAAAATATGTGCTCACCTGCAAAAGCAGGAATACGTTTAATGTGTGTGCCCGCCGGTGCACCGCTGCCGAACTGAGCAAGCCGATTTCGCTCTCCGCTCTTTATGGCGTCAGCAGGCGTCTGTCGATGCGCAGTCGTCTTGGTGAGCTCCTGGTGCGCAGCAGAGCCAATAGATACCAGTAGATGAGTACAATAGATGACCCGTGAACGACTACTAGAAAGACTCCTGTTCAGGTAGGTCCATATGCAGGTGTGCGCCCCCGTCACTCAGCAAACAGACGCATGCACATTAGTCATTGAAATAATGTGACAGCATCCAGATAAATGTACGAAGAAACTTTGTGTTACAATATTCATACAATGGAGTTCATTTCTGGCGCTGCATGCAACTCCTTTTGCGGTGACTTGAAAACAAATGGCGCGCTATAGAACACTACCGATCTGACAAAGAGGGGTTTGTCGTGAACGCATCGCTGTCCGCATTAACTTTAAATGAGCCACTATCAAAAACTAGACAAGTTAAGAATGAAAACGTTCCGCTATACCAAGGTCTTTAACTTGCAATCGTCACGCGTTAGTTAGCTTCAGTAGTTAGCTTTAGTTAGCTTCAGAGCAATATTAGGCGAAAAAGGGGCCTGTACTGGGCGCTACTCTTAAAAAAAAGGTAGTTATGGTTACTAATTTTTAGGGTAGTAACTGCTTGTCACATATGTTACTAACTCGTTAGTAAGTGCAGGTTAGTATCTGCTAGGTAGTAGCATATACTACCTCTAGAAAGTAGTAATCAGAACTACCTCCAGCAAATTTTACTACTTCTAGATGTAGTACCAGCAACTACATTTAGTAAACTTTACTACCTATGGAAGGTAGTAATCAGAACTACCTCCAGCAAATTTTACTACTTCTAGATGTAGTACCAGCAACTACATTTAGTAAACTTCACTACCTATAGAAGGTAGTAAGAACAACTACCTTTACTAGTATTCACTACCACTGCAGGTAGTAAGAGTATCTACCTTCAGCAAAACCTACTACCTATAGGAGGTAGTAAGAGGAACTACCTTTAGCAAAATACACTACCTCAGAGGTAGTAAAAGCAGCTACCTAAATCAACATATACTAACTCTGTAAATAGTAACAGCCACTACTTTTAGCAATATGCACCACCTACAGAAGGCTGTAACAGTAATAAACTGTAGTAAAAATACTACACATTTAACAAACTCCTCTGCTTTGTTGCTATAACCACTAACCTGAACACTGGATTACATAAGATGGAAGCACTCAAGCAGTGGTCATACATGGCTTCCAAAAAAACAAACAAATTGAACACAAGTGTGGCTAAGAAGATGCGACTTTATTTCTCATTATTCAGTTCAAGCATTCAACTTTCTAAACAAAAAAACAGTTGCCCGCATCACAAGCGGTGAAAAGGAGATTGCCTGAAGATGAGAAAAATACTCAAAAAGAAAGCAGGTACTTTTGTTCTGTTTTGGTTATAACTTTTCACACAATCATATGAGACAGTGTATTTACACCAGAGTTGAGTGTGTTGAACTTGAAACCTTTATAGGAGGTTAAGGTATTGAAGGCTTGTAGAGCCTGGTGTGTCTTTGAGCACCTTTAGCAATAATGATGACAACTGATAGAAGGAATAACATACAAGAACTATCAGGATATGTATATGGAAGTTGCTTTACAAAAATAATTTAACCAGACATGTACATTAAAAATCACAACTAAAAGAGGGTTTTTTGGCTGAGAAGAATGGAAGTACCAGCTCATACACTGCCTAGCCTTCTGCCTTGGCTGCTTCTAGCAATACCTCAGGTATGAGGAAATTTTATGCTCATTATTTGGCCATTAATATCCCGCATATGTATTGAATACATGTCGGCGCCACAGTTAAAACTGGTCAACTGTCCGCTCTATGGCAACTAAATGAAACAGATGTTAGATCTTCCTGAAGCACTTTAAAAGGATATTAGCAATAGCTATCATAAGAGACTGTCAGAGTCACAAAAGAATGTCAAAATTGCTGCAAAGAGAATGTGTTGCTTATATCAAACTGACCTACTAATACACAATAAATTGAAACAGCACATCATCAATTCCTACTCAGACTCAAAACTGGTTTAGTTTGGTCTGTGGGGCTTAATGTTCCAAAGCGACTCAGGCTATGAGACACCATAGTGAAGGACAGCAAAAATTTCGACCACCTGGGGTTCTTTATTGTGCACTAAACATTGCACAGCCCACGGGCACCTTGCTTTTCGCCTCCGAAGAAAAGCGGCCGCCTAGACTAGAATTCGATCCTGCATTCTTGCACATAGTCGAGCGTCGCAATCACTGCGCCACCCCAGAGACACAAAACTGCCTCCCAAAAATGCCCATTTGAAACATTCCTCACATCCTAAAATTATGCAACAGACAGCCAGCTTGTCACAATGCATATTACTAATCATTAAAAGGATGCCTGTTAGGTGTAAATTGCTGGATAGACCTGCTAAATAAGACCAAGCTCATTAAGAATAACTGAAGGCTTTTAGAGTAGTGTTACATAACCTGCAGTATTTTATTTGTTCTGCTGACTTTATTGATTACAATCATATAGGAAAGACCAATTTCCTCTTCCAATTTTGGTTCAAAGAAAGAAGTGCCAATAATTGCTTTGAAATAGCAGACTGAAATATTTGCACCAAGCTATTGTTTATATAAACTAGTTTTCCCACTGGCCTTCAATGATAAGTCGCACAATAAAAAGTGTGCCACATGCAGCTGTACCCCTTCAGCAGCCCAAGACGCATTCTGGAGAACAAAATCGCTTTTCGCTGGAGTGCTTGGTTGCTGAAACCACGCTCCGTTAATACACTCTTTGTGGCTGAAACCAGCAATTAAAAAATTAGCTAATGAGTTTTATTAATTAATAAACTTCAGAAAACAAAGAAATACTCCAGACTAAGCTATACAACTCATGAGCTCTCATCTGATTTCAGTGGACTAGGCCACTCATTGTAAATCAAAGAGCATAGCGCGGGAACAAAAACGGGGACGACGACAAGACAGGACAAGCACTAACTTTCAAATGAGCGTTTATTGCAGAAATGATCACATATATACACTTCACAATCAGCAGTGAATGAGAAAACACACAATTACTGTTAGACAGCCACATGCTACGCCAAGAATTCAAGCTCCTTGCTTGGCAGTGCCGTGCAGTGTTGACACATTTATCCCCTGTCCGAGCTAGTGCTTCCATTATCTCCCTTGTCAGCTCGTTACGATGTCGATACACGATGATTGTCTTTTAGAACAGGGGATGGCGAGATAGTTCCGCATCACATCTTCTGCAGTGCGCAGCGAGATGGCCGTCTGTAGCAATGCTGTCAACTTTTTTATAGTGCTCCAGAAGACGTACGTTTAACATCAGCCAGTCTTGCCGACGTAGTGCTTTCCAGATGAAAGTGGAATTTTATAAACAACCCCCCTCCTGCAGGGCACGTAAAGGTCTCTGTGTTTAATCAGACACTTAGGCTTCAGCGTTCGCATAGGACAGGTTTTTCTGCACAAACTCAAAAGCTTTTTTGGTGCAGTAAACAGGACGTTTACGCCAGAACATTGCCCCACCTTCCTTAAGTTATGAGAACCCTTATGCAGGTAGGGAATGACAACTACTCTTTCTTTATTCCTTCTTTCCTCCTCCTTTTCCTTCTCATCCGCTCGCTGTTCGTCACTCATGCGTGGCGCAAATTTCTTTCTGCGATGCAGTCTTTCAGCAACGGAAACAATGACGTGTTTAGGGTAGCTCACCGCCCGCAAACGCGCCACCTGCATACTGACACTTTCATCCATGGCATGATCACGTGACTTGCAGAGAGCTTTCTTTTTTGTCTAACGCTCTCTGCAAGTGATGTGATCAAGCCATGGGTGAAAGTGTCAGTTTGCAGGTGGCGAGCTACCCTAAACATGTTATGGTTTCCGTTGCTGAAAGCCTGCTTCGCAGAAAGAAATTTGCGGCACGCATGAGTGACGAACAGCGAGCGGATGAGAAGAAAAGGAGGAAAGAAAGAATAAAGAAAAGTAGTTGTCATTCCCTACCTGCATAAGGTTTCTCATAACTTAAGGAATGTGGGGCAATGTTCTGGCGTAAATGTCCTGTTTACTGCACCAAAAACGCTTTTGAGTTTGTGCAGAAAAATCTGTCCTATGCAAACGCTGCAGGCTGGGTGTCCGATTAAACACAGATACCCTTACGTGTCCTGCAGGAGGGGGGTTGTTTATAAAATTCCACTTTCATGTGGAAGGCACTACGTTGGTAAGACTGGCTGATGTTTAAACGTGCGTCTTCTGGAGCCCAATAAAAAGTTGGCAGCATTGCTACAGACTGCCATCTCGCTGCGCACTGCAGAAGATGTGATGCGGAACCACCTTGTCATCCCGTTCGAAAAGACAATCATCATGTATCGAGATCGTAATGAGCCGTCAAGGGAGATAACAGAAGCACTGGAGATAGCTCGTACAGGGGATAAATATGTCAGCAAGGCGTCTGTTGCACTGCCATAAGAAGAGCTTGAATTCTTGGCTTAGCATGTGGCTATATGATAGTAATGGTTTGTTTTCTCATTTATTGCCGATCCCGAAGTGTATATGTATGTGATCATTTCTGCAATAAACCCTCAGTTGAAAGCTAGTGCTTCTTCTGTCTTGTCGTCTTCTCCGTTTCTGTTCCCGTGCTATGCTCTTTGATTTACAATGTCTAACCAACACGCCCAATCTTATTCACTTCTAGGACACTGTCTTGTAAAAGCTTGATACCTTGCGACACCTTGGTGTATATTATATTGACTGGTGTGGACTGAACAGTGTTGATTAGAAAACAGTTTTTTCTATAACTCGAGTGGGATAAATAAAAGGCCTTTTATAAGAATTGTATGCCTTCTTCCAGATTGTTTTCATGTATGTAATGGTCAGTGTAGAGGAAAAAAGTGCAGGCATATAGTCGACTATACATTTGCCATTTGCTAATCCTACACAGGTGACCACAAGCATCAATCAACTGTTATTGCTGATTTTTTGCTTGATTGCAGTGTCAACAAATAGCTAACATCATATCTGTGCCCAGATATTGCCGAGTTGGATGCCCTCCTAAAATTTAGGATGTGAAGCTTACTTCCAGAAATCTAACAGACCATCAAAATCTGGCTAGCATTAGTGCAGACCTGAAAGGCTGTCGTGGAGAACCGGCTGAATAAGGCTAAATGTCACAAGGAAAAGCACAACATTGCTAGAAGAAAAATAAATGTTGTGGAAACCAAAAAGTTAACTGCGCAGTCGGATCTATAATGATACAAACCACAACTCAGTAATAAAACCAATTGTTACATTTCACCTAATGACTCTTAGGAGATACCTTGCACATACTTCAGCACGTCACTGAAGCATTCATGTATGGAGCCAAGTAACTACCACATCTTCCCTACAAAACTCATAGGATAATTTCAAAAAACTCATGGGATAATTTCAAATACAAGAGGCATGGTCTGCAGTATTTTCCAGGTACCTGTACATTTCAAACTCACGCAGTTAATAGTTGGTGAGATAAACATGCTGTGACATTTACAACCAACACAAAAACATAATTTTCAGATACATCACATATGAAATGAGGTTTTGTTTTTGCTAACCACCACAATATAAATAGATTTGCTTCAGAATGATTTTTTTTTCACTGCCTACTCCATTATTAAAAGAAATAATGCAGACAGACCAAGGCAACTGTCCATTCATACTAGCATCGTTAGCAGTGTTTAGGGTATGACCTTAATCGTGCATCCCTGAACGTGTGATGGCTTGCAGAAGGGCACTGCAGTGCGCTTGCTGGTAGATGATTTAGTGCGTCCCTCATTTGTGCTGTGGTGTGCAGGTGAGCAGCAGGTAGGTTCCAGGCATTGGCCAGTCTGAAGTGCTCAGGTAACTGCATATATAAAGAGGGGAAAAATCAACAAGTGAGACCAAGCACACAATTCCTTTCCCAGTAATGAAAACAGACAGTTATAAATTCAGTACCTACGATCAATCAAGAGGATTTTGGGCAAGCAACTTTAACAAGACTGCTCACATCATGATAAAAAAAATGCTATACTTCAGCCTCAATACAATGTACTGTGTTTGCCAAAAGTAACCAGCCGGCATGGTTTACTTCTCGCTCGTATAGGAGAGACTTTACAGTTTCCCTAAAGATGAAAATGTCATGAAAGGCAGTTAAGGCTTTTCCTTGCCTTCAAAGGTTTAGAATGGGAGGTGGCATAAGCACTTCACAATATGCATGATAGGCAAACTTCGAAGCCTGGTTCCTAGAAAACATTTCTAACATCCCACAAGTCTCAAATGAGGCTATTTTTAATATTTTTTTACTCCATGAATGTGAGGCACACCTAGCTTAAGATTAAAAAATGGATAAGACAATTGGTGCTCTAAATGTGTATGAATGTTTCTGTTATGCATAAAATTAAAGCACATGAAACATTTTCCCAATTATCGCATGTTTGAACAGAGAAGGTTGCTTCAAAACTAAAAGAAATATTACCCCATCGCCCCGTAAATTCCTCCATAAATTGTATCAAGTTTCAGGAACTAGTCTCCTGGAGGAGATGAATAAAGAGTCTAAGTGAACGCATTGCATTATTCTGCTTCGAACAATGTTATCAAAAATGAAACATACGGCTTATCAAGCATCGTCACAACTCTTTGAATAAAGGTGCAAAATTAGCAAACAATGCCCATTTCTAAAATTTTAGGTTTATGTTAAGGCTGAGACCTGCACTGTGAAGAGGCTGGATATGTGATTACATCATTATAAACAATTGCTGGTTTGTTACATAAGCAGGATGTAGCGGTATAGCCATTTTTGGGTGCAGGGCGTGAAGTGACGCCCATAGGAATGCACGTAAACTATTGGTTTGAAATTTCCAAGTCTCAGACTGCAACTATGGCACATATATGGCAATTTTCTTCATTTATCATAACTAGATGCTATCTAGAGCAAAAAAAAAAAGGTTGTGTAAGATGTCATTTCAAAGCCAGTATTTTTAAATAACTCCAACAGGAACTTGTTTGTCCCATTTATTTCACACATCTACATTTTGTTCAAATTTCTTAAACAAGGCAAGCTGATTTCCTTATCTTGTAGTACTTCTAATGGGCAAAACTGAACAGGAAATTAAGAAATAGTGTGGAAATGCCTGCTCTATGAAGAAATAAATAAATTTAACTAATGGGAGCAAAAAGATCCCCAACATGTATTTCATGAGAAATGCCTGTTACAAAAGGCAAGTAAATCAAGTATGCCCACAGGGGAAAGACAAAGCAACAATCTGGGTATGCGAAAGTCATCATTGATGCACTGTGAATATATATATATATACACTGAAAACTGTCCTTTACAACTGGATATCTAAGGGTGGTGCCACGAGCGGCTATCCACACCCATGGATAGTGGCACTGCCACAGCCTGCGTTTGTCACAGATCAGCCTTGGCTTACAATAGCATAATCATGTATGCTTTCTCTTTATGTTAAAGGTAGCAGGGTTAGCGTATAGGTAATATTCTGAAGAGCGGGGAGTCTTGTATGTTGATTTTGTGCCTTCACTTTACGCCCTTCTCCCAATGCTCGGAAAAAAGAACAAAAAAGTTTCAGCTTTGATAACCTTACTGGAAACAATACAATGCAACATGTTTTCTCACATTCTTTCTCATCTTTTAGAAACTTGATCGTTAATTTTAAGAAAAGTTAGGACTGCGGTTCTTTCCTTTAATTCCTGAATAAGACTACTATGTTGAAATGCACCGAATTTAGGACAGTGTTTAATGTGCTGCATTCTGTATATGCAAAAAAAAAAAAAGATATTTGCAAACATTTCGCTATCAAGTGGTTATGCATTCTGCCCAGGTGCGCCTTACAGTCACAGTGAAAAAAAAATTAAAATGGCCTTGTTTCACATTTGTGGACATCTGAATTTTTTTTCTAAGTGGTGACTTTCTCACAGTATCAGAAATATGCCTGACGTTCTACACTCTCTCCCTTTTGCTCCAAGCACATAAAATATATTGATTGATCAGTGCCTGCATACCTCTATCCAAATTGATTTTAAGGTTGCAAAAAAAGTGCATGCACCGAAAAGCTGCTTATCCCAAGATGTCAGTCACACTTCTTCTGAAATACTAGCAATAGCACAAAACTAATTTCACTGCTGGTGTATTCAGTTATGTGTGTACAATATTAAGGCAACCAAAAAACTGCGCAAATAAAGGCCTCTAAGATCAAACTAGCTGCAAGCGCAGCGAACATGAAAGACATTAAGGAAGCGAAATGACTTTTTCATTTCTGGTTTGAAATTGTTTACTACTGCAGCCTTTTAAAGCTTCCATCAAAAGCCACGACACAAAGTATCAACGAATGCAACTGTCCATTACTGCTAACTGCCTACCTGTGATGTGAACAATTCATAAAAAATACAAAAGTCTTATCACTCTTGTAATGCACATTTGACTACGTGTGGTCACTCAAATAATTCTTCCGAATCACCATCTACTGCTAAACATCTAACGGCTGAGTAGTACACGAGTTTGTACCTTGGCGTCAGCCGACCATGTTTTACAGAGAGGAATATTTTTTTGTACTTTCACACAAGCACCAAAACTAAATGCAGCGACCAATGTGAAACATGCGCAACACCGCAATAACCTGCTTTTTGCGCGCTGTTTCTACTCATCGCATTAATGCACCCACCTGTTAGAAAAAAAGGCGAGTTTAAAACAGACTAAGAAAATACTCATCTAAATGTTGAGAACCACAATGGTTACCAAGAGATGAATAAATGGCAAAATAAAAGCTTATTCGTTCACTCACTTACCTCGAAAAGGATCACACAGGTCACAGCTTGTTTGGGGTACTGATCACATCTGTTAGAAAAACAAAGGGGAGGGATATGGAAAAGGAAACACTCAACGCACATTACAAGTTACAAAAAAAAAAAACCGAATAAAGAATAAGGCAATAACAAAGATAACTTGATTAAAGTTTCATACTTCCTCTCGCACTTTCGCACATTTTCTTCGTAGAGCGTCAGCTCCAGTTGACGCCGCACTGCGCACTATTTCGCCTTTCTACCAGCGCCCGCTCCCATTGACGACGCACTGCTGCTCTGAGTGCCGTGATCGCGCACTCTCACACCAAAACATGGACGCTTTATTCGCTGCGCACTAGGCACATTCAACAAGGAAAAAAAAAAAAAAGCACCACACCCGAAATAAGGCAAACACGGACGGCCCGGCGCCGCCACGTCGAAGGCACGCTGCAGGTGGGGGGTTGTCGGTTTACATGTTCCCAGGCGCACTCACGGGACGGGACGCTCACGTGTGGTTCAAGGTTCACACCGCCGCAGCCAAGGCGGGAATTCCCGGCGCAATAATTCACCGCTAACACATACAATACACACCCGCCAAGATTATATCACGAGATATACGCCATAACATAACTTTTCGCGGTAGGGTAGAACTTTCACATGAAAAGCGACAGCTTCCGAAGAGTTGTATTACGAAGAGATTTTGAGACCACACGCAACAATATTAAGAGCGCGTACCTCATTCAATAGCAACATTAAACAAACAATAATTTCAAGCAGCGTACTCACATTTTCAAGCAATCACGCCAGTCCATTTCCTTCTTCCGTGTTGAAGCCGGCGTTGCCACGGTACGGTGCAAGCGGTGTATGACAGTGAATCTATTTACCACTACTTCACGTAACTCAGGACACCTATCGAAGTGCACATGTCACACATCAATTTTGCCGCCCATTCAAAGAACCACAGCACAAAAAAGCAGCACAACGCAAGGAAACAGCGTCCACAATCGCACCGCACGACAACAAAGGCAGCACGATGACATCGCACCTCTCCGCCACTGATGACTTCGGATTGGTTCGGATTGACCTATTAATGGCTTTTGTGGCTTTTTTAACTGTCGCCTCCTATACGAAGTTTCGGTTTCGGAAGCCAGTTTAGTCGATCTTTCTTTCTTTCTTTCTTTCTTTCTTTCTTTCTTTCTTTCTTTCTTTCTTTCTTTCTTTCTTTCTTTCTTTCTTTCTTTCTTTCTTTCTTTCTTTCTTTCTTTCTTTCTTTCTTTCTTTTTATGAAAAGGCAGCGCACAGTTTGAGCCTCGGGCTCATTTATGTAACCCCCTCCCCTCTATAATGCCTTGGCTATTGAAGGTATGGCAAATAAATAAACATAAAAACAAAATTGAGTAGCAATGTAATCAGGAGTATTGAATACTTCAATATTCCTACCGTATATAGTATCAGATATCTTCTGATCATGGTAGAAAACAGGTAAGGTACATTTACTACCCCTGCTTCCAGAGAGGTAGTAAAAAGGTATTTCAGTCAAAAAACGTAGTAACAGCAGGAGTCACTACCATGTTACTACCTAAGAAGGTCGTACAAATGTAGTAACGGTTAAAAAAGGTAGTAACGGCAGCCGTTACTACCTTTTTACTAACTTTTTTTAGCTGGATGCTTTGTTAACTCGTTGCTCTCAAAACCTAATTTTAGCTGGTGATTTCAATTCGCTACGGTCGTGACTACTGGCTCCTAGGGACTTGGCTCTGGCTAAGGGTGGCAACTGGCAAACGTTTGTGACAGATACTGCGTCTATTCTTTCCCGTAAAAATCAATCTGAATGTCCCTCATGCATACCGTACTGCGCCTGCTTCTGTATACTGTGTGATGGTCGTATAGCGCGAATCACCTGGTGAAGTCATCACGACGTCACTTCCGGTTACTAGGTATTGTGGGATGTGACGTTATTATGACCCCACATTCAGCCATGACGTCACAATGTGATGAGGTCAGAGTCACTTGTCGTTAGCCATGACTAATGCCTAAATGTAACGTATGCAGCGCGTTCCTCCACTGTAGCTTGGTCTCTGTGAGAGCCGCTGCGTCTGGGTATTGCTCTCACTCTATTCCACTATCCATCTGTAGCCCCGGCTGCTCCGCCAAGCCCCCTATTTTCACAGCAGCGCCGCCGCTGCTCTTCTCCTCCCTCTCCTCTCATTGTCTTTTTCTCTGTTCGGTGCGCCAACGCGCGCACACCAGCTGCGGGCTATGACGTCACTCAGCGCATGCACACAGTTGGAGGATCAGTGGTGCTACAGCTCAGCCGCTCAGCGCGCGGCCACGCTGACCTTGCGAAGCGGCTGGTGCAGTGTAGCTCTCTCTACAAAAGCCAGCACTGACCAGCATACGTAGCTTACGAATGCGCACACGTAAGGGAGTCTACACATGCAGACGGAAGCTAAAGTGTGAAATTCCAGCAGGAAGCAATGTAGTGTAACGCCAACAGTGTAGATTCCCTGCGTCTTCACGATGCATCAACGCAATTTGCATGCAGCTAGCACAGTTCATTGACGCAAAGCTTTAAAAAAAAACAAAAAACGGAAAGTTGCCACGATAGCGCGCTTTCGTTTTTATTTTTTCAGAGCGCTTGGCACCTGTAAAACTGGCATTGCGGCAAAAGAAGGATATTGATGGAATCACAGAGAACAAACACCTGTGATAGCCTCCTCCGGCAGCAGGCTCGGGAGTAGCAAGCTCAAGCAATCCGTCTGGCATGGGATGATATGCGAAAGACGCCCCCTTGTGGTGCTTCCTCTCCCTTGGAAGCCCCCGTAGGTATTACTGAGGGAGCGGACGGGCCAACTTTGAGGGTAATAAAGTTATCTTGAACGTGCCGCACCGAAGTCTCATCGCTGGTCACACATGAAACGAGAAAACACCAGGCCATGCAATACTTGGAACAATCCTACTTAATATCAATGAATGAGCAGCAACTTGCATGCAAGAAAAGTTCGCGACCGACAGATTTTTACACACGCGCACTAACTTCGAACCATTCTCGGGAGTACCTTCGCAGACAGCGTGACGGCAGCGATAAGAAACTGATTCGGTTTCCCTCGAAAGCACCCGGCAAGGCATGCAAAGTCTCACCAATACCGATGCCAAATTAAAAGGGGACGCAACAAGAGTGTCGCAAAAATAAAAATAAAAGGAAGTAGTTGGTAAAACAGCTTGCTTCTTTTACAAAACGAGGTAAATAAAACATGCCTAATATTGAAGTGTACACGTTGCACACCATCACTTTTGCCTGCTTTGACAACCATCGGTTTTTCAGTCTCACTTGCACCTTCTTTGGCGAAAGAAGAGGTACAGTTTCGGAAGAACCCGACGCGGCGCAAACAGCTGACGTCATCCTATTTCAGCACGTTGGGTCTTTTCAAGACCCGGACGGAACTCAAGCGAACCCAGAAAACCCGGAAAATTAAAAAAAAACGCTTCGCAGTCCCCTTTCAACGCTAAAGAATCGTAATTATGTTAGAAATGTACTCAAGATCACAAGCTTGATGATTTCCATTTTCTTCAAGGCTAAACAATAACTTTAACCTCCGGAGTATATTCAACTGCGCAGGGGGCTAATTCGTTTCGGCCTCGTAGCCTTTCCAGCGGTGCCAAGGAAAGTTGAAGTGAAGTATAGGTAATCTCACCCCCGTCTTCAGCGGCTCACCTCAGTTTAAATGTTAGGTCGGTGCAGGTAAACACGCCCGGTGGTCTATGCGATGGCTAATGTAGCGACGTCGGCAATTAAGGATCCTCTGGCCCCGCCGGGCGGGCCCCGAGGCACCCACTAGAAGCCCATTTACAACAGCCGTGTTTCTCAGGGGAGAGAGCACCGGGACGGTACGAATACATTGTTCTCCGGTTTCGCACATGTCTGCAAAGAGCGGATTTTGGATTGGAAAACATTTATTTCGTCAGAATGCAGATGCAGACGGTCTGCTCTAGATGGCATCCAGTCCATGGCTGGCGGCGACCTTAGTGGCCCACTTGGTGGCCAAGGCTTGAATGCCCGGGTCTAAGCTGACCAGAAGGGCCTCCCATCGCTCAAGAGAAGGAATTTGTACTAGATCTTCCCGTGGCGGTACTTCTTTACATTGCCATAGTATGTGATCATACGTGGCTGTTTCGCCACAGAACCTGCACGCGGGGTTAAATTCATCCGGGTACATTTTTTATAATAGGTAAGGGCTAAGAAAGGACCTGGTGTGGAGTCTCCTCCAAGCGGTGTCCTGTGCCTTATCCAACGTTTTATCAGGTGGTGGAAATTTGTACCGTTCCAATTTGTAATGACTTGTGATATCGTGAAAAGATGCCAGCCCCTCCTTGGAGTAACCCATGGATACGAAGGACCCACCGACTCGGTTGACGAAACCTCGAGCCATGTTGTGGGCCGCCTCATTTCCCAGATTCCCCGAGTGAGCCGGCACCCAGAACACCTCACTTTCTCTGTATGGTAGCCTGGTCAGTTTCAGTATTTTCTGCGCTGCAGTTGAAATTCTGGCGTCCGCAATGCTATGGACAGCAAATTTAGAATCGGAGAAGATTGTATCAGCGTCGGTGCTAGCTATGGCTAGTGGCAGAGCTGCCTCTTTCGCGGTTTCCGAAGATTTTGTCACTACCGACCCTGATACCTGCAGCCGCCCGTGCATGTCCAACACCGCCAGTGCGAACGCTCCTCTTGTTGCGCATTCTGCCGCGTCAACATAGAGAGCTCCTTCGCTCGTTGCGTATTTTCGTGTAGGGCTATTGCTCTAGCTTTCCTCCTTCCTTCGTGGTAAGAAGGGTGCATATTCTTTGGTAGTGGTTTGATCGTCAGTCACTTGCGAAGCAGTTTGGGTAGCTGTGTTTTCGTCTCTTCGGGTGGAAGTTCCACGCCTATACTTAGGCGCTCCAGTATGGCTCTGCCTGCCTTAGTGCGCTTAAGCCGTTCTTTTTGCATTGGGAGGTGAGCCTCCTTGAGCTCCTCTAGTCGACCTACACATCTATCGATGTGTAGTTCGGCAGCCCCATGGCTGCTTTGTGTGCTTGCCTAATTATTTTCTCGGCATTGCCTTTCTCCGCAGCATCCAGTTTTAGGTATGGTAGCGCATACACCATCCTGTTCAGGACAAATGCCTGCACTATCCTACAGAGGACTTTTTTTTAATCCTCTCCTACGGTTGGTAATTCTTCTGATTAGCCTAATTGACATATTAACTGATGTTTTCAGCTTTTGCAGGGTTTCTTTGTTTTACCTGTTAGCTTGTAGATACAGCCCTAAGATCCTTATTGACTGCACCTCCTTGATTGGAAGGTGGTAACGCACACGTTAAGCTGGGTTGGGGGCGCTTGGCTCCTGGAACCGGGAACCCTGGGTTTGGGTCTGATGACCAGTAGCTTTGATTTTGGGTGTGAGCATGATAAGCCTGAATGACCTGCGAGCTCTGCGATAGTGTCTACCGCGCGTTGCAACGTTTCCTCTATCTGACCGTCATTCCCGTTGGTAGTCCAGAGTGGGATGTCATCTGCGTAGAATATATGTCTCAGCCCAGGAATGGCTTCCAGTCGGGGTGGAAGCTTTATGAGGGAGAGATTGAAGAGAAATGGTGACAATATTGATCCTTGCGGTGTCCCTCTACCCCCTAGCCGAAAAGGTAATTACTCTATTTTGCCTATTTCAATTATCGCGGACCTATGGCTGAAAAATTAGCGAATGTATCGAAAGGTTTTTTCTCCTGGGTTAATGTCTGAGAGGTTCTCGAGAATGGCATTGTGTGCCACGTTGTCGAAGGCCTTGGTGAGGTCTAGCCCTAGCAGTGTTTTGGTGCCCATGCATTTCCCATTGTCTATGACGTCTGCTTGGGGCTGAATTATGACCTCCTATGTAGATAAATTAGCTCTGAAGCCTAGCATAGTTGTTGGCAAGATCTCTTTGTCCTCTGCGTACTCCTGTTTGGGATCACAAGCTCCATGAGCTTACCTACGCAGGATATTGGGCACAAATTGGCTATATCTAGTTTCTCTTGCCTGGTTTGGGAATAAAAGTAATCATTGCATGCCTCAAGGCTTGAGGGATTTCACCATCGTTCCAGTACTTATTCATGAGCCCCGTGATTACCACTACTGATTTTGCGTCTAAAGTCCTTAATGCTTTGTTTGTGACCCCTCCGGGCTTGCCGCGGACGTGGTGCGGAGCTGTCCCATGGCGAATCGAACCTCTGCCTCCGTTGTTTCTGAATCTAGCTCTGGATTTGGGAGTCCTCGGTAGTCTGGCAGTTGAGCCCAAGAGGCCTTGCTCAGATATCGATCCTGTAGTTCTTGCAAGAACTCTTTCGTGGTGCCCTGCAATTTATGGATCAGTCTAGCGAGCTGGTGTTTCTGCGTCGATTTTGTCTGGGTCGGATCTAATAGATGTTTTGCATTGTTTTTTTACATCCTAGTTGTCCATTCATGCGGTCACATATATGACCCCACTTCTTTTCTTGAAGCTCTAGTGTGTAGGCTTCTATCTGTCTTTCTAGTTTCGCTACACGTTTCCTTAGCGGTCTTAAGTGTTTGTGCTTCCTCAGTCTCTTTTGCAGGCTGAGGTGGGCTTCCCACAAATAGGGTAGCCGCGAGTCGGATATTTGGCCCTCCTGTTCTATCAGCATCTCCGATGTGGTTTGCTTAATATCCTTTTTAAGTGACAAGATCCAATCATCGAGATTCGGGATTTCTGTTTCGGCTGTTTTCTCTTTTAGGTCCCTGAATTTTTTCCAATCCGTAATATGTAGCTTCCTAATTATTGTTTTGTGCTTAGCCGTTTTGAAGATGGTGACTAAAATATAGTGGTCACTGCCTAGTGTGTGACCTGTGTTTAGCAATTAGGCTCCCATTATATTCCTAGTAAGGGTGAGGTCCGGTGACGTGTCGACGCTGACGCTATTTCCCAGCCTCGTGCATTCCTGTGGGTTGTTTAAGACGGAAAGACCCATGTTCTGTATCGCTTGCCATACTATATTGCCTTTTTGGCTCGATTTAACGTATCCCCATTCCGGATGCGTGGCATTGAAGTCTCCGACAACTAGAAGCTACGCTTTGGATGCCAACCTTAGGCGTTTGAACAGTAGCTCCGGAATACCCGTTCCTCTATCTCCCGGCGGGCTGTATAAATTTAGAATAAAGAAATTTTTGTCATCTCGACGTTTTGGCACTATCTCGAGCAGAATGCAGTTTTCCTTGGAGCTGTCAATATTGTGCTGTATTGCAGTGACATTGCGCTGCACCAGCATTGCTGTGAACGCACCCGTGACGGTACCGGCGTCGTATCCCGGTGGTAGGAACGCTTTGTAGCCCGGACGTTTTACGGCACCACTAGCTTCTTGTAGAGCAATAACGTCTGGTGGACGCTGTAGGTTTTGTATGTGGAGCTGCAAGTTCCCCCGCTTACGGCGGAAGCCTCTGTAGTTCCACTGCCACATTTCAATTTGCTGACTGGGGGCCAGGATGATGCGTAGCAATTGTGTGCATTGGATGCTGACCAGGCAACGGAGGAAGGCGTGCTTCCATCGCGCTTAGTTTTTCCATCATTTGTTGGAACGACATGGTTACCTAATTTTGGAACACCCTGAATTCGTTGGTTATGGCATACATCCAGTGAGTGTATCCACCCTAGCCAAGAGGGTGTCTACTTTAAACTCCATGGTGTCCACCCTTTCTGTGAGTGCATTTACATCGGTCCTGAGTTTGTTCGGGGCTCTCGTGTGCTGCGGCCTATCAGTTTCTGAGGCTTCTGCTACACGTTTACTGTTCTCATCTCCGCTCGGGGGAGGTGGCCTTTTATTCGGGGCTCTAGCGTCCGTTTCCATCGCTACAACCCCTACCGGCAGCACCGGTGGCGGGGCTCGCGTCTCCTTAGTTATTGGGTGTTCTAGCACCCTAGTATTCTTAACTAATTGACGGAGCTCCGCCATCTCTCTTACTAGTTGTGCAAATTTATCATCGCGTGCCTGTATCTGTTTCCGTAGTTCCTTCTCTTGAATATTATTAGTATGGGAGGGCGTATCCGGCCAGCTCACCTTATTATCGGGCTTGTCTCCGCTTCTTCTGCGCCTCGAGCTTCTTTCTTTAGTGTTGCACCTGCCCCCTTCCTTGTTCGGTAGCGGCGGGAAGGAGCTGGATCGGTTTCGGAGCTTGCGGTCGTGTCTCGTCCGGCTCGAGGACCTCTTTCTGCCCCTTGGTTGACGTTCCGCATGGCGTCGCCTCGCGTTTCGCTTTGCTTGTTCGCTTGTTTCCGGATCACAAGACGACGTTTGCAGTTGCGGCTCTCCGTATGATGCGCCCCATGGCCCACTATGCAGTCTGGAATGCATGTTAAAGGTTCCCCCTCTGGAGCGGCCGGGAATCATTACCGCAACTTCTCGGAAGAAACCGCCAGGCTAAACATTGCGAACGGCGGGCAATGCCCCGCGGGGATAGGCGATGACCTCGGCTGTCTGCCACTTGAAAGTAAAATGTACACGAGTGACACGGCTCGTAAAACAGAGACAGGGAGCGCTGCGCGTCGGGGGGTTACGCTTCGGCGGGGAGGGAACAGGGAGTGTGAACGGTGCCGCGACTGTGAGCAGTCGCGTGGTTTGAAGCTTCGCGGTCGCCCGAGGGCTCCGCGTATTTACGGGCAGTCGTGAGTGTCTGGCCTAATTTCTAACGGCTTGCGAGCCGTGAGTGTGCCGTGCGTGGTACTACTAGTACGTTGTGGCGTACTGCGTAATAGTTAGTGTTTTGTGTGTGTGTGTTGTATTGTGTCGAAGGCAACCAATTACACGCCGGTTGTGCTACGTTAATCCACACCGTCTGCTGAGTGCCTACCCTGGAAGCCGCTCCCATCCAGGAGCGGACATCCAAAAGTGGACGAGAACATTACTGCTGCATAGGAGCATTATCGGTATTAGGTAATAAGCAGTGATGAAATATTGGGAAAAGACGATTGTGACGTAGTCTGGCATCTGGAAACACTTGCTGTCAACAGTTTTCTGAAAAAAGTTACAATTATTGTATAAGACGCGTAAAATGTGAGCCCAGAAATCACATTTTGAAGCCCGCGTGCCGGTTAAGGTCCATCTCCGCGTTGTTTCCAAATATTTGAGACCATTCTTCAATAGAGCTTGTGTAAGGGAGAGTACAATGTCAGTTGCTCGGTGCATCATAAAAGCTTCACAGCAAGAGATATGTAAAGCATCGGGCACTAAAAAGTTAAGGATAGAATGACCGAGCAAAATTTCGCCAGCAAGCGCTGAAGCTCAGGGTTATAGTGAAACTGCTCAGTTACGCGATCAAACGGAGTCAAACGAGATGGAGACTCGGCGCAGCGGAGGGGACCGGAGAACAGTTTTCGCATAGGAAGTGAGGCTGCTTAAGGAGGCACGTGATGTAACGTATGAGTATTTGTTATACAGTGTATAATTCGACCTTAATTTTCGACCTTAAGTGTACAACATTTATATTTAAGCTTTTCAAGTAAGAGTGCTTTCTTCGGTGCAACACTGTCGGCGATAGAATTCATCACATATGCAGCTAGGACTTGCTAACCAGCAAGTGTGTTCACTAAAATTTGATGCATTGCTTTTCAGGTGTTGCAGCTCAACTCCTTATAATTGAGTATTTTAGCCCACCATAATTAAATCCACGCAAGTTTTTAGAGTAGCGTGATGTGTTTCTCATTATCGCTGAATCGTGGGGAAGATTTGGGGCCTCACTCGTCCTACAAAAACGTGAGGGCGCGGGGGAGGCCTTTCCCCTGACCACGAGCGCGCGTCGCCCTGCGGTGCGACTAACCCATGCAACCGTAAAAGGGGGGGGGGGGGGGGGGGGAGGGGGTACAATACCCGGGTGGGAAAGGCATGTGGGCAACAACTTTACAGAGGCATGGCTGTGAGAGGCTGTGGCGCACTTGACGTTCTGCTCTATCACTTATAGGCTGTGTCTCGAGCAGAGGTATGCAACGTAGTGCAACCGGGTCCGCTAAATTCGTGTGGGAGGCGTGCCATAAAATGATACTTCTTGGGCGTCGCCGAGGTGCGCCTCAAACGCATTATTTTAAACGGCGCCAAACATGCCCGAAATAGGCCAAGAGAAGGCGTGACGTGTAGTTGCAAATTCAAAATGCTGAAAACTGTTTAGGGTTCTATTAAAGACCAGTTACAATATATAGTTCGAGCTAGGAGCCCACCCGTAATTCTAAAATAATAACTGCCACAAAGTAGTTACCCAGCTGGGCACCCATCATTGTGTACCTTTGTTCAGATGCACACCTACACGCACATGACCATGGCGAAAAAGCGATGTTAATGCACAATAAACCAGATTTCTTATAAGTGGGAGGCTACCATCAAAGACCTTGAGTGTAACATCAAGCTTCTGGCCCACCCCAGCGGAACATGTGGCTTACGCACCCATTTCGTTCTGCAGTGGCGTCGGATACTGATGTGCCAGAAGTATTTTCACCGATGACAGCCCTGCAGAGGGCTCAGTGATGCCGTCAATATTTGTGGAAAACTAAGAAAGAAATGATGTTTAGAAGCTAGATGTGCATAGTCACTAAATATGTTTTGAATTTTACTATTTCTAAGTGAAACCTTACTAACCCTAACCGTGTGCACGAAGCTGTCATAATGACTACTGTGTTTGAACTACAGCAAAGTCCGTGAAAGTGACCTTACAGATATTTAGGTTAGGTTAGGCTTATTGAGGTTTCTTAAGCGGAACAGGGTAAGGCATGAAGGCGCCATTACTCCTATGCGAGCTCAGACACGTTCATAATTCCTTTTCCAACAGGTGCGTGACAGTTATTTCAATGTACATTTGGACTGATTAGCTCCACGATAAGAAAGTTAGGCTTAATTTGTGCCGGGCAACATATGGTTATGCAGACGAATCGGCAACTAGAAATTGTCCAAATCAATCGTGCTAGCGTAGAAATGCTTTCGTAGTAAAAGAAACGACAATTTGCTACTTTAGCACTAATTATGGCAAGCAAACATTTTCTTTTCAGATATAATTCTGTGGAACCCACTGCTGTCATGCATTAAAGAGCCCATGAAAAGCTACTTGCTGAAATTATAAAACACCAAACGAGCACTAGGAATCCCATTAATCCTCTATGGGGCAAATATTTTTTAATTTAGCTTCATTACCGCCGAACTTATGAACGATCGAATATGACGTATTCCCTCTCCTCCCTCAACTCAACCCACGTTGGTGCGTAAGAAAGAAGAAAACAGGTCGACAAGCCGGCTAACCTCGCTCTGTTCCACCTAATTGGGAAGCATCCAATGAGCGGGCGCGCTCAGCAGCCCAGTTGACGTAAGTGGGGAGTTTCACGCGCGGAAGTTTGTCGCCCCAATGTTTGCGAGCAAGGATTGGGGCGACTATTTGCAAAGTTGTCGCCCCAATTGTCGCTGATGATTTGCAAAATTATTTGCAAATCATCAGCTCCCTGCAAAGTTTCACAATTTGACTCGAATACTCACAAAGACCACATGTATTAATTTCTTGCATTAGAACTTTACCGCAAGCAGCATTTCAGTTTTTTTAAGCAGTTCAGTCGGAAACGCTTTTCAATAATAACATAATGTATTTTTATTACCAAAAGTATAACCGCACTGTTAATTTTTTTAATTTGATGACGTGTAGTTTCTCTGGCCATGCATGGATTATAAAACATTTTGATGTTCACATTTCGCCATTTTGTTTATTTATTTTAAGTATTTTGTTATAGGGGTTCTCGCTGACAGCTTCGCTTTAGGACTGTTGTGCCGGTGGGGTTATCACACAGTAGCCCACCGTCAACAGGGTTGTGCCAGTGGATCCTGCAACTGCCACCAATATTGTGCCGGTGGGGTTATCACACAGTAGCCCACCGTCAACAGGGTTGTGCCAAGGAGTTGGTAACGCAGCGCTCGTCACCCGTTTCGTGAACGAGGGCTGTCAGCTCCCTGGGCGGTAGCGATGAATCCGAGTCGGCGTTGGTGAGATGGAGAAAAGGCTTTATACACTATTTACATGCATTTACACAACAAGATCGGCTCTGGGGCCGAAAGCTAACATAGCCATACGCGACTGTTCTCGCGCAGCGACGGCCGGGGAGATTCCGCCGCGTCCGCACTGTCAGGGGGCGAACTGCTCCCGATGGACGCTAGTGACGAACTCACACACTCGGAGTCTCGAACGGAAGCACTTGAGACTCTGTTGCTGAGAACCGTTGACGCTCAAAATGGTCCAATCCGACGGCAGCACTTTCGCAGGGCCAATGGGAGAGCTTGCTGCGCTCTCGCTTCAAATATGCCGCGGGGCGAGAAGGGGTTCACCGTCAGGGCCACGGCGCGCCGTGCTGTCTGGACGTTCAGCGCATGTTAAAACACGTCGCTTCTGTGCCTTTGGTACGGCTCGCCTCCAGTGCATTGGTGCTTTGCAGAGAAGTATCCAAGTTTGTGAAGGAGGCGTTCGCCGAAGAAGTTTGGCGTCCGGCTGAATTTCTAGGCGGCTTTGGCCAGGCACAACAGCACCCCCGCCATCAGACAATGCGCCGGGAAGACGAGCTGCTCGCATGTGGCTCGGATGCCAGGCGCGCTCGTTCGCCAGGTTCCTCCAAGCTCACGTACAGTGTCCGGGCGCCAGGTAGCCTCACGTTCCACTCGCCAGGTCAGGATCTCTGCCGACAGCCTTGTTGCCGGGGCACGCCGATCAACTTCGCCCGGGTCGCTCCGATGCCCTTGCCTCTCGCCACTGGTAACGGTAGACTGTTCTGCGGCTTGCAAAACTGACCGACAACAGGCAACACCCAACACAAGCAAGTACCCTCGGTCACCCGTCAAACACCAGACAGAGTCAAAATTTCAAATTCAATTAGCTAAATTGTTGTCCCCTTTTTGCTCCCACTACAACAAGAGACAAGTGTATACGATGCTGTACACAAGGTTCAAACAACAATTTTGCGCATTAAGGATACATTAAATAGCAAAGAAGATTAATAATCAGTAATAGAAAAGAGTCTCCTTGAAATCACTTGGACCGTAGACCGTAATTGAGGAAGCAAGGAGGTCATTCAATTTTGCCCCGATCTGCCTAGAGCATTACCGTTAGCGACGAAACGCTCGTCGAAGGTAGCTATGTTTTGAATGCATGACTCAAAGCATCCGATTTCGCATTGTGCTGCTCTCTTTCGCAAGCGGCAGAACGCGAAGCAGTATTCGGGCGGTTTGGCTCTCCTCCCTCCGCTACAGCCTCGGCTGTCCATTTCTCTACGAGACCTTTCTTTCCACTTTATGCGTGAAACAACAGACGAGCACAAGTTACTAGCTTTGTTGAACGATCTGTTTCGTTCCTTAAGCTTTGCGCACCAATCGCGCATTTTCAGAGCACGGGTGCATTTGTGCCGCTGGGATCGCCGCTTCTTTTCCTTTCGCGATCGTTTGCGTTTTCTCACCTTTCGGTGACAGCATTCTTTCATGCACCTGCCTTTCCGCTCTTTTCGGCGGCTGCACTTGAGTTTTTGCTTTCTTTCTTTTGGTGCCAGCTCTTTCAAGCTGCTGGTAACCGGAGCTAGTATGGCGCCGACATCGTCGGAGTGCGGCGCCGCGCCTGCATCGCGGCCAGCAGCGCATGACTCACTGCCAGTCGCGTCCGAACAAGGACAAGGCTCGCTCACGCCAGCCCCTAAGCTAGGCATATCCTCTGCAGGCTCGCCACTCAAGTTACACTGATCTGCCGGTGTGCCGCATCGCTCAGCGCTAACCGGCGCACGATCACGTTCGTCCGACAGCTGGGGCGTTTCGGATCGCGTGAGGTCCATGTTCGCTCCAAGGTTGTTTTCGCCAATACAATTGAGCGCGTCAGGACAGGAAGATTCATGGCTCCTGTCTAGTCGCTCGCTGTCGACTTCACAGGTGCGATTCTCGACAGCGTCCGCGTCATGGGCCTGCCTTAGCTGTTCAACACTTGTGAGCTGCGCAATTTCCATGACCGCAACTTCGTTTTTCTGTGTGTCATGATGTACGTCGACTCTGACTTCGGAAATTGCCAATTTGTCGTCTCCTAGCCTGACTACATCTCCGCCACGCTGTACAACTGCTGCTTCTGAGGAAATCGCCAATGTGTCGTCTACTAGCCTGACTACATCTCCGCCATGCTTGACAACTTCTGCTTCTGAGTTGTCAGGCGGTTGATTTACTGCCAGTTCCTCACTCTCGATTGGTGGAATCGGATTGCTTACAGCTACGTGAGGCGGCGTGCAGGACGGTGTCACTGCGGATTTCTCGCCGATGGAGTCGGCTCCAACCGTCTCAGCTGCCAGTGGCTCGACCAAGGTAACAACTTCTGTTCGAGGCTCGATCAACTCGCTGCTGCGGTCGCTTTGCTCGGCCGCTTCCCCAAGTTGTGTCTCATTCTCTGGTGCAAGCACAATTTGCTCTGAGACTTCCTGACTTTCTAGCCATTCGCTTACAGCGGCTTTCAACTGATAGGCCAAATCAAAGTATGCCTTGTTACAATGTTTCTCGCGCTCATATCTTTTCCGAAGATCCTGAGGCGTTATCTCATATCGTATCAGCAATGACTTTTTTAGTTCATCGTAATTTTTCAAGCGGTCGCCAACCAATCGCTTGATTTCTTCCGACGCTTCAGCGGAGAGAAGAGCTACCAACTTCTGCGCCCAACTATCTCTCTCGAAACGTTTACTTCTGCAGACATTCTCGAAGTCTGCCAAATACACTGCCATATCCTCGGCGATGAGGAACGGTGGTGGACAGTCTCGCGGTATTGAACCGTTACAATGAATGGCATTAAAAGCTTTAATCTTTTCCACGCTCATTCTATGTACTGAAACCTCCAGCTGCATCAGTTTCCATACGCGGGCGTCCTCTTTCTCGCGACGTTCATCGCGCTTTTGGAGTTCTTGCCTTTTGGCTTCCTCCTTCCCTTTTCTCTCTTGAATGTCATCCCAGGCCTCTGCGGCTTCCTCAACCGTGACTTCCTCTGCCTGCATGATCTCAAGAATATCCTTTTTTCTTTTCGCTGAGCCCAAATCGATGCCCAACTCATCACAAATTTGGAGAAGTTCTCTGACCTTGTAACTCTCCATCTTTACACCGGCCTCTTGTTGTTTGCCTTTTTAGAATAGTGTACTATACGTTCGCTATCTCGCTCCTAGCAAGAGATGCGCAAGCCTTTCTCACACTGATTCCCTTCTCAGCATCCCCTGGTTTTCAAAACACTTCCTGTAGGCTTGAAACACGCAAGGTTAACACAATGCTACGCTCAGCCTTTCTCTAAGCTACCCTGTGTGTTAGAGAAGTCTGGCGTTTGAGGGAAACTTCAGGTACTCACCGCGCCGAGGTGCCTGACGCCGGTCGATCCCGCAGCTGCCATCCAATGTTGTGCCAGTGGGGTTATCACACAGTAGCCCACCGTCAACAGGGTTGTGCCAGTGGATCCTGCAACTGCCACCAATGTTGTGCCGGTGGGGTTATCACACAGTAGCCCACCGTCAACAGGGTTGTGCCAAGGAGTTGGTAATGCAGCGCTCGTCACCCGTTTCGTGAACGAGGGCTGTCAGCTCCCTGGGCGGTAGCGATGAATCCGAGTCGGCGTTGGTGAGATGGAGAAAAGGCTTTATACACTATTTACATGCATTTACACAACAAGATCGGCTCTGGGGCCGAAAGCTAACATAGCCATACGCGACTGTTCTCGCGCAGCGACGGCCGGGGAGATTCCGCCGCGTCCGCACTGTCAGGGGGCGAACTGCTCCCGATGGACGCTAGTGACGAACTCACACACTCGGAGTCTCGAACGGAAGCACTTGAGACTGTTGCTGAGAACCGTTGACGCTCAAAATGGTCCAATCCGACGGCAGCACTTTCGCAGGGCCAATGGGAGAGCTTGCTGCGCTCTCGCTTCAAATATGCCGCGGGGCGAGAAGGGGTTCACCGTCAGGGCCACGGCGCGCCGTGCTGTCTGGACGTTCAGCGCATGTTAAAACACGTCGCTTCTGTGCCTTTGGTACGGCTCGCCTCCAGTGCATTGGTGCTTTGCAGAGAAGTATCCAAGTTTGTGAAGGAGGCGTTCGCCGAAGAAGTTTGGCGTCCGGCTGAATTTCTAGGCGGCTTTGGCCAGGCACAACAGGACTTCCTTACTTGTTAAACAACAACAATTGGTGTAATATAGTTCCGACAAAAGATTTGAAACTAGAAAACAAAGAACAGCTCTAAGTATTAGGCTAAAGCAAGGTGTGTTTGTCTACCGCGACGGTGGTGCAAATGTGGTGGGTGCAGGATCTGTGTTGGATATGCTGATATCGAAGATCAGAGGTACTACATTTAGCGTGAGCAGCGAGGATTAACAGTTTGAAGGATGGAGGTATTGTGCGCTAATTACTAGGGCGGCTTTGCAATCGCAAACACCAGTGCAACATTGTCGAAACAGAAATTTTTATCTGGCGTTTTGAAAACAATGAAGTTATTAGAGTTCTTTTAGATGTTTCCTGTAAACACGTCTAATGAAAAAACTTCACCACTGGCCACCGCCATACTCAAGCTTCGAAAGCGTACCGAAATAGCAACGTCTCTTCGGTTGCTTTATGTATTCAGTATCACTCGTCCTGTCATAATCACTAACAATTAATAAGTAGACATCCGGGTCATAAATATCTTCTTCAAAAACGGGGGCTCAAATATTACACAGTCTGGATCAATGCAACCATATGGCAGACGGCTTGGGGAATCTCCGCCGTACAGCTCTTCAATTCGGTAAAGTAGTAAAAAGTAGCCAATAAACATAAAGTTGAAAATTTATTCTGGCTAGGAACCGGACAAAAGCAGAAAAAGGAGGCGGGAACAACATGTGGATGCAAAACTCCAGCCAATGAGATCAGAAAAGCAAACGCATGACGCATATCTATAGACGCCATGAATGAAAAGAGTCGTGTAATCATACGGGTCTGAAAAAACGAGCCCATAAAATACGCTTCTGTTACTACAAAGTTTTGAGTGTTGTAAGTACAGTATCGTTGACGGGTGGCACATCAATGCAGTAAGCAGTGGCCTTGAGCAAGGTGCACATGGTCGTCGAGTGTCCTATGACGGGCGTGCGAAGTAGCAGCCCAGTTTGCTCTCCACGCTCGAGCAACTAGAGCTAGTGGAGGAAGGAGCATCTGCGGCACTGACTAAGGCATTGCCGTCAGCACACAACAGTGTCGTTGCGGAATCAGTACATCGGGGCTGCTCCTGCAAATGTATCAATCATCAGTATATATTTACGTCAAAATACTTATGATATATCGCCTGTAAGAATTCAGGCTCTAACCTTGCGTTAGCCGTTAATTACCTATCTGAAAAAATTAAAGAGCACCGCAGAATCTGCATTGGAGTAATGCGAAAGCATGGATGCTGCTGTTGGTTGCTTGTGGTTTCTTCTAGTTGCTTAATTCAATTCTTCTTTATTATTTTAGTTTTTGGTACTTTGGAATTGTGCACCAATCCCTCCTTATGCCCTTTTTTTACTCTACTTCAGGTTGCATGGCGTCAAATCCTGTACGTCACATACTGAAGTTTTTGCTTATTTATTATAGTTTTTGGTACTTTCAAATTGCGCGCCAATTCCTTCCTATGCCCTTTTTCGGCTCTAATCCGCCTTTTGCGCGAGGATGTGGCGCCATCATGCGGGAGCGGGCGGGAAACACATTGAGCGGCAGTGTAGCAGACGACGCGAAAGCGCACCATACGAAATGGCCACGCCAACGCTGGTAGAAAGCGAAAGCTTCCCTTCTTTTTTGGCCTCGGAGCGGAAAGTAGTGACAGTGATTGCAGCATATCATGTTCACGCAGTATGGGGGAATGTACAGCGTTTTCACAATCCACTCATAAAGCACGCATATGCTATCTTCGTATTGTAAGAGCGTGTAGCGCGGGCCGTGTTCGACGTGACAGAATGAGACGCTCTCAGCGCGCAGGTTTTCGGCAGACAGGAGAGCGGGGGGGGGGGGGGGGGGGGGGGGGGGGGCAGAGAGAGAGGGAGAGAGGGATCTCAAAGGGCAAAGCAGCCAGGGGTTTGTTGATGCTGCAGAGCTAGGTGGAATCGTCTCCTGTGACATTGAGCGGCGCATATGCGCGGGGTGTCTTGAGTTACCAAGCACAATGCGGTCACCGCGGCGCCGGCATGGTGCAATGGGCGTCGCTTCCTCCTCGCGTCATCTACAACCGTGCAGCTATAGGATTTCATCCACGAAGATCGGCAGAGAGTCACATATACACACCCCGTGAAAAGGGCATTGTCCCGGCCGGAATGCACGCCTGCAGGAAACGCGCTGCATTTTTCTGGCAATGGATGATTCAGAGCTGTAGCCGGTTTCTGGCCTCAGGAGTCAGAACGGATGTGGTCGCAGTGGTGAAAAGGTTCTCGGTGCGCAGAGAATGGTCATTCTGTTGTGAAAGGATTTCCAACGTTCATTTCTGCCTCCGCCGCGATTTCTGCGGAGTCAACAACTTGGTGACACATGTGAATCTCCTACATATCGGATGCGCATCTCGGTTAGGAACCAACCCTGTTCTACGTCCAGAGCGATCCACTCTGCAACTGAACGAGCATGAACCCTCCAGGAGACTCATTTTATTGTGCCGGGCGGTTTCCTTGCCGTTGCAAACGGTTGGACGAAGACGACGATTATCAAGCTCCCTAACGAAGTGCATCTGATTGCTTACATTAAAGGAACAAAGTCCGGATGTTTTGGCGTGCACGAAGGCGAGCTTTTAATTAAAAAAAAATACTGTGCGTCGTGCAAGTGTCAAGTGCGTCATATGCTCCGAGCGGCAAAAACACAGATACTACAGGTATGTATGCATCTAAGCGAAATAGGCATGATGAAAAGTACCTACTGGAGTTTTCACCCAGGCTGTAGCGCACCAGTGATAGCTGCAATGAGGATTTCTTCGGTGCGTGATTTCTTCAGTTGCACCGGGGCCTGGTGTATTTTGTCCCTTCTTATCTTTATGTGCGAAAGGGCTAGGTAGCTTAGATATCACAGGCGGCTGTGTGTGCTAGGCCGTAATATTTAGCATGTTTTATCGTGACTGCCACCTCACTAACAAGAAAAAAAAATACGGCGTTTTAATGCACTGCCGTTCGCGAGCGTCATGACCAGCTCAACCACTCGGCTCGCTAACGGCGGTGCATCACAACAAACACCCTTTTTTTCTTCTTTTTAGTCAGGCGGCAGTGTTGATAAAACGTGCTAAATATTACGGTCTAGCGCACACAGCCACTTGTGATATCTGCGCTATCCGGCCCCTTCGCACATAAATAAAACAAACGACAAAATACATCGCCATCAGACGCGCCGAACAAATGCTCATTGCGGCTATCACTGGTGGGTTACAGGCTTGGTGCAAACTCCGGTAGATACTTTTCAACATGCACATTTCGTTTAGATGCATACATACCTGTAACGAAGTGTTTTTCGCACAGTCGAGAGCACGCAGTCGGCTGCCAAGGTCGCCCATTCACGTCTTGACGCTTGGTTGCCCTAATCCAAGCTTCACGCCGTTGCAGGTCGCGGCTCGCCGAAGGAAACATAACGAAACGCGTCTTGCATCCCGGCACGCCTCGAGAGTGGCAGCCGGAAGCGGCACAGGTGGTTGGCATCGTTTTACCGAGGCTGTGAACGTGACCGCGCCTCCAGCCCCCGTGCGTTGGCTATGAGTGCGGCGACGGGAAGCGCCGTCGACGCCGCTCTTTGTGTTTTCATCAGTCGCCGCTGGGGCTTCACGCATGCGCAGAAAACTCGCGCAAAAGGCGGATTCGGGTTGCGTGTCGTCACGTTCTTGATGTCACCCTAAATGACTGACTTAACTATTTTTGGATTTTGTACTTTTTAATTGTGCACCAATTCCTTTCTATGCCCTTCAGGTTGCGTAATGTCAGGTTAATTAAATGATTTAATCATCTGTTTACTATCTGATACATCTCGACGTCACCCTAATTGATTGACTTAACTATTTTAGTATTTCATACATTCAAATGTTGCGCCAAGCCATTGGCTCACAGTAGAACTACAATTATGAAGAGCATTTCATGATCTAGGGTGTGGCAGTGACGCTTCTGCTACTTCTAGCTCGGCCCTACTAGCTAACTTCACAGCTCTTATAACGGTTTATCAGATGATGGCTGTGCTCTTAAGAAGTTCTTGGGACTGGGATAGTTGGAACATCTTCTCATAAATGCTGCGCTGCTCCATTGTACACGGACAAAGGAACTGGACAAACGCTGAGGTTAAGCGCAATCAACAATTTTTGTTTCTTAGACAGGAAAAAGGAAACACAAGCATGCGAAGTAATCTGAGGACGACACATAAATCATAACAGTGCACTGTAACAGCAAGAACAACTAAGGCATGAAACCATGAAAATGAAAATATGAAAAATACACATCTTATCCAAGCCCGCGATGAAATCGCACTCAACCCCCCCCCCCCCCCCCCCGTGCATCCAACAGACGCGCGCGGGCGACAGTCATGCAAATCTTTCGCCTCTTCTCAAAATATCTATTTCCCGGCGGTAAAGGGCTACGGACTAATCGCTTTCTTTGAGTAATCGCCTTCTTTGCCAGTGACCATTCGAAAGGCCTCAATTACCTCACGCTTTCTTTTTCTGTTGCCCGCGCCAAAATAACCGTTTTGGAAATATGGGCTGCACTCGTGTTTCAGGTAATGGTTCGCCGAGTTTCCTGCACCCTGCAGGGAACATTTCCTCCTGTGCTTAGAAAGCCTTTCATTGAGACACCGCCCACTTTGCCCCACGTAGCACTTGCCGCCGGTTATTTTAACGCCCCCTTTTCGACCATTTCTGTGTAATTTAACAGACATTCGTCATGTTCTGGCAATCGGGCGGCTCCACAATTACCCGGAAGTAGAGAGCTTGGTATAACTCGTGTGCCGCCTAGATGCTAAGAACAGACGCGTGCGCTGTAGTCCATATAAAGGGACTTTCCCGTTCAGCTGTTTTCCGGTCAGGATTTTCGCCTCATCCGGTGTGATCCTGCGCTGTGCGTAACTGTATACGGCTGTCTTTTTTTTTGTCGCTAATTATAAATTTTGCTTCCGTTCCTACGCAAGTGAGTGCTATCGAATTTGTTTCAGCTGCTTCCGAGTTGCGGCTCCTGATAGTGTCTGCCGATACTGGGGCATCTCAGTCTTCGACTACCGCGGCTGCCGTCGCACCCGACGTCCCACTGGCCGCACCTACGTGTGCAACTGCCTTACTATTCAGTGACTCTATTGAGTTCTTCTGCTCTCTTTTGCCTCCTTTCTGTGTTGTATATGGAATGCATCTTTCGAAGAAGAGGGAAGATGGTCAGCTTATCTCGGTATATATGTTGGATGCTCGACTTTTGTGGCATCCGCCTGTCTGTCTGCAGTCCTACCATACTTAAAATGGCTCTTCCTGTAGTTGTCTGGCTCAGCCTTTCGAGTTGCGACACTATAACTGCCTCTGCTTTTCTTCCCGCGTATTGTGTACCCCCATAGTAAGGAGCTTTTTTTTTTGGATGTACTCATTGGTGGGTGCAGAACGCTCTCTGTGCATCGCCTAATGAGTGCTTCTAGCTTTATTTTTTCATCTGCGCTGAGGATTAAATATGGCGTAGAGTAGCATATGCAGCTTTTCACATATGTCTGCATACGTTTGCTCCAGCTCCTTTCTTTCAAGCCTTGGCCCTTCAGTGTTATTCTCCTAAATATGCCTAGTTCTTGTGTGGCGTAGCCTTCCAGTTTCTTTAGTATGCCGTCGTTGTATCCGTTCTCTTCAATGTATAGTCCTAAGATTCGTATTTTGTGAACGTTTGGTATGGGCATGGCTTCCACTTTGATATCGAATTCTCCGATTTGTTTTCACATCAACAATTTGGGGTTGTAGGCTAGCAGTTTGGATTTCTGCGGTGAGCACAAAAGCTCCCTACTAGCCACTTAGTCCACTACTGTATCGGCTGCTGCCTGCCGCCGTCTCTATGCTTGCATCACTCCCCTTGTTTATCCAGAGATTGATGTCGTCCGCTTACATGGTAAACCTCAGCCCCTCGATTGTTCTCAACGTTTTTGGGAGACCTCCCGTCGCCATGTAGAAGAGGAATGGGGAGATAACGAATCCCTGCGGTGTGCCCCTGCTTCCTAGCTGCAATGTGGGAGACTATTTCTTGCAATTTAATGTAGGCTGTTCTGTCTGTTAAGAAGTCTCTTATGTAGTTATATGTTCTGGGTCCATCTCTGATTTCGTGGAGACCGATGAGAATCACGTCATGTCGGACGTCGAAGGATGTCGGTAAATTTTGTCCCAATATTACTTTTAAGTCCCTAAATTGTGAGCCTAATATGTCTTGTTTTAACGGGAGCATCACGTCCTGCGTGCTCAAGCCTGGTCGGAAAACAATCGTCTCCTGCGGCCACAGGTTGTTTTTCTCCATGAAATTCATTAGCCTCGTTTGAACCACGTGTTTCATTCATTTTCCTATGCACGAGGTTAGGGAAATGGGTCTTAGGTTTTCACATTTTTGAGGTTGGTCCGGTTTTGGTATTAGGATTGCGTTTGCCGCTTTACATTGCTGGGTTGACTTTCCTTTGGTCCAGATTTCGCGCATGTACTCCGTAAGGGCTCTAATGGAATCACTATCTAGGTTTTGCAGGCTTGTGTTGGGGATCCCGTCGGGTACTTGGGCTGATTTGACTTTAAGGCCTAAAACGTCTGCTCCGACCTCTACTTCCGTGACAGGCGCGTGAAGGTCGTCGTTAGCGTCTCCACTTTACTCTCGGAGGGCGATCCTATTGGCGTCTCCTATGTACGTGTTTGCTACTTTGTCCAGGAACGCCTCGTCCATCCCCTCGAAAGCGTGTCTTAATTTCGATAGTCTGATTTGTGATTGGATTTTTCATTTAGTTGGAGCTAGCATTAGCCTCAATAGACTCCACTTTTTAGAGAGGCTCATGCCTTTTCCCACATCGTCGCATCGGCTACACCAATTTTCTTCAGTAAGTTTGATCACATAATCTTTGATCTCCTTATTTTATTCGGCAAGCCTCCTTCTAAGGTAGCGATTCCACCTTTGCTTTTTAGCGTACGTTCCACGATATGTTTAGCCTCTGACGTGCAGTAGTTTGCCATCGGCTATTTCTGGAGCATCTCCCCCTTGGAGAGCTTTCGTTGCCTATTCAACACGTTGCTTGAGGAGTTGAGGTGCACATGTTGAGGTGCACTGTGAAGAGATTAGATCTGGGCTCGTGTTTGCATTTTTGATTTTTTTGTTTCTTAGGGATAACCTTTATAATTATTGTTTTCAGCTCTATTTTTTCTCTAATGTATCTATATTCCTATCCTTCCCGCTTTTTGCCTGGGAAACCCCCCGTCGAAGCTCTTGGGTCGCTGCTCGGTTTCCGCTTCTTCGGCCGTTGGTTTGCCGGGTCCCGGGATGAGGATATCTCCCTGGTCCTGGAGCCGGAGCATCCCATGGCCCGTGGACCTGAACGCCCTCTGTCTAGTGCGGGAGCGCAAGCGTCCGCACCGATCCCGTCTCTCGACTGCCGCCTTCTCTCCCACTCCTAGGAATGAGTCATCTCTGGCACAGAACATGTTCCCGTGCCTTTCCTCGGGGTGACCTTGGCGGATCCCTCCGGTGCTCGTTCCCCCCGTGTGACGCGACTGTAGTTCTAGCTGCTCTTGTCTCTCGAGTTTTCTTTCTAGAGCTTCTTCGTCACTTAATACGGGAATCTTTACATCTCTGTGTATTTTTGTCTCCTAACGGATGCCCCTTCCCGCTGAGTTGGCGTTTGCCCTCGCATTCGTGGTTGTTGGGCGGACGTTCCATACCGCATCCTCAATACTGCATGTTGGCTGGGTCCGTGCATACCTCTGCACAGTGCCCGAGACGGCCGCATGCGTAGCAGACTTCGTAATTCTTACAGTAGAGTACGCATCTCATTGCCGCGGTTCAGACACGTTTCTCCCGTGGCACATCATTATCTACAAAAAGTATTAGTATTGGTATTGACTCCCGTCTTAGCCTTTATCCTAGGACCGGAGAGTTTTCGTAATACTTCAGCCTTCTCAGGATCTCCATCTACGATCAGAATAGGGCGAGCTACTGCACTATGCATTTTCCGCAGCCTTTTGGTGGGGCGACGTATGTCTTCACTCCTTTCACTTCTCCTTTTTACTTGAGAAGCGTCACTGCTGCGTACTTGTATCTGCGTTTCTCGCTGGTGGTCGCGACCAGGATGGAGGGTTGCTTCATGTTTATCGAAGTCACATCTTCTTTGAGTGCGTCGTTGATGACGCCAGCCGATCTCATAATCATGCCCGCTAAAAATGCCTTTCCATACTTCAGCAGGCGTCCGAGACTCCTTCGGTCTTATGGTAATCGTTTCGGTGCCGAGTGGAATCCGGGTATATTTCCGCACCACTTACTTTGCCGCCACTTTCCTGCTAGTGCGCTTCTCCGCCGCTCTTTGCCTTTCAAGATGGCGCCGATAAAGTTGGCTGTTTTCGCTCTCACTTACTAACCGACCCCTTTCCCGCTCTTGGTTTGAAACCACTGCCTGAAATCAGCGTGAATTGCCTGGTGACGTCATGAGCAGACACGAAGTCACCATGACGTCACTTCCGGTTATTATAAATTGCCGAATCTGACGTCATGACGACGTTTCATCCGGTCTTGACGTAATGGCCGATGATGGCAGTCATCACTGTCATTAGCCATGGCAAAGTTAGTCATGACTTGTTGCTAATTAGTACTTGTTAGTCATTAGTTCGTACTCTGAATAAATAATTATTTTCTACTGGCTAGTGACTAGTTATTAGCCATAACTATTACTACCACTAGTTAAGGTTGATATCACTGATGATGCCATCAACTTCGTTCGACGTGGTCCCTAGCTGCTTAACGGTCACGGCGAAGCCGCATTGACGGCTCAAAAACCTGGCGTAGTGTAGCTCTCGCTACAAAATAGGACATATTCTCTGTCTTTGCTTTCCTTTAAACCAGCATACTATGTCGGCGTGGGATTGTTGCTATTCAGTTCAGGTGTCCACAGAAAATATGACGTCACTCCTCGCATGCACACAGCTGGCGGAGCCGTGGTGCCACGGATTGGCACGCAGCCATGCTAGCCTAGATCCTGCTATATTGTAGATCCCGCTACAGTAATCTACCAATTCAAAGCAGTCATTAAACATTTGAGCTGGTGGTAATTTTCAAGCCAGGAGGTTAGGTACAGTGCTCCTCCGGCTTTTGCTTCTCTTGTGCTACAGTTTTGTAAGGAGTGTCCAGTACCACTGTTTAGTAAGGGCAGTGTCCTCTTAATGTGTCAACTGTGTTTTTGATACAGAAATCTGCAGCAAGATCAGACATCAGGTGCGTATTAGACTATGGCTTAGGTGATTCATGATAAAACGATTTACCTTCTATGTGCGAAAGTATACGTGCGAAAGAATGTATTGAGCCTTGTCGACTCGCGATTTTGTTTTGGGCTTAGAAATGAAAACATGCGATGTACAGCGCGAGAGTTCGGCTATAGAAGAGGGTAATTGACAGCGGTGAACGCTATAAGGTTCCATAGCTTCTTCCTAGAAAAAACAAAGTTTATTCTCTCTTTTCTTCATAGGAAGAGTCCCCAGATTCGGTACGCTTCTCTCCGAAAGTAGTTTTTTCATTTGACAGTTGCTAGGTTAGTCGGCAATTGTCATTCTAAATAACCACAAAATAGGGAAAAACGAGGCATTTTTGACCAAGTAAAAGGTATTTCGCAAAGCATTAGACCCACTGACGTCACATTTCAGCTCGCTTCTGAACTACCTGATTTCTATATTGACACTACTTCAGAATACTTGATAGTAGCGCATCAAGGATTTTACAAATGATCCATATTAGAATGCGTTTTTCTCGAGCTGAAAGAGAAAGAGAGTGCTATTCAAACAAGCAAAAAAACTCACTGCGTCTGATAGCTGCAGCAGGTGATCCTCCGAAAATTGAAGGGACACGGTAGTCTTCAGGGGCGGTGCGCTTTCTGCCTATGCTTTCACTCCATGGCCTTGTCTGGGAAATAAACTGGGCCAGATTCACATTTTGGAGAGCGACGTTCTCATTGCTTGCCGAGAAGTGAACTCCCTGAGCCGTTCGGTTTTTGGAGGGCTCCACGAGATGAACCTTTTGATCTTCACCATTGTCTGCCATTGATTACCACGTAGGGGAGAGCCTGGTAAGAACTGTGAGAGCTGCAGTTTTCAACGCCTTGTAGAAACAATAAGTAACTGTCCTCGCCCACCTAGTGCTCTGAGTTTTGCTTTCGTAATGCTCCTTTTACGGGAGCTCAAAGGGAGACGTCGACAAGAAGCGGTGTTGGCCTTGGAGTTCCTTCGCTTTCAACGTAACTCTTCTTCTTTCTTGTCTGTTCAGTGCATATCACAAAAGCCCTTCGTTGCCTTCTTTGCATTCTTAACTTAATTATTATTGTTTTTGTCATTCAATTCGACGCATATTCGAGTATGGCGCTTGTAAACATTCATAAAATATTGATACCACATTGACATATACCGATTTCTTCTATTGTACACCTATGGTATAGGGTGTTTCAGCGAAGACTAAGTAATTTTTAAAAATAGTCGGTACACAACTTGGAGTAAATATTTCTTGGAATGCACTCCCTGCCCTGGCCCAGATAATATTCTGCAAAATGTGTATGATTCTTCATGCAGTTAACAAAAATCAACTAATTAAGATTTAATTATTTTATTTAGGCCGTTTATCTCAGTATAATGATTGACGCAATAAGGATAAGAAGCCATATCAGTATTTGAGCTAAAGAAAAACTCATTTTCTTGAGCCCTGCATTAGGAGTAAATCCGACGCTATTTTCCGCACGCAGTCGAAATTGAGCACACGGCCAGCGGCGAAACTATGATTCAAGCGCAACCTCCGCGGGTGACATGTCGTAATGAGGGCAGCACCAAATTCGAAACGCGTGTCCTAACTTCCCTAGCTAGGGAGCCTCATCGCTTATCTTTGACCGCCGCCAGCTTTATCGTATTCTTCGTTTCTCGACGTAAAAAAAAGGATAGCCATCGTCAGCCATGGGAAAGCCGATTTGAAGAGCATTGATAAGCTCTGGCCTGGCGCTCTGCCAGTCAGATTACCTCCAGAGGAAGCTTTTTTATATTTTAATTTCTTCGCTAGCTTTGTGAAAGGAGTGCGTCACGCTTGTGTGACAGCGTGCAGATTGCTGTTAAACGTTAAATGGCGCTGGTGTATTGGCATTCATTGCGTTACTTCTGTCAAGTTGAAAATTTTGTTCTTAACGTATCTGCCGAGGAGAGTATTCAGGGATGAGTCAGAATACAATATATTTGCTCACAGCATAGAGCTGTTCGTTCTTAAAAGGTCTCCCTTATTACAAAGGACAGCTTGCAAGATGGCAAGGTAAATGCAAAATAAACAATTGTAATTGAATTCACCGGAGTCTTCTTCGGCGGTGTCAAACACTACCATTCTCCATCGACAGTACCTAGGAGTTGATAAAGCTATCCGAATCATTCCGATTGCAAGGTATGGCGTCGCTGTCCGTTTTCGAACTGCAAGGGTCAAAAGACAGCTAGCTTTCGTGCTTCAGCTGAACACCTCTTTTGTTTCGAAAATGAAGTCTTGTTTCCGGATTCGCCGGCTATCACGGCTACATCGATGGACCGGGATCTCTTGAAACACTTAATCGGAAAACCTGCAATAAAAGATAGGCCACGAAAAAATTGGTTAGAATTATAAGCTTCCGCCTGCTAAGCTCACTAATTGTTTTTCAAAATAACTTTTGGAGAGTTAGTGGTATAGGCTGCGAAACATTCCTGTCAGCCATCTAACGCGAGCACACTTTGATCTTAGATAGAAATGGCATCAATCCTTGATCCTTTGCAATCAAGCAAAGGATCAAGCAGGGTTTCGGAAATGGTACTCTACTATCGATCATATCCATACCATAAATCAGATGATAAAAAAATGCTCGGAATATAACCAGCCCTTATACATAGCATTCATTAATTACGAGAAAGCATTTGACTCAGTTGAAACCTCGGCGGTGATGCAGGCATTGTGAAATCAGAGGGTAGACAAAAGTGCTGGAAGATATATATAGTGGCTGCACAGCAACCATAGTTCTGCATAAAGAAAGTAACAAAATTCCCATAAAGAAAGGTGTTTGGTAAGGAGACACAATCTCCCCAGTACTATTCACAGCTTGTTTAGAGGAAGTATTCAGAGACTTGGAATGGGAGCAGTTAGGGATAAGGGTAGATGGAGAATACCTCAGTAATCTGCGAGTTGCTTATGACATTGCCATGCTAAGCAACTCGGGGGATGAACTGCAAATAATGATTGATGACCTAGACAGGAAAAGTAGAAATGTAGGCTTGAAAATCAATATGCAGAAGACTAAGGTAATGTCCAACAGCCTCGGGAACGAACAGCAGTTTACACTAAGGTAGCGAAATACTGGAAGTAGTAGGCAAATAGGTCTACTTACGACAGGTAGTAACCGCATATCCGGATCATGAAAAGGAAATAACAAGCAGAATAAGATTGGGATGGAGCGCATTTGGCAAGCACTCGCAGATTATGACTAGCAGCTTACCGGTATCACTTAAGAGGAAAGTATACAACAGTTGCATCTTGCCTGTACTCACCTATGGGACTTAACCGTGGAGGCTAACCGAGAGAATTCTACTTAAGTTGAGGACAACCCAGATGGCTATGGAACGAAAAATGGTAGGGGTAACATTAAGAGATAGAAAGCGTGAATAGTGGGTCAGAGAAATAACTCAAGTTACCTACATTCTAATTGAAATTAAGAAGAAGAAATGGACATGGGCAGGACATGTAGTGCGAAGAGAGGATAACCGATGGTCGCTGAGGGTAACAAACTGGATTCCAAGGGAAGGAAAGCGTAGCAGGGGGCGGCAGAAAGTTAGGTGGGCGGATGAGGTTAAGAAGTTAGCAGGGATCAAGTGGATGCAGCTAGCACGGAACCGGGTTAAATGAAGAAATATGGGAGAGGCCTTCGCCCTGCAGTGGGTATAATCAGGCGGATGACGATGATGATGATGAGCATGCATGCTATAATAAACAGAGAACAAAAACTCACTACATCTGTAGACGAAGCTGTTGTATTTGTTATTTTCTTATATATCTATATACCTATCTAGAACACGAACTTAACTCCTTTTCCGCATTTTCCTTTAGTATAGATACTGATATCAACGCTCTTTGGCTCATGTTTAAAAATATTGTAACTGACTGCATATCTCATTTTGTCCCCCTGTTAACAAAAAGGCCCGCAACAAAAAATCCCTGGATTACTCGTGAAGTCATTCAAGCAAAACGTCGTGTTAAGAGGCTTCGACAAAACATTAAATCGAAAGGAACAACAGCTCTTAAAAAAACTAAACTAACAAACGCTATTTCAGACTTTAAACAAAAAGCAAAACAAGCCAAACAACACTACTTCCAGGTTACACTTCCAGATTTCCTCACCAATAACCCGCAACGGTTCTGGAAACATTTTGGCGGGGATAAAAGCGATGCCTCTCATCTACCAGTCGGGGAGAGGGTTAAAGTGGCAAATGCGCATAATGATTTTTTTCGCTCAGTGTTTACAGTCGATAACTGCTTTATACCCGTTACAGAAATATATGATGTTCCAAAAATTGATCCTCTTGTCATTACCGACGCCGGCATTTTTAATCTTCTTCTTGGCCTGGACGATAAGAAAGCAACCGGTCCTGATGAAATTCCAAACGCCTTTTTAAAACGGTACGCCGAACCATGCAGCAAGTTCCTAGGTCTCATCTACCGTAAATCCCTTAGTACCTGCAAACTGCCAGATGACTGGAAAATAGCCAAGGTATTACCAATCCATAAATCAGGCAGTACTTCTTTATGTATCGAATTTTAGGCCAATATCACTGACTAGCACTGCGTGTAAATTGTTGGAACATATAATTTCTAAACACCTAACTGAGTTCTTAGAACGCTTTAACTTATTATCACGTAATCAGCATGGGTTTCGCCGCGGCCTATCTACTATTACTCAATTAACGGAAGTTGTTCACGACCTCGCTTTAAATATTGATAACTGCAGCCAAACTGACATTATATTACTCGATTTCGCTAAAGCATTTGACTGCGTGTGTCATTCAAAACTAATCGCAAAGTTGCGAGGCTTCATTGGTGATAGCGAAATATTGGCTTGGATAGAGGACTTTTTGCATCAACGGTCACAATTCGTATTCTACCACCACGTGCAATCCAGATCGGTAGCAGTCACATCCGGAGTTCCTCAAGGCTCTGTTCTGGGACCCCTGTTATTTCTTATCTTTATTAACGATATTACTGCCAATATTAACTGTAAGATCAAACTCTTTGCTGACGACTGCATAATATACAGAGAAATAAGAAGCCACGAAGATCATGTCATTCTCAACAGGTCATTAGAAAAAATCGCTGAATGGTGCAATAACTGGCAGATGTCAATCAACACAAAGAAATCCGTAGCAATGGCAGTAACCAGGAAAAAACAGCCTTCTAATTTCGTGTATAAAATGAATGACATTCCACTTACCTTTGTTAACAAACACAAATATTTAGGTGTCACACTGACTTCAGACCTTAGATGGAACGAACACATTAGTAACATCACTGCTACAGCATTGCGCAAGTTATTTTTTCTTAGAAGATGTATTCGCCTAGCCCCTGCACAAACTAAACTTTTAGCTTATAAGACTTTTATTAGACCAGTACTAGAATATGCTAACACCGTTTGGTTTCCCCATTCTCTTACTAACATTTCGAGGCTTGAAAGAATACAGCGTAAAGCACTAAGATTCATTCATAACAAATACAAGCGAACAGATTCACCAACCGAACTAGCTGTAATATCCGGGCTCGAAACGCTATCAGCAAGAGCAAAGTTGGCGCGATTAAAATTTTTATATCAACTACTACATAACGCCTTTAACATCGACTTATCACAGTATGTTTCATTATCACATAAGCGAGAGTTGAGAAACCATCACGCGTTCACGCTAACCGAATTTTCATGTCACAGTGATGCATTTAAACATTCTTTCTTCCCGTTGGCAACAAGCGAATGGAATTGCCTACACTCATCTGTTACTAACGCTGACTCATTTTCAAGTTTTTGTTCCAAACTACAGGCCACGGTGTGAGCTGACATTATTCGGTTACAAATTTCGCTTTCTTTTTTCTTTCGCTTGTTTAACGCATTCGACAGCCTGTCATCCCATTGTTTCGTTTTTGAACTTGTATGTGTTCTTTATTTTGTGAGCTGTTTGTGCGCATTTGATAACACATTTTCAGTTTTTTGTGCTTTAAGAATTGCCTAATACTGTATCTTTGTAGAGCTGCTTTATTTCTTGTCATCATCATTTTTTCGATATTATGAATACAATGCCCACCTGCTATGGTCTCAACTAGAGACTGGCAGTATTGTAAATAAATAAATAAAATAAACAAATATATACAAAAGGAAGGAAAACATGTTTGCCAGCCGTGGTATCTGCTATCTGATTTCCGAAGCACCTGAACTGGGGCGCCTGAAATAAAGGGATAGCGAGGAAGGGGTAGAGGAATTCAAAGAGGTGATCAATAGGCAGAAAGGAAAGGGTAGGTAAAAATATAAAGAAATATATACACTATGGCACAATATGCAGTAGTTTGCTTGAGGCCCACCCGCAAATGTCTTAGGTCACTGAGCCCTCAGCACATCGGGCGGGCCTCCGCAATAGCTCTGCGCCCTTGCAACTGTTCACGACGCACGCACGTGCGCACTCTACAAATCAATGACCGCTGACGTGGGGCGATTGGCCGTTATCGTTCGGAAAAGCACTCGCGGAGCATTCTGTCACAGTGCGAATTATCAAGCGAGGTGAAAAGGTGGGTCACCAAGCCCGCCTGTTCAATATATTCCCACAGGGTGACGTGTGTCCGCTCGCGGACGCGCGCACAGCCCGGCGGCCACAGGAGCACAGCTACGCTGTCCGGGATTAATCCATGCACTCTTAAAGCTGCCAGAAACTCACGTCGTGGTTCGGCTAGCGCGGCGCAGTGCAGTAGAAGTTGTTCGAGAGTTTCTACCGCGCCAAAGCCGTCGCACACGTCACTGGTGGCAAGTCGATGGCGTATCCATCGTTCCCAAGTTATTTAGTCCAATTTCAGAGCAAGAAATGGCTTATCCTTACACTTCGCCCTTTATTCTACCGTCTGCTGTGCACTGCTGTACTTGGTCATCAAGAAATGCAAGTTCAACTTGCCGGGGACACACAATGGAGCCACCCTCAAGAGTGAATCAACTCGTCTGCGTCTGCGTGCTTCGACGACATTTGAGGGGAGGGGTTCATGAGTATTCGTACCGGGCTGCATACTCTCTACCGGAAACTCGGAAAGCTCGCGAACTAAGTCCAACCAATGTGGCGGATTTGTGTCGTCTAGCTCTGGGACTTTGTCTCCGCCCCTGCCCTCGCCACAACCTCCTCTCCTAGAAATCCACATGCTTACAACAACACTAAGTCAGGTATTTACCGCCCTGACCTGCCCCTCCCCCATCTACACGGGAAAATCATTATCGCAAAATTTGTTGCTCGTTTTATAATAAGGCACCCGGTGGTTAATAGCTGGGAGTAAAGAACTTAAGCCCTTTTCTTTCCTATTTCTCATTGGTCATTTTTCCCTCACGTTTGCCCACTATCTTATCAATGCAATGACTAAGCCTTTGTATGTCACTTACAACTTCTCCAGGAATACAATCTTAAGCACTGATTTTTGTCCTTTTAGGGTGTGTATTACCAGGATTTTAGGTTACTTTTAGGTTACTTTTATCCTCGTGCCACTGTAGTGCCACATTAATTGTTTACTGAGACGGAGAATTGCGCAGTGTGGTTTTGCTGGCGGCAGCGGCTTTGGCCTCCGTGTTTGAAGCCAGCGACCGTATCCTCTTGATTACAGCGCTTCAAATTTGTTTTCGTCACCGCGCTAGTTTCACCCTTGTGGCCTGTAGCCGCTGCCACCAGAGGAAGCCGAAGGGACAAGTCGTCGCCTCTGTATAATGTAGAGCTTAAGTGGCAAAACAAAACAATGAACGTGAAAAAAAATGAGAACTATTGGATGCAAGAACCATGTGCCTATTTATGATGGCGGCCGGCATACTGCCTGAGCTGTAATTTTTTGCGCGAGCTCAAATGTTCGCACTCTTTTTCAAGGCAATACTACAGTTTCGGACAGAGGGTCAAATATAAGTTGCCATCTAATCTTCCTGGTACACGCGGCTTCCATATGTAGCGCTTCTACGTGAAGATAATCAGCAAAGACTCGCTTCTGCACCGGCCAGTTACGCTAATGTCAGTGCTGTTCTAACGCTTCCCTTTACACCTCGAGAAATGTCCGCGAAAAAAATGAGACATTCCGTAGAACTCCCCCAAAAACAATGGATTAAAAAACCCTATCAGAGTAGTCCCACAATGTTTGTACTGTATGCGCTACTGCAATCATGCCTCTGCGAAGTCCAAACGTGCCTGCTACACTTTTGGGGTATCGAGAGGTATTTTATCAATTTAAAGCCAAAGCGACACACTCTAAGGCTCAGGAAACAAATTGCGAAATCCCTTTGGGCATACAACAATCCACAGGGCTGTTGAATAGCTGAAATGTCCATGGGTATCGTTAGTGGCTTGACAGAAATATCAGAAAGGGAGACAAGATTACGCTGCCCTCGGCCCTGCTTAAGCAAATCAAAGGAAATCTGGAGATGCTCACGGTTGTATAGGAGCATCGTCTGCACAAAGATTAGTTGGTGAAGCAACGTTTCATACCAAAGGAAAGACCGCTTCATCATGAAAGAACCACATTCCACACAGCAGCTCGATCATCCCCGCAGAAACGAGTATAGCACACTAGTTGGAAAGGATCCAAGTGATAGTAACAAAATATTCAAGTACTTACCCAACCCTGTTGAGAACAAAAAGAAAGGTAAATTAAAATCTAGGAATAAAACATAAACCGCCTGTAATATGAAAACGAAAAATGTAAAAATAACAGTCAAAATTAAAACTGAAAGTGATACAAAGTAAAGCTAAAATTAAAACAAAGCAACACTCGTCAAAAGAGAATTAAAATTTAACTACAGGCTATACAAGTCTGACAACCAACGAAACACAGAACTGGTTTAAAACGGAACTAGGCCCAGAGCTCAGAATTGTTCCTCATATCCGCACGTAAGGCGACTGAAGTGCAGCTATGTAAATGTGTTACTTAGTTGTAATTATGGAACAAAAATTAAACACGAATCAGGGTTAAACTTGCGAATTTATATTGAAAGTGATTGTATCGAGTCTTTGAGATGTTTTGTGCGCAGGAGACCCTTATATGCCTTTGTATTACTTCCCAAGAAATCGTAGCCTCTGCAGAAGTGGCGCTTACTTGAAAATTGCTGTACAGTCTGCTTTATATAGAACATAATATGAACTATTTGTTTTTATTGCAAATAGACATACTCTTACGGTACTATTTGAAAGGTATTTTGGGCAACAAATATAAAGTTCTTGTGTACAGGTGTGTACACATTTACCCTGGATAATTAGGCTTCTCACTCATGTCTGTTTCATGTTGGTTTTGTCTGATTTCTGAATGTTCTAAAACAAATCATTGCTTTCAGTGATAAGTTCCAATTAACTAACTGCTATGGAAAAGTATCACCTATGCAGGCTTATATTTGAAAACAAAATTTCTTGAAGATATAATCTGTGGAAAACTATCACCTATACAGGCTTATAATCTAAAACAAACTTTCTTTAAGATATACTCTGGTGAGTAGACACAGCAGCAAATTTTGCAGTTATATCATTATTGTTGCTCCGCACTATTTCACCGAAGATGCGTTCAAACCACAATAACACCAAAGTGATCACGACGTCTCAGCTTTGTTTTTACACTAGACGCCTAAACTTTAAGACAAGCTTTCCAGAAGGAGATACCAAATTCGCAGATGATTTTGCGGAACATTAATTGGAGCTCTCTTACATTGTCCCTCACATTAACCAGCATTTTCTTGCTGATGGCAATTGAGAATGTAAACTACGTGGCAGTCATCGAAAAGCTGCGCAAACCACCAAATCGCATACTAAAACAGCCTCTTTACCGTTCAAACCACATAGATTTGAATTGATTGATCTCACCCAAGAATTGTGATGCCGTTATTTTCTCTGCAAGTGCCTTTTTCCTACATCCAGTCGTCTGCATTTGAAACGAGCGGTTTAGACTATCTGCATGGCTGTAGCTTTGTTGTTACGAATTATACTATTCGTCACGCGATGTTTTCCAAAGAGAAATGATTTCTTGTCTCGCGCTTGGCGTGACCGAAGACATCTTTCGCACTGACACTTAGCGAGCAAAACCATGTCGTCCCCAGGATCCGGACCAGCATTCCTCCGATCACAAGACGAGCGCGCTGACCCCTACTCCACGCCGGGCAAGTGAGAACACTTTCTTAATTCATCTTGTCTAGCACAAGGACGCTGGACGGTTCTGTGGGGAAGGACCATAGGAGCTGTAAAAAAACAAAGAAATTGAATTGAACAAGCAATCAAGAAAGTTCCTGGATCAATTTTCAAACGAGTGCGTTTGAAAATCTGCGTATGCGAAATTTAAGACAAATCAGACAATGAACCTCCCGTTAAGAAGACGCGTGTAGCAAGACAGTAACCAGAAAAATTTTTCGAGTATAGTGCGTGAAGTTATGAAAAGTAAATCTCGCACTCTTAGAACAACTGACGAACTGAGAGGTTAGGATTATTAGTACATTTATTACAACAGAACCCACCCTCAGTGATCTTAATAACCGTAATAAACAACATAAAAACACAATTTACACCTCTGTACTACCATTATTTAGAATGCACCGTAACCCAACTCAGTACAACCGAGCGTAACCTATTTCAACTTACTTCTTCCTATACAAATAATCCACAGTACCCAACTATTCCACAGTAAATCAATCCATTTCATTCTTAATTTACTTGAAACTACCATTGATTTACGGTCATCTCCCTTAATGCATGCGAATAGAAAAAATAAGCCGTTATCAAAACGCAACGATCATAATTCAAGAAATCTGTTAGAATCCACATCTGTTTCATTCTAACTCGATCCACAATAGCCCAACAAATATATCTTTAATCCATTCAAAGCAGGCGAAAAGCAAAGCGGAATATTACTGTGTGACGTCAGTGCTGGTTCAAGAACTCCAAGTGCTTGAAATGTCGTGAGACCTTCGCTACGCCGTGATTAAAACCCTTTGAACCAAATCGATTAATTCCAAATGCGATCCAGCTTTTTACCAACGTTATTCCTCATGACTCACACTCAATTCTTATATGTCCATCACATAAGGCCCATCATCTCCGTTTGAATGCATTGCAAACAAGGGCTATTGTGACAACTTGGTTGTTCCGATGGCGTCATTCGGGACCCAATTTTACACGCTAGATGCCGATGGGTTTCGCTGGTAATGCGAGATAAAATGACAGGCTCATCCAACGAATTGCAACCATCGCAAATTACAGAAAAGAAGCCTGAAAATAATTGCAAAGAACGCATTACTTGACGCCATGCGCTAAGCTCAAGCTCTTTTCGCATTTTTCTTGTTTATTTCTTTTATGACAAAGAAAGCTTTAAACCTTCTATCCCACTCAATATGGAGTCGGCAGTGCGAGAAAGCAGCTGTCACGCCTTATCTTCCAGCGCCCGTGACAAGTTTGGCACTCCCGCCATGCGCGGCCACTTCGGAGCGCTTGCCGGAGGTGAGTCGGCACTTTGCATAGATGCAAGCGCATAGATAGATACAGGCGACAAGGATGACGCGAACGCCTCACTCAGTACGCGATACTGTCTCCCTCGCCCTCCAAAGAGAATGAGAGCTGTTTACTCACACCCTTTTTTCCCTCGGCGCTGGTGCGCCCAGAAAACAGCGACACCTCCCAGCCCCGCATCAGCTCCGTGTCCCTTCGCAGTGGGCTGTATATTTTTGACGATAGCTGTACATTGGAGCCGAATTCTCCAAAAAGCGTCCACGGGTTCAAAAAATGGCCTTAGCACTCGCACCCCATTAAAATCGGGAGCCAGCTAAAATTAGTGACGTTCAGTCACATCACGTCTACTTTCAACGTTGGTACGAATTATAAAGTGTAATTTTTATGGTGCACTCTGCCGTCCTTATGAAGGACACCATGCAGCGCTCGCCAAACTTTGTCATTTTGTCTGGACGGAATCCTGATTTTTGCGGCAGTTGAACTTGAATCCAGCAATTACAAGACGGCAGAGTAAGAAAGCCGATCAGCACTACTTCCAATGGGACGGGGGAGGAGGAGGTAGTGAAGGGTGTCTGTTCCTGGCCTTACGGGGCTGGGACGGTAGTTCAATGCCACTTGCGGCGGAGGCTAGCCAACCGCCGAATTGTTATCTGCTGTAGGCCATCCTTGCACCCGCCACAGCTTAGGTGGTGGACGACGGCTGTTGCTGCGCACGTCTTTCTCTCCATCTTCTTCTTCTTTCTTCTGTATTGTCTCTCTTCTGTCCGCATGAGGCAGCGGACTTGGCTCGTCTACAGAGCCAGTAGCAGGCCTGTGCATTTTCCTTTCTTTCTTCCTGCAGCCACAACAATTTCCAAAGGAACAGGCTCAGCATATAGTTGTGCAGAATGACTTGTATAGCGCTTGCTTAACCACACAATTCCCAAAAGAGTGTTCAACAAGCATAGCTCAAAATTATTCGCGCTTTACTATATCAGTCCCATAAATAAAGTGATCGAGCATGACAGCAAAATATACACACAAATTTGCTGTAGTCTAACTTCTGATTAAACCTGGAGTTGCGCGAGCGCTACATCCGCATGACTACACTCAGATTCAGCTCTTTTTTTTTTTTTTTCATTTCACTCCCACGTCCTCCTTTACCTTTACTTTACGGTTCGGTTAAAGGCAACTCCGGAGGGTTTTTTTGACATCCGAATATTTTAGTAAAAGTTTTCGTGTAGGTTCTCTTCTCCGTCCTGACACATTCTGCAAAATTTGCGCGCTGTACAATAATCCGTTCGCGCGCAACGCGACTTTAAAATGTGCCATTTTCATGGCTTAAGTTGAGACTATTTCTGCAGGAAACACTAAGTTTCGGATGTCACAAAAAGTATAGCGGCGTTACTCTCCACTTCCCGCGTGATTATTAAATTGTGAGGCTTACATTGAACTACCTCAGACATTTTATGCATGGCGTCATGATTTCTATACTGTATTTTCACCATCCAACGCACGTACAAGCGGTTTTCTAATACTGAGTGTGACGCCACCATTTCGTTAACTGGGACGTCGTTCTGGCCGTGAGAGCAGTTTTGGTTTCGATTTCATTTTTTTCTGTTTTAAAAATACTTCTACTTCGAATTTGGAAAAACTTTTTTTGCGTTGGAGTCAGGACATGCCGACGAATGTAATTCAACCAAAAACACAAAATTACAAAAACCCACCGGAGTTGCCCGGTTCTGAATGACCTGTTTGTAGCCCGGAAAGAGAGAAGCCTGTCATGGTTTTTGTCAGGATACCTTGTCAAGGCATTTAGTTTTGTATACAGTTACCCAGCATTTTTTTATCTCCCTATGGTCCCGTGCTATGGTCTTTCCAGTTGTGATGTATGGATGCGAGAGTTGGACTGTGAAAAAGGCTGACCGCCGAAGAATTGACGCGTTTGAATTGTGGTGCTGGCGAAGACTTGAGAGTTCCTTGGACTGCCAGAAGATCAAATCAGTTGATATTGTCGACCATAAACCCTGACTGCTCATTGGAGGGTCGAATTCTAAAGTTAAAGCTCAGCTACTTTGGTCATCTGATGAGAAGAGAGGAGTCGCTGGAGAAAGATTTGATGTTGGGAAAGGTTGAGGGTCACCGGAGAAGGGGTAGGCAGCGAACGCGTTGGTTAGATGGCATTCTCGAGGCATTGCAGATGAAGCTATGTGATGTTAAGAAGATAGTGAGAGACCGGAAAGCGTGGCGTGACATGGTCCATAGGGTCACGAAGAGTCGGACACGACTGAACGCCTGAACTGAACTGAACTGATGGATGAACTACTAAGGTATCCTAGGAGAACTGTGACAGACAGTGCTCCTTTTCATTCCTGTAAACCAATTTGAAACACCGTTGATGCCAGAGAGAGCTACATCCACATGACTGCGCTCAGGTTCAGCTCTCTCTTTCGCTCCCACCTCCTCATTTAGCTTACGGTTCGATTAAGGAATCCTAGGTAGTGCGAGGGAGGTGGTGAAGGATGGCTGTGCGTGGCCCTGCGGGACTGAGACGGTAGGTCAACGCCGCTTGCGGAGGGGGCTGGCCCACCACCGAATTTTTATCCGTTGTAGGCCGTCATTGCACCTGCAACCGCTTAGGTGGTGGACGACGGCTGTTGCGGAGCGCGTTTCTCTCCCTCTTCTTTTTTCTTCTCCACTTTCTCTCTTCTGTCCGCACGACGCAGCGGCTGTGGCTTCCTATAAATCAAAGAATCAGCTACACAGCCAGTAGCAGACCCGTAAGTTGCTTTGGGACGTTAAACCCCACAAAACCAAACCAAACATTTTCTTTTCCTTCTTCCTATAGCCACAACAATTACAACCGATAATGCGCCTTTTCTTTCCTGTAAACCAACTTGAAACGCCGTTGATGCCTCCTGAACTGCGTCTGATGTCTGATGTAGCGTTCGAGGAGTGCGAAATGAAACGCGCCGCACGGACGCCTGGCATGCGCAGTGCGACACCGCTGCAGTCGTGAGTACTGGCTCCTAGTGACTTGGATCTGGCTAAGTTTAGCAACTGGCAAACGTTTGTGACAGATACTGCGCCTCTTCTTTTCCGTAAATCAATTTGAAACGCCGCTGATGCATACCGTACTGTGGCTGCTTCTGTATGCTGTGTGGTGTTCGTATAGCGGTAATCGCCTAGGAAAGTCATCACGACGTCACTACGGGTTTCAGGGTGTTGCAGAATGTGACGTTATTATGACGCCACATCCAGCCAAGAGGTAACAATTAGATGAGGTCACAGTCATTTTTCATTAGTGATGATTAATGGCTAATTCTAACGCATGCAGCGCATTCCACCTCCGAAGCTTGGTCTCTGAGAGCCGCTGCGTCTTGGTACTGTTCTCGCTCTATTCCACTATCCATCTGTAGCCCCCACGGCTCCGCCAAGCCGCCTATTTGCACAGCTGCGCCGCCGCTGCTCTTCTCCCCCCTATCCTCTTATTCTCTTTTTCTCTGTTCGGTGCGCGAACGCGCGCACACCAGCTGTGGCGTATGACGTCCCACAGCGCATGCACACAGCTGGAGGATCGGTGGTGCTACAACGTGCCGCTCAGCGCGCGGCCAGGCTGATCTCGCGAAGCGGCTGGCGAGGTGAGCTCTCGCTACAAACGACAGCACTGACCAGCATACGTAGCTTACCAACGCGCACACGTAAGGCAGTCTACACATGCATACGGGAGCTAAAGTGTGAAATTTCACCAGGAAACAATGTAATGTAATGCCAACGGCATAGATTTCCTGAGTTGGCACGGTGTATGAGCGCTTCGCATGCTGCTGGCTCAGTTTTATAAAAACCAAGCTTTTATTTCGAAAGCAATACTGCTTGCACTTTCAAGCCTTTGCCGTACCCTGGCGGTGCCACCATTGACCTTTCGCGTGACCTCTGTGTGAAGTCAAGCCGAAGAGCTGGGCAACCATCTCGCGCCGTCTGCGAGCAGTGGCTATGCCAGCACGCCCAGCCCGCACCGGCGGCCTAACTCCCGCGCTGTCAGCCAGGAGTGCAACAGGTGTTGTGACGTCACGCCGATGAGCTGGGCGACCATGGAGGAAGGAAAGAACTTAGGAGAGACGCTGACGTCATTTTTTTTAAGCCAGCGCGGCCGCGCCGCGACCGGACGCTGCAACGCCTCTCGTCCTTCTTTACCCTTCCCACTCTTTCTCCGCGACGCTCACGTACCTAAGGCCCTTAAAAACGCTGTTGCTAGTGGCCTGAGTTTTAATAGCAACAGCGTTGCCGTTGCTAATGGCCCGACTTGGCTAACCCTAAATTTTGACGTCACTTCCGCCACACTTTCTCCAATCCATTAGGAATGGCAAGGGCCTCTCCTAAGTTGTTTTTTTCCTCCATGTGGGCGACCATCTCGCGCCGTCTGCGAGTAGTGGCGATGCCACCGCCGGCGGCCTAACTCCCGCGCTGTCCGCCAGGAGCGCAACAGGTGTTGTGACGTCACGTCGAAGAGCTGGGCGACCATCTCGCGCCGTCTGCGACTAGTGGCGGTGTCTCCACCGGCGGTTTAACATCTGCTTCGACGATGCCACCGACCGCTAGGGAAGCTCGTCGCAATGAGCGTAAGAGACAGCAGCGAGCTACAGAGACGGCGAAACAGCGTATCAATGTTTTATCCAGAGTGGATCATTGTATAACCACCACAGTCTAACCATAACAAGCATATCCATAAGCCCCACCACTAGCCAAACATTAGCTTAATCTGGGCGTAGCCATGGGCATGGCTTTCGCAATCTACCGGCCTTAACCAAGCTAATCCTCTGCCAATTTTTTTTAAACGAAACTGCCAGGCTTGCGCGTTTTTTTCATATTAATTTTTTCAGAACGCTTGGGCACCTGTACAACTGGCATCGAGGCATACGAAGAGCTGACGCTCCGTGCAAAAGCGAAGATTATATTGATGGAATAACAGAGAAAGAAACCTGTGATGGCCTCCTCCGGCAGCAGGCTCGGGAGTAGCAAGCTCAAGCAATCCGTCTGGCATGGGATGATTTCGAAAGACGTCCCCCTGCGGTGCTCGCTCTCTCTTAGAGGGTGCCGATGGTTTTACTGAGGAAGCTGAGGGGCCAACATCGAAGGCAATATAGTTATTTTGAACGCACCACAACGGTGCCACATATCTCGTCGCTGGTCGCACGTGAAACGAGAAAATAGCAACGAATGAGAAGCAACTTGCATGCAAGAAAAGTTCGCAACCGACAGATTTTTACACATGCGAATTATTTCTAACCATTCCCAGGAGTACCTTCGCAGACAGTGGGACGGCAGCGATAAGGAACTGATTCGGCTTTCCTCGCAAGCTATAGGCAAGGCATGTAACGCTTCACCAATACCGATGCCACATTAAAAGGGGACGCGACGAGTGTGTTGTAAGAATAAAAATAAAATGAAGTGGTTGGTAAAACAGCTTGCCATATTTTAAAACGAGGTAAAACATACCTAATATTGGTGATGCCTGGATTTAAGTCTGTAATTTTATACTGCCGTTTTTTATGTGCCTAGCCCACATACCTGAGGCAGTGCTGCAGTCGGGCTAAACCGATTTTGCACCCAATCTTTGCAGCCACTTTATTTCGACCATGGTCGAACTACAAATGTCCGTTGCAATCGGCAGGGCTCAATTCAGCGTCGCCATAGAAACATCTACATAAACCAGCTAAGTATTACTGGAAAGGTTAGGAACAATACAGGAACAGTTGCGCATGCCTGCGATCATTTCCGGCTAAACTGTGAGCATCTCGCGCTACAAAAAAGCAATAATGCCGCGTTTTACGATACCCACCATGCACAGAGAGACCAAATTCGGTCCGTGCGCCGCAATAACACAATAACTGTATTAATGCTACGTGTCAGCAGCAAGCAGTTATATGATTGGTTCGCCGCATTATATAATTAAATGTCTCCAAAAGGCGCCGTACAAGCCCTTGTCGTCAGTAAAAAACATCTTATTGCTTTTAAAACAGTGTTTACATTATGTAGTGATCTTCGGGAAATTTATTTACGGTTCTACATGACTTGCCATATTCTTTTCTTCTATAAATAGTAATCAAATGTAGAAGAGGCCGTAAACCATATGCCTAATAAAATGACAGTTTTTTTCGTCAAAAATTGGTTCAAAGAATGCACTGAGTCCGACTTTTCACGCAAGCCTCATCCTTCATGCTCGCAAAATCTCTGCCGTGTAGTTATGAAATTTCCAAAGGAGTGTATAGCATCCAATCAAATGAAATATGCGAGAATTAATAAAGCCTTGAACATGAGCAAATAAGGAAAAAGTTGCGAAAATAGTCATTCGCACTAATATACAGCCATTGGACAGAGAAAAATAAACGGAAGGTGCGTATTCCCAGGTAGCACAGAATGTGGGGCCCCAGTAGGTCCGATGTAGGCAAGTGGGGCTTGGGCAACCATCATAAAACCTGCATCGGTCCCCGATGGGGCAAAAGTGAGCAAGCCCCATTTGGGCTTGCCCCTGCTCCTCCTGCGTAGTTCCCATAGCGGCGTTTCTTGGGTTAATGCAGAGCACATTCCTGCATCCAGACCACAAGGGTCCCTTGTTGGATATTTGAGGGCAATCCAACCTAAATGTGGGCTTTTTATGGGAAAGCCCTCATAGATCCGAAGTGAGGCCTCTCCCATTAAATCTTTGTGGGACCAACATCGGCCGTAGTGGGGCAAGAAAACGGACAAACCCACATGCTGCTCCAATCGGCCCCTTGTAGGTTACTTGAGGGCAGGTGAAATATGAATAAGGGCTCAATTTGGGCAAGCCCTCGTGAAGCGCAAATGAGGCAGCCTTAGCTAAACCGCTTTAGGTCCCACATAGGCTGTAATGGGGCTGGAAGGCGGGCGTGCCCGCATGATACCAAAATAGGTCCTTTGTGGGGAAGGCCCGTGCAACAGCAGGTGGGCTCTAGGTTCAAAAACAACGTCCAGCCCAATTGGGGCTGCCCACATAAAACTGCTTTATATCCCACATGGGCCGTAATGGGGCTGGAAGGCAAGAGGGCCCGCATGATACCAAAATTGGTCCCTTGTGGGAAATTTGAAGGCACGTGCAACAGCAAGTGGGCTTTAGGTTAAAAACCAACACCCAGCCCCAATTGGGGCTGCCCACACAAAACCGCTGTAGGTCCCACATCGGCCGTAATGGGGCTAGAAGGCGTGCGTGCAATTGCGTAATCATTGTTTCCAACCTTTATTTGCATTAGATATTGCCCTAAATTACTATTATAGATGATTTGTATAACAGTTGTTGCCATGTTTAGTCGATTAGAAATTTACATGGCTTTAGTTCTCGTGCTCATGCAAATTGCGCTACAAATACTAAAACAAACTGATTACTAACTGTTGCCTCTTATGTGGTTGCATTGGACAGCCTGCAACTCGCAGCACATTATTACTGTTCAGAACAAACATCTTCATAGCCTGAACAAGATATTTCGGCTAGACGAATGTTATCAATTATTGTAAAATTTAATATTGTGGCTGTTTAGAAAGTGCAGACATGTATAAAATAATTACCTAATTATGTGCATAAATATTGATTGGGAAAACTTCGACTAGGGCTTTCCATCAATTTCCTGCGTCGGACCCCTATGAGAATAACGTGGGCGAGCCTAAGTGCGGTTAGCGCTATAGAACCCACATTGGTCCTATGTATCTGAGGGGCTAACTGAAATAAAAAAAAAATGTTCCTCCAAAGCGGCTGCCCAAATCTGTCCAAAGTAGGACCATCGCGGAAAGTTGGCGGGATGTGCCCTTTTAACAATACCGGAAAAAGGTGGGCAGCCCCGCAAGGGCTGCCTGCATCGGCCCCTAGTGGGGCCCACTGGGGCTTTGTTGACAGCCCCCTTCGGGCCTACGTCGGCCCCTCTTGCAGCACCCACATTGAGCCCACCGGGGCTGTCCTGCATTGCCTACATCGGGCCCACCGGGGCCCACCCATCAGAGCCCACTTCGTGCTACCAGGGTACGCGATGATTGTACAGTGGCGTGAATAAGATGAATTTTCAGAAATAAACGGCCCCACAGAAACGCTGCTATTATTACGATGTTGTCGAAGTCGGGTGTTGCTGATGTTACAAACATGTCTCCGGATGGAACATTACTGCAGTAAACACCGCCATTGCGCAATTTGCAGTAGATTTTCCAGTGCCTCGTTGACGGGCGTCCGAGACTGCGGCCCAGATAGGCTTGCCGCGCTAGAGGAGAAGGGCCTTGTGTGTGGCTCAATAGGTGCTGCTGAAGAGGCATCCCCGCTTGCTAACTTAGCATCACCTCCGATACCCAAGACAGGCGAGGAGGCACCGGTCAACCTGCGCCGCTTGAAACGTCGTGTAGGAAATCCTGGAACGGCAGTGAACGTCGTTTGTTTTCTTCAGAATCCGAAACGAATTTCTGAAACTCCGTTTTCCATAATACGACCTGACAGAGTGTGTTAAGCATCTTGTTCTTGTTACAAATTAATGAAAAAAGTGCGAACACTAGGCGTAACAATACGTTTAGTATCATACATTCTAAACCTCAAAAAACAACAGCTGATTTGAACCAACCACTACCAGACCTTGCGCGGTGGTGAAAATGAACACATTGGTTTAGGCTTATAGAGTGGTGTTCTATAACTGTTAATGAGGATAATTTGCTGTTCAAGGTTGGTCAGTGTTTTTGGCGCTCACAACTGTACCACGACCAAAGAATTCCCAGGCGTATTAGCGTCAGCTGCTGTAAATTTCAAAGAATGATTTCAACTGTGCGCCAACCGTTAGCTTTACCGACATTGTATTTAATTCAGATTTACAATCTTCAGTGCTCTATCTTTACAGTCTGTCTAGTGTTTTTATGACAGCGCATATGGAAGTACACAAGAAACCCAGAATAGAGAGCGCTGTGCTCAAGCTTAATAAGAATCTTCATATCACTACAACAAGCAACAAAACTTACTGCCTCCATAGTCTGGGGGAGGTGGCGCTCCGAGAACGGACCAGTGATCATTGTTGTCCCGAGCGGTACGCTTCCCGCCGATTGCTGCGCTTTTCCACCGCTTTTCGGTGGCAAGCTCCGCCAGGTCCACTTGCTCCGGAGCGACTACGTTGCCGTCGGGAAGCATGAACCGAACTTTTTTAGCCGCTCGGTTCATGGCGGAGTCACCGACAAGAAAACAGCTAGCTTTTGGAGGTTCTTCCATTGCCCCTTCTGCTGCAGTGATGAAGCCAGTACGGATAGCTTCTAGCGCATCTTCCATGGCACTTCTGCAATGATAACCGTTGAGGTTAGGAGCAGGCATTAGCCTCAGTGGTACACTAGCAGTTGAAATAATTCAACACCACCTTGCACGAAACGTATTAGTTTACCCTCACCTTTTCTTTGTAACTTTGCTATCGCCGTGATTCTCTTACATAAGCTCACGCTGGAAGCCCCGCACAACTTCCTTTCTTCGGATCAGTAGAAAATCGTCGTCGTCTTCTAAACATTTCAAACGTTTCTTTTCTTTCTGTTTCTCTGCTGTTTGTATCGATGTATGTTGGGCATAACATGGATATAAAATCTCTAGTAGCACCTTGCAAATTTAGTTATTACTTCCACTTGGAGGGTCGATGAATGAGATTAAGTTTTCACAACGAAATGTAGCACTATAGCAATGCGTTCGAAGTGATAATAGAATGGTGGTCTGTATGGCAGATGGCATTTAATTTAAACAAAACAGCTGCGGGTGATTAGTCTAAAATATCGCTGATTTTGTCTTACAAAATTGCAAAACGTGCAGTGAATATTATGAACGAATATAAGCACTACGCCTTGTTATAATTATCTGCCTTTAAATGGGACAAGCACTTATCACATATGGTGCCCAAATCTTATACAGCTCTTTGCTCGTGAAGACGTTCCATATGATTCGCTTAGCCTAAACACAATTCCTTCCATACAAAACATAGGTGCGATCAGTCATTGACTCATTGAACCACGAAATATGCTGGTTCCAAGAAAAATGATAAATGCTAAACTAGCAAGCATCCAATGGAAGGCCTTTACATTTGTGTATAGTAGGTATCGGCTACTCAATACTCCCTCCGAGCGTCTTATTCAAGCTGCTTTTAGCGCTATTAGGGCCCGAGCATGTAATACACACCTGAAGCCTATGTACGCTTTATTCCAGACCTGAAAATCGAATCTAAAATGCATATTTCATTTCTAGCACCCAGAAAGCCAAGAGCGCATCACTCTGAATATTTATTTGAGCATCAAGCGCACAGAGAACGATTCTACTGCAGGGAACGCGTTCCAGCATACGAAACTATTCCCACCTCAATGTTGGTCCGGCCAAAACGCACGAAGATTAAGGCACAGTCTAAATGCGCGCATTAAAACGACAGCAGTAGCGAAATAACTTTTTTAAGCGACTTAGACATTTTTACGTATACACAGTATATTCCTGCCATCATCAACGCGAAACTCGAGAAGCAGAAGACACGGTGAAAGCATCCAGGCTCTAAATAAGAGACGAGAAAGGATCTACAATTGACATAAAATGAGCACTGCCAACAGTTATGCGGCTCAGACGCGCCTCTTAAAGTTATCATCGAAATATTCGTGATAGTTTCTCCGGTGCCAACAAAGCACTCACAGCTGACTGCATGCCGATGAAACGAATGCTTGCAAGCGAAAACGGTGGTCACGGTGTTACAAAACCAATAAGCCCTTTTGCATATCGTCTATTGCCGCTTAAAAAAAACTGACTATCACAAAAGAGACCATGTTACCCACACACTGCATCTTTGTCTGTCTTAAGTACTGCCTTATTTCTTGTTAGCAAAATTTATAGTGTCGCACATGGCATGTCGCCATCGTTACCACTGTTCAGAACATAATTTCTGCTATGCATTCGAATACATCTGCAATCAGCGCGTGTCGGTAATTTTGCGGTAGCAAGCCAGACTTCAGGAGACCAAGAAAATAATTATGCCAATCGAGGTTTCATGCTCTGATGCCTGCAATATCTTTATGTAAGCGGTACACTTCACTACGGTTGTTACTGGAATACTATCTCTCAATGTACGACAGACCTTTATGCCGCCAATCGAGCACTCCACGTGCTTTCTGACTTCAGAAATTTGAAGTGCTTGTTAAGTGTCTTTATCCACCATTTGGCTTTTCCCTCTCATAAATTGTGGAATTACCGGCCGCGCCCCTTGCATTGCTATATCTTAGTTTGCTAAAAAGCCTCTGTTCGACAAGAATACGTTCCTTTGGCCCCGTTAGGATGCATTTTGTTTATTATTTTGTACAATAATCGGCTAGCTCTGCATTTTGAGGAAACAAGGATTACGCTGAATGCCGTATTGTCACTACAAATGTAACTGTATTCGACGCCTTGTAATGTGAAGATATCTGTGACTGTGATAAAAGTCCCGGGTAGCAAATAAAGGCAAATCTAATGAAGCTGCATCACTTTGGAAGCAAGCTGCGATAAGAAAAATGTGCAGTTCCTGACAGTGTGAAACTTGTATTTTATAACCCGAACATCTATGGGGAGCAATGCAACACAAAGTAGACACATATGCTAATGATTCATTTCCTATGAAGCTGTGGCTGCCAAGAAGGTATCCTACAGTGTGAAGGTATTTTTATACGCAAAAGTTCAACTTTCGTCCAAACCTAGCATGTAATCGCGCGCACTGGCTCTATGTCACGGACACCAACGAAATATCAGCAGGCGCATCTCGAGAAGCTGCGTTACATTCGAGACAGCCTGCGATGGGGAAATAATGCCCTCTAGTAAATAATACTATATGACTTTTTAGGCTTGCGAAGAGTCCGCATACATCACTGCTGAAAAAAAAAGTAATTGGCTCATGTTTGTAAAAACTGTATCTTAGTACTTCCAGAGTCCCGCGCTGCTTCTGCAAATCCTGTTCAGCGGCTCGCTCCGCTGCCCCCACAACGCGGGCGACTACAGCTTTCCTGTCTTTTATCTGTGCGCAAAGATGCTTGACCCATAATCCGGGTGTCATGGATATGACAATGAGCTCCCTGCAAAATGAACTTCAGATTGTGCTTTGGCCGCAAACCATATATCCCGTGAAGGTACTTCTTGTGTTCCCAGGAAGCACAACACATTAGTCCAAATAATTCCGAGAGCACTGTGCAATGTACACTGCAGAAATGCGAAAGGCAGAGCGTTGCTGCTGCTCACGTTGTATCTCGTTTGCTCTTATGATTATTATTAATTGAATACACCGTCATATTATTGCTTTTGTAATAATTTTGTAATAACGACATAGTTTCACGCGACGATCGCAAATCATTTCGCATAGAACTCACTAGTCATTTCCAAGATGTGCAATCATTTCATCTGTGTTATCATTCATTCATTGGCTTTCAACTTTGCTTGGCGCCGCACGTTCATTTCTTGCTTTTTCTGCATGATCCCATGGATACCTTGATGATCTTTAATTTTTCTTGCCTTTTACAATTTGTAGTGTTTGTGTTAATTGCGCTGCCTTCATCAATATTCTATTTACCCCAGCTGTAGCCACTCCTTATGTAAAGTCCTGGGGCCCTTAAGGATGAAATGAATGAAATGGATATTTCTAATTGCCATTCATTGCAGCATCATTGTCACCTCTATTATCCTCGCGGTAGAAAAGTAAAATTACGATGTGCGTTTCACGATCCTGGGCATGGCATAGTTGCTTAAAGCGCTCAGCTGCGGATCCGAGGGATTAAGGTTCGATTCCCTGTAGAGAGCTAATTTTTATATTCCTGATGACGTCATAGGAATGACTGACAAGTGACACAGCGCACAGATCCAAAGCGCAGGTCCTGCCCACATCTCCCACACAACTCGTGAACACGAGGTTTAGTTTCATGAGCACAGAACGGCTTTCGCCTTAATATCGGCAATGTATCGACAAACAGTGATCCAACAATAGTCCAGCATTGATCCAGCACTGGCAACGATTTCAAACATACATTCTGCCAAGTACAGAACGCCTCCAATGATCGGTATTGCCTCAATGTCGGTTTGATGTTAGTCGGCTGCTTGGGTTGGTATACGGGAATCAACATCAACAAACACGCAAATTTATTTATTTTATTTTTACATGTACCTACATTCGTCAGCAGGGGCATTACAGTAGAGGCGCATACCATACCATTTTTTACTGTGGTATACCCCCTGTTACGAGACAAAGAAGCACTACGTTTCAACTCTTCTAACATACCTTCAGCTACAGAAGTGAGACTGTATGAAATAATCAATTAGCCTATCAACCTGGCATGAAACAATGAGAAGTGCCTTAACCAAACATGATTTCTATATGCCACTGTTGAAGCACGACGCAGGAATTAAAAAATCAGAAACCTTTTTGACGTTGGAATCGAAAATACAGTCTGAGTATTATTCGTTATCTGCAAGTCACAGAGCAAAGGTGCTGTGCACACCTCATGCAGACGCTTTCTTTCTGAATGAAAAGGCGATAATCCTCATTCAGCACAGGTTCATTCAAGAATACGTTGCAGCAAATCTAAGCTATTCTGCGCATGTTGTGTACTGCCTGATAAAGAATCTGAGAAAAAGTATATGAAAATTGCATATTGGCCCGTTGTCTAGCTGCTCATTTCTGCGGAACATGAAAATGGAGTCCATAATCATAAAGGGGTTTAATTTTCCTTTTACACAGTAAAACAAAGCATGATAAAAAGGACGCCCATGAAAGTTCAGAAGAGCATATCACAAAGGAGTGCATCAGTGTAGGGCGTAGTGCAGAGCGTTGATCTAAAATAGCGGCCTTGCATTCCAACGGGACAAATCTGTGATATCGAAGAAAATCATCCCCGCAAAATGTAATGCTAAGGGTATTGAACACTACAAGTAATGAAATCAGGAATGAATGAAGCAAGGGACTACTGAATATTCTTAGAAAAAGAAATGGGCGAAAAAAATATATAAATATGCATCCCATTTTTATACGGTGTATTCCTTGTGCCGCTAAACTCTACGGGCTTCGGGTCTTTAAAAGTAATCAATGCCTATCAGGAAAAGGTAATAACATCAAAATGATCGCTTCAGTAAGGCTGGCATAGAATAAAAAAAGTATCAGGCCAGTGACCACTGAATGTTTCTTTTCTATGCAAAGGTAATCAAGCGGCCCCAGAAAAAATATCGCCGTGATGCAAAGTACACAAGGTTGCCGATAGTCACAGGTGTCTACACATATTCAAGTCCGCGCGTATTTCTTCGTGCCAGCAGGGAATGTTGTCTCCGATGGCTCCCCAGCCGCGCATAAGGACAGCGCAGCGATCGTCAGGGTAGCCGGTGCCCAGAGGTCCTCCGCGTGTGCAGCCCAAGAAGCAGTGTTGGAGGAAGAACAGCACCTTGGGAGCGAGGAACAGACCAGGAAGGCGCTCACTGCTGCTACCCGGGAGTCGCCACCAGGTCAGATAGGCTAGCCGGGCGGCCATAGCGCGCTGGAGTGGTGTTTCAGTCATCGATGACTCATTAAGCGGTGCGACCGGTTGTTCATGGGTGACCTGCAATATGGTGACGGTAACGGATACAAGGGCTAAGGCCCCAAATGCACTTTTCAGCAGAAACGCGGTGACCATCCTTAACACACGATTAAAGAATCGTTGAGTTTCTTCTAACAACTGCTTCACAGAATGGTCTGATCCGGCCTAGCGTCATATATGTTATCTGGCCATCTGGCCAGCTCTTTCAGTATATTAACGTATGTGGATTATGCAACAAAATAGCCATGCCTTATCGTGCAACTTGATGCATGTTGGCAATAGTGCAAAATTGGTAATGAAACAGGTCAGGTAAAATATTCAGGGGACTCCCACAAGGTGGAGTAGATTTCTGAGGGAGTAATTGCTCAGTGACATCTACCCAAGCACAGCCATGCGGCTACAAAAGAAAGCTTACAGCTTTCTCAGCAACTTCGTAGTTAAATAAAAATTCATCCTGATCCGGAGATGGAACACGTCCCCACCTCCTTTCTGGAGCAGTCGCTTTACCCACTGAGCTATCCAGGACGGCCAGCGGATCAGATGGTTTCTAAGGGAGTAATTACTCAGTGACATCCGTCCAAGTACACCCATACGGCTACAAAGGAAAGCTTACAGATTTGTCAGAAGCTTCATAGTTAAAAAACACAGGTCAAGACAGATACATGGGCACGGTGATTATCATTGCTCACCGATCATGCACTTATGTAGCTCTCAACAAATGGTACGAGCACGACAGTTCCCTTCGTGACATAATTTGCAAAACATCCGTTTCTTGTCCTTCTTTCTATCTCTAACTGTAAATTACGCTTTTCTTACCAAACAGCGTCAGCAAATGGACTTAAATTTAGTGACGACGAACGTCTAAAACATTTAGTTCTAATGAGGGCTGCCTGAAGGACATAAGGGCGGAAGCTTCTCCATCCAGAATTTAAGGACTGCTTGACGAAAAATCTTGCCGATTTCAGCATTTAGCGACAAAGGTTATATTTTTGCTGGCAGCTATCAATATTTTTCTACTTTATGAAAGTTCAAGGTTCGTATTGGCAACAAGTTAGGCACCCTTCGGAGTGTGAAAAACTACAGCCTACCTAATGGGAAGCTGCAGTACTTTCGACATTTAGAAACAACTGAATGACTTGGATGTAACTGTACAGTTCTAGACACTATAACGACTGTAAATATTGTAAACGCAGGCACTGCTACTGTTACCATTTCGTGATAAAGTTCGGCTATGCACATTGCGCAAAATTAAAAAAAAGCGTACATAGAACGCACTACCGAAAATTTTGCAAACAAAAAGCGTCTTATACATCCGAAAAGACGGCACAATGTGCACAGTAAAATCAGGCTAAGTACTTTCGCGCTAGTATTTATTGCCGTAATTACATAATAAAGTATTGGGCTTCTCGTCAGTGCTCCGGAGGAGTACACAGTAACTCAGAGTTACATTTTTGCTGAGTTTTACATTTACGCTGGCTTCACCCTCAAGCTTCCTTGCGTAGCCCCATGCTGTCAAACAACACTTCCTGATCTACATTCGCTGACATTGTTTCCTCCATTAAAGCTATCGTTTCTTCGCTTAAAAGCGTTCTGATATAGATGACGTCATTGTTGCAGTCCAGCCCGATTCTGAGCACTGCCAAGAAGTCTGAATGCCTAAGTCGCTTAATTTATTAGTGTTCTTTTCCTGCACGTTTCATCTTTAGTTTTCATGTAAGCTCACAGACGTGTATTTTTTCTTGTTATTCCTTTGAATTGTGTGCTTTTATGTATCCCCACACCGCTCTTTATTGCCTTCGGGCCCTGAGGGTAAAAAAAGTTAAATAATTTCTAGAGACTCTTCGGCTGTCTTTCTGCTGATCACGAAAACATAAATGCATACTTGGGTCAACATCTTTCATTATTCTGTCACTCTGTAGTAACTCTCGCTTTTTCTGCTACCTGTCGTGCAGAGGCCTGAACGCAGTAGGCTGTGTTGAAGTCTGCAGAGACGCGCTTTTCCCAGAAGGAGAACCACTTGCGGCGCTCCTCCACAGCCTTGGAGCCTGCTGACGAAGCCAGTTCTTGCACTACCCCTTGAGCCAGTATCTGAACGGTCAAACAAGAAAATTATAAGGCATTATCGTTTTCTACCTCAATAGTAATTTCAATATCGTGGTGTTTATAATATATACTATACTGCACATTTTCATATTCCCGTGCATATCACGAAGCTGGCAGCTAACTTAGAGATGTCCCCACAGTACGAAACCAATGATATCGTTGGATGGGTGCTGAGGAGAAAGGGCAGAAATGCGCCTCCACGGGAGCTTTATCATATCCTTATATGCTATGCGGGTAACAATCCTAGGCATGCTAATTGAGAGTGTTTCTCATTTGCAAACAGCCCATAATAACCTGCGAGCGGGTCACGATCGCTACTCCAACTTCCTTCTATACTTTATGGCACGTTATGCACTGATGTCGTTCTTTCCTGCTGGCATTACGTGTCTCTTAGAGTAGTGGTGTACTATCTCCATTGCATTCTTGCTACCAGCGAAACTGGTGCGTAGCGACAACGTACATGATACGAAGCTTAAGGTCGGCACATACACTACAAAGTAATGTCAATAACTGAGGCTTTAAACAAGCCCCTAAGTGTCCAGAAAAAGGTGTTAGGCATTGAGTAGTTTCCTTAAAAGGTATAAACCTAACAAAGTATTTTTCGTTACTCGTAGCAGTTTGAAAAACGCTCAAGTCTCGGCCATCGGCTAGGTAGCAAACCTTTAGCGACAAAGGCGATTACGCTGCAAGTGGCTCGCAAAGAAACAGATGCCAGGAGAGCAGCTGTAGAAGTTAGGTACTACTTTCACTAACTTTATTGGCCTTAACCGAATGGAACACTGAACTGTAAGCGCCCAATTTTTTTTCGGCGCAATGTTAGGCTTTCTGTATCAATTAGTAAAATTAGTAACGATTGTGCCAGAAACGTGGTACAAAAAGTTTACCGAGTAGTATTGAATCAAGCCATGCGCTCGTTGTTGTGTAGTCTGATGCTGGAAATCATGAGTAGCGGCAGCGAGTACGATTGTGCGTCAATAAAAGTGATGAGCCGAAACAAAATATAATTTCACCAACCAGACAATAATTAGTTATTGTTTAGTACACAGTATCATCAAGTTTAGTTTCTACACCCAAGATCGTTAAGGCACATGGCGTATACATCATCGACAGAAGCTTTAGTAAGCCATGGCCACCACATCATCCAAAATTATGGAAAAAGCTGTGGCCCCATCTAGTGACAAACGCTAAAAGCACGTCAAGGCGATGCGAAAGGTGGCTGGTTCTTGCCGATGGCCGCAGCGGAAAGCGCGTAAAATATAATAAAAGAAAGCGAGCACTATTTAAAGTATAGATAACAGTGTGCACTTACAAAAACCAGTGACATTTTCCCAAGATGTTGCCACATGTGTTACCTCAGCGGTAATTCCAGCGTTTAGCAGAAAGAGGCGACACCAGAAATTTTTATGCGATTTTTCGTGCTAACATAAAATTATAATTCATCGTTGCTTAGATATATTAGCGGCCGATTTATATCATATGAGGCAAGATATTTTAACTTTCACCATACTCTCATTACATATTCTGGTCAGTGTTCTGTCTATTTTGAAAATTCACTACACTGCAACCTTTATAAACAAGAAGCCATTAGGATGCCGGCGGTACCGGCGTGAAGAATGAAAGAGTAAATAATGCTAAGAACAGTGCGATAGTTGTCCCATTTATATAAGTGAATTTGATGGGCCCACGTGCTCAGGAATGGAAACTGCAGCGTACAGTCAACCAGAGTGATTGTACAACGAAAAAATAAAATACACCTCATGTACTTGGCCTGGTAGCGAGGCTTAGGAAGATACCACAAAGTTGTCTAATATCTCGGCGTACTTGTCTCTATTAACAAAATATGCGGTCTCCTAAAATTCAGGTCGACGAAGTAAAAATGTGGGAGCATTTCTTTGCTCGTGGAGGGCTGGGACATGATATATAATCACGGGACGTATACCTAACGACGAAATTAAAATTATAATTGAATTGCTCCAAGCCAGGGCATGAACTATCATCCCTCTATTCCTCACCCGAGAGCACAACTCACTACTCCATGCCGTCTTCTGCGATCGAGTCCAAAATTCTCTTTGTCTATTGTATGGATCTCAGGGAAGAATAATAGCCGCAATAAGAAAAAGGGCTACCAATAAAAAAAAAAACCACTATAAAACAAAATGAGAACGATAATGCAGCGGTGGCGGAGCGGTAGAACATCCGCCTCGCACGCAAGAGGACCGGGGTTCAAATCACGTTGCCACGCAATTCTCCACCGGATTAAAAAAAAAAAATTCCGCGTGTCGATGGAATTGCATAAACAGGTTTGGGGTGCGACCTGATGCCGGTGAAAACCTTCGGCAACGCACTCCCTCACCAGAACAGGAGTTGGCCACCCTGGTGCAGTAATTGGCCACAACCTCTCATGATAAGCTCTAGACCGGGTTAAGTGGAGAAATATGGGAGAGGCCTTCGCCCTTCAGTGGGTATAGTCAGGGTGATGATGATGATGATGGCAATGATGAAAAATGAGTAAATTAGAAATAATTAAATATATACATTAAAGAATTATTAAACAAAACAATTAAAAAGATCGACAGAAATTAGATAAACGGAGGGAAAGTAAGGTCGCAGACGTCTCAAAAGCAACGAAATGCAGGAGTTAATAGCGAAACTAGACCTGGAACTAGCAGAGTTTTTGCACTTTAGCACAGGGACCTCGACAGGCGCTTGGCGGACCCTCCTTTTCTCCCCTCTCCACTGTAACGGCCAGCATTTGCGCTTGTTTCCTTAGTATTGTTCACAAGACATCAACACTGATCTCGTCCGAATGATGGCGGCATGCGTTTCTGCTCGTTTCTTACCCGTGTTTTCCCTTTTAACGTCTCTGGAAAGCAGCCTATTTAATTTCCCTCAATACTACGACCCCTTACGTCTCCAAATTTAGCTCACATAAATTCCCATTTGATGTAATGTGAAACCTTGGGAGTGTTTCTGGTACTTCATTCATTAGAAAGCGCGAAAGGTTTGGTATAGTTTGATGGGTTGAACGTGCCGAAGTGACTGGCTTTCACTGACGCTGTAGTGGAAGACTTCGAAAATTTCGACCACCTGGGTACTTTAACGTGCCGTGACATCGCGCTGCACACGGACGCCACTCCACTTTGCATCCACCGAAATGCAGCCGCCGGCGGTCGGTATCTATAACCCGGGTACTCCAGAACAGTAGTTACAATCTTGACAACTACAGCACCGCGGTGGGTCATAGCGCAAACGTCACGGGCGAATAGAGATAGGCCCACAGACAGGACTTGCGTAAGTGTCTCTCTTTTCGCCATGTACGTTTTCACCGCTGTGTCAAAAATGAACGCATTTGAGTTTTGAAACACATTTTTATTTACCTTACGTGTGTGAATAGGGCACCGTTCAATCTAGAAAACACTTCAACACTATGCTACCACTAGGATTGTGCTAATAATTTTCTTTACTGGTGACATTTTATTGCGTAAGAATTAAATGTTTATGTATGAGGTTTGGCGTCCCCAAAAGCTGTGTACACAATTTCATCATTACAAAGCGTTATAAAAAAACGAATAGGGAATGAAAAAATCTCCGTCTTAGAAATGGTCAATCAAAAAAGTCAATTAGATGTCGAGTTTCGGTCACGTGTAACTGGAAGTGACGTGTCTGCATGTGGGTCACACGACAGCAAGTTGGGCATTTGAGAAAAAGAAACAAAATGAGTAGAATTGGTCAGATAATGTGTATGGTATCTTCAATCGAATAATAAAGAAAAAGTTCCTAAGCAATTTCATAATCTTCAGGGGAGAAACGTGAAAACTTGAGCCTTGCTGCTGCGCACGGTAGATCGCGGTTCCCTTGGTGAACCAAGCCAGTGTTCCGTTTAGCGCATTAAAGTTCACAGGAGTTCTATATTTGTTTGCAGGAAAAAAAAAGACCCAACATCTGCCACTAGCGTAATCTTGCTAACAGGTCTAGCGGATAAATCTTGCCGCCGCGAGATTTTCATCATGAACCAAGAAAAGCTCTAACCTTAAAAATAAATAAACATTCGCAGGTTACTACGCAAAGTCGTCAACGACGCAGCTGCTTTCATAATTGCATCAGCGTGAAATTCCGCAAGGGGTGCGCGATATGGAGTGTGCAGCAGCAAAGCTCAAGCTTTCGCAAATCTTAAGGGCTGATTTTGCACTGCTCTCAATTTGTTTTTATTGCGATAGCATTACTGCGCCAGATTTCGAGCCGTCGAGTAACTAACCGCCGGTCGCCACGGTTGATCTTGAACAGTCGGGAAGAAGAAAAAGAAGAGAAGAAGAAGAAGACGAAGAAGAAGAAGAGGAACGCTCGGTCACCGGCTGCTAATGCTTTCACTCCACATTTGGTTCTGCAGCATTGAACCCTTCTCATATGTGAGCCGGTAGCTTACGCTCTCGTGTCATATTCTTAAATGATGAGCTTAAGTGTCGCAATAATGTAGCACATTAGACTGATAGGGCGTGATAGGGGAATAATGTAGCAGGCAAAAGAAGCTTCCGTCGTTGCTATCGCAGTTCAACTAGGGTTAACCAGAGTTAAGCCACTACTAATTTTAATTTTGTAAGAGCAGTTTGTAAGATAAGTACTGAAAATATTATAGATGTGTATCCTCACGCTACACACTTCGCATACACTTGACGTTTAGATATTGAATACGAAATTTTCTTCCACCCCAACTTGTTAACTACTAGGAAGCTTCGAATTTTAACGCGATATTGTTAAAGGCGCGTTCACCGAAAATCCAGCATCTGCGGATGGCATCGACATTGGCAGCATAAAACCACGAGTGTGGCGCAAGTAGGCGCCATTTGGCAGGGGACATATGGCCGAGCTGTAACTGAAAGTACGGTTTCCTGACATTACGTTTGCAGGAGCTTCCAACTACGGTCTTCTTCCACACGTTAGGGTGATTACAGAATCAGCCTGCCAAGACAATTGTATTCACGTTAATCCTAGGCAACCAAAGGACTTCCACGAAGTTTGATTAAACCGGGCCTTTTGTGAGGTTTGTAGCCTAATTTTCGCGCCATACCCATAAAAGCGAACCTTAATTGTCCTTCATAATTTTCCATATCAAACTGCTGTCCTGAGTTTTTTCAGTTGTAACAGAAAATTTGTTCACACTTTACAAAATGTTGAGATATAAAATTAACGTTTAAATATGCACATGTTTTGTATACGAAATGATTTCTTTGATATCATTCATTCTGTTACTTTATTTACATATTGCTCACGGAATTCCGAGCTCTACGCAGATCCCTATCTTGATTTAGAGCTGTGCTGCAAGAGTATGCGCCCTGCTTTGCATCCTCATCCAAGGTGCCTGAAGCGACCGTTACCAAACACTGTAATATCACAATCGACGATGCCCGACCCATCCGGCAGTAACATTACCGCATCTCCCCCAAGGAAGGCGAACACACCGCAACACAACTCAAATAATTGCTTATGGATGGTGTCATTCAACCACCTCACAGGCAATGGTCTCGCCTGTCGACGTAGGAAAGAAGAAAGACGGAACATTGTGGTTTCGTGGTGATTACAGTAAGTTGAAAAGCATCACAAAAAAAGATGTTTACCCGGTAACCAGCATCGACGACTCCCTTGAACTCCCTCGACGCCCTCGATGACTCGCCGGCCTCATTATTTGTTATCCATCGATTTGAAAAGTGGTTAGTGACAGATACAAGTTGACGAATGGGACCGTGGGAAGACGGAATTTGTTACCCCGATGGTCTTTAGAGTTTGAACTACTGCCTTCCTATGTTAAGCCCCGGCAACTTTTCAGCAGATGATGGAATCGGTCCTCGCTGGCCTTAAATGGCAGTTTTGCTTAGTTTACTTAGATGACGTCGTTGTCTTCTCAGAAAAGTGTAAACGGCACCTTGGACGTCTGAGACGTGTGCTGGATGCTCTTAGATTGGCTAACTTGACAGTTAAGCTTGAGAAATGTCACTTCGATTAAACAAAGCTGAAATTTATTGGCCATGCGGTTGGTACAGACGGCGTTAAGCCAAATCCCGATAAAATAGTCGCCATAATGAAATTCCCTGTTCCCACGTACAAGAAAAGTGTAAAACGGTTCCTGGGTTTCTGCGCCTATTACCGCCGCTTCATACGTGACTTCTCAATGATTGCTAATCCGCTGAAACGTCTGATACGTGACGATGCACCGTTTGTCTGGTCCTCTGAGCACCAAGAAACTTTCGAGAAGTTGCGCAGACAGCTACAAACACTACCAACTCTTGCGCACTCTGATGAGACAACTGACATCGATGTACACACTGATGCCAGTGGCGCTGGACTGGGTGCTGTACTCGTCCAACATCAGGCTGGCATAGAAAGATTGATACCATGCCCGAGCCACACTCTTTCTGGTGCTGAGCGGAAATACTCTACACAAAAAAAAGTGTCTGGCTGTCGTGTCGGACACTACCTCACTGTCGCCTTTTCAAAGTGATAACCGATCACGTTTATCTGCGTTGGCTGGCGAGTCTTAGAGACCCATCTGGCCGTCTGGCCCGGTGGAGTCTGCGACAGCAGGAATTCAATTACAGAATTGTCTATAAATCCGGGAGAAAACATGAAGACGCCGGCACGTGTTCATGTGCTCCTATAGAGAGAGGTAATGACGGGATAGACAGTGAGACAGAAGAAAGTCGCTTCCTTGGCGTGGTCGGTGACAAAATGGATGACATGACAGCGAGCAGACGACGAACTCAGATTTGTTATTGACGACCTGGAGGGCCGTACTGCTGACGTGCCCGTCATCTTTTCAGATCTCTTTCCTCGTTTTATTTTCGCAATGGTGTTCTCAAACATAAATCAACTACTGAGACTCGGCCCTATCTCCTCGTTGTTCCTTCAGATCTGCGTGACGACATCCTTCTCGTTTGTCCCGAGAAACCAGCCACCGGACACTTAGGTTTCGCCCGCACGCTATCCCGAGTTCGTAAAGCGTACTACTGGCCAAAACTTGATGCCACTGCTCACCAGTACGTCAGGGCCTGCCGCCAGTGCCAACACCGTACGTCACTACCACTGAAGCCTGCGGGTTTGCTGCAGCCAATTACACCCCCTGCTACTCACTTCGACCAAGCCGGTCTCGCTCTTCTGGGCTCCTTCCCACAGTCTGCAGCCGGTAACAAGTGTGGGAATGTTGAATCCGACTATTTAACGAGGTATGCAGAAACGAAGGCGGTGGATCGCGGCACGTCTTCCGAGATCGCCAAATTTTTCATGCACCATATAGTCTTGAGGCATGGTGCCCCATCGTATGTGATTACTGACAAAGGCGCAGCGTTCACGGCACAGCTTATTCAAGACATGCACGAACTCAGCCACCGAAGCCACTGCAAGTCTACGGCATATCACCCTCAAAGCAATAGGCTGATGGTAAGAATAAATAGTATCATCAACGATATGATCTCGATGTATGTGGAAACGCAGGACAAGAACTGGGATGAGATCCTTCCATATGTGACATACGCTTATAACACCGCCATGCAAGAAACAACTCGGTTCACTCCGCTTCACCTCATCTACGGAAGAGACGTCCAGGCGATGTTGGACGCCTGATACCGTGCACGTTTGAAAACAAGCCGTTGACACTGGAAATTGAGCTATTCTTTCAACACGCTGAGGAAGCGCGCCAACTTGTACGCCTCAAATTAAAGATCAGCAGTCTGTGGATGCTCGCCGGTACAGCCGTTGACACCGGCACGTCGACATGTCAAGCACCTGGAGAAAAAGCTTGGGTTTGAACCTCAGTTAGAGGCCTGGAACTGTCGGAAAAATAAATATGCCGGTAATTCGGTCCCTACAGAATACTGCTCGGTGTAACGGACGTCGAATATGAAGTTTTTCGCGAAGGTATTAGCAAATCTAGCCGTCGCCAACCGCGCTCAGATGTTGTGCACATCGCCCCACTGAAACCCTAATTTACTCAGTGATGTGTGATGCAATGTTGTGGCAATATGGTGATATGTGGTGCTGTGGTGTGATTTCATGCGTTGAATACCCTTTACTGTCACACATCCCGCTTCAGTGATTTTGTATTTTTTTAGGGGAGGGATTAAAAGAGTTCGCGCATTTGGTAGTTGCGAGCGGTGACCCCAAGGCTGTCTTTGTCAACTGAGCTACAAGTGCTGATTTAGATATTTGTGACAATTTTATATACACATTCAACTGAGCTGTCAGCTGTCTCTGTCAACTGAGCTGTCTAGTTTAGATATTTCTGACAATTTATTTAGACTAGTTTAGATATTTGTGGCAGCCCCTGCAGGCTCTTCTGCATCAAATGGGTTAAGAAAAATACCTTCTAAAGTAGCAGTTACAAAAACGTAATCAAGATGTTTATGCACATTGTGGATTTAATATGGTACATACATTGAAAAAAGAAGAAAATGAGCCAACACATAATAAGCGAAAAATAGGTATGTGCCTTCGATCGCTGATAAACTTTTGCACAATGGAAGAGACCATGTTGTGACAGGAATTGAGTTGCAGTGTTTATTAGTTCGGGAAAAATTGCTGTGTATGGAAATATCACTCTGGGCAAACTATTGCTTTAGATTAAAGCTGTGATGACTCTTGGTGGATCGTGGAGTATCGGAGGGGTGGTGCACATCAGGTGTTACATGGGAAGCTGAATTAATGATGCAATGCCATAACTTCAATGAATCAATGTGACAGCGCACAGACCGGGTGGTTAGATTCAAAGCATATGGCACAAGAATGTGAGAAATGGTGACCATGACTATGACATTTTAACTTGATTGCATTTCTTTGACTGCTCTTGATTATGTTAATGTCCCCATGTTTATGAGGATTCCATGCTAGACAGGCGTTTTTAAGAACCGGACGAAATAAGGATGTGCACATTAAGCGCTTAGTTCATTTTGAACCATTAGACAATGTTCTGAAATACCCAAGCGATTTCAGTGCTTAGAGCAAACGAAATTAATATGATTTGGCCAAGACATGTTAGTAGTAAATATCAAGAGGACCTTTGAAATATATTTGTAAACGACTAATGAATAAGTCGGCATAGACCTCAAAGCTGTCCGTGAGGTTGGGATGAGCGAGGAGCCTAACTTATCACCTCATGCCTGCTGGCACTTACCAGCTTCAAGGAAAGAATTCACGGCCACAATATTCGGTGCTCAATTCCACAAAAGTATTATATTCCATGTAAAATATCTTCCAAACAATCACCCACTTCTCCCACCAGAGTGCAACATTTTCCATGTTACCTCAATACCTCGCTGAACCTATTGACTGACTGCTCACCTGCCCGAGGGTGGCGTAGTTGTACGCCTCTAGGCCGCCGTCATAGAAGTACGGAGGCCTGAAACGGCGAAACAGCCTGGCCGGCTTGTCTCCAGCGCGCCGCAAAGCTTCAAATGCTGCTTGAACCAGCGGAGGCTGGACGTGCCGGATCCGAAGCTCGGTCAGCCACACGTAAAGGAAATCCTTGTACAGGGTGTCTGTTCCGGCGTAGTAGTAGATTGATTTTCCTCGCTTGGCCGAGTCCGGGTATTCCAGTGCAGGGCCTTTGGTAGCGTTCTCCTGTGCGCGAGGCGCCCCCGGTTGCGTGATGGACGAGAGTGTCTCCATCATAGCCGCAATCATGGCAGCCACATTGAGAAGCCGCTGCACTGGAATTCTGTACTCCGCTGTTGCATGGAAAGCGCATGCCATCTGCATTGAGTCTCTATCATAGTTTATTTGTTAGAAATGCGATAAGCGGGACGTACAATGAATAGCAGCGTTGTAAAAGTGAGGGATTTGGCATGAATCTTACTTCAACTGCCTCTATTTCATTTTTACAATTATTTTTTGTCATCAGGAACTAAAGAAGTTGAGCCAGGGAGAAAAGTGGAAAGTGATCGCAGGATGCCAGCACTCATCCTTCGTCTCCTTTCCTTTTCTCTTGAATTATGTATACTCCGCTGGAAAGATCAATGTCCCTTGCCAAAACCAACTATAGCATACTTTTTCGAAATAATAAGTTTAGGTTTCAGCTTTATTTTCTGCCCCCGTTTCTCCTTTTAAAAATGGTGCCATTACATGTTCCTTACAATGGTGTAACAAGAAATGCACGAATGCCTCCTTTTCATTGTTTTCATTAACACAGCTCGGTCTCTTTCACTTGAATAATGTATACTCCGCTGGTAAGATCAATTTCCCTTGCCAAAACCAACTATAGCATACTTTTTCGAAATAACAAGTTTAGGTTTCAGCTTTGTTTTCTGTGTAGGCCCCCGTGTCTCCTTTCAAAAATGATGCCGTTACATGTTCCTTATAATGGTGTAACAAGAAATTCACGAACGCCTCCTTTTCATTCTTTTCATTAACTCAAAGGAAGCGGATAATTTTTCGAAGGTTGACCAAATCTATGTGGGCAAGCTATATGGCACTGGCTGGCACTCACGTGCACCTCCAGGGGCTTAGTAATATATTTTTTTTACTAATCCTTTACAAGTGCGCTTGAATATGTTAGTTAAAGCAGATAATAATAGCGGCGTAAGGAATATTTAATTAATCTTTAATATACAAGAAAATTGTGAAGTCACAAAACATGTTGAGAATCAGAGACCGCACCTGGAATATATATGTAGAGGCTCCGATGACACTGTCGTTCAAAGAAATTCCTTCCGCAATGCCATAGCAAAGGGCACGAGAAAGCTTCGCATTTGAGTGCGGCCACTTACCATGATCTATGTTCATGACACCGCCAGGATAAAGCAGAGCGTCGTTCACTATTTTTCCGCAAACATCCTCTCTAGTCATCTGAAATGCACAAACAGTATGCAATAGCAGACAATCTCCATTATGCAACATTAAAATTATTTATCTGTTATGCTTCATATAAGAACGTTGAATCGCCCGTACTTAAAGGCATGATTCTCAATAAAGGAACGGTAAAATGATATCCAACCGCACCTTCCAGTACCGAGAGGCATCTGTAATCCAAGGGGAAATTTCTGATTGCTCAACCAGTATATATAATTAGACAAATGTTATTGTATCTACCTACAAATACATTGTGACAGAGCCGTTTTGTTCGGATACTTGGATGGAGCGACCTATATTATAAACAGGCATAATAAAATATACTGAAAGCAGCACCACTAACGTAAAATGTATGCTGATACCAAGACAATACAGAAACGTTGATTAATTTTGAACATATATTGAGAGTAAGTTGACCTCCGTTTTGACGTAGGTTCATGCATCTCTTGTCTAAGCGAGACCATATTTTCGTTATATTTGAAGTCAACGTGGTACCTATGCATCTTCGTAATTACCGAGATTTGTGTTCGGTATATCTGATGTCATGTGGTACGCACGCATGTTCGTTATGCAGAGGTTTGTGTAGAGGTTCAGCTATTTTGGAACCAAGTTTCAAGAGCGTTTGCCATCAGCCATACACGCAGTGAATGCCGTGGCTTCGATTTTGGCTTGGTTCCTCGATTCGTAAGGCAACGGGCTAGTCGAAGTTACCTTTATTCAATGGCCTCGCCAGACTCTAGCTTGGGTTCGGTGGAGCGTTTTGCAGTAGGAACAAAGTGCAGATGATGATGTTTACTACTGAGGGCGATATGAAACAGTTTGCGGCGCACAAGAAGCTAATATGTGTTGGCATAAAGCGAAACTAATCAATGCACGCAGCACAGCCGACCCTCTAAGATTCTTCTGCAGGACACTACTAAATTCGTTAACATACCCAAACCCAAGCTTATTACGGCCGCACGAAAAGGTAATCAGAACAATTGTAACCACAACGCTAAATTATTGCTGAAATGCGTTGGGGAAAAAAAGAAAACGAAACTATGAAATGGTTTATGCAACAGAGTGTTCTGATGGGGCACTGAGAGTTTTTAGACAGCGGCCAATTATTGAATCATATCAAAATAATTGGCACAAAGGTATTATGCGGAATCTTTAATGTAGAAGATGGTACAAATTCATAAGGTATGTAAGGAATACGGATGCAAAGAAAAATGTAAAAATTAATATGTTAATTTTCCAAATATAGCGCGTGTCATCCACGATACGGAATTGTGAAGCGCACCGATGTTGCATTCAACTAGTACCACAACGTTCCATTCCCAGTACAAGCTAAACGTTTGCGCTGTCAATCGCGCGGGCCAGGCGTACCGGTGGTATCTAGCGCCGTAGCACCACCGTTTCTAATTTAGCGAATTATTTCAGAAGGCGGCCCAACGATCCTTTCCTATTGGTCTCTGTAGTACTCTGATGGCACCTCTTTTCTTAATACGGCGCTGTGAATGAGGGCAAATGAAATGACTAAAAAAGCATTGATCGATGACAATTACGATGATGGTTTCAGTTTCATGAGATGCTGAGGTAATTGGCGCAAATGCATTAGCCATTTTCACCTTCCCACGATGATGGTCAAATGATTGTTTCCAAAACGATGTACCAATATAAGCCGAGAAATCTTTATGGGAAACCTTGCACTTATAGCGTTTAGTATGGCTCCGGAGGCACTGAGAATTCAGCAATGCTTTTTCCATATAAGAAGTATATGCTGAAAACACCATGAAAAAATTAAATCAAGCAGAAATTAGCACAAATTCTGGTCGTGTCATAATCTAATCAAAGGTATATTTTCACTATGTCATTCCTATACTTTCTTACATTGGACTCACTTTACTAGAAAATTCCGTTCCATTTAGTATCTCGTTCATCGTATCCACCAGAATCCATTTGGGACGGAGCAGGAGCAGAGTCAGGTGCCACGACAGCAGGCGGCGCATGTCCAAGCTCTCTCCTTGGGCAAAGTGCCCTATCACCGAGAGAGCGCGTCGGTTGGCGTGCACCTCGTCATAAAGCTCGAATGGCGAACGGCCATATTCCACCAAGAGCTTTTTCCAGTCGTCTAAGTTGAAAAAAGGAGGAGAGCATACAACATACATGCTAGTATCATCTCGCATCGGCAGCTATCAGCAATAAAGACAGAAGTAGAGAGGATAAGAACACTGCACAGCAGCGAAAGCATAGATAAAAAAAATAAACATTGTTGCTATTATTAAGGCCTATCTTCACAACGTGTGGAACGCTACTTAGTTGTTAATTTTTTTTTTAATGCCGCGTGTTATTTCGGATAGCAAGTGCGGTGCTGAAAATGAACATGTATTTATGCAAATATGCTTACGTAATTAAACGCTGATTGTCCATGCTGCCATTTATGCCGTGGAATGTTCTCTCTTAGTGACCAAACTAGGTGTTTTGGTTTCTCTGAGCGCACAATGGCCGCCTATACATACCGTGATAGCTAAATATTCCTTCAATCGAAGGTATCGTAATGAGGGGAACAAAAAGGCAAAATGCAGTAGTCTTTTGAGAGTGTACCAAATTTGCCATTTTAAGTATATGAAGTCGTGCTGCGTTGTCCTCCACTGAAGAATATGGAAAACGTGTCGACTACAGTACTCTTAGTTTAGATAAACGAGATGGACGGCTGAAGAACATTGGAAATTCATGCAAGGCGCACATCTCTATTCTCACAAAATTACCATAATAGGAACTCTGCACAGGATCTAATATCTATAGCTTTCGATCTGAAACTGCTGAGTAACAAAACTCCTTTCAGAAAATAGTGACCCAGTCATAAATCAACTATCTGCAAGAACCACGCAGAAATTCATAGACGCGGAGCAGGAATTCTTGCAGCCAAACTATTCTTGTTTGAACAAACGGTATGGCTGTGTTACTGCGACCTACTACTTTTGGCGTTTTTGCGGCGCTGCAAGCTTACTACGATGGGACTCTTATTTGTTCAGTCTGCCCAATAAAAGCAGCACAAACTGCCGGCATCACGAACCCGACCGCGGCGGCTGCGTTTCGATGGAGGAGAAACGAAGTGGCGTCCGTGTGCTGTGCGATGTCAGCGCACGTTAAAGATCCCCAGGTGGTCGAAATTACTCCGTAGCCCTCCACTACGGCTCCTCTTTCTCTCTTTCCACTTTCATTCCCACCTTCCTCCCTTCCCTTACGGCGCGGGTCGGGTGTCCACAGAGCAAGTGTGACAGTTACTGCGCCTTTCCCTTCCTGTGAACCAATTTAACTTAACTTTTAGTCAGGCTTCGCGACTTTAAGGGTTAAATACCCGAAGTCATATTTTGTCCGCCACTTACCCTCTGTGACATTTGCGCCTGCATAGTCCGTTAAAGCGCCAATCTTGATTGGTTCCAACGTGTCTTCGTAGGTAGTGTTAGAAACAGGATCTACATCCTGTTGAATGATTTCGGCAACTGAAGGGGAAAACAAATATTAAATGCGATTTGGTTTTCTAGGAGAGCCATATATTCTAAATAAAGCGGAGTTAAATCTATCGGAAACTATGCTAGCTCAAAAGAGCGCGCTTTTAAATTTGGCTCATTCATTCAGAACTAGGTGTACTACGAGTCAAGTTTAAAAAGCAGCATCAGCTTAACAGCCACATATATTCCATCGGAAATCCGGCTCTGACGTCTTCTGTTTTCAAAGGACAGTCAATTAAACCGCAGCGTGACCACATGAATCATGAGTTGGAAATTAGGCTCCTTAGATACTGTGGAATACTGCGCTACCTGATAGACAGAGACAAGTGGAAGACGACACACGTAATAACATGCGTGATCACACGCATCAATGATGTGTTTGTGATTTGACAAGAATGCTATATGTATATATATACGTGTTTTGTCGATAAAAATAAATAGTTGTAAGTTTGCGCTTCATTCGTGTGTCGTCTTCCACTTGTCTCTGTCTATCAAGTAGCGCAGTATTCCACAGTATGATCAACCAACTGTCCCCCGTGTTTGCATTGTTGGCTCCTTAGAAAGTCTGCGTCGTTTCGCATCAAGAACTGACAGATAAGCTCTAATGAGCATCGAAGGAATGTTTTTCGCATTGGTTCTATCCTCTTGAGTGTTTTTTGCCTGCATTTGCAATGGTAACAACATTAATGTTTCTTAAAACTCGCCTATTGCCATATCGGGCTACCACTAGGTTTAGAAACGGCGGCCTTACAGGACCGGGGGAAGTGCGTTACTTCCATTGAACTAGCACATCCGGTGAATTGCTGAATTAAGAAAACCTTATACCTCGAACATTTTGCTAAAAGCCACAGAAGCTGTTTTTTTCTCACGAATTAAAGCTGTATAGGATCGTTTAGCTCTTGAAGAAAGTAACAGAATTCTGCTCACTCTTATTCTTCAAAACACACTGGTTGTTCAGAAACAAATACAGTTTACATATCTAAGAATTTTCACACGAGCACGCCGGCTGACGTTTTTTATAAACATTTACAAAATCATGCTTTAAAAATGCACGGAAGATACATTTGTGCATTCAATGCAGATAAGTGTTAAGCGAGGCCGTAAGACCTGAGTCGATACAGGAAATACAGGAACGAACACAAAGTACGTGTGTTGTTCATTCCTATTTTGGTCCTGTTTTTGAACGGTTCTTTTTTCCCTTTCCAGCATTCAGTATTTTTATAATGATGCAATAAAAAAATTGAAACTTTGTATATTTAATTTCTTGGGAAACGTTCTTATGGTTTTAGCGACATTAACACTTGGAGACGAGCAACATATAATTATACAATTTCGGAAAGCAAACTCTACAAGCTATCCAAAGAACAATTTTCCTATTCGACATTTCCAACAACGCCCAATTGGAAAATTTTAAAACTTGGCTCGCCTTTGATGTTGACGGAAATCGAGTTCACAATAATTTCCTAGAGGAAACCAACTTTTTGTTTTAGCTAAAGGTTAAAAATAAAACACTTGATGTTGTGTAGAGATTTACTTATCTACATCTGCCAGCCATCTGTTGTGCCACAAAAAAGCTTATAACTTGCAATTAATTAATTAGTAATTAGGATCATTTTATATTTTAATAACTACTGCCATTAGAGAATAGATGTATTTGCAGAGTTGTGGAGCACCTTATAAAATCCCCATTCCATTCATTTTCGACAGAGAAAGCCTCACGTGTGTCTGTTTTCCAACTCCTTAAGAAATACGGCGAAAACATTTAAAGAGCACTACTTAATCTGCATTGGAGCATTGCGAAAGCACAGATGCTGCTGTTTGTTGCTTCTAGTTGCCTAATTCACTTCTTGTTTACTCATTTTAGTCATTTGTACTTTCAAATTGCGCGCCAATTCCTTCCTATGCTCTTTCGCGGCTCCACTTCTGGTTTACTGCTTAATTCACTTCTTATTTATCCATTTTAGCCTTTGGTACTTTCAAACTGCGGGCCAATTCCTTCCTGTGCCCTTTTTTGGTTCTTCTTCCGGTTGCGTAGCGTAACATCATTGACATCAGCCTAACTGAATGCCTTAATAAGCTACTTTAGTCTTTCGTACTTTCAAATTGCACGCCAATCCCTTCCTATGCCTCTTTCGGCTCGACTCCAGGTTGCGGGGTGTCACATCTTTGCCATCACATTATTTGACTGATTTAATTACACATTTTAGTATTTGATATATTCAAATATGGCCCCAAACCATTCGCTACTGAGACCATTTTCGCCTTTACTTTTACGCTTTCTGTTTAAAAATACCTAATTAATTTATTGACCTAATTATTTTGGGGACACAAAATTACGTCACCCTCTATTGTTTGACAACACTCATAATCTTCTATCTCTCCTCAATTACTCAAAACTACTTTTGTGTGTTTTGCCTCTAAATATTTGTCTAATTACGTTATTGGCCTAACTATCTTTTGGAACACAATGTTACGTCACCGTCTATTGATTTATACCGCTCACAAACGTCTATCGCTTTTCAGTTACAACTGCTGCGGACACGATTTTGCGGACACGTTCTGCGGAAGCGGTCTGCGGACATATATCTGTGAACATAGCAAAGTAATGCTTTCGCAGTAATAAAAGAATATCACTTGGCTGGCGCATGCGTGAGCCATGATTGGGCTCCTTTACATCTCGGTTTTAATAAACCAAATTACCTGTGTATGCAATTCCATCGACACGCGGATTTTTTTTTTTCATTCGGTGGAGAATTGCGCGGCACCGGGATTTGAACCCCGGCCCTCTTGCATGCGAGGCACATGTTCTACCGCTACGCCACAGCTGCACAGGTTTGGGGTGCGACCTGATGCCGGTGAACACCTCCGGCAACGCACTCCCTCACCAGAACAGGAGTTGGCCACCCTGGTGCAGTAATTGGCCACAACCTCCTATGATAAGTTCCATAAAACCCCGGCCCTCAGTCACCAGCGGCTGCGGAACAACTGACCACGGCGGCGGTCAGACCTGTGACGCAGCAGGGGGTGCTAAGAAAGCCTGGCTCCGCTGGACAGGCCGCCATTCGAAACTGACCCTGGCAACGTTTAATGCTAGAACCCTAGCTAGTGAAGCTAGTTTAGCAGTGCTGTTAGAGGAACTAGAGGGCATGAAATGGGATGTCATAGGGCTTAGTGAGGTTAGGAGGCCGAATGAGGCATATACTGTACTGAATGATGGGCATGTACTGTGTTGTCGAGGTTTACCAGAGAGGCGACAACTAGGTGTAGGTTTCCTTGTCAATAAATATATAGCGGGTAATATAGATGAATTCTATAGTATTAATGAGAGGGTTGCAGGCATCATATTAGGCTTAATAAGCGGTATAAACTGAAGGTTGTACAGGCCTATACACCTACATGTAGATATATGATGACCAGGCAGTTGAAAGCTTCTATGAAGATGTAGAATCGGCAATGCGAAAAGCAAAGACGCAGTATACTGTACTAATGAGCGACTTCAATGCCAAGATAGGGAAAAAACAGGCAGGAGACAAGGCAGTAGGTGACTATGGCATTGGTTCTAGGAATAGCAGGGGGGAGTTACTAGTTGAGTTTTCAGAGCGCAATAACTAACGAATCATGAATACCTTCTTCAGCAAACGGAAGAACCGGAAATGAACATGGAAAAGTCCTAACGGAGAGACTAAAAATGAAATCGACTTCATATTGTGTTCAATCCCTGCCATTGTGCAGGATATAGAGGTAATCGGGAAAGTGCGATGCAGTGACCACAGGATGGTGAGGTCACGAATTAGCCTAAATCTGAAGAAGGAACGCAATAGATTAGCAAGAAAGAAACCCATCAACGAATTAGCGGTGAGGGAGAGGGCACAAGAGTTCAGGATCTCGCTACAGAATAGGTATTCAGCTTTAACTGAGGATGGCGACATTACCCTAGAGGCAAGGAACACTAATTTCAGAGATATCATTACTGAGTGCGCGGTAGAAGTAGGCGTTAGGATAGTTAGAGAGGATACCGGTAAGCTGTCTAAGAAGACGAAAGATTTGATTAAGAAACGCCAGAGTGTGAAAGCTTCCAATCCAACAAACCAGATCGAATTGGCCGAGATATCAAAGCTAATCAATAAGCGCAAGGTGGCCGATATAAGGAAGTATAACATGGAGAAAATTGAGCATGCTGTAAAGAACGGGGGAAGCCTTAAAGCGGTAAAGAAGAAATTGGCATAGGCAAAAACCAGATGTATGGATTAAGGGACAAGGCGGGCAACGTCATCACTAATATGGACAAGATAGTCAAAGTAGCCGAGGAGTTCTATACAGATCTCTACAGTAGACAAAGTAGTCAGGACCGTAATGAGATTGCGGTAGGGAAAAACAGTCAGACGTTTCACTAGTGACGAAGGACGAGGTCAAGAAAGCACTAGAAACTATGAAAAGGGGGAAATCAGCTGGAGAGGATCAGATAACTACAGATTTGCTGAAGGACAGGGGGGATATCGTGCTAGAAAAACTGGCCACCCTGTATACGCAGTGCCTGGTATCATCGACGGTACCAAAACCATGGAAGAATGCAAACATTATCCTCATTCACAAGAAAGGGGACTCTAAGGACCTTAAAAATTACAGACCAATCAGCTTACTGTCTGTTACGTATAAGGTATTTACTGAGGTAATCGCTAATAGAACCAGGACAACCTTAGACTGCAATCAAGCAAAGGATCAAGCAGGGTTTCGGAAACGGTACTCTACTATCGATCATATCCATACCATCAATCAGGTGATAGAAAAATGCTCGGAATATAACCAGCCCTTATACATAGCATTCATTGATTACGAAAAAGCATTTGACTCAGTTGAAACCTCGGCGGTGGTGCAGGCATTGCGAAATCAGGGGGTAGACGAGGCGTACGTGAAAGTGCTGGAAGATATATATAGTGGCTGCACAGCAACCATAGTTCTGCATAAAGAAAGTAACAAAATTCCCATAAAGAAAGGTGTTTGGTAAGGAGACACAATCTCCCCAGTACTATTCACAGCTTGTTTAGAGGAAGTATTCAGAGACTTGGAATGGGAGCAGTTAAGGATAAGTGTAGAGGAGAATACTTCAGTAATCTGCGATTTGCTGATGACATTGCCTTGCTAAGCAACTCGGGGGATGAACTGCGAATAATGATTGATGACCTAGACAGAAAAAGTAGAAAGGTAGGCTTGAAAATCAATATGCAGAAGACTAAGGTAATGTTCAGCAGCCTCGGGAAGGAACACCAGTTTACATTAGGTAGCGAAATACTGGAAGTAGTAGGCGAATATGTCTGCTTAGGACAAGTAGTAACCGCAGATCCGGACCATGAAAAGGAAATAACAAGAAGAATAAGATTGGGATGAAGCGCATTTGGCAAGCACTCGCAGATTATGACTAGCAGCTTACCGGTATCGCTCAAGAAGAAAATATACAACAGTTGCATCTTGCCTGTACTCACCTATGGGGCTGAAACGTGGAGGCTAACCCAGAGAGTTCTACTTAAGTTGAGGACCACCCAGAGGGCTACGGAATGAAAAATGGTAGGGGTAACATTAAGAGATAGAAAGCGTGCAGAGTGGGTCAGAGAAATAACTCAAGTTACCGACATTCTAGTGGAAATTAAGAAGAAGAAATGGACATGGGCAGGACATGTAGTGCGAAGAGAGGATAACCGATGGTCGCTGAGGGTAACAAACTGGATTCCAAGGGAAGGAAAGCGTAGCAGGGGGCGGCAGAAAGTTAGGTGGGCGGATGAGATTAAGAAGTTCGCAGGGGTCAAATGGATGCAGCTAGCACAGAATCGGGTTAAGTGGAGAAATATGGGAGAGGCCTTCGCCCTGCAGTGGGTATAATCAGGCTGATGATGATGATGATGATGATGATGATGAAACCAAATTAGCTTCAGCCTTGGCTCCACTACGTCGCTGCAGCAGCAGGCCAATTTATCTGCGGTGGTTTGTTCGTCCGCTTCAGGCAGTCGACGCAAGTGACGGTGCAGCGCGCACTGAGCTAACCGCAACTGGCTGCAACTATGGAACATATTAGCCTAGCGCTGGAATTGGGCTGTAGAGTCACAGCCGCATATAATTATGCTCATCCAGATCACAAATTAGAGCACTATAATCATGGCGCATGCAATCGTTAGTCACGAGCTATTTTTTGTATTTCGCGCGCTTTCTTTAGAGCTTAAAAAACGATACACGTGAGGCTTTTTTTATCAGAAATAAATGGGATGAGGGTTTCAGAAGGTACTCTCCAAAATTGCAACACACATTTATTTTCTGAAGGTTATACTTAGCAAACAAAAAAAAAGTATCTTAATTACTAATTAGCCAAATGAAAAATAATTTGCCTCTGGTGCGCCAGATGGCTGGCAGCTGTATTGAAGTGATTGCTCTGGCCACTGTCAAGTGTTTTATTAACCCTCTGGCTAAATTTAGCTTGGTCACTCGTTACAACTGACATTGCTAGTACCCCAGATGTCAAGAAAATCGAAGTCGTTGCGCAACATCTTCATTTTTACTAGAAGCTAAATGAATGTGCTGATTCTGCACCAATTTGGCATTTGAGGTTGCGTATGTTTTTGTTCTATATTTAGTGTCGTTTTTTTCTTTAGGGGATATGGATAGAACTCAGGTTAACGACCCATTTAAAATAAAAGCATGTTTGTCATAAGTTTATATTTTTAAAATGTTACATATAGTCAATTTCACAGGCCTAACGGGCGTGTTTAGAACTTGTTTGTGCGCATCATTTTTCATATTACTGTCAGTTCACCAGCATCCTGGCCTTAAAAGCGCGCGCTAAAATATACCTTCTTCATTTACTTCATGGTTTCTTTCGCTCACCATTAAGCACTACTTCCACATGATCATCGTTACTTCAAAATGAACCGCATCACTTGCCACAAATAAATGTGTGCGAAGTTCTTCATACAAAAAACAATCGTGATTAGAACCGTCTACCATCTGCATTTGGAAGTAAAAAAATGTGACGCCAATTTATGTACTCTTGCAAATAAATGTAATTTTCAACTTTAGTTCTTGTTCTGTATTGCTCGCCGTTATGTGTTTCAGTTTAATTTTCAAATCTGTTCACAACGTTTTTTTTTTTTACTACGTTCAATGTTTTCGTTATATTCTTCCGCACCGTTTAATTGTTGTTGTTTGTTGATAATTGTTGCTTGTTTATTACTGCCTATTTCTAGATTTTCTTATCGTGGAATGTGTCTTATGTTCAGACTTGAATTTTACAGCTTCTATTTTGTCTTTGATGTGTAATATCCTCATAGCAAGGGCCTTTACGACGTTTACTTGAAATAAATAATAAAATGTACAGCTCGGGTGCCATTGAAAACAATGGAAACCAATGAAACTTGTCCCGTTATTTCAGCCAATATGTAAAAGAAAACAGCTGGATCGAGGACTAGAAAAGTCTATCAAAGTGAAGGATTTAAAAATATACATACGTACTTTTCTTATCTCCCCTATACAGAGGTACGGTGTCCTCCAGATTAAATTCTTCGACTCGAAAGTAGATGACCCCCGTTCGAGCACGCTCGAACGTCTGGAAGAACTCTCTTGCTTGCTCAGCCATGTCTATCTGCAAACATTTGGCGATAAATTTGCAATTTGTTTCGAAAGCGCACAGGGGCCACCTAAGTGTTTTCGCTTCAAGTGCCGCCTTAACTAAATAAAAAAAAGTTTTTTTAATGAAAAAGGCTAAAACTTCCCTCACATCATAGCACTCTTTATTTTACTTAATAAAAACGTGACATAATTTGTTGTATAATATCAGGCCACTTTATTTCTTCAACTGAAATTAATCGTTCACCCCACGGTGGTGCAGTGGTTCGGCCGCTCTACTGCTGTGCCCAAAGAGGGAGGGTAGAATCCCGCCCTCGGCGGCCGCTTTTCGGGCAGAGGCAGAGGCACTCGTTGTGTGTGCAGCACTAACATCATCTAGCGAGCCCCAAAAAGGGGAATGAATGCGGATAAAAGAACGTAAAAAAAAGCAAATGAGTGATGTTGAGAGGCAGTCGGCCTTTTAAGGAAATACGCGCTTTCTATTAATGCGTAGAGGCTCCGACTGTGGCGGCACACTCATTCAGTGCTGCAGGTTAGTTGGTTGATTGGTTTGTGGGGTTTAACGTCCCAAAGCAACTCAGGCTATGAGAGACGCCGTAGTGGAGGACTCCGAAAATTTCGACCACCTGGGGTTCTTTAAAGTGCACTGACATCGCACAGCACACGGGCGCCTTGCTTTTCGCCTCCAACGAAAAGCTGCCGCCGAGGCCGGGATTCGATCCCGCGTCCTTGGGAACAGTAGTAGAGCGCCGTAACCGCTGCGCCACCCCGGCGGGTCAGTGCTGCAGGTATGCGCACAATAAGCGACATAAGTTTTATAGGGACCAGCTGATAGACTATCGCCTTCACGTTTCGCTCCTGGCCTCCAATCGCATCTTTCACTAGTGGACGCATCTCGTCTCCTGCCGCTTCTCCTGCGCTGCTTCCCGCTGCTTCCCCAGCACTCCCCTAGGCCTTGTGCTCGTGGGTCTCGACGCGCCGCCTTTCCGGCGGCTCCCCCAGCGTCAACCGCTACCCCTCTGCCAAGGCAGAGGGGTCTCAGCGGTCCCTTCTGCTGCCGCCCGGATTCTCCTGCGAGACAGCTTCCCGTGGGCTGCATACTCGCGGGCCTCGGTGCGCCGTCCCCGGACGGTCCCCTCAGCGCCATACGCCGCGCCGCTGCCAAGGCCGCGGTTTCTCTACGGTCACATCCTGCTGCCACCCGATTTCACCGAAGCGAGAGCCTACTTCGGTCCCATCGCAGTCCTCACGCCACTTCACCGAGGTGTCGTTCCCGAGTTCATTCTCGGACCTTCAAGACCGTTCTGGCGCCTCCCGGAGTTAGGACGCTCGTCGCGCAGCACACTGCTCGCATTCGAACCTGACCCTGCAGTTGGCGCGGACTTGCCGGACGTGACTGCTTTTGTGGCGTGTAATCCGCGGTCACCCTAGATAACCCTGTGTGTCCATGATCTTTGTCACTGTGCTTTCGTGCATCGGACTTGCAGAGTTTAGCTCACCCCTCCTCACCTTCCCATTTCCCTATTCCCTATAAACTACGAGTGTCGCCACGAGTTTTCGGCCGACATAACCGGTGTCCTTGTATCTCCTCCCCGTAGATAAATTCATAGTCCACAGAATAAACACAATAACAGTACAAAGAAATGATGTCGGTTTGGACTAGCTTGGATGATGCAGCGAATGGTAAATAATGCGGAAGTCACGATACACAAAAGACGGAGAGACACGAACGAGCTCAAGCTGTTTTTCTGAGGCTGCAAACACGAGAAACCGAAGACCAGAGAAGGAAAAGGGAGAAACATTTGTGAAAGGCTGAGCAAAGGGTGAAGGCGAGTGAATAAACAAATTCGATGATGCCAGAAATAAAGATACACGACAACACCTATGGCGAATATGTATTCCGTCCCAACTTCGCAAAAGCCAGCCTCGAACACCTCGAACAAGTTGAGCTGGTTGAGGAATAATTTCTGCTGTGATATGGGTGGCTGAAAATGAGGAAACGGACATTGCAGACGTGGATTGAATATAGCAGGAGCTGAAAAACAGAAACGATAAGCTGCAAAAAAGAAAATAAGCAAAGCTACAAATTCAAGAAGAACTTTGAGCGCTGCTTCACAAGTGTGACGCAATAGACTGAGATACATGACCTTTAAAAAAAAATTGTTCATAGTGAGGCAGCTGCCACTATTCTCCACTATAAAGGATATGATGGCAGATTTCCACAGACGGCTCGCTCTATGGTGCTCGCGCAAGTGGTCGCCGATACAGAGACTCAGCCTATGGGGATGGAATTAGAAGGTATGGGGCGCGGCACAAAAGGCGATGTGTAGTTTCTAGTACATGTGGACCTTTCCCTTTTTGTCAGGCAAGCCGCAAGGCTTATTACTGCCAGGGCCCTTCGCCGTATGTTTTGCAGCTGATGACAGAAGTAACAAATATAATGGAATGCAGCTTGTCTTCTTTTCTTTTCCATAGGTAGAACGTCCTCCCTGAAACCCCGACTTCGAGGCTTGTTATTTATCCGTACTTCAAAATGTGAAGGCTGGTATGAAAACAACAAACGAGCTGAGATGCGGGAAACAGCATTGAAAGCACAAATAAACAAGACCAGATAAACCCATGAAACAAAACGAGGAATGAAATAAAACTGTAAATTTACAACTAAGAGTTCTAGATGCCTGTTGATAACTCTGCTGTGTACTGGGTTTCTGTCTTCAATCGTGAACAGTGACCCATTTGACAAATGTAGGCCGCAGAAAAGTATAAATAACAGTTATACTCTAATCAAGTGCATCCACAAGCGCGCATCTGGATGCGCACTGTAGTCCTAAGGCACGCTCATTCATTCTGTTTGGCATGTCAGCTCGTACCATATACAACAGGGGCCTATGAGTTGCCTTATTTGTTTTTCACTCTGTGAGAGAAAAATTACGAATGGAGGGCAAAAGAACATGGTGGCCATTTGGGCCAGTTTGCGCGAATCTAACCTATTAAACTAGCGAAGGATACAGAAACACAAGAAGAGTACACGGGAACGCACTTGAAAAACAACTTACGTTTACTGGAATAAACGGCCAAGGAACCAAATGACATATACGTCAATTGGCTCTTTCCAATACTGTGTTGAATCGAGACTCACTGGTCCTCTAGTGATCTGATACGCATATGTCGTTTGGTTCCTTGGTGGTTCTACCAGTAAAACCTCAGTTGATAGTCTAGCTCTCTCTCGTGCAATCCTCTTCTGCTGTTTGTGTCTTTCGCGGGTTCAGTATATTAGAGGGCCTAGTAGTGTGCCGAGGTTTCGGAAGGTCGTTTTGTAGCAAGATCTAAATTGGCCGCAAAGTCCCATTTTCGATATAGTGGTGGTGGTGAAATGGTTTGATAATTCAAAAGAGGTGGAGGTATGCGGTCGCCACGCCGAGGTCGCACCACTCCTTTCGCCTTTGCCTATGAACCGCTGCCCCGCCATTTATGTGGCATGTCGTCAGAGGTGAGCGGTGCACATTGCCATCTGGCATGACGTCAGAGAGACGTCTTGCGCCGCGCCATCTGGCGTTCACAGGGAACGAAACGTGCAATAGTGGCACTTGCTCTGTGGGCACCTGAAAATCTGAAGGTTAATGCGTTACTCTGAGAAGAAAGAAGAAATCTGAGCAATACCGCGCTGTAACGGAAGGGAGGAAGGTGGGGAGAGAAAGTGGAAATAGAGAAAAAGCAGCCGTAGTAGAGGGTTATGGAGAAATTTCGACCACCTGAGAATCTTTAACGTGCACTGACAGCACACGAATCTCTCTCCATTTCGCCTCCATTAAAACGCTGCCGTCGGCAGAACGTAAAAAATTCTAAGAGCACTGCAGAATCTGCAGTGGGAAAAGCGATACCCTGAGCTGCTGCACATGGTACATCGCGCGCCCCTCGTCGAACTAAGCGTTCTCTTGAACGTCTCAAAGTTCACCGGCATTCCATACATAACCGAGCCCTAGGGAAAAGGAGGAAGGTGAGAGTGAAAGAAGAAAAAGTAAAACAGGTGCCATCGTGGAAAGCTTTTTGCCTTGCCGGTCTTCAGTGGTCTAAACTGCCCCTAAGAATTTTAAGGCGAAAGTCATTGTAGGCTCATTAGTGTTCGTCCGCGCGTACATACGCGAGAAGAGTCACACTTCTTGAGATTCCTCGGGATACCGCGAGAATTTGATTCACGCATATACGAAACTGACCACGCCGGGTGTGTGGCCAACACGTCCATACTGCGCCTTTTATCTGACTAGTCCTCGAACGCTGCACACGCAGCATTATGAAACAGATGCAGTAAGAGAGAAATCAGCGGCGTTTCAAATTAGTTTACTAGAAAGAAAAAATTATGGGGCTTTCAGCAAAGCTTGAACCAAGTGATACAGTGAAAGCTGAGCGGAGCAGTGATACCCTGTTGACCACCCACTTTTCAATCTGCGTTTTTTTCTTCAGAATTTTTATTTGAATTAGGTTTTGAGGAAAGGCAGGAGCCTTATGCTTTTGAGTAGACTCCATGGAATTGTGGACACCTACAACACATTTTCTCTTCCATATTGTACATCGCCCGCTACAGCGTTTGATATAGGAAAAAGGAATTGGCGTCCGTGTGCTGTGCAATGTCAGCGCAAGTTAAAGACCCCCCAGGTAGCCGATATTTCACCGTAGCCCTTCACTACGGCACCCCGTTCTTTTTCCACTTTCCCTCCCATTTTCCTATCTTCCTCTAAGGCCCAGTTGTATTTAACCTTGAAAGCTGCACAAGATGATATCGCACTGCTTAGGGACACCTCTCTGTTTTTATGGAAGGGAGGAAGTTGTAGGTGAAAGTGGAAAGAGCGGTAACGCCACAGTGGAAATTTGTGCCACAGCGAAATCGCTGCATCGCGGCGTATTAAGCTTTCGCTTGAAAAGCACCGCATAGCAGCAGGAAAGTGAAAATGAGCGTTGGTGCAGTGGTGAAGCGCCCGACTATTGTGCCGGAGTACTCGGTTTTGATCCCGACCGCCGGCGGCTGCGCTTCGATGGAGACGAAACGAAGTGGCGTCCGTATGCTGTGTGACGTCTGTGCACATTAAAGATCCCCAGGGGGTTGAACTTACTCCGAAACCCTCCACTACGGCACCCTTGTCGCATTTGCGCTTTCACTCCCACATTCTTCCCTACATGGCGCTGTTCAGGTGTCCACAGAACAAGTGTGACAGCTAGATACGGCGCCTTTCCCTTCCTGCGAACCAATTATTATTATTATTATTATTATTATTATTATTATTATTATTATTATTATTATTATTATTATTATTATTATTATTATTATTATTATTATTATTATTATTACGGCGAAGAGGCAGCGGAGACGCCCGAACAGAGAGAGGAACACCTCGCCAAACTGTGATACCAGACTGCCCAGCGTAATAGACGGAGAATTGAAGCCGAGATCGGGCCTATGAAAGCGTTTAGTCAACAGGAACCAACAAAAGGGGATCTGAAGGTACGTCGTGTGGCTGATCACTCCATTCAAAATTCCGAAAGTGCGTCTGCGACCTGGACATTTGAAGCACACTCCGTTTGGATGGACACGTGTACATCCATCAATCTATTCTGTTGCGAAAGAAACACAGCGGTAGTCGCTGAGATATTTCGCGGAGCTCTGGAAGGCCAAACTGCGAATGCGCGAGCAGTGGGTGGGTCACAGGCCGGACAACTGGCGCGCCGGGGCCGCCGCCGCCACCGCGCGCACTCCATCGCCTCGACGACAATCTCCCCCCCCCCCCCCCACTTGCTCTCTGATGCGCAGCAGGGATTGCGCATCGCCATCTGCGTGGTATATGGCTAGCGGTACGCAGCAGCCAGTAAGCAGTCAGCCATGGAGTAGTCCCCTATGAGTAAAGCGGCTGCTGAACGACGTAGGATAGCCGAAAAGCTTGTCTTCAGATCCCGAAGTGGTTTCTTGGCAGAAGGCAGTGGACCAAAGGCAGCGCGACAAGAAGAAAGCCAAAATTTCAGCGGAGACGCCATAGCAACGTGAAGAACCTCTGACTAAACGGCGACGTCACGAAGCCGAAAGACAAACTGGCAAGTCTTCTGTACAGCCTGAAGAAGTCGCCGTCGAGGATGTCATCAAGGCGAAATGAGTGTGTGACCATGTGATCATACTCAGGAAAAGTGCCACGGGTACCTGGACGTTTCTCACTGACTATCGGCAACCCGTTTCGCTTGGCATGTGATATGTGTGAAAAATCGTGGCAAACAAAAGACTTGACGCTGGTAAGTAGCGGCATGCGAGGAACATTGAGTTTGGCTGCGCATGAGTGGGGTGAAGAAAGTGGAGCCATGGCTAGTGTTTGTACTACATGCGAGAGCTTTCTGCTTCAGAAGGAGATTCCACTGTTCAATGTAACCAACTGGTATCATTACACACCGACGCCATTGGGTTTACCGCCAACAGAGCAAAAACAAGCGCATCCATGCTGTTGTTTTCTCGCAGTCTCCTAGGTTTAACAAGAGCTAGACCACAGCCAATGTTTTACTCGTGGAATGCGGCGAGTACAAAGAACCAACGAGGAATGCGACCCACACCCAGGCAGCTTCGAAGCTCTCTGCCCCGTAGCCGGGAGAGCATCTTCCGCACTTTTCGCTTTTCCAGCCGTGCAGGGGCGCACGTAGCGGCCCGATTTAAAGGCTGACACACATGGAGAGGTTTTCTCGCGGCAAACCTTGCGAACTTCCGCCCGGCGGCCGTTCGCCGAGCGCCGGCGTTCGTTCGCCGCCAATCAAGCCGGGCCAGATATTTTCGCCGGCGGCCGGGCGAACGGCCGCTCCTGGGCGCGACCACCGTCGGATGGCAGCACTTGCCGCCGCTCCGCGCCGGCTGCAGAGTTGGGCTGTAGCTCCCAGTCGCGCGCGCCGACGATGCGAAAACCTTCAGAAACGTGTGCTAAAGTTTGTTCTTCCCATAAATAATAAGCCAAATGTCAATACTGAATCCTTTTTGCGGATCGCTAAGCCGCACCAAGTGGCTGATTAGAAGCGACAGCTTCAATGCAAGCAAGTGTCTGCTCATAGCCAGCTGCCGCCGTTGCGGCACGGCTGCTGCACGTCACCTCCGCTGAAAAGTGGAGCCGAAATTAATCACATTTTGCTTTTATTGTTAGATAATGAGATTGAGAGTTAGCCAGTTCTATGAGACCCTTTACTATAGCACGAAGGAATTTATAAGTGTTTCATGTACCATTGATGCGAAACAAAATAGGCCTAGCGACGACTAGGGAGGAGAGCGCACGGCCAAAGCACTGTCGTTCGCTGTGCCAGCGGGCGACACCGCTTTGGTAAGGTCAAGCGTTGTGATTTTGCCTACTCTGAAGATAAAGCTGAAGCGGGACCTTTTTTGACGTTCCGTCAAACCCTGCTTCAGAGAGACGCGCCTGCAGTACGCTGTTGCTAGGCGTCAGACGTAACACTCGGAGGTAGCGGTGTCGGGTGCAATTTGAGACGCTGCCCATTTTATGTGTTGCTACTGAAATGTCATTTCGTGTGAAATGCGTTCTTGAAACAGACCCAATTCGTGCGTTTTCGCACTCGAGTGCCGACGCTGCCGACGCCGCCAGCCGCCAGTTTTTCGCTGCATGTGGCTCGGTACTGCGACGGTGAGCCGGCGTTCCGCCGCGCCGCATGAAGTTGCAGAGAAAGTTCGCTCCATGTGGGTGGCTGCCATAACTTGCACTGCCATATCATCAGCGCTCGCGTTCGAAGCAGGGAGCCTCCATACGAACGCCGATCTTGGGGTGGCCAAAACTCGAATAAGAGTGGCGAGAGCGGGCCTCAGATTTGATGGCGAGCCACCCTATGTGGACAGCATCCGCTAAATGTAGCGGTTCACCGCCATTTCTAGCAGCCCTCTATTCTGAAAACTCTCTTTTTTCAATCCCTCCTTCAAACTTGAATTACGGCGCGGCTCAGCTGTCCACCAGACATGTAGGTCACCGCCGCTTGCGGCGGGGGCCAGCCTGGCACTGAATTTTAATCGGTTGTAGGTCGTCATTGAATCCGCCACCACTTCGGTGGTGGTGTACGACGGCTGTTGTTGCGGCACGCGTCTTTTTCTCCCTTTTCTTTTTTTTTTCTTTCAGGTCTATTTTCTCTTCTGTCCGCACGAGGCAGCGGAGGTGGCTCAGCTACAGAGCCAGTAGAAGGCCCGTGCATTTTGTTTTCTTTCTTTCTACAGCCACAACAACAACAACAACTCAGATGTGCGAGAGGTACTGCGCCTTTCTCTTCTTACAATTTACAATTTTACTAATAAACAAGAAACAGCGGGACTTTAGCGCAATAATGAGAATGTTTTGTTTCGTGATTCTTACCCTCGAAAAAGTAAACAGAAAAACATTGCAACTTGTCTGATACCAATGCAGCTATAGCTCAACATTCGATTAAGTAGCGTTGGGTCCATCTAGTTCGTCTTGAAGAGTTTGTAGGTCGTTATTTTTACCCTGCCAAAGATACGTCGGTCTGGGAAGTGCAGATAGATTGTAGTGCAATGCGGACAGCGTACTTTAGAGCGCGGTGATGAAACAGTCAACTTAGATTAATTAACCAACCTTTTATTCGGGATATCAGAGACCAAGATTATACTCAAAATTAAAAGCTGTAAAAATTGAAGCTGTGTGCATTTCTTTTATCTTATTTATTGGCAATGCACGTAAAAATGCTTAATTTCAAAATTACCCACATGTTAGCTCGTAAAGTTGGCCTTCCGCCATACACTTTTTTTTAAATGGTGACACTGGAAGTAGTCATCATCATCATCATCATCATCAGCCTGACTATACCCACTGCAGGGCGAAGGCCTCTCCCATATTTCTCCACTTAACCCGGTTCTGTGCTAGCTGCATCCACTTGACCCCTGCGAACTTCTTAACCTCATCCGCCCACCTAACTTTCTGCCGCCCCCTGCTGCGCTTTCCTTCCCTTGGAATCCAGTTTGTTACCCTAAGCGACCATCGGTTATCCTCTCTTCGCACTACAACTGCCATGAAAATCGCGTGGACTGCTTCTAATGCATAAAATAGCAAACTGCTGCCGTACTTGTTGTACTAGAAATATGTAGCGACACATTTATAAAAAATTTCGTTTGTGGGAAGTACAATTTTTGAGCTATAAATGCGTTTTTGACAAAGATATTTAGGACTGAATTTCGGATAAACAAATTTTAGAAAAATAAGCTCCGCTTTTACGTTGCCGATGTTTATGCTTATTGTCTGCACCAACACTCAAACGTAAAATTTAGTTAAATTTAGTTAATCGCTTTATCTCTTCGCTTTATGTCGTCATAATGCCTTACTTGTGCAATCATACGTATTACTCGCATGGTCTCAAAAAGATGTGTAAATATTATAAAATATCAATCGGTATGTCGGTTGACGATTCTGCACTTTGTTTGAAACATCAGATTATTTGTTGCAGTGTATAACTTATCCATCGGAAAGTGCAGGTTTAAGAGGAGAAAATGGTTTGTAAATATGAAAACTAACTCCCTGAAAATACGTTCTGGCCAGCGTCCCATGCTGCGGATTTATGACGCCGGGTCGGCTTTCTTAGGCACCCCACATTCCCTTTGCACCACGTTGGTAAATTTAACGCTTCTGCACTTATTTGACCATAGAATGTGATCCACAAGAGAATACAAAAACAGAAATGAACGCAAAATGACCACATAGCACAAAAGAATGCAGAAAATAAAGATAACAGAGAATAACGCCGGCAGAAATACATCAGAAACTGAACATCCTGGTTACAAATTTAACCTAGCCACGAGCTAGAGGACTTTACGTAATTTGTGTGTAGGATCAATCAGGCCATCTTGTAGGATCAGGGGAGGCAACGACATGAGCAGCAACGGCCGAAAGGGCACACATAACGGTTTAGCAATACGTCGACATCGGGGAGGTCACTTCATGTAGAATATAACATTTTGTATATGCGATTTATCACTATAAGTGGTGTGTGTAGTTGCGCTGAGCAAGTTATTTATTGTATCAAAATGAGAATGCGTACTTCAAGTAAATTAACGTATATTTAATGACCTAGACTAAAATCCGGATAATACATCACGTGAAATGGGCAGAGTTTAGCAGGCTTCGGCGACATTTTTGAGCGTTGTACATCCTACTTTAAATCGGACTTATACATTGCCCGATTGAATCGTTGGGTTAAATATTTGAATGCGTTGGGTCGTTAGGAACTTGCAGTCTGACAACTTTCTTTTGCCGATGCGCACGTAATTGCTGGAATAGTGTCATCGAATTCTGTTCTCACAAACGAACGACTTAAGGCAGTATACATATGAAATGTTGAAACTGTTCTGCGATTCTCTCCCAGCAACTGTTTGCGCGCTCTTGCCTTCACGACAAATACTTTCTAGGTAAAATACGAAATGAGAAATTCCCGCAACTCGGATTTAATTTAAAAATCTGCTCCAGTATCACAATTGCCACCTCGTATGCAAAGGTTTCCCAGCGACACAGGTAAATACGCCTTGAGTGGCTACTTCCAAGGACAACACGCGATGGCAGAGCTGCACCGCATACTTCACCTATGAACTCTAAAATTATGTGCCGTCTGGTAGACACAATACAAACTCGAATGTTAAAAGGAAACGACATTCAAACAAATTTCTCATTTCGTGTGATGGTTTCTCTTGAACCATTGCTCCAGTCAGTCGACATGTCCAAAGGCCAGCTACCCGAAACTACACGGTTTACCCTGAAATTGTCGTCAGCAAACTGAAACAGCATGCAGTGTCCCAATATTAGTGCTGTGAATGACGCATTTAGTAAATCTCTTCCTTCTGCACCCGATATTTTTATATACCTTTGTCTAAAAAGTTAGCTGAACTTTCCTGATATTGCTCCTTTACTGCTCAATAAATAACGGCGTGAATCTGTTGTTATACGTCTGTGGCCTGTTAAGCCATCATCATCAGCCTGACTATACCGACTGCAGGGCGAAAGCCTCTCCCATATGTCTCCAAATAACCCGGTTTTGTGCTAGCTGCATCAAATTGACCCCTGTGAACTTCTTAACCTCATCCGCCCATCTAACTTTCTGCCGCCCCCTGCTACGCTTTACTTCCCTTGGAATCCAGTTTGTTACTCTCAGTGACCATCGGTTATCCTCTCTTCGCACTACATGTCCTGCCCATCTCCATTTCTTCTTCTTAATTTCCGCTAGAATGTTGGTAACGTGAGTTATTTCTCTGACTCACTCTGCACGCTTCCTATCTCTTGATGGTACCCCTACCATTTTTCGTTCCATAGCCCTCTGGGGTGTTTCCAGTTAAGTAGAGCCCTCTTGGGTAGCCTCCACGTTTCAGCCCCGTAGGTGAGTACAGGTAAGATGCAACTGTTGTATACTTTCCTCTTGGGCGATACCTGTAAGCTGGTAGTCATAATCTGCGAGTGCTTGCAAAATGCGCTCCATCATAATCTTATTCTTCTTGTTATTTCCTTTTCATGGCCCGGATCTGCGCTTACTACCTGTCCTAAGTAGACATATTTGCATACTACTTCCAGTACTCCGCTACCTAATGTAAACTGCTGTTCCTTCCCGAGGCTGTTGAACATTACCTTAGTCGTCTGCATATTGATTTTCAAGCCTACATTTCTACTTTTTCTGCCTAGGTCATCAATCATTATTTGCAGTTCACCTCCCGAGTTGCTTAGCAAGGCAATGTCATCAGCAAATCGCAGATTACTGAAGTATTCTCCATCTACCCTTATCCCTAACTGTTCCCATTCCAAGTCTCTGAATACTTCCTCTGTTAAATAATGCTGTAGATTAAAAAAAATCCAAGTGGACAGCTTTACCACTGGAAGGATGAATGCGGTCAGGGTTCCACCTACACGTCATAAGTATCCGATGACCTAATAAGCAAAACGTCTAGCATCCTCATGTGAACTCAGCACTCAACAAACATCTCAAGACAACAAAATGGCGCAATCTGGTGTGTTCACAGCGGTGCGATTTCAAATAGCGGTTACGTCACAAACGTTTATCTTAACGACTCCTCCACAAACAATGAATGCGTGTGAATGCTGTTCTCACTATGAAAATAGAGCGAGTTTTGGTAAATGCTGAACCCATTGCGTGTCTAGTTGCAGTCGGTGTAAGAATTAGACTCGCCTGCAGTTCGAAGGGCTCGGACGGGTCTCTGGCGTAGCGGAAGTGGCGGACGAAGGACACGATCGGGTGCAGTCCGTACTCGAGGGACAGTTGCAGCATCCTTGCCAGAACGTTCTCCGTCGGTTCTTCTTGCATCGCCCACAAGTTGAGCTTAAAGTACCCAGTGAACGACTTGACATCATCGAGGAGGTTTTGAGATTTGGCTCCGTACCGGAGGCATAAGAATTGCATAAGTGGCCTGAGCGTAAATTCCTGGGGTTGAGCCCGTGGAGGGTTGTACGCCATGATGTATGGTGCGTGGATGTGGCGCCCCTCCTCCTTGATCTGCAGCGAAAAAAAGCACGGGCGTGGTTTTGAATTCGCATAACCTACAACAGCCGGCGTCTATTAGTGAACAAGGCGAGCTAGAGGAAGAAACGGTAAGCTCGCGTTTCGTCTGAGCTAGTGGCACTAAAAATATTGCATATTGAAAGCGTCTACTGGTTGCGAGTACGAAAAAGCAGTGGACCGCAATATACTAGGCGTCGACCGAAATACATTTTTGTCTTGCCTCTCAAATCACGGAGAAGCGTGCTTCTGAAAAACGAGACCCATCATCATTTGCTCATTTTAGATCCAGTGCTCTCTCTAGTGGCGTAGCATTCTGTGTTATCTTTGCTGTCATTTACGACGAGGCACACATTAAACTTAAAGACTGTATTTAATTTTTTCATTAATGCTGAACTGCGCAGTTATTTGGAGCACTGGGTCTTCTGCAGATAATGTGTAGGTAGTACCTCAAGAAACGTAGGCAGCATAGGACGCTTTCATATAGGCCTGAAGAATGTTCAGTATCAAGTCCGCTATTGCAATATTCAATTCGCCATGCCCGAAGTTTTAATGAAACGCACGCTTTTACGGCCCTTACGTAAACTATAGCGTAAGAAGTATCGTTGATTGCTCCGATGCCACCAACATATTCGCATGTTTCTGTCAGTCTTTCGATCACCCTAATTATGAAACGTACAGTCGCGTGAAAGCAAACAATGAGAGTGGCATAAATGTCTTCTTATCAGCACGCAGAAATACTATAGGAAAATAATTTGCGACCACTCTAAGGACCTCTGCAGCCGTATTCCGCTGAAGTTATCGTGCAATCATTTCAAAACGAGATGTGTTCATTTAAGTGAAAATCTTAGCTAATCAACTTAAACAACGGATGGAAAACAATATATAACGACCTAGACGCGCAGCGCAGGTAAACGGGGCCAAAATTAGCGTGCAAAAATTAAATTTTATAAGCTTAGAATAGAAGCACCAGTTCGAGGTAAGCAGAGGAACGCTGAAATATTTCAGGGAATACGTTTAGGGTCTGCTGTCAGTCAGTCAGTGACCGCAAATCAGAACCACAAAATTTACATTGGGAACAGTAGCTTACTAGTGTTAAGAGGAAAGTATGTAAGAGCAGTGTCTTTGCCAGTTCTCAACCATGAGGTAAAAAGAGGACGAGGGTATCACAGAGCGCTCTACACAAATCGAGCACATTGCGGAGAGCAAGGGATCAGACAATTTTAGGTGAGAAGGTGAGAGCATGCATCTGCGTGAGAATCAAATGTGAGTTACTGGCTTTTCAGTCAAAATGAAGGAGGATTTAGCATTATCAAGCCGTACGTTTAAACCGACGGACGCATAACGGATGGTGCCTAAGTGTGAATTATCACATTTAAATTGAATGCAAGCGTGGCAGCAGTGGCAAGAATTTGTGGATTAATAAAATTAGAAAGGTTACGGGCATCATCTGTAAGGAGTTCGTTGACGAACCGGGTTAATTACGGTAGGAATATAGGAGATGTTCCTGCCCTACTTACGTTTGTTGCTGCTGATATTTATCTTGATATTTAAAGCGGGACGTGAGTATTAATTTTCATAACCGCTAAAAATTGCGACAGGTAGCGATATCTTAATACTCACTCAAGAAAAAATATCGCGCTAACTTCGTTCACCGCTTTTCTGCAGTGCTGCTTGTACAGCCGCCCAAATATTTACCTGGCGCACGCGAGGGCCACATTTTCTGTTATTATGAGCGTTACATAGGACTTAGGCTGCAACAAGGCCAAGTATAAGCAACGCCTGACCAAGCTCTTGCTTATCTTCACTTTCCGGCAAGGTTTATTGGGCGGCTGTAGACTATAACTATAAATTGCAATGCTTTTCCTTGCGTTATGGATGCATCACCAGTGCATTAGCTGCCATGACGAATTCATTTAGATTTTTGCAGCCAAACGTTGATAACTCTTCAGGTTCCGGCCGCTCAGGTTGGAGTGAAGCTGTCAGCCTTAAAACAATTATTTTTCGATACCTAGGAAAATATATTAATAGCTGACATATATGTATATATAGCACTAGCTTGGATTGCTTAGCTACATAAAAAAATGGGGCCCACGTGATAGAACATAAATTTTTAAGACATGTGGGCAGCTCAAAAGGTACTGTGTCTTTATAAGCTCAGTTATACCTGGTAATGTATACCTTTCATATACAGTTCTCTGACCTCTGTCGCTAGAAAACAAAGTGTTTATAATAAAGTAACGCAACATATTTGGCACTAGATGCAGTGTTTAAAATAATTATATGCGGGGACATATCCCACCTAGTCATGAATCATAGAGGCCGGTTGTCATTGCCATGAATTCACAACAAGTACACTAGAGGCAATTGCGTGTTTTGTTGGGGTTTTTTGGTGCATAAGTACCTAAGGTTATCATGCGCCAAGAGCAAATTTAAAATTTCTTTTCTGAAAAATAAAAAAACGTGTATGATGTTAAGTCTACTATTGCGCTAATTCTTATAAAAGTAAGCTCGAGTGGAAAGGGATGGCATGATTGTAGAAAATGGTAAATTGCTTTATCCGTAGTGAATAAAGCTTTGGGCATGTCATTAGGATGTGGTTGAATGTGAGCACCTTTCGGAATTGTTCAGAAGTGGGCTATTGTGTTTATTTAGCAAAAACCATCTATAAGATGTTCGTGTCCTATACAGAGATGGCATACTGTCACTTCCTTAAAACGTTGCTGCTTTCTGCTAGATTTCCATTCTTTTATTACGCGTTTTATGAGGTGCAATTTATTGTTATCTAAATTATTCCACATAGACTATCACTTTCTGTTTTAATCTGTTCTGCGGCTTGCAGGACACCATAGCACTCGCCTGTAAATAATGATGCATATTGATGAAGCCTTATTACTTTTTCGGAGCCCCCTCTACTATTGCACAACCAAATAAGAGTCAGTTTTTGAACCACCCATGTAAAACTCTGCAATTACTGTATTTTTCTTTCAGAGTACAATATTCTTGCATGATATGCTCTTTGGGGGCTCGCATTTTGTTAAACTGTGCTGGGTAAGGTCACAGACTTATGAAAGGTCGTACTAGGTGGAAAGGGGGTTGCTGCTTTCAGTAACATCAGACAATGTTTCCAATAATTCGTTTCTGGCATATATCATCAAACGTAATATAAAAAGGTCTCATTACTTGACGTTTATTGATAAATATTCTGAAAAGACAAGTTGTGACAAATGGGCTGTAAAGGTGTTTTTAACGAGACCTTATTTTGAGAACATATGCACACGTAAGCGTTTTTCTCCCGTCTTCCAGTGAGGGCTCATTTGCCTCCACATACAGGTTGACTATAGGGGACGTTCTGTATGCTTCGCATTACAGGTGCAGACCGAGGTCATGTACTAGATCTAAGCGTTTTAAATTTTATTGTGTTGCTGAACCATAGACTATACATTCATACTCCGGGCAGGAGCGCATCAAAGAACGATAAATGTGGAGGAGGCATGCTCTATCAGATACCCAACGTTTGCGTGACATACCTCTAAGGATATTCAGAGCTGGGGTAGCCTTAAATTTCAGGTTATTTATGTGCGGTAGGAATGTGAGCTTCTTGTAACCGTTATTCCTAAAAACTTATGTTCCTGCTTTACTGGAAGTATGGTTTCGTTTAAGTGAAGGATAGGATATATCTGCAAACCTCTCTTGAGTCAGAAGAGAACAGAAACGTTTTTCTGAGGGGAAATCCTAAATCGATTTTAATCTACACAATTACTGAGCTTGTTTAATGCGACTTGTATCTGTCTTTCACATGCTGAGAAGATGGATGAGGTACATGTGATTTGGAGGTTGTCTACATAAACCGAGTACATAACAGACTTCGGAATTATTTTGGCTATGGAATTGATTTTGCGATAAAGAGTGTGGTACAGAGAATACACCACTGAGGTACTCCATTTTCTTCAATAAAGTTCTTTAAAAGAGTACAGCTAAGGCGTACTTGGAAGGTGCGATTAGATATGAAGTCATGTAGGGAGTTAAGCAGCCTTCCATAGATGCCCAGCTCGGATAGTTCTTTGAGGATGCCGTGCCTCCAAGTGGCACCATACGCCTTCTCCATATCAAAAACCACTGCTAAGCAGTGTTGATTATGAATGAACGCTTCTCGAACTGTGTTTTCGCGGCTAACAAGGTGATCTAAAGTTGAGCATGCTCTTTTGAAGCCGGTTTGATGCATATAAGGAAGATGGTGGGATTCGAGCGTGAACCTTAACTTCATATTTACTGCGCTCACGAAAGATTTAGCAAGACAGTTACTGAGATCTATGGGTCTATAGCTGTTTAGCAAGGTTGGCTGTTTTGTGAAAAATGGTATGCTAATGGCTTTCTCGCACCCTGCCGGAAAATTTCCTGATATCTATACTTCGGTAAAGAATCTTCAAAGTACGTCGACGGCGGGCGAAGAGAGAGGGGCAACATATAATAATGGATTTGATCAAGGCCGGGATCAGTCTGCCAAGGGAGAGTAATGAATAAATTTCTTGATGTATACTGAACTGATTGAGGGCTCGTTTAAGTAAGCATTTGTATGAAGTTCTTGCTTTTCGGTAGGGTCTTTATATTTGAGAAAACAGTTTTAATAATGAACAGAGCATGAAGCGCTTGAGAAGTGTTCTCCCAGTACATGTTTGCCTGTTCTTCCAAGGATGTTTGCATGCCTGGAGCTGTAAGAAGAGGGATCGTAAAAGAGGAATGCCTGGCATTTGTTTATTAACCCGCCCTCACATTTTTTTTTTTGATGAGATACAGCTATTTTCGGAGGGTAAGCATCTCGGCCATAATTCAATTTTCTCACTGTGCTGAATATTTCGTGATTTATCTTTCACCTTTTTTAATCATATATGCTTTTCATATGTTGGATATCGTCGGAGAAACCTCCAGGCCTTCTTGTCTTGTTTTTGTGCTTCTCGGCAACTGTATGTGCATCGTTACTTGTGCTTTTGTCGCAAAACTCCTTTTGACTATGGAATGGCCAAGTGTGCTGCTGTAACAATACCTTTAGTGAATAATTCATCGACTTCGTCGACGCTGAGTTGCTCTGAATATATTTTGTTTATAATGACTTCGGACTAAAAAAGGGTCCAGTCAGCTAAGCGAAGCTTCCACTGATGAGGCTTTGTCGGAATGACTGGTGATGATGTTGACATGTTGATAATTACAGGTAGATGGTCACTTCCCTACAGATTGTCTAAAACCTCTAATTCAAAATCAGTGAAAAGAGAAGGTGAAGTAAGCGATAAGTCTACAATATGCATGTTCGGCTGTACAGCAGGCAGATATTGTTAGTGAGAATAAAGTCTTCTAAATTGCTGCCCCTTGTGCCACGTTTCGGACTACCTTAGAGAGGGCAGTTGCTAATAAACTCTCCTACTAACAAATAGGGTTCTCGTAAGTGCGGTAAAAGTTCTTCTAAGTAATGGAGTGTTATAGTTAGATGGGGCTGGAGGTATGCGGTGCACACTGTGATTGATTTCAAATGAAGGAAGCTAACAGCAACTGCTTCATATTTTGTTCTGAGGCTGATTTCACAAGTTCCGATCCCACTGTGAACTAGGTTAGTCTCTTGGAGACATAAAACAACTCGTGAAAATTAGTTTCAGATATTCGTTACATCATTGTAATTTTTTCATGAATCCATGGCAGTACCAGCGTATTAGCAAAGCATGTTTGGTGCTTTGGAGACTATTCAAAAATTAAGAATTCGGACTTTGGGCCCTGTTGCATGGTCCTTTTTTTTTTGTACGCTCAAGTGAGCTGTTCCCCAGCTGAAATGGCAGTGAGCTTGAGCTAGTGTCCATCGCCTTCCTCGAGGCGCTGGAGTCCCGCGAAAAAGCCGCAGGTGTGTGACTTGCAGACCTCCCCCGACGGGAGGATGTCTTGCGGCCTGCTGGTTCAGTGGTCAGCAATGCTTCTTTTGAAGTGGGCTGGGCAGCTGTTGCTGCCCCAGCCTGTGGCATGGATGGTCCCGCCTGAGATCCACTAGTGGTAGTCTGGGCAGGGGCCGGAGTCAGATGTGCACTGCCCCGGCGCGCCATGCACATCTGATAGAATTGGTTTTGCTGTGAATGGGAAGCTGCTGCTGCTCTTCGTTAGTCGCTGATTAGCTTCTTTATATGCGAGCTTCTCTTTTTTTCAATTTAATTATTTATTTTTCTGTTTTCTATGTTGGTGAAGACTTTGAGGAGGCAGGGTGTTTGCCTTCGTTGTTTGCGCAGTGTGGTTTCTCTTGGCAGCTTTCACTAAGGTGTTCCTTGAAGCATATTTTGCACATGTTTGTCGGCCACAACTCTGAGAGGAATGGCCGAATCGTTGACAGTTGAAGCATAGGCGAGGGTTCGGGACATATGGATGGACGTTTATTTTAAGGTAGCCAACTTCTGTTGACTTTAAAATTGTGTTGTAACGAAAGGTCAGAACTAAGTGTTTTGTGGATATTTCTTTGCTGTCCTTCCGGATTTTTATTCTGTGCACATCAATGGCGCCTTGATCACTGAGCCCTTCAAACATTTCCCTCTCTGTCAAGTGTAGAAAGTAGTGTTTTGAATTGACGCCACGAACTGTGTTCAATGACCTGTGAGCAATTATTGTGACACGGATGTACAAATGAATTTGATGCTTGGAAGTCTGGAGTGCTGGTCATGATCTTTCAGTTCAAGCAAGAGGTCCCCACTGGCTATCTTGGTTACCTTATATCCTGCGCCTAAGGTTTTTGTCAGACACGTTGAAACTATGAAGGACAATAGGATCCCTGCGGGTTTTGTTCAGAATCAGTGTGCACCAGGTGCTATTTTGGAATTGATTCTTTAGTCTTTTGGAAGAAGTCTGCAATCACATCTAACCGCCCTCTTTTTGAAAGACGATCATTCTTAGAATGCAGAGCAGCCATAAAAAAGTTTGCTATTCGGCCACAGTTGGCAACACCCGCCTTGGAGTCCAACAAGGGGACGGGACAGGAACTGCAGAATGAGTCCTGCCCACGGCAGCCGCACACCTAACGATAACCATGCATGACATAACTTAGGGTGGTTATACCACACAAGGTTAACATTCGCCGCCTGGAAGAAGGAAGAAGTGGAGAAGGTAGGAGAAGACAGGACAGTTGTTAGGAAGAAAATAGGAAAGTGAAAGATGTAGGGGAGGACAGGAAAAAAGGCGACTGCCGATTTGCCCCGGGTGGGTCAGCTTGGGTGTGCCGTCTATGGGAAGCGAAGGCCAAAGTAGTGTGTTGCTCCGCCGATGGGCCTATAGGTCCAAGCACTCGGCATCGGCTAACTACCAGGAGCCCCTTTTCTCCAGACACGGTGATGCTACGCACGGCTGAGCGTCGGTTCTATGGCTTCGTGGTGTCGCACAGTACACGTAAATATCTGCTTTAACAGGTGCCTCCTGCGAGGCAAAGATATTTCTTAAAACATTTCAATCCGCCACGCCAAATCAAATACCGTTTTTATAATTTAACACTGCATTTAACTGTTATTCACGTGGCACTCATTCGCACTGAGTATACATACATGGTCGTCTTTCTCATTATCGGCTGCCTGCCTGGCGGTTAGAGCTCCTGGTCGTCGGGAGTCGCAGGTGAAGATGTTAAGGTCGTTGCACGGATTTATTTGGTCCCCAATGGTAGTTAGCAGCCTTTGCCGGATAGCGAGGCACACAGGGTTGGAGCAGCCTTTCATCCATGGGAAGTAGTTGGCACTAGGGCGCTGATTAAACCGAACCGTGTACATTTCCCTTGGCCGGCTGGTTACAGAGTCCTCTTCGGCTTTCGGTGGAGAGATCGGCTCCTGCAAACGGGCATAAGTATAAATATGAAGTATAGGAATCAGCATTATTTACTGTACCGAATTGTGCTGAAAAAAAAATCTTTTAAACAACAAAACAAGTTATTTGGACATGAGGCAATAACAGTGGCTATGGGTTGTATTTAGCAATCAGAAAAGCACTGCGACCTGGAATTGTTCGTGAGACAGTGGTAGCGCGAATCTTCTTTCCGTTAATTTCTTGTCTCTTCCCCAGAGCATGTCACTGTTCCAAGCCTTATGCGTCGACAATACAGCGAATCTCTTTAGCACAAGAATGAGGCAGAGAGGAGTTCGTTCGGAAGAAAGGAAACACGTAGTATCTTTCACACTTGTTTTGTGGTAACCTGAGCTGTTAAGTAAGGGAAAGAAGGAAGGTGAGAATAAAAGCGGAAAGAGAGAGAGAGAGAGTTGCTGTAACTTTTCTTTGCCATGAATCGCAGCTGTGGAGCAATGCTAAATACCTCTTTTTCATCCGCACGCCTTGCATTCGAACACAAGGGAGATTGGATCTGCCAGACAGAGCACAAATAGATGTGATATCACTTTTCGGCATTTTTCTCCCTGCCATGCGTCTATTGTCTGACTATATTAGGAGCTCTATTTAAGTGCTAGAATGAGAAAGGCAGATCCTAATATAGCGAGCCTCCGCGCCGTATTGAACAAAAAAGTTAAAAGGCAGCTGCTCGTAGAAGCAAGAGCACTGATTGCACAGCGAAATGCGCGTGCCTAATATAAGACGCATTGAGCTCAAAAACCACTGGAAACAAGTTTTCCTCGACCCCAAGAGCGTTCTGTTGTAACTCCCTGGAAGCTAATATTTCGCATTCTCCAGCAATAGAGCAGGCTGTAATGATATCGGTGCACATTTTCGTTTGCGTCAGAGTGGAGAGAAGGAAGTGCATGGATAGCGTCTCGCAGAGGGCCCAGAACATCGGAGAAATATCTCCTATTCGCGCATGTAGAACGCGAAGCCTTGCTCGCATGGGCGTCACCACGTTCTCATCAGTCGGTGGCGACCAAGACGCACCCGGAGGAGACAGAGCTGGTGCCTCCAAAAAGTTCCGCCAATGCTTACTAATGATGACGCTCATCTCGGCGGGAAGGAGAGAGGGCACTTATGCTACTGAACTTAGGTGTATGTTCGCGCCTGCTGCTCGCGAAAGCGCTCGCATGGAGAAATAGGGGGGTTGATGCGCATTGAGGTTTTGCTGTAGGATGCTTTCCTAGGCAGTTTATTTGTGCTTTAGTAATATGTTAATTTATTTATTTATTTTACATCGCGGTCTGGGCCGGTATAAGCATAGCTGGAAGTATTAGACACACACATTCGGCAAGAAAGCACCTCACTGAATTAGAGCTTCTGAAGTTGGCGAGATTTAACTACTTCGAGGACGGTGTGCACAGGTGGCAATATTGCTGGTGCTGTCCTGGAAAAGAACTCAAGCTGCCACAGAACCAGTCAGAGGTGTTGCAATCACTGAATTCAGGTAATAAGAATTCGCTGGAAAAGCAGCGAATTGAGCCGTCAGGTGCCTACGAGATGCTGAGCGCCTACAAATAGCGCTGACGGAAGCGGCACCCTTCACCTGCTCTCTTGAACTTAGTCAAGCAAACGAGTTGGACTGTGGGGAAGTCGTGGATTAATGTTTGTGGGAAGTGCGAAGAACTACATCGAACGCAGCGAATGCTTGCGCACTGACTTCCGTCATTGGCACTCTTTGTTTGGGAGGATGTTTGTTTACCCAGCGCAAAATAGGTTTATTGACGCATACCTCAGCACATAAAATTCAACTAATGCTCTATCTCTCGTTTATTTACGTATTCTGTCATTTGGATTTACTACAGTACCAAAGAGACATGCCTGAGACAACGCATCACGTATACCACTGCCCGTGGTGGCAGAATCGTTTAGCTTACTTCAGTGAAACTTTGTCACGAAATCGGCGCACAATTTCATCAAGCCGACACGGCGCGAGGCCCGCGCGGCGTCGCGTGGAAAGCATGTATAGAAAAACCCCCTTCCCGCGCGGGAGAGCGCGTAGCTTTGTACGCGTTGCCGTCACCCTCTTTCCCCTTGCCCGGGGAGGACGGTGGTTCATCGGCCTGGAATCTGCCAGGCCTTTTGAGAGCTTTCTATGGGACCTGGCCAATGACGACGCGCGGCTCGACTGGAGGAGAAGAGGGAGCTATAACCAGCGAAGCTATGTGTGTGTGCGCGCTAGCTTTGACGCGTGCTAACAAACAGACGCGGCGCGCCCTATTTAAAGAGACCGCGCCGTTTGATGAGTCAGTCAGTCAGTCAGTTCGTCAAGTGTTTTGCGACGTGCTCGCCTGTGTTTCGGCTGGACTCCCGGGGATCACCCGCTGCTGGCAAGCCCACGGACTTTCAAGGGAGCGGCGCTCGTCTCGTATGGCGGCCACATCGTGACTCTTGAGGCGTCGGATTGCAACAGTGCCCGGTGAACAGTTTGGTGTTTGTTTATGTACTCTCTCGTGTTTCGTCAGTTGTAAAGCCTCTACGTTATTGGATACTTGTGTAATTGCATGCTTAGCGTTTGTATTCTGTGAACCTCTCGTCTGTTGTATTTCAAGTGATCTTGTGTGTTCCTTTGTACCGTCTCTTGCTGTGTATAAATTGTGTTTTGTTTGTTACTTCTGACTCCTATCCTTACTGTGGTTTGAACCGGCGACAGCTGGGCACCAAACGACCACCCCCTTCTGTCACTACAAGGTAGTTGGATTCCGGCTGAGCTTGCCACGCAGGTCGAGGGCATGTCCTTTGCGACAAGAACAGCTACCCCCACTCACTCAAAGGGTGTCTGGGAGTGTGCGCACCGTTAAGGGCGCATCGTTAATAATACCCCCTTAATTATTAACGGGTGACAATTAATCTGGCGTCCGCGACAGGACGTTTGGTGCATTCAAGCTCAGAGGACGGAGAAAGAGTTGGAAGAGTTTACGAAGAGGTCGTAAACAGTGTAACAGCAGAGCGATAGCAAGAGGTACCGCGCTGAAGCGGGTGTGTAAGGTCCATTGAGAGTGCTATGTATTAGCATTAGGCAGTTCACATTGAAGATGAATCTCAAGGAGAATATTGCGTTGGGCCTAGAGAAAGGTCTTAAAGGAGCTGAACTGCGGGAATGGGTGGACCGAAAAGAAAGAGAGGTTCAAGAAGAGGCTGAGAAGGAAAGAGAGAGAGAATGGCAGAGGAAACAAGCAGAGGCAAAGAGACGGGAAGAAGAAAGAGAAAAAGAATGGCTGAGGAAGCAGGCAGAAAGAGAAAAAGAATTCTTAAAAGAGAGAGATATCCTTCTCAAAAAACTGGCTGAAGTTCGGCGTTTGAAAGGTATTACCGAGCCTCCGGAAGTTACCTTTCATTATATTAGAAAGTACAGCGAACCAAGCGATACATTGACAGCCACAGGTACTGTAGAAACTGGCTCCAGCAGCCAGAATGAGGTTGTGGATCAGCGTGTTCCTGCAACAGAAACTTCAGATGACCGAACTGGAGTTCAGAATTCTCAGAAAAATGAGATTGTGCCCTCCGAGACGACAGGTTGCAGAGAAGCTGCAACGGCAGATGTCGAGCCAGAAACCTCGGTGTTTTCAAAGCTTGAAGATGAAGAAGGGCAGGATTGTAGCTCTTCATTAAATGACACCATGGCTGAGTGCATGAGTGACCGGGATGAGGAGCTTTCAAATAGCAATGAGCACGAAAGCTTGGATGGAGGTGGCAGTGCAGATCCTAACCTTGAGGATTCAGAAATGGAAGAAAGCGAAGACTGCACTGCAATGAAAAGGTTCAAGAAACATTTTAAGGAAACTTTTAAGGAACGGGATGTAACTGAAAGTGAGGAGGATGAGTCTCCAGTTGCAACTGAGCTCTGCTTCAAGAAGGTACGACTGAAGGTCGTAAAGAAAAGAAAGAAAATGAAAAGGATTAAGGGAGAACAAAGTTCTCATAAAGACGCTCCTTTCAGACAACAATGTTCTGATTATGTGGGTAAAACTGGATCAAACGTTCCTCGGCCAAAGGTGCGAATAAAAGTGGAAACAAAAAGAAACGGATCCAAACCTGCCAAGTCAGACAAAGTCGACAGGGAAATGTCCTATAGAAAAGGAAGGAAGAAGCGGCCGAACGCCTGGACGTGCAAGCGCATGCGGAGCCGCCCAGACCGAGAAAGAATGAGACTGCCTGCTCGAAGCGCCGCTAAGCAAGGTAGAGTTAGTTCTGGTCAAGCTTCCGATCGGAAAGCAGAACTCAAGAGTAGAGGGAGGAACGAGATAAAATCGGGAATGAGAAGTACCATTAGAACCAGAAAAGGGAGCCGGACGCGCGAACGAAAGAAGCGCCAGTGCTTCGTAAGAAAGAGAACTGGCAGTTTGAGTTTTGGAAATATAGGCGAAGGAATGCCGTGGGTTTGTGCGCTTCACATTTGAATAGCTGTGCGTTTCTGTGTTGTTGATTCCTATGTGTATCCGAGAACAGTGTGTTGACATGTTTGTGAATTTCATGGCATTGATGTATGATATCTGTAATGTGTTATTACAGCTTGTGAATTTTGTGCAATATGTGTGATGTGAACATTTGCCCCATACAATTGTGAGCGCATGCATGTGCGCGCGATGTTCGTGGTTGTTGTGAATATTGTGGGACAATATTCTGTAAGGGAGGGGCAGTGTCACGAAATCGGCGCACAATTTCATCAAGCCGACACGGCGCGAGGCCCGCGCGGCGTCGCGTGGAAAGCATGTATAGAAAAACCCCCTTCCCCACGCGAGAGAGCGCGTAGCTTTGTACGCGTTGCCGTCACCCTCTTTCCCCTTGGCCGGGGAGGACAGTGGTTCATCGGCCTGGAATCTGCCAGGCCTTTCGAGAGCTTTCTATGGGACCTGGCCAATGACGACGCGCGGCTCGACTGGAGGAGAAGAGGGAGCTATAACCAGCGAAGCTATGTGTGTGTGCGCGCTAGCTTTGACGCGTGCTAACAAACAGACGCGGCGCGCCCTATTTAAAGAGACCGCGCCGTTTGATGAGTCAGTCAGTCAGTCAGTTCGTCAAGTGTTTTGCGACGTGCTCGCCTGTGTTTCGGCTGGACTCCCGGGGATCACCCGCTGCTGGCAAGCCCACGGACTTTCAAGGGAGCGGCGCTCGTCTCGTATGGCGGCCACATCGTCACTCTTGAGGCGTCGGATTGCAACAGTGCCCGGTGAACAATTTGGTGTTTGTTTATGTACTCTCTCGTGTTTCATCTGTTGTAAAGCCTCTACGTTATTGGATACTTGTGTAATTGCATGCTTAGCGTTTGTATTCTGTGAACCTCTCGTCTGTTGTATTTCAAGTGATCTTGTGTGTTCCTTTGTACCGTCTCTTGCTGTGTATAAATTGTGTTTTGTTTGTTACTTTTGACTCCTATCCTTACTCTGGTTTGAACCGGCGACAGGTGGGCACCAAACGACCACCCCCCTCTGTCGCTACAAGGTAGTTGGATTCCGGCTGAGCTTGCCACACAGGTCGAGGGCATCTCCTTTGCGACCGGAACAGCTACCCCCACTCACTCAAAGGGTGTCTGGGAGTGTGCGCACCGTTAAGGGCGCATCGTTAATAATACCCCCTAATTATTAACGGGTGACAAACTTCCGTGTCAATGCTTTCATTTTGAAGAATGTGAGACCATCTGGTGTTCACACGATCCTTTCTTGCTCTGGGAGGGTCCTACTCGGTGAAGAGGCCAGCATCTTTTCCATGCTGCCACCAATAGCGCTTCGTTAGTTTCACAAGCGAAAAGCACAAATTAAAACGCACGTGTCCTTCCTTCTGCTGCCCACTGTTAAGCTGCAACTCCGTGGACTAAATCTTGCGCGCTGAAGTGACTGATGCACACATGAGAGTGACCACTCGCTTCTTCCACACTTCAAATCTTGATTACTTAGGATCCCGTGAGCCTATTTTTCGCGTTTAAAATGAGAGCTTGCGCAGGGTTCTATCACCTGCGGCCTTGTACACAGGAGCAACAGACCTTGGCAACAGCTGAAATAAACTTCAGCAAGTTTGAGCAACAATGCAAATTGAAAACGTGCTATGCTGGCACTCGCACTTCCGAAAAACGGCAGAAATAAAACCGACTATTAGCGTTTGAAACGCACAAATTCAGTGGAACGTCTGCTCTAGCAGCATAAGAGGAGTCACGTGACCCCACTTGCTCCTATAGGTCGACAATACCGCTGTCGCTCCAGTGGTGGGGCTCGCATCCAATATCAAGTGCTACTGCTCGGCTGTAAGGTTCAACCCGCTGCTCAGCAAGCTTACTAAATTGCGAGGGAGCCGCGCTCATCTACGGGACGGCCATAACATGACTCTTCAGACGTCGGCCTGCGATGGTTTTCTGAGAATAATTTGATGTTTATTTGTTCTTACTCTTCGTTCATTTTTTATTGCTTTGGAGCCTCTGCGTTTGCTAGTAAAGACTCCCTGGTTGCACGCGCTTCATTTCTCTTTTTGCTCCTCGTGCTTTGTGTTTTAAGTTTTAGTTTGGGTTCCTCTGTGTCCTGTTTTTTTTTTTTTTTTTGCGCTTCGTAAAATTTCTCTTGTTTCTTTGATTTGTTAATTCTTAATCCGACCCTTACTCTTGCTTGATACAGCGCAAGCGGGTCACCAAACGGCCAACCCCGCTTTACAGCAAGTATTTCACTTCCAGTTAAGCTTTTCCCGCACGTCGAGGGCATCCCCTCGGTTCCGAGAACGGAAAAGCTACAGCCACACACTATAACGCTGTCTGTGTGCGCACTAATAGTGGCACATAAATCGTAAAATATGACTAATAACGGGTGACATAGGCATAAGAACACTGACTAAAGGCAGCGCCTTCTTGCAGTTATTTGTGAGCTCATTCCACACGGCGCCACTTCACAATAGTCAAGGAGTGATATCTATGCCGGTGCAGTCAAAGACAATGCTAGTTGCCAAGAGCAAGTTGACATCACAGAGCTTTATGAATTCAAGGTGGTGGTACATGCGTTACATTTATATTCTCTAATCTAGCTTATTCCAGCCCGTGATTTTGTTTCTTGGAGGAGACAGGGAAACAAATTATTTACTGTTGCCATGAGCTAACACATGATTACGTCTTGAGAGCACTGAATTATAAACGATCCTACATGCAAGGTCACTTCCCATGAAGAATCTCAAAATGTTAATAAATGGAGTGTTTTTGTTTATTTATTCATGCGTTTGTTTATTGCATCACTCCGAAGTTATCCAGTATGTTTGTGGAGTAAATTACAATTTGCCCTATTTCTTCAGGAGCTTACCGAGCTTATATTAGACGGCCTCTTGCTAACCTCGAAGTCAGGAAATTCTGGAAGTACAGGGCGTCGGGTTGGTGTCTGAAAGAGAGATCATAAAAAGTTTTACGATTTGTATTTTAACTGCTTAATAAAACAGAGCATTTATTTTCATTTAGTACACATTTATTTTCATTTCGAAGAGAGTGAATCAATCATAGCTTTTGCTTATCAAATCCTAAACAAAACCGCACTTTCTTTGTATTCGAGAAGAACACGTTCTCTACCGAGGATGCCTAATTGCTGTTCGAGTTCATGAGGCGCAGAAAAATTCGTTGAAAACCGCTGTGTCATGTATTTTGCCATGTAGTGATGCGCATCTCATTCTAAGCGCGCAAAAATGAAATAACTGAGAAAACAGACATACGAAATGAGCAAATGATCTGGAACCCTAACATTTTGTTCTTTAAAGTTAAGAATGTTATTTGATTTTGTCTTTTCTCTAAACTACATGTTTTCTGCAGTCTTAAATAGCTTAGATCAGCTTGGGCAATTGAACGTCCATAACATAAATGCTCGAACAACGCTAGCCAGAGCCATGCCTGAGTGCTCCATCATACGTATGGAGAATCTTACCATTCGTCAAGTTAATTCATCATAAGGAGAGTAAACGACCACACATTATCGGCATCTTCCCCTTGCACCCTGCCGGGGGGTCGCAGTGGTTACGACGCTCAAATACCGTTCGCAAGGAGGGGGTCGAATCCCGGCCTCGGTGGCCGCTTTTCGATGGAGACGAAAAGCAGGGGCTCATGTGCTGTGCGATGTCAGTGCACGTTAAAGAACTCCATGTGGTCAAAATTTCCGGAGTTCTCCACTTATAGCCTGAGTCGCTTAGGGAAGTTACACCAAACCAAACCAAATCAAACCAACCCAATATTTCTTGCATTGTCTACAAACCCAAGGTGGTGTAGTTATGCCTATATACATTATGATTAACATGCAAACTGGTACCAATAATTATTATTATGTAACTGAGTTGTTCTGCGTAGATAACACCATGAACACGAAAAGTGGAAAGGCTGCTTCATTCTAATTAGTCGACTCGGACAATATTTGAGTCCAGAGTGATAAACATGAACGCTGGGAAAAGAAGCATTCCGCGCAGCTTTGAAGTCAATTGTGAATCCTCACCAACAGATTTAGGTTGTGTTCCAAATTATGGAACTGACATGCACTTTTTCTGGACAAATGCAAAACATAGCTTTCGCTCCAGATATACATATCACACCATTTTTTACAGCTAATTCAGAGCATAACTACGCTAGCTTGTCGAATAAGACTATAGAAATAATGAATATAAGGCAAAAACAACACTTAAAAGGTAGGAGGACATTTAACCTCTGCATTAAGGTTTGACGCTATTCAGTCTATTGCTCTTCGAAGCGCTTGCACATTTACAAAACCATGTACACGCGGAGCTTGTACTAGGAAAGCCGTTTTCAAAATTACAACTCGGAGGGGCCATCTGCCGTAAGGATATAGAAGGTTCGATGAAATACCTCCTGCCAAACTATGGTCAGCAACGACGTTTCAGGTGAACGAGTCCTGCAAAGTATTGGAAAATCCACTAAATTCCGGGTAAGTATTATTCAGAGGCCTGCCAGTATTGGGAGGTACAGGTGGACATAATTGTTTCTTCATTGTTTAGGCACACATACCAGCTTTGCTCCATAGTCGAGGTATACGATCACGGTGCCGATCAGAAAGGACAAGATGACGATGACAAGGCACAGCGTGAAAGCAAAGCTTTCATCCGCGATGTCCACGCTGTACTCTTCACTCCACGAGGGCTTGCTCAGGTCTGTCTGTTCAACACGAAGAGGGGCTCTTGATTGTTTCGGCTGTGACCTGTAACCGAAAGACACCCAGCAGAAGGTATACGGCGAAAACTACACTGTCATAAGGAGAACAGTGCCAGATGTTCTGCATCAGGAGACCTGCTTCGCGTCCGTGTATTCTTTAAGTTTCTGTAAGGACAATAATGCTGGTTGTCGGCAAATATTTATCTTACTACATACTGCACTGTTCTTAAACAGAGGTTGAAGGTCCAGCCAATAGCCTTCCGTAAAACTACAATCTGGAAAGCGCTTCTTCAAGGAAGCCAGACAAGACCTGATGTCAAGAAAATTTACATATACGTAACTATGAATGCCTGGTGAGCAGTCTTTCAAGCAAGAACCAGTCAGCAGCACAAGCTTACTGATCACATATTAATTATCGTTTACTTGGCTAGTGATTTTTAGGCAACAAAGTTCTAATCGACACAGTCGGTTCGATTTGATGCTTTGACAGAGGATAGCTTAAAGGCAAATTGGAATGAGACACACCAGTTTGGTAAAGTGCATTCAGTGTGGAACCTCGAATAGCATGCACTTCGCAACATTATATATAAGCCCTTATAGCAATAGAGCTCCCCTGCTAGGACCGTACGTTTATCTTCTCTACTTCCTCTCCAATGCAAATACTTGAGCTGCTGAAGTTACATATTGGTAGCATATAGAATAGAGTACGTCAACAGGCCCCGAGCTGAAATACAACTGTATCTCTCACACATTTACAGAGCGTTAGAAGCACACGTTATTGATGGGGCATGCGGGCAGTCAAGGTTAAGGTTTTTACGTTCAAATGCAGGTGTGAACTCAGTTCGACAGCTTTTCAAGTACTGTTCATTTTCCTTGTGCCGTGAGGCTGAAACGAAAGTTACTGCTATCCCAGTCGCGTTCAGCACCGACGGCACTACCCACTCCGCAAATCTTGTGGAAATAAGAAGGTACCCTGCTCCCAAAGTTATGGTGTCAACAAGAAACGTTTGTCAACTCTAGAGCAGTTGCAGAGGATGGCAGCACCAGAAACGTAACGACGCACTTGTAAACGGAATGACAGTCTATAAAGCCGTGCAAATAGGAATGGAGCAGCCTCATTGTTCCCAAATGCCGTTATCATATCAGATTCAGGTACGATGAGTTATGGGATTAGAATATACGACAATTTCTTAAAACAGTTGACTCAAAAAAGAAAAAAAAAATATTTTTAAAAGGATACACTCTAAGCCGCGTTTTACAAATACGTCACAAACACCTTATGATTAAACGGCTAGCTAATTAAAGGCATTAAATGCCTTTCTATTATCGCAGCTGGTTGGTCATTTTCAATGCGGAGTTTGAGGCAATCAACAAGACGATGTTATATGCTTTTAAAAGGAAAAAAACCCGATTGCTTGTACACGATCGCAAAAGAGAATGCCGTGTGTTTTACGCATAGCGAAGTTAAAAATGACCATAAAAAAGTACGAAATAAGCTGGGCAGAGACGCGCCGCCCTCTGATGGCCATGCCCACAAGCTGTGGCGCTGAATTCTATCTACAAACAGTTATTGCGCCTCACACATTTCATGACATTGCCTCTGAGCATGGTGCAAGCGAAAGCCATCTCATTGAAAAAGTTTTGTTCGCTATGTTTGATACTGACGGGGAGAAAGAAAGTTAATGACATTTCACTGTTCAAAAAGCTGTTTGAATACTGCGCCGTACGCACAGCATAAGAAAATCAACGGTCGTCAATTCCGAAGCGAGAGTCGTGCGCCTATGTAAGGCAGATTCGGTTTGTTATTTCAAAAAGCGCCGGAATTCCACGCTTTGTATGGCTTTAGAAATGGAAGTTTTCGGTTCAGAAGCTGATGAGGCATTTTGCTGTTCATCAATTCAAAATCCTCATTTGGAACATTCAGTGAATGTGAAGAGTAACATGTTAATTAGTGGGTTTCAGTTACTACCTCAGTAACTAGAATTTTGAACAAAAATTCGTGCGACGTGTCTGCAAGTTGTTTTTTTTTTTCTTCCAAATGTGCTTTTCTATTTCAAACTCAATATTTTTTGGAAATTTCAAAATGTTCGCGGAAACATCCGGTATAAACACAGAGGATACTTCTCCACCCTCAACTATCTGTTTTTTCCTCTCTGCTGTCGAAGCGCCGTAACCTGCAAGCACGTCTTGATTTATAGACGTGTTTTACATCGAACCGCACTATTATTCAGTTTCACCAGCAGAAAACGGGGAGTACAAGTTTTCGAAACCTTAGTTTCGTTTACATTAGATGATCATAAACTGTAAAAAAACGGCATACTGTAAACTGGTATATGGCTACGTTGTGAGTGCTTTCGCAGAGCGTAAATCGGGCCAATAGGAAGAAATAAAAACAACCAGCTCCATCCAAAGTTATTAGAAGAAAAACTGAGAAGCAGAGTAAGTGTCACTAGAAACCACATTATAATGCCCTACAATAAGGCGTCTTACTATGTTGCTGTATAACGCGTATTTGTAAGGGTCAGGCGATGAAGAAAAAAAGCAAACGCGAACGAATAGATTAAATGTTTGGCCAGGATTTTGTCCGCAGCCTGACGCTTTTTATACCGACACAGGAATTCCGATCATGCGGCGGTATATGTATCCTTTAATTCGCTGGAAGAAAAAATCCGCGTTAGAAAAAAAAACATATATGGGATATCTTTTTTTTTTTCCACAATGGCCGGAGAACTTTCTATTGCATTTCAGCAATACGCTGGGCGGAAACGTTTAGGTTTCTTTCGGGATTTGCTGTTTTCTCTTCATCTGTCGTGAAATTCATCTCTGTAGCGTACATCAGAGGCGGGCATAAAGGACTATTAATCTTCTAATCACTCAAAACTTGATTAATATAACCTCCTGCTTTCCTCATATTTCTGCTGCAATGTAGACTATCCTTCGCAGACGTGTTAAAATAATAGTGACGGCAAAAAATCTTCTAATTACTCCAGGCTATAAACACAAAGCGCTGCTTGCCTCATGTTTTGGGGGCATTTATAAAATTATCCACAGATGTATTAAAATTAATACCGACGCCAACAATCATTGCGTTTTACACCTTTCAGCGTATTTTACAAATTTGTCCAACCGGTAAATGTTCCCAAGGTTGGTGCTCAGTGGTTATGGAGCTCGACTGTTGAACCAAAGAACGTGGAAAAAAATCCCGGCAAGAAGCATTTTTTCAATGGAGGTGAAAATCAAGACCCCTGTGTGCCGTGCAATGTCAGAGCATGGGAAAGAACACCAGGTGGTCCAAATGTCTAAAGTACTTCACAATTGCGTCTCTAATACCCTGTGTCGCTCTGGGACGCTAAACTCCACATAGCGACAAGCAAAGCTTATAACCTCAAAGCAAACTAGCTCTGAATATTTTCCTGCCGCACTACTCACAACCGAGTGAATTAGCACATAACAAAACACGAGCCAACAGAACACCACAAAAAGCGCACTGGCCGAAGTCATCAATACTTTGCCGTGTCACCAGAGGTTACGTTAATTTAGTTCTGTATCAATTTTTGCTGAGCGGGCAGAGTAATCTTGGTTTCATCGCATTCGAAGCATCCTTGCATTAGGCTTACCGGCATTAGGAATTGCAGTCCTTAACTATGCCTAATGCATTCTCCAAAACTGGACCTGTGCACTTCACTCACCGGTCCCTAGGATAGAGATCACGGGTCTTGTGTGTCCGGGGAGGCTTGTCGACGTTGGCGTGGAGAGATTTCATGTTCGTAGTGGACTAGAATGCTACAGAGATGAAACGCACTGAAGTGTGGCTTTTCTTCCTCTTCACCTTCTAATAGAAATGGTACGAAGCTAGAAGTGTTTCTGTAGATAAGAGCTGAAAAAAGCAACCTATTGAAAAAGTCGGGCTTGTAAATGTGACATATTTCTTTTATAAAACAATAAAATTCGGTTCGATGTATTCTAGCACATCATTCGAACTTGCAAGCTATTCATGAAGAAGGATTTGTTTTTGCCTTCCACCCAAAAAGCAAAGCAGCAGATGCAAATAAACATTTACCGGCTAAACGCAACTTAGCTGCATGCAAATTATAAATCTTACCCAAGGAAGTATAAAACTTGTGTCGCCTTCACCTTTGCTCATATGGTAGAGCAGTGGATGCGACACAGATAGGCTATGGGCTGGGATGCTTCCGGCTGCTGTGGTTGTTTTTTTTCTTCTTAGCTATAACTCCAAATACACTATTATTTCTCAACTGACCAGCACTGAACATATCCTATGTTCTCCTTTGTGTCTTTTGCGATTGTCGCCTTCATATGAATTCTATAAATATCCCATACTTGTTCTCGATCGAACGATCACACTACCCTGGTCTCAAAATAGATATCTACGTACGAAATTGTGCCATTCCTCTTGATTTTATTCTTTTCCAAAAATAGCAGCAGCGATACGCATTCATCAACTTTATTCATCAAGAAGTACAAAAACTGAAATGCAATCTTATAAAAATAATTTTATGCACTAAAATTACTTCCTGTAAGCAGCGTAATACTTCGGTAGGTCCGTCACGCCATCTTTGCGACGTTGAATAAGTTAACTTGAAAAATCGCTCCGTAAAAAAGGCTTAAAAGCATGTTAAAAGGCGATTGTTGCTGAGGCTGTCCCTGAAGGAAAAACTAAAGGCAACATACACTCACTGAAGACTGAAATTGAATATGGTGAAGGTAAACGAATAGTGCGACGGTTGTCATACCGTCGGGGTGTGCACGAAACAAGACAGTGTCGAAACCCAGGTCGCTATTCCCATGCAGTATTGCAAATGCGTTATCTCCCCCGCCTTCGTGTCCCCGCGCTTTCAGAATTCCTTTGTCCTTCTCCCACTGCCGACAACCCCTCTTGAAGACGCACCCCTCCTCCCTCAGTGGAAGATTGGAGAGGGTAGGGAGAGAAGAGAATAGGTGAGGGGAGAAGGAGGGGGCAAGGGGGGGGGGGGGAGGTGTAGGGCGAGCGTTCTACGCTTTTTTTGCTTTTTGTTAGTGTTGGTTAGTTTGTTGTCGACCTTGCGGGCGTAGACTGCTCGCGGATGAGAGCAGGGAGAGCCTATTCGTGCGGCTGATAATGGCATGGTGTCCATGTCACACTCAAGACAGCAGTAGCTACTTTTCAAAAAGCGCTTTAATTCATTGTTCATGGAATGCGAATCGTCAAATATGCAATTCGTATATAATTGTCATTTCTTAACATACACAGTTCTGTTCCCAAGCAAAAGTGTTCGCAAAGCGAGTTGTCTGTAATTTTTAATCGCGAAGAAAAGCAAGGAAAAAATAGAAAGACCCTGATAAGAACGCTTTTTTTTTTCTCGGAAAAACCCAAATCTGGGCACCGAATGAGGTGATGTTCAGCTGCAATTTTTTGTTTGCTAAAATGTCTTCAAAGCTGTCACTTATAACCTTCCAATGTGTTGCTGTGGATAAAACAAACTGCACTTTGCTTTATTTCTGCCAAGGTGAATTTGGCTCTTCTCGAAACAAAAAGAAACCTTTTATATTGGCCCCAAGATCAGCTTGCGTTTTTTGCAGTGGACAGTGCAGTGAAGATTAGACAAAAGCCTCGGGCTTTGCTATTTTCTTTTTTATACAGTTGTACTGTATCTAAAAATAAGCGTGTTGAACTTTGACACGCCGGGAGGCTTATTAGACACCTGTAGTAGCCGCATGACATGTTCACGTAGCGCTTAATACAATGTTCACACACCATTGACCGCCACTACTTGTATGCACTTAGTCGGTTGACAGCCACCAGCTGCTGTTTTAGACGTAGCAAAAAATGTTGTTAAAATAAAAGGGTTTGCTGTTTCTTAAGCACAGAAATTATTTGCGCAACGCTCAAAGAAATAATGGGGAAGAAGAGGCCATTTTCCCCCTTTTTGCAGAACCCAGTTGCCTGATCCAGCCCACGGCCGGTCTCGAGGGAGAGGGCGCGCGCTCTTTCTTACGGCCTTCTCAATCGCGGCGGGAACAATGGGAACTTTTCTCCTTGAGTTACGCTCTCCGCCACCGCAAGGGCCGCGACCTGCTCACTGTTCGCTTCGCGTCTGTTTCAGCGGTGACGGGTGGTTTTTGCCTGGTTTCGCTTTGTCGCTCGCGAGTTTCGTGGTGAGTGCAGCCCCGACATTAAGCGGTATGTCGTCAGCGTACCACACGTGAACGGATATAAAAAAACACGGTCGTTCAGCAAACGTTCGAAAAGCATGGCATACATTGCGGCACGCTAGCTACTTTTGTTCATTTTAATCCGAATTTTTCCCAAGCCTGCACACGAATGGGAACAAAAAGAAAACTGAATGAGCAATGATCACATCGAAGCATCTTCAAGGCTAACATGACAGCAACTCGTCTGCAACAGCAAAACCGTCTTTCAGCGCTAGATGCGAAACCATTCATGTAGCACCGAAAATGAAAATAATTTCATAAAAATATAATGTAAATTGCAAAATGCTTGCATGATATAATGTATTAGTATAACAGTCAAAGTAAACGTTGTAGGGTTGAGTTTTAAGTGTTATTACAATTCATATATTTGGCAATGTGTGGTATTATAAATATTATTTTATTTTGCAAATAAACATTGTTTTAATGAAATTTTTACGAGATATTATGCTCATTATGAAAACTAAAAATGATTGATATTCATGACACCACTTGTGCGCGAAGTGGTAACAAAAGGCCAATAAATGGTGAAGGTGATACTCGATGCAGTGACTTACAGTTCAGTGACTTACGATGCAGTTCACCTGCTATATCGAAAGTATGCAAGAAACTTCTAAAGCGTTAAAGAAGGACACTCTCACTGAAGACTCATTTCAAGCATTATATAGCGACCCATTGAGGCTCTCTTCAGGAAAGTAAGGTTAATGTGCGGAAGGGAATGACATATGCCAGATGCGAGGGCCGTAACAGCTGGCGGCACATGACTACGTTGTCAAGACGGACGTTTCATCTGAGAGCAAAATCAAGGCACTGAAGGAAGTGATGGCATCTCCTACCATCCCATTTCCCACTCTCACACATTCCGGTTCACCTTACGTCGCTGGATATATTGTTTAGTTATTCAACTTCGGGTGTGACGCTTGCGCTATTCTTCTTGAAACTAGCGAAAGAAGCAGCCCAATGTAGTACGCTATTCTACGAGGACAATGTTCTAGTTCTATCCGAAACCAGAGCTTGTTGCCCTATTGGACAAGCTTTTTTTTTTGAAAAAGCTGCCGTGCACCTACTACACACAAATGTTCTCGAAGTACTTAAGATCCTGATTCAGTCAGCATTTCAGAACTCAACACTGAGTTGCCCGAAAGGAATTGACAACAGCTATGTTATTAGGTCCGCTTCTTTGATATTTAAAAATTTCTCAGAATTATTCTTCTCAACTATTTATACCAGGAAAGTGACAGAGAAGACCGAGAGGCCAACTCCTTATCTGAAGCCGTGCAGGAAGATTTTGAGCCTGAATTTTCTAGATGCAGGTCGCATTTTGATGAATTGATGAATATATAGTGCAATGTGTAACTTTGAAGGAAAATTGTTTTATTGTTTGCTGCTCTTTTCGATTCTGCTTAACTGTTTATGCCCATTTCCTTGATTAAAAGTAGTCGCAAGACTACATATACATCTTCGGTCTTTCAACCGCATCCTAAGCTTTTATTTTAAGGTGGACCAAGAGAACAATATACGGGCGTTCTCCATCTCTCGTTCTCTACTGTCAAGGAAAAAAGATTCCGGGACGTGAGTTCGTGGAAAAATTCATTTCTGTGTGACTGGGCGAACATAGTACATGAAATGTCCTGAATCCCTAGGGACATGCACGATCTATCCACAGAAAAACATAGGTCCGAAAAAAATAGAGAGGCAACGAACAAATAAATGTCTTATCACGGATCCACATCCCGCAAACGTTTCTCCCTGACTGTACGAGTGTTATTTATTCGTCTGATATCAATTGCTGACTAGTGATTGCCCACGCCAACAATATAGTCTCCACCAAGAGAGAAATGCCTAACCAAATTTGCCATTTACAACCCTGTTAATCGAACTGGCGCAACAAATTCATGTTCCAGTTCTGCCTATAACTCTACCGACAATATTTAAAAAAATTGATGAAAATGTTCTGAAAAGATTTTTAGAGTGACAAGCATTCTCTTGGTGTCGCTATTTGCCGAACGTAGGCAAATATGACTCTAATATAAAAAAAAACATGGGTCAGAAAAATCCAGTCTTCTTAGTTTACAATAAGACACCATGACCTTTTAGGACATTCCGTTCAAATTAAAATTCTTTAAAGAGCGCTAAATCATAGTAATCTAATACAACGTTCCTTCGTTTTATATCCTTTAAACTGAACATTAGAACGAACCAAATCAGCAATTTTAAACGTAACTCACCATGCAGGGCCACTGCAACTAGAAACGCGGAGAGAGACAACGAAGGCGATTGCGGCACGAATCCTCTGGTGGTCCTTTTTGATTGATAGAACTGACAGTTCGCGGAATTTTATACCCAAAGTTTGACACAGAGTATAAATAAAAATGAAATTCTATAAAAGTGTTAAACATTTCATAGTGCTTGTTTCCTGCGTAGCTCTTTGCCATGCGAATTAAAATGTCATTTTGAAGCTGCCATTTGATACAAACATTTGCGCATCGTAATACATCGGAACCACACGGCCAAAGTATTCCGAGTTTTTTCTTGTTTTGCACAGCACGGGAGCAATGCATATCAAATTAACTTACCGACAGCTCGAATGCCATCGCTCTTTTCATAAAGGTAGGCGAGTGCAAAAATAGTGAAATGTATTTTTGAAGATTTAATTACACCTAAAAGCCGAGAAAAAGAAAATCCATCACCAAAATCCCAGCTGATACGTTACATATAATGTTTTCGCATATCAACCGAGTGAATTCCCCTTGTTGCCCTTCTGAACAATTTATTACATTCATAATGTGTACCACTAGAAAAAAAAAGTGAAATGGCAGGAAAATAGTAAAGCTTAGTAGTATATTGTGGCATTGAGAACAGCGGGGGTTAAGGAAGTGTTCTAAAACAACCCCCTCAAAACTAAAACAAATCATCCTGGCGAGCATGTGCGTCGCGAATAAAATTGTACCTCTCCACAGCTACGTTTTGAGAATATTACCCTAAACTAAAATATTGCTACAATAGCCAGAGATTTAAGAAATCAAGTTCATTTTAAGAGCTATCATCTTTTCAAGAACGGGAGCACAAATACTGAAAGTGCCCGATCTAGCACTGCCGCCTTGAATTTAGCACCTTATTTATAGGCGATTAAATTATATAAGTAATTGAATGGGGGCCAGAAAAGAATACTTATTCACCCTCTGCCAAAGACAGATCATCGTTTCTGTATTTCCTGAGATCTATAAAGAAGCGCATGAACATTTAGCTGCACGCAGAATTGCACCGACCGGAAATATTAAGTTACCACTCAAGTGCTGCAACATATCCAACAAATTTGAAAACGAGGGATGTTAAACTAACCGCAATTATCCTTGTTGATGAGTAATTGCATAACTCTCGTTTTTTTGCATACTTCGTAATAAATACACTGATAATGTTTTCTTGATGTGCATCTGATAGGAGTAATGCAAGCCTTCTTGGAATTGCTTCAAATTTCGGCGTTGTAGACATGACTGAAATGGAAAGGAAAAAGCGTAGTTGCTCTCAAAGAGTACAGTACTGATTTTCCCATGTCTTATAGTTGACGGTACGGACATGTCTTTAAGACCCCCAATTCCTGCCGAACTGTATTTGTGTTGTGTTAGACGTAACTCCCTTTCCTATGAAAGAAGCAAGCTTGAATTATGCCCATTAAGCTGCGCGCAAACTCCTAATATTTGGTTTATGCAAAGCTTCCACACCTTTGACTCTTTTTTTCTGTATAAAATGCTGAATAATATGCTCATCTCATTCAAATACGTTTACCTGAAATGAATGGTTTTTACTCAGAGACATGTTCAGTATAGTGCACCATTAAAGAAGCGTCTTGTTCATTCTCATGTAAAGGTGGAGCGCGTATAAATTACCGCTAGAACGTCGTCATCAAAAAACTATTTTTTCACTTTTTCATGGTTGCGCAGTTTTCAAGTCATCATCACCCATCCAGTTGATGCAATTTTTGTCACGGATATTCTGCAGGAAAAGAATCACTGTATAACACAGATTTTCTCAGCATGGCTGCAGCAATCTATACCCAAAAATGTCAATGCGAAACACACAACTCGAGCGTTAGAACTGAACTTGCGAATATCATTGAAGGCACTCAAATTTCCTTTGTCACACCCTTCTCGGAACAGAATTTACTGCTTTTTGCCTCACACGTTGTCACGCTGTACGGGGTGACAATATTGAAAATACATTGAAGTCGGTACCCGATACCCCATTAGTGCCATCCGATATCAGGTGCCTTAGCTTCATATATAAGGAACGCTCTCTCTCAGAAAATAATGTGTTTCTGTGCGGACACCTTCGACGTTTATTGATAAGTATCGGTGCATAACAGGGACTAAGAGACCAACTGGGGAGCATTTGCACGCAAAATAAAGGTGAAGGGGCAACAACAACCCATATACCACTATTTTTTAATCATTTGTTTCAGCTTAAAATAAAAAAAAAAACATTTTACAGTGCAATAACAGCCCAAAGCTATATGAAAATAAGCGCACATATATTTACCAAACAGTTTCAAACAGTAATAGAACACATTAACGTCGGACAATCAGCGGCCGGAGATCCGCCTCATGAGAGAGCTATTTATCAGAAAGATCACATAGGAGTGGAGCGCATTCATCACGTAGCATCACATCATGAATAACAAATAACCAGTATCTCTCAAGAATAATGCACGTAACTGGTTTATCATACCAGTACTCATCAACGTGTCAGAAACATGGAGGCTAAAGAAAGAGATGAAGTTATAACGAGGAATATGGAAAAAGCTACACAATGACAAATTGTAGGCACAACGCTAGAAGAAGGAAACATGTGAAATGAAACAGAGCACGAGTGCAATATATTATAGAGTGCTAGCAGAAATCAAGAACAAATAGCCATGGCGAGGTCACATGTTGCATAAAATAACCAATAGTCCCAAATTGTGACAGAGGAGATACATGGGAATGCAAGTTCAGTAGGGGGTGCAGAACGTTTAGTGGGGGGATTAGGTTTGGAAGTTTGCGGAGATCAGACGGATGGACTTGGTACCGGACTTCGTTAAGGATTGATATGGGTTAACGCAGTAAGACTTGTTGGGAAGGCGATGATATTGTCACGCGGCGGTGACCAGGGTCGACGACACAAATAAAGCGTCGGTGATTGCACTGAAGAAACTGTTTATTGGGCTGACTGGCGCCCGCTAAAGAGCTATGCAACTCGGTGGCGGCGATAGGAACAAACGTGCTCGCCGATCGTAGAACAAACAATGCCCGTCGCACTTGTTAACGCTCAATTTAAAGGCTGCTCAGAACAATCTAGATAACGTCGCAACTGCTAAAGTACAAGCTGGAACATTGTAGAAAGACACACGAGTGGCCGGAATCTTCAAGATAGATCTCGGTGCATCTTGCGCTGCAACGAAACTGATAAAGGTGCGTCTCGCGACATCGAGCATTAACAAACAAAGAATACAGGACTGATACGCGATCCAGAGTCAGAGTGGTAAAGCCGCATGCCGACGGCTGTTAAAAAACAACAAATACAGTTTTGAAGTTTTCGCGGCATTATTGAAACAATTGAAACAAGGATGGTCATTATTAAAGGCCAAAAGTGATGTTGAAACCATGCACAAGAAAGTAAGTTGAAATACCTGCACATCAGCACAATCCGCTACACCTTCCTCTACCATTGCAGGAGGCACTGGAGCAGCAACAGTAGCTGAAGTGTAGGTGGTGCGCAGTGGTGGCTCCTTTGCAGGCTTCAAACCAAAAGCAGGAAAAACATTTTGTGATTAACTGCAGGATTGGTACGAGCCGGACCATTGCATACCTAGGCAGCAGAACATAGCATAGGGGGGCTTAATTGTCACATCACTACTACGACGTTTTCCGCGGAGTTTAAACGGCATATCCACATTTCACACAAGTGCATGTAAAATGCAAAAGAATTGAAAACTCAAACTGCCTTTTAGTCTGCGTTGACGACCGCCTACAAATGCAATACTTGCACTCTCCCCTTCTCTTGCACAAAAGGCATTAACCTCATAACAAGCTAACAACAAAGTGTATAACTGCTCTATGTGGCTAGAACATATACCACTTAGTAAAAACCATTAGAAACAGCTCTAGACATAATAAAACAACTTCTAACAAGTAAAACAAAATGGCGATACATGTCAATAACACAGATGCAGCACATACCTTATTGCACTGACATGAGAGATAGAGAGAAAACACTGTATTTGCACCCTTCAAAGAGTATGGATGATCGGGTGTGACGCAGCTTGCCCTTCTACCGTATATCTCGCCTCGAGACGTCGGCCGGAATCAGTTGGCTTCCGGCGGCAGCCTGGGCTTTACGGATGACATGTTTTTGTATCTGTTCTTCTTGGCTGTGAAGGGAGGATTCTCATGACTCTTTATTTCTATGTATCCCGTTTAGCGCTGGGCAAGCCCAGAGAATGATTTCTGATATCAATGCCTTCACTGTTTTTACATTTGGAAGAGTGCCTCTCATGATGCAATGTGTGTAGGATATACGTGTTTAGAAAGGTGCCTTTCTGCAGTTTTTGCCAGTAACTGCTCTGCATTTTCAGCCTTTTCTGTAAATGAAATAGAGAAATGATTTAGTGTGTTTATTTTCACCTTTATGTACCTGCCTCTTTTCCCAAAGGCAACTAAATGCAAAATAAAAAGTTGTCTAAAGGAAGACCATATTTTTCCCACTCAAATATGTTTAACGGACATAGTTTTTGTTTCTTCTAGGTGTTTTGGACAGACTCGATCTTCGTTCTACGAAGTCTGAAATATCTCCAAATTTATTTTATTCCAGTATGTATAATGGGGGCATGACAATCTGTTCACAATTGTTTGTATCAAAGCGCAAATTCCAGCCGGCCTATTTGCATAGCACAGCTTACGCTAATATGTGGCTTGGAAAAGTGCCATTTCTGGTCTCGGCACTTCATTCTCACTGGGTGGTTCGCCAGTTTCCCTTGCTACGCCTTTGCACAAGTGGTGGTGGTGGTGGGGGGGGGGGGGGGGGGGTTGCAAACTTTAAGTTTATGGCTATGCAGGTTTTTATTTCTGACACTGGTGACTTAGGACCCATGATGTTGCATTACAACCGTTTGCCTGAACAACAGGAACGGCCTGAAAAAAATGAACAAGACGGCCTCGCATAAGGCAGAACGTGTAGAGTAAGAGGCCTGAAAAAAAAAATCTTACTAGAGACCTGAAGCTGCCCCAATCTCGCGGTATAGGGGCCCCTCTTTAGTAGAGGAGTCTGAAGTGTAGGAGGAAAAAGACGAGGAGGAACCGGAGCGCTAGAGAGAAGGAGAGAGAACTTTTATTTGTCCAACAGAGTCACTATCCCGTTCTTCAGGGGTTAGAGCAATCGCAGGCAACCATTTCCCTTCACGAACAAGCCGGCTTCGGGGACGAAGAGGGTGGTGGGGTGGAAGGGAAATCTGCCTATTGGTATCCGCAAAGCAATCGCAACCCTGACCCTAGCACAACAAACAGAGAACCAGCTCAGTGAAAGAAGGACGCTGGGGCTGACCAATGTCCATCTGCGGTTCCGAGTCCGAACTCTCCCCATGGCTGGAGGAAGCCGCGCCTGGTTTCTTGTCCTCGCTGGTGGGGCGCCGCCCTATCGCCCCGACAACCCGCCTGGCAGCAGGCCGATCGGTACTGGTCTGGGAGGAGGTTCTCTCGGAGTCGGTGTCGTCCGCTGCTCCATCCTTCTTTTGCGCATGCTTCCTGCACCGCTTCGATTTGTCACCACGAATCCACTTCAATACTGGCGGTCTGTGGCGGCCCGTGCGGCGCCGGCCACAGCCACTGGTGCGGTAGCTTTCGAGGCCACTGCCGTAGATGGGGTGGAAAGGGCCTGCTCACCTGCCTCGGATGAAGCAGGCGCAGCAGAGAGCTCCCCTGCAGCAGCGCCGCGGCGATAGTGGCCACGTCGGCCGCAGACGCACCATCGGCGAGAGGCACGTCACCATCTGGCTGCTTCTCCTCTCTTCTGCTTGCTCTGCAGATGTTTCCGCGGCAACCTGCGTCAAGGATGAGGTACGGTAGCGGCGGCTGTCCCGAGGTGACTGCCGGCTCACTACGGACGGTCTCGGTAGTCATAAGTCGAAATTTCCGGAGTCCTCCACTACGGCGTCTCTCATAGCCTTAGTCGCTTTGGGACGTTAAACCACACAAACGAAACCAAACCGAACAACCGCCTTGTGCACTCGAGGATGGCATTGTCGTCCCTGCAGCGCGCGGGCAAGCTGCCTCACAGCTCCCATGACTTTACTGCGCGCAGCGCTCTCACTTAAGAGTTGAGCACGCGCAGCGAGGTGCCCCACGCGTCCTCACAAGCGGCAAACACGTGTCACTCCGCCGTACTCGCACTGCACGGCCCTCTCTCTCACCTTCAATAGGTTAGGAACAACCCTAGCAATTTGCATCTTAATCCGAAGATTGCCGCATTGCACGTTCGGAAAACCCCAAACGTGCTCAATTTGCCTAGGTTGCACGTTGCCCAACGCATCAAGCTCAAAAACTAGCGCAGCGGGCGAGTCATCTTACGGGAAACTAAACACTCTTAGGAACCGGAAGCGTACTCCGGGGTACTCAAACATAATCTCAACATCCTTCACACGCACGAGGGGAACAGCCAGGAAGCGATCTACCGCCTGCTTAGTATTAAACGTAATCTAGAACCGTCCAGCACCGATGACCTGGACGAAACCAAGCTCACTCTTATTGAACCTCTTCACGAGATCCTCACACAATGAACATAAGTAAGCGCTTGTTTCGTCCTTGTCCAGCCTTTGTTGGGATGTTCCCCAATGAAATTGCGTACCAACTCACTGAAATCGTAGCTTTGCTATCCTGGGTGAGTCTACCACGCAAGTCACGAACTGGAAATCGCCGTTTATAAGCAGTAATGCGCTGCCACTTTCGCTTTCTCGACTGTCCTTCACATGTGATAAACGGGCATACGTCTTTTTTTTTTTTTTTTGAGTTTGTGCATGAGGATGTCTATCTTTTACCTTACACAATTGCGTGATGTAACCGGCTGGGCGAGATTCGCGCTGAATGTTGCTTATGCAAAACACCTCTTTACGATTATCAGTGCTTGGTATTCTACTTTGATTTGCATTCCTTTACGCGAATATAAGTACGACCCCCAGCACTGCAAACGTTTTCTTCCGTATTTCAGAGAAGTCGGCGCGGAAAATGCTTGAACATAATGTCTTTCAGCTGTTACCTACACAGCGCTTTCAAGTACATTCCTAGCTTTGAGATAAAATATGCTCGTCTTATTTCTGCAGAAGTCGCGAGAGCTGGCTGCTCTTAATATTTGTTCAGTACCTAATAATATTAAATACAAATAGCGAAATGGTGTTGTACTCTAAAGCGATGGCTTATTAGGGTTCTTGACTGCTGAGCCACAAGACCTGGGTTCGATCACGGCAACAATGGCCGCGCTTTGATGAAGGCGACGAGGAAGGTTCCTATGCAGTGCACGGTCTCAGCGCACGTGAAATGATTGCATGTGGTCTAAATTTCTGGTGCACAGCATTACAGCGTACCTTACAGACGATGCCATTTTGAGACGCTAAACTTCATATACTAAATGAAAACAATTACAGTGCTTCATGCAGTCTTCTACTTCTGGGTTTTCTTCGGCGCGCATGAAAGTGTACGTGCATGATTTAAAATATATGTCATGCATGACATGTAAGCAAAGCAGTTTGAGGGCGGTATCGATTTTCCAGGCATAAAAGGTACTTTCCTATTGTTGTTGTGCCTGTAGAAAGAAGGAAAAGAAAATGCACGAGCCTGCTATTGGCTCTGTAGCTGAATCACATCCGCTGTCTCGTGCGGGCAGAAAACTGATTTATTTATAGGAAGGGAAAGGTGCAGTAACTGTCTCACTTGTTTTCTGTGGACACCGCAACCGCACCGTAAGGGAAGGGAGGAAAAGTGGAAAGTGAGAAAGAGGAGCCGTAGTGGAGGGCTACGGAGTAATTTCGGCCACCTGGGTTAACGTGCGCTAACATCGCACAGCACACGGAAGCCTCTTCGTTTCGCCTCCATCGAAACGCAGCCGCCGAGGTCGGGTTCGAATCCGGGTACTCCGGCACAGTAGTCGGGCGGCTTACCACTGCACCACCCCGGCGGGGCAGGACAGAAGAGAAAATAGAGAAGAAAGAAAAAGAAGAGGGGAGAGAAAGACGTGCGCCGCAACAACTGCCGTCGTCCACCACCGAAGCTCTCCCCTGATGGGGTTGAGGCAGGTAGGTCACCGCCGCTTGCGGCGGGGGCTAGCCTGCCACCGAATTTTGATCTGTCGTAGGCCGTCATTGCACCCGCCACCGCTTCGATGGTGGACGACGGCTGTTGCGGCGCGCGTCTTTCTCTCCCTCCTCTTTTTCTTTCTTTATTTTCTCTTCTGTCCGCATGAGGCAGCGGAGGTGGCTCAGCTACAAAGCCAGTAGCAGGCCCGTGCATTTTCTTTTCCTTCTTCCTACAGCCACAACAACAACAAGCGGTGGCGGGTGCAATGGCGGCCTACAGCAGATAAAAATTCGGTGGCAGGCCAGCCCCCGCCGCAAGCGGCGGTGACCTACCTGTCCCAACCCCAATAGGGGAGTCTATTGCCGCGGCGTTGATTATTACTACGCCACAAAACTTGCCTGCTGTTACCATGGCAACTCATATGAACACACTTCAAAGTTTGTTAATGTGGCTGGCGCACCACCATGCAGGCAACATTGCATCCTGAGGGTTCAGGTTCTCTATGACTTCAGCAGGATGAACAGGTATTAACGCTGCAATTATAGTTGAGCCGTAAGAAAGAAGTTCTGTTTACATTGTTTTAATTGGTTCACAGGAAAGGAAAGGCGCAGTAGCTCTCACATTTGCCTCTATGGACACTTGAACCGCGCTGTAAAGAAAGGGAGGAAGGTGGGAGTTAAAGTGGAAAGAAAGATAGAGGAGCCGTTGTGGAGTTCTACGGAGTAATTTCGGCCACCTGGGGATATTTAACGTGAACTGACATCGTAAAGCACACGAACGACTCTTCGTTTCGCCTCCATAGAAATGCAGCCGCCGCGGTCTAACCGAAACTGTTTTTGAAACTGTGCAAAGCCTTAGATTTTGCTAGAACTTTTCGTAGTATTATATTTTAACTGCGCCACGCCATGGTTCATGAAACGCTCTTCATTATTCTAGTTGTCTACCGTGAGAATAATAGAGAGATTTAGTAGTTCGTAGTGAGCGCCAAGTACGCACAGCCACGTAATTTGCGGAACGCTACGGCATGGTCGCGTACATGTCACAGGAAGACGTTTAGTAGGGCTTAAGTGCATACGTACGCAGGGGTGCGAAAGCTAACGCGGCAAGGGCAGTGGCCTGTGCAGTGCTATCTTGTAGACATCCAAATACTGAATTTTCCAGCGCAGGAACTCCTAATTCTTTGTTTTTCTGACAGGCTAGAGATGGAACCCATTCTGCAAAGGTGCTGCTTTGGTTCGTCGTTTTTGCAGAATAGGAGGATATAACAAATAACTTTGACCGAATCGGGACACTAGCCCCTGTAAACGTAGTAGAAAGCAAAAGTTAGCAATACAATCCTGTGCAAAAATTAAAGCCGAAGAAGCAAACCTCTTTTCCTAAAGAAACAACGTCATGTCAAAGCAGTTTTCTTAGTTCACACTGCGCCTATGATATCATCATTAAGTACAAAGTAACTATGAACCTCGGAGAACACACTGCGAAACTATGCGAGGTCTCATTAGAAAAGACGGAGTACATTTAAAAAGACACGAAACGTATGCCGTAAAAGTCGGGAGAATGGCCCATGGAAACATGTGCAACGAAAACTCACCAAAGCAAGTTTCCAGTTTAGGCCAGCACTAATGAACACGGCAGATGGTTAAAGTTAGCAAATGTTTTTAAAGAAAAAGTATGAAAAAATATGCTATGGCATTTTTGGAGCCAAGCAATATTTAACGCGCCTCGATGAATCTGCGTAGTAAAGACCTACATACGCCTGAAATCTAGTTATGCGCTCTTCCGAGAGCTTCAACCTTCCCTCTTAAATGCGGCCGCTAAAATGATACAACTTTTAGGCTGAAGGCACTCATCACTCGGCACAAGAAACGAAGCGTGCACAGCAGCAGACGATCAACATTCAGGCTGCTCCCACGAATGCCGTTCGCGGTCGCCGGCGTCGTCTGCGATCGAATAGAGCGTCGGCTGGGCCGCCATCTGCTACAATGCACCGTTCCCTCCGACGTTTAAAAATGCTTTTTTGAATGTAGTTTTGTCTATGGCATGCGTACTTGGAATGACAGGTATTAAGAAAATCTAGTACATACGGCAGCTGTATACTACAAGCTTCCGCGATTGGGAGAACCACCCAGCGTATATAGCGAGCGTGTATGCGGTATTTGCGCCTTAACAACACATATTTCATAGTGCTTATAAATAGATTACCTTCGCGGTGATTTAGCATACTTTGTCACACATTTATTCAAAGCACAGAGGTTGTGAAGGGTGGCAGTTACTGGCCCTACGGGGCTGAGACGGTGGTCAGCGCCGCTTGCGGCGGGGGCTAGCCAGCCACAGATTTTTTTCTGCTGTAGGCCGTCATTGCACCTGCCACCGGTTCCGTGGTGGTGGACGACGGCTGTTGTTGCGGCGCGCGTCTTTCTCTCCCTCTTCTTTTCTTGTCTATTTTTTTTAAGTGGCACGGGCACAGGCTCTTTATTTTTCTTTCCTTTTCATGCCTCAACATATGTCCGCACATAGCAGCGGAGGTGGCTCAGGTACAGAGCCAGTAGCCGGCCCGTGCATTTTCTTTTCTTTCTTCCTACAGCCACAACAACAACTTTTATTGATAGGCAGCCTACTTTGGTACTGTACTAAACTTGAAAGATACTGCGGTAAGTTGTGTTTACATATTTTCTAAGGGCCCTACCAACTCGTACCCCTGTTATTCTCACAGCGTTATTTAGATACTTCACCTTTTACATGGCATTTCTTATTTTCGCAGTCTGTTCCAGGATGTTCGTAGTTTCTCTATATGAAAAACAACTTCATAGGTGCCTTGTGAAGACATAAAATGGCTTTGAAATATTTTGCTTCCACTCATACTCATGGGTGGTAAGCCTACATTTCATCCCGAGTTTGCGGCGGTGTCGCGAGCGCCCCATTTGTTCGTCAACACGACGTTTGTCTATAAGTGTAAAACCCGCGGAACACTTGGTGCTTTCTGCTTCAGGTTCCAGCAATCCTGGTGACGAACTACACCAGCTAGAAGTTGGATCGTTCGCGCAGTGCATTTATAAAAAACAATTGTGCGTCGTATAAAGCACAATTTGCTATTCGCGCCCAACAAATGAATTAAAAGTTTTTACTTCTCACGAAACGCCAGATCTTCAATAAAAAAAAAGGAAATGAACGTGCTGCGTGTTTTTCTGCTTATCTTGCGCGGCCACATAGCCAAACGTGTCTGCCGAGCTTTCTCATACACGAGAGCAACTCGCAGACGGTTCAACGAACGTACGCAGAGGTAGGGATTTCTGTGTATGCAAGCAGCGTATGCGCAGTATTGCAGTACGCAAGAAGACAGTTTTAGTTTCACTCACGTGAAACATTTACGTACGTGAACGTGAGAAGTCTAGGTACCCAACGCGCATGTCGTTTGAAGCCCTTATAGTTACTTGTCCGCGACGCACGCCGCACGTCGTTCCTAGCTCCGTCTATTACACATATAGACACTGCTGCAGCCACTCTAATACAAGACGAGTCAAAAGGAAGCCATTGGTCTAGCCTCAGTATATCCATTCTGATAAAAGATGAGTCCAAGCCAAGCCAACCTCGCTAGATCACTGCTATGGCAACGGCAGACGCTACTTCGTCAGGCTTAACAGTTGCAAAGTCGCCCTTCTATCTGGAAAAACAAATGCAATTTATCCCTCAAACCTTTATGCGAGGGTAAGAGTGGGAAAATTGAAGGCAAATATAATAGTTTAGAGCACGATATCGCATCGAGGGATTAGCGAAGATACAATTATCGCTGTGAAGTGGGAGCTCTGGGCGCCGCCATGTTGTCAACGCGAGTACGCCAGCAACGCGAGGACCTGAGCATGAAAATTGGAATCTCGCGTACGTCCGTGAAACTCACATGGGCTCTTCACGTTCTGCGCATGCGCACTGGTAATACGTAGGCACTTCACGTGACTAAAACTAAAACTGACTAGAGTCGTGCTGCGTATCACGCATGCGCAGCAAGCAGCACGCAGCCCGCTCACGTACGCAGGGTTCTGCGTATACTTACGTACACGGTCATTGTGTAATTAGCCATAAAGGTCCGCCTCGTCGGCTCAATGCCACGATGGCTCTGCAGGTCGTCTTCGCGTAAGATGCTACTCACGCTTGTGGGGGCATCATGCAGCGGCTCCGTTGTCCGGGTATTGCCCTCACCTCGAACTAAAAAGCTCTCCCAGTCCTCATTTGGCCCTGTGGGGGAGCCTGCCGGAGGTGTTGAATGGATGATGATGGGCTGATGAGTTGTGTGACATCCGGGTGTCAATCCCCCTTCCTATCTTACAACGACAGAGCAGACGCGTCCAAGACGCCAGACGGACTGCTTAGGTGAATTGTGCCGTTGCTTGTTCGCAGCTCGCGGCCAAGGAAGACCAATAAACGGTTAACCCTTTGGTTTTCGGTGTTCGTGTTGTTCATGGGGGCCAACACTGTGGTCTAAGCTAGCGGAGCCGCCGCCCCGTAGAGAATTACACAACTTTGTGGCGTTGAATGGAATGCTGGTTTTGTTCGGTAAGGGTCAAGCGTAGTACCGTCCCGACTGGTCATGACGTCACCAGGCGATCATGCATATATGAAGCTGACTCCGTGGGTGTCCAATCGAGGCTTTCCGTGCGGCGCCTTCCATTTGGCGCTGCCTCGAGCGCCGCGCCACACATCAAACAGAAGCAGACTCAGATGCAAAATGAAAAACTACCATTACGAGACAGATCTCCGTGGTGCGACAAAACCCCAACACTATATCACATCTTATGGGCCTGTAAAAACATAGACGTGGTCCTCAATATACAAAAGCCGAGTCTGGAGCAATGGGAGACTATGCTGTCCAGCGACAGCTGCGAAGACCAGCAAGATCTGGTACAGCGAGCTAAAGGGGCGTCAGTGGCCAGCGGAGTCCTGGACTGAGGGCAACCGACCATTGGATAGAAGTGGACGAGGTCGACGGAGAAGACTCCTGGGGGTGCAACAATGGAGACACTCAGAAGACGACCCAAAAAATTTGCTGTGGCTGAGCTAAGGTTAATCCAGGATATCTCGAAGCGAAAAGTCTGCTTTGAAGACCTTGGTTGCTCTTACACTTTCACTGAGTTTCAGCATGTAGTCTGTGTAGCGGCAAATTGTTGTTGTTCTCCTCTAATTTGATGGCGCATACCCACACAGGGGGATTGGCCGCCGAGAATTCGGGTTCAGAGATATAACATTTTGAGACATATAATTACATCACAAAAAAAGAAATGATTGCTAAGGAATATAAAAGTAAAGTAAAATATGAAGAACGAAATAAAAAGGGTAAAAATGCACGCAGTAAGAGAACCCTGAGATTTGTATTTACTGTTAAAAAATTCAAAGCATATTAGCAAGGGAGACGTTGTGATTCTATTAAAATGTTTTGAATGCGGTTAAAAAGGGACCTGTGGCGGTACCCTAGCATGGTGGCATCGAACAATAATAAACTCTGGCTACTCAAATTAAGACTCAGCTGTTGCAACGGCTTCTCCAAATGCCGTTTCCTCATCATGCTAAACGGCGGGAAAATAGCAAGAAATTTGAAATTGTTTTCGGTTCCCCGTAGAATGCGCAGACGTGAGCAAGCGCTAAACCAGACCTGTGCATATGGAGATTTAGTAGCGGAATACGGCAGCGCAGTTAGACTTCAGTCTGCCTTGGTTGACATGATTTTCTACTCCAGGAATACTTGAGATGCAGGTAGTCGTCCGATGTTAAAGTAGTTCCACACTGCGTGCTTAATAAGGAGCGCATACGAAATCGCGCTACTGTTATGTACGCTATTGCCTGGAGGATAGGAAACACGGGGCCATTGAGAGACTCTTTAGCTAGTCTACCAGCAACCTCATTTATTTTCACAATACTGTGGCCTGGTACCCACACTATACGTGTAAGGCTCAGATGAGATGGGAGCAATGAAAGAAAGGTGTTTACATTGGCGAATCCATATTCGAAAAAAGCGACAAGCATAAGGAATAAGAGTCTGTAATAACAGCGACTGTTGAGTATGGTGGGTCTAGTTTTCGCAGAGCAAGCCCCACCGCCACCGACTCTGCCTGGAAAATTGGGGTAAAATCCGGAAGACGCACTGAAAAAGCCCAGTATAGAAGCGGAGAGTATATTCCAACCCCGAAATTTTCATGGAATTGAGAAGCATTAGTTGCTATAGGTATGCTAATGGGAACACTAGGTAAATGATCTTATAATATTGCTTTAAAAGTCGAGGTGATGTGTGGTTTGCGTTATTTGAGAAAATGTCATCATAGACAATTTGAAGCGAAGATCCACGTACTTTTGTATAAGGATGTTAGAAAGGACTGCGTTCAAAGGTAACAAATTTTGCTTTAGTTTTACCTTCGGGGTATGAAACCGAGGTCAGTTAACTACAAAAAAGGAGGCTGGCTCGCAACAAAACATGGACATTGAGCGATGGAATTGAGACTCATATATTTTTAGATACGTCTGCACAGTCAAGAATTGTAAGCTAGCTAACAGCGGTGGTATTCGGGCTTTAAGCGATAGTACATTGGTAGCCACAAATTAGGGGAGCTCAAGGCATATTCTAAGCGCTTCCAGCTCTAATAAGAACAAGCGGACGAATTTTTGTAGCAGGTAAACCTGATAACAACTCATATACAAATTCCATAATTTTTTTTGTTTGCGATGTTTATTGCCTCAGGACATAAGAATGCTATGATTGATGAAAGGTGTGGTCAAATAATGAATAAAGGTTGGCTGATGCAATGAAGTCGAGGAGTGAGCGATGATGTGGTCCGTGCGTCCAAGCTGCATATGACTGCGGATAATGGGGGGAGTGACCAGCTGCCACCAGATGCCGGATCCGCGTTGGCGTCAGCGCTGGATATTCCCAAAGCAGGTGATGGATGTCAGTTTCTGTAATTTATAGTAGGTCAGACATATATAACATAAATCATTAAAATAGGCCTTACTACGAAAGGCGTGGAAATGCCTCACTACGAAGAAGCACCAGGCAATGAACACCTTGAGTGAACCACAGAATAAGATATCTTATTCACGTCAGCACTCTACTTTTGTAGTGTCATCGTCGTCTTCACTCTGTTGGCTGCTGACACTGGTAGTAGACGCGGCTAAAAGACGCTTTGAGCCTCATGTCGTCGTTTAGTGAGAGGCTCATGTGGTTGTTCAGGTGCTTCAGCTGTTCGTTTAGCTTTAGCCTTTTCAATCCTTCTCCGCAACGGCTCAGCAACAGCCGAAGTAAAACTTGTTTAACCGTCTTCGATCACTTGGCTACTCTCAGTTGACATAGCTGAACGGCGCTGTTCAGCTTCCTTTTGACGCCTTTTAGCAAGACGTTCATTTCGTATTCAGCCGCTCGTCTGCCCTTGCGCTTTTAATATGTTCGCTGATTTTAAGCCAACTACCAAGTCGCCACTTTAGGATCGGTGTTTCTGCACCCTCCGACTCTTGCCTCTTCTCCTTCCATGGCGTGTGCTGCGCTTGTGCTATGAGCAAGCATGGCTTACATAGCCCTCCTCCCCCCAAAAAAAAATTGGGGGGGGGGGGGGGAGGAGGGCTATGCAAAGGACTGCAAATTGGTGAAGGGTGGCTGCTCCTGGCCCTGACGGGGCTGGGACAGGTAGGTCACCGCCGCTTCCGGTGGGGCCTAGCCTGCCACCGAATTTTTGTCTGTTGTAGGCCATCATTGCAACCTCCACCGCTTCGGTAGTGGACAGCGGCTGTTGCGGCGCGCGTCTTTCTCTCCCTCCTCTTTTTCTTTAATTTCTGTTCTGTGCGCACGAGGCAGCGGAGGTGGCTCAGCTACAAAGCCAGTAGCAGGCCCGTGCATTTTCTTTTGCTTCTTCCGATAGCCACAACAAGCACAACTGCGCAAGGCTGCGGCGAAAGGTCAAACGATGGCGAAGAGGAGAAGCGGCGGCGCACATGCGCAGTAGTGCGCAGCGGCGGCGAAAGGTCAGGCGACAGTCATTGGCGGCAGCGGCGATAGCGGCCACCTGCGCCATGGATGACGTCACTCGGTTTCGCGCATGCGCAGAAGCGGTAAATTTGATGATCCGACTCAAGCGACAGATTGTGTTGACGAGCTCAGTGAAGCTTTTCGCTTCAAAACAACAGAAAAATAACAAAGGGCTAGAAGAGTTTTCCCTTTCTTTCTTCCTAGCTACTATGCGTTAGTACAGCAGGCATCAGCGGGGTTTAATATTTATTTACAGGAAACAAGAAACACAATATCTGTCAAAATTCTCCGCGGACATATATACCGCGCTGCATGGAGGAAGGAAAGAACTTAGGAGAGGCCCTGACGTCAGTTTTTTGAAGCCAACGCGGCCGCGCCGCGACCGGACGCTGCGACGTCTCTTCTCCTTTTTACCCTTCGCATTTTCTTTCTCCGCGACGCTTCCGGACCTAGGGTCCTTAGCAACGCTCTCGCTAGTGACCCGAGTTTTCATAGCAACAGCGTCGCCGTTGCTAATGGCCCGACTTGGCTAACCCTAAATCTTGACGTCATTTCCGCCACACTTTCTCCAATGCATTGGGAGTGGAAAGGGCCTCCCCTAAGTTCTTTCCTTCCTCCATGCCGCGCTGTAAAGGAATGAAGGAAGATGGGAGTGAACGAAGAAATGGAGATAGAGGCCCTGAATGTTATAAAATAAATCGTTGCTGTGCGATGTCAGCGCACGCTAAACATCCCCAAGTGGTCGAAATTAATCCGCAGCCCTCCACTACGGCTCCCCTTTCTCTCTGTCCACTTCCACCCCCCCCCCCTTCCTCCCTTTCCATACGGTGCGGTTCAGATGTCTACAGAGCAAGTGCTACAGATACTGCGCCTTTCGCTTCCTATGAACCAATTAATATTATTACTTATTTAAAAGCGCGGTTATTGTAAAAACCAAACACAGCAAAATCTACAAAACAATATCAGACCCTATTTTTAAACAACACAATATATATATATGTTATTCACAAGCTGTTCATAAAACGTTTCCAAAATTGCTTTGGCAGAGCATTAGCTTCGCTTAGAAATCACTTTTGCCGCGTTGTATTCATGAAATCTGAAAATAGAAAACATCTTTGTTGCATACACCCTGTTTGTGCTTGATCGAACGTTTCAGGAGAAACCCCCAACGTGAACTAGATTTGTAATAATAAGTAATTACTTACTACAACCCCCATGCGCAGCCATAAGGCTACATATAAAACCTATAGAACTTCCCCAGAAACTGCGTAAAGAAACATTTTTCGTTGCCCGTGGTTCTAACACGGAACCAGAATTCCTTTGTAGCCATATGGCTGCACTTGTGTGGATTTCAATAATTACTCCTTTTTACAAACGTACTCTATCTTCGGAGGCTCCCCTAAAACATTCGAGCAACACCATTCGCACTTTAATCTATTGAAGAATTCGATCTCACCCTCCAATTTTATCTGCTAGCTGAAGGAACGCAATGTTGACCGAGCTGGCTAACACAAAACGTTTCTAAATTGTCATGCAGCTTTTAAGCTGTGGCGTGGTAATCTTCTTCGGGAGCAGAATAAAAAGACCTGGTAAGCTCAGTTTATTGACTAGCGCCAGATAGCCGATCAGGCAGGGTTCGTGCCCAGACAAGGAAGATTTTTTTTGTAGCTAACAAGTGTCCTAGAAGCTTGTATAGCTTTCCACTTTGGCAGTATGGCTGCGGTTTGGGGTGGTGCAGTGGTAAGACGCCCGACTACTGTGCCGGAGTACCCGGGTTCGAACCCGACCACGGCGGCTGCGTTTTGATGGAGGCGAAACGAAGAGGCGTCGTGTGCTGTGCGATGTCAGCGCACGTTAAAGATCCCCAGGTGGTCGAAATTGCTCCGTAGCCCTTCACTACGGCTCCTCTTTCTCTCTTTCCACTTTCACTCCCCCTTTACTCCCTTCCCTTACGGCGTGGTTGAAGTGTCCACAGAAATCAAGTGCGGCAGTTACCGCGCCTTTCCCATCCTATAAATCAATCAATCAGTCGACCTCGGTGAGTAATTATTGCTTGTAGCAAGCTTGGTTTTCTCGTTTAATGGAATGTGCCTGACACTTTTTTGTGTTTAATTGTAAGTGTTTAAAGGGCCCACAGAGAAGCTTGCACTGCTCTTCAATGACCGTGGTCACACTTCATAAGTATTAGGTTTTCATTTCATTACGTCCGTCGTTAGCGCAACAGTAAACCCTGACGCGAAATATTTGCTGGAGGACAAACAGGTTGGCAAATCACGGGTTTTTCCAACCCGATTTCGAAAAACATGCATCCAAAAATACACAAGGCCAGAAGAGAGGCAAGATCCGAGGCACACGAAAGAAGCCTCGCAGGAAAAAAACCATATTGTACGTCGACGCGACCACATACAAAGAACAACGCGGAGCGGTAGCCAGTGTGGTTGATCACCAGCTTAAAGAAGTCAACTGCGCCTCGATCAAGAGCAACAACATTCTCGAGGCTGAGGAAGCGGCAATCGCTCTCGCTATCACCCACCAGGGTGAGGAGGCTACCACAAATATAATTACGGACTCGCAAGAAGCATGCAGAAGGTATAGCAGCATACGCATATCCACTGTGGCCATCTGCATACTCAAGGCAAGAAAAAGCTTTTCGAGATGCTTCATAACGTGGACACCAGGCCATGAGACTGTCAAAGGTAACCAACGTTCCGACGCCAATGCCCGAGCATACGCCAACCGGGGGGCGCACAACGACGGGGAACCGGACGCAGTCACTAGACGCTATGGAGCCATTCTTGAACATCAAAGAGCCTTAAGGAGGATCTATCCACCTCCCCACGAAGCCCTCAATAGAGAGCAGTCGGTTGCCTGGAGACAGCTACAGACTAACACATACCCCAATCTGAGTCTACTCAGCAAAATCCACCCCACTACATATGAAAATAAATGCCCACTATGCGGAGAACCCCCTACACTCTACCATGTTACATGGGCCTGTCAAAAAACACAGGTAGCACCAATAAACACCACACCAACACCGGAGCAGTGGGAGGCTGCGCTGTCCTGCTCGACGCCTGACGACCAGCTCAAGCTGATTGACAGAGCGCGCAGGACGGCAAAGGCCTTTCCCTTTGTGTAAATAAAGTTTTTCATTCATTCATTCATTCAGGGATCCACACCGCGTCTAACCGCATGCGCCTGCCAACTAGTTGTGTCATACAGGCAATGCTGCGCGCTCAGTATTAAGGCATTAGTCGAGACGCTTCCCCCGGGCGCCTGAAAGCCTTCCTATGTGGATGAAGAGAAAATGTTCCGCTGTTCACGTTCTTAGCAATACTTGATGGGGTTGACAATGATTGCGTTCATAGTGCTTTGTTTCATCTTCTACATAGGGTTAGCATTCTTTTACAATGAAACAGAAAGCAACTCCGGTTTAATATAGAATACAATGCGGTTTTCCTTCAGTCGTGTGGTAGGGTTGCTCCGTGTAGTTTTTATAGCAAGTACCTTTAGAACAAACGCCAATGTAACTATTTATAGTTAAGGTTTTGTCTGTTCTTCCCATCATAGGTCCTTCACCGATGATGTACTGAAAGAAAACCATGCAAAATATTTGACTTATTTCGCATTAGGAAAATCTCCCACATACGAGCGTTGCTGCGAAGAGACTTAGTGCGCTCAGTCTCTACGTGAGCAGTATTAAATATATAATATTGCAAGCTCGTACCAGCTTACATAAGTGAGAATAGTTTCCTCATAGTTTAGTTATTAAAATGCTTGTCGAGGCAGCTTATGGGAAGGATGAATAGTACTCGATAGACGGACTGAAGCGCGTGCTGTAATTTTGCTATGGACGTTATTTTTCGGGATAATTTATTGTCTTTATCAGTGATATATTTGTTGCATTCAGAAATGTTAGCAAAATCTCATTTCTTTAACGTGTCACATTAAAGAGGACGAAACATTAGCAGTGGTTTAATTTGTCATTAAAAGTGTAATTATGCGAGAGCTGGCTTCATGGCTACGCTTAGGTTCAGCTTGAAAGCCTGTCCTAGGCAACAGAGACTCGCAATGAAATTTTTATTTGTGTATTTAAAATAAATTGGAGATTTTCACATCTTTAAGTTCCCCTTGAATGTTACCCTCAGGCATTTTTCACGCTGTGAACTCTATGACTACATTTATCTTATATATGCCATTCATCATTTCATTTTATGGCATTACTCCCCAATGTACCTTACATCACATTATGGCATCGTTTTATCTCCCCCTTCATTTCTTTTATATTCCTCACGATTCTTTTTCAATCTTTTTCTTCCAATTTCGCCTCCTACACACAGTAGCATGTATTAAGAAGAGACATATCAGCGCACAGATCCCGCGCACATTTCTCGTACAAAAAAGTTTGCTCCATGAACCTAGAAAGGCTTTCGGCTTAAAATGCATCAGTTATTAGGGAGAGAGCATCTTAAACTAATATATATGACGCTCTGAATCTAGTGCCACCCGCTATATAGAAATCGTGAAAATATGCAAATTTTGAAGTGATTGAATATTCTAGAGCAGGTTTTTACCATTTGACGAGTAGTGCGTCTCATAATTATCCAAAAACACACGGCCTTCAGCGAAACCTCGGCGTGCATATTCCTGGGATCTACGTCTCAGGCCTCCTGCCCCGCCAGAAATGTCATTGTTGTGAAAAACGGACCCAAGGCTTGGTGTACCAAATACGCTTTTGTGTGCCTGTCGTCCTACCTTGGGGAAACAAAGAAGCAGTAGACAGCTGCCACCAGACAAATGAGCAATAAGCGAAGCGTAGTTGCCGAGCTGTGCAATGCATGCGAGGCATTGACGGGACCATTGTGCTGGAGACCAAGCCAAATGCGCGCCGAATGCTGCTTGAGTCATAGGACATTTAGCAGACGTAGAGAACTTTCCCCTTTAACCGTACTCTCACAATATACGTTTAGTGAATTGACAGCTAACGTGTGTTGAAAGCAACGCTGCAGCTCCTCTGCACTCATACGTTCATGATAAAACTATGTTTCGAAAAGCGTTTTCTTACAAAAGCCTCGTCCTTTTCATTTATAACCTAATTTGCACCTCCAAACAAGAGAGGACTATATAAAATGACGAGGCAGCAACGGGTGCAAAATCACGAGGCCATATATGAACGGCTTATATGATTGCTTGCTTGGACGCAACGAAGGAAACCTCGCTCTGTGCGCTGTTTACAAGAATGCGCCTATACTCAGGTGAGCGGTACACTCCTCATCTTCTAATAATGTTCCCGTAAGGGTTCCACGAACCTATCAAGCACGTGCCTGGCTGAAAAAGATCTCGCAAAGCCTTCACAACCTAGCTGCGATACAGCAGTGTGTTCTTCGTAATCATCTGCAGTGTTCGCAAATATCATCAGCGCGTGCTGCTGATGAGCTGTCCCTGTTTAGCACAAAAGCCACTGCGCGGAGCTTTTGTGCAAAGAAAAACGAGACACGCGAATACAACCATGCGCCGATCCTGTCTGCCCGTCCCATCGCGAGATCACACTTTATGAACGGCTCGCAATCAACGCTAAACGCAACGGATCATATACAAATTAGATAGTCAGAAATCAATGGAACTACGCAGCACGTGCCTTATCTCCCTTTTCTTCCATTAAAAGCGCGGTTGTAGAAAATGTTGACTGTCCAGACTGTTTTGTGCAAGGAAATAGAAGGAACCGCGTCCTTGTTCAGCCATGCCTTTTTGTCAAAGCCCTACAGAAATCGCATTAGGAACAAACTGCATGTTGTAAAGGTCCCGAAAATGCTTTGAGTGGAATGTTTTCCTTGGTCGGTTTTAATTTCGCCTACAAGATTTTCCCTACGGTCAGCTATAAACAATCCTTTGTATAGTTGGCTATAGATATTTGGCCCAAAATATCTATAGCCCTTCTATGGCTGTCTTTAGGGTTTTCTTTAGTGTAATCTATAGAAGGCTTTAACCTATTCTATAGACTTACGGCTTCCTATTTACTGCAGTGTTTAGCATTTTCTATGGTCAGGTATAAGCTTTTATAGTCAGCTATAGAAAATCATTTTTATCGTCGGCTATAGATGTTTGGCCCAAAACGCTGTAACCATTCCTATGGTAGCCGTTAGGTTTTCCTATAGGGTGTGCTATAGAAGTCTGTAACCGTTTCTATAGACTTATAGTTTCCTATGTACTGTGGTGTACAGTATTTTCTATGTTCGCGTAAGACGTTTTATGGTCAGCCATAGAACATCTCTTGTGTGGTCGGTTATAGTTATTTGTCCCAAAATGCTATAGCCTGCTACAGAAGTCTATAACCTGTGAACTAATTCTGGTGTCATAATGTATTGCAGTCTTTAGCATTTTCTATGGTCAGCTATAGAAAAATCGTATGCGCGTGTATGCATGTATGTTCGCGCGCGCGTGTATGTGCGTGCGGATATGTGTATGTGCACGTGTATCATGCTCTGCATTTTTGGACGTTTTATTTTTCATTCGATGCCTAAATAACTGAAAATTGGCCAGCAGTACCCACGACTAAAACAACCGTACGTCGGAGGTTCTCACTGCATGCGGATTTCAATGCGGCGACAGTGCTCCCACCAGTTATACCAAGAAAGTGACGCAAGTGACAATATATGTGCCTTCATATAAGGGCGTATGACTACTGGTCTATAGCTTTTGGTATATACAATATTCTAGAGCCAGCTCAAACAGGTTATACGGCTTGAAGTCTCTAGTTTCAGAGGCATTCACATTTCTATAGACAGCTAAAGATAACTCTATGGCGCGCATTGAGTCGGTGATAGCGCAGGTGTTGTTTGCATTATCAAAAGATAACCTCAAACACATCATCTAAAAATAGTCTACTTCAAAAAATTATAGTATTGGCATATTTGAAAGCCGCTGCAGTGTCCCTTTATTGATACGAATAAGGAAAATTTATATTTTGTAATGGTCACTAAAATGAAATAATTCAAAAACAAAATATTCGATAAAGGAAAAAGACGGTTCGAAGGAACCAAAACACTACGAATGAAACGCCAATGCTTCCTAATACTAATTCGGAAAACATAGAAAATGTAATTTATCAACAAATAGTTTAAATATATCAAATTATGAAAATACGTTCAAAGGTCTCGACAGATGAGAATAGAAAGCCATTGTTTTCTGAGGCTAAATAACCATCATCAGCCTAACTATATCCACTGCTGGGCGAATGCCCCTCCCATGTCCCACTAATTAACTCAGTCCTGTGCTAGTTGCATCCACTTGAACCCTGCGCACTTCTTAACCTTATTCGCCAACACAGCTCTCTGCATCCCCTTGCTACGCTTTCTTTCACTTGGAATACAGTTTATTACCCTAAACGACCATCGGTTATACTTTCTTTACACTACATGTCCTGTCCATGTTCATTCCGTCTTGATTTCACCTTAATGTCAGTGACTTTAGTTATTTCTCTTACCCACACTGAACGTTTCCTCTCTGTTGAGGTTATTCCTACGATTTTTCTTTCCATAGCCCTCAGCGGAATCCTCAAGTCAAGTAGATAAGTAGATCCCTCTTTGTTAGTCTTCACGTTTCAGCCCCATAGGTAAGTATAGGTAAGATGCAATTGTTGTATACTTTCCTCTTGAGCGAGACCGGTAAGCTGCTAGTCATATTCTGAGAGTGCTTGCCAAATGCACTCCATGCCAATCTTATATCCCTGGATATTTCTTTTTCATTGTCCGGATCTGCGGTTACTACTTGTCCTAAGTAGACATATTTGCCTACTACTTGCTGTGCTTCGCAACCTAACGTAAACTGCTGTTCCTTCCTTAGCCGGTTGAACATTATCTTAGTCTTCTCCGTATTGATTTTCAATCCTACCTTTTCCTGTCTATGTCTTCAAACATTTTTGCAGTTCATCCCCTGAGTACTTAGCAAGGCCATATCTTCAGCAAATCGCACATTACTTAGCTATTCTCCGTCTATCCTTATCCCTAACTGCTCCCATTCCAAGCCTATGAATACTTCGAAGGAAGCTGTGAATAGTGGTGGGCAGATCGTGTCTCCCTGCCGAACACCTTTCGTTTGGGATTTTGTATAGAAAGTATGGTTGCTGTGCAGCCACTATATACATCTTCCAGCTGTTTCACGTAAAACAGCTACGCCCTGATTTCGCAATACCTGCATGGCCGAGGTTTCTACCAAGTCAAATGTTTTTTCATAATCAATGAATGTTATGTTTAAGGGCTGGTTATATTCCTATAATGTTTCTATCACTCGGTTGTTGGTATGGATATGATCTATAGTAGACTACCTTTTCCAAAAACCTGCTTGAATTTTGCTTGGTTGCAGTCTAAAGTTGTCCTGATTCTAGTAGCGATTACCTTGGTAAATACTGTATACGTAACAGACAGTAAGCTTTGGTCTCTAATGTTTCAAGTCCTTAGCGTCCCCTTTCTTATACATTAAGATAATGTTTGCAGTCTTCCATGGTTCCGTTACCGTCGATGACACCAGGCTCTGCGTACACAGTGTGGTCAGTTTTTATATCACGATATCCTCCCGTCCTTCAGCAAATCTACACTTACGTGATCCTCTCCAGCTGATTTACCTCTTTCCATAGTTTCTAAAGCTTGTTTAAATTCGTCCTTCATCACTGGCGGAAAGTCTGACAACGTTTCCCTACCGCCAACCTCATTATAGTGCTGACTTCTTTGGCTATTGTAGATATCAGTATATAACTCCTCGGCTACTTTGACTATCTTATCCATATTCGTTATGACATTGCCCGCCTTGTCCCTTATCGCATACATCTTATTTTTGCCTATGCCCGATTTCTTCTTCATCGCTTTAAGGCTTCCCTCGTTCATTACCGCATGTTCAACTTTCTTCATGTTATATTTCTTTATATCAGCCACTTTGCGTTTATTGATTAGCTTTGATATTTCTGCCGATTGTATCTGGTCTGTTGGATTGGGAGCTTTCAAACTTTGGTGGTTTTAATCAAATCTTTCATCTCCTTAGAAAACTTTCCTGTACCCTCTCGAACCGCCTACTTTACCCCGTTGCCCTCCACTAAGGTTCCTCTTTTCACTTTCACTCCCACCTTCCTTCCTACTCTTACGGCGCACTTCAGGTGTTCACAGTGCCTTTCCTTCCCTGCGAACCAATTATTGTTTTAATAATAGTTATTAATATTAATTTTAGTCATGTGTACACAATGTAGCGCTTGCCTGAGACGATTTGGGACGTTACAGTCCACAAACCAAATCAAACCAATATTGGGGCGTTGGAACGAAGGACACTCAACATGTGTCCTTTATTGCGGGCTGATACAATTATGTTAGATGATAGAAATAAATGGATAGAAAGCACATAGAGGCACAAGGAGTTTTCGAAGCAGATCATGCAAAACGAGGTTGGCAAAATTTCCACTGCATTCACAACAGTAATATTCTTAAGGTATTGCGCTATGCAAATTCAACTAGTAACTTTCCCCTCTCATTCCTAAAACCAATGCGGTGTAACGGTCATAATGATGTGGAATCGGAAGAAAGTTTATTCTTATGTGATGTACGGCTGTAATCAATGTTTCACCGTGATGATAAGTTATGGAATATCTATAAGGTGCAACCGTGAACAACAGGGTAAGTTACAACTACACCAAGGAACCGCAACATAAGCCATGGCATCACCGAAGCCTTTTGCTTCTGATATCCAGGCTTAACCAAGCTAAGCCACCACCAATTGTTTAACAAGGCCATCATATTCACTGCATTTGTGCGGTAAATATTTAAGGGCTGCTTCGGAGCTTGGCAGCTTTGATGTCATAGGCAATGAAAGGGACTTATCGGAGCTCCCAGCCGCTAGATCACATTGCAAGAAGCACTAAAGTAGCGCAGGAATCTCCACTTTGGATCCGCAGCAATGGAGGAGTTTGGTGATAACAAACATTCCCCAATATAGGATACACTAAGCGTAAACAGCTATTAATAAAAGCAGGAGCAGCTGCCGTGTGGACTAGTCGGTTTCAATTCTGTGGAAACTCTAAGGTCGTTGATCCCAATCCCATCAGTGGCCTTTAATTTTTAGGATCGATTACCTAAATAATTAGAGTAAACTTCTACGGTTTCAATATAAAAAAACATTACTCAACATTTCCTTTGTCAATTGCTATTAGTGCACTTCGTCTGTGGTAAGTGGAAACCTTTTTGTTAAATTACGACGCAGTCTACATTGACGAACCAGAAAATTGCATGGCCAAAAAATTCATCACCTGAAGATGGTATCTGTAGTGCCTTCGTGCTGAATGTTAAATACCGAGAAAAGAGGTGATGAAATATTACCCCACACAGAGCCATTGAAAACGCAATCCAAGTGGCTGAAGCATTTCTCATCTCACTAACCAAGCTTTCTTTTACCCAGTCACTACGCGCATGGATGCCAACACAAAAGAACTTCGTAGCGCTAATGTACCATCTTCATCTTCCTTTACATATGAACAAGCTCTAAAGAGGCCCCGAAGCCCGCAATGCTTGAAATTAGTTTTTTTTTACGACACTCTGTTTTATGGTTCGTATTTACCTTACTCACCATCAATAATTAGATCCAGATTATAAGTACGTTCTACATACGTCGCGCCCAAGCACGCAAATATAACATATTTGTAGTCCAGATATTGAGAGAAAAGTGGTCTTTTTATTTGCTTCTGTTTGCTAAAGCATAATAGACAAATATCTGGCAGGCAAACTGGTGAATTAACCTGCCTTCTCCAAGCCTGAATTTTATTCGCCACCACTGGATACCCAATAAACAGGGGTTGGAATATTTTTTAAATCGGAACAATGCGCGCTTACAAAATATGCTAAAATACAAAAAAAAATTCGAATTTGATTATGCGTGTAGTCTAGTTTTTACTAACCGCATTTTGAAACTTCCGAAAGTTCTGTGTGCGAATGCATTTTTAGGTAATAAATATCTCGGCCGAATATTTCAGTATCTTTTGAAGGCGGCAGTGATAACTCAGAAAATATTACTCAACACAAACAATCCAAATGCAAGGAGGCAAACGAAATAAGTGTAGAGAGAAAACAGCATCTCATACATACCAAGCAAGGGGTGTTATCTTGTAGTGTGCAGTTCTCGCCGTCACAGGTATAATGGCATCCTAAGGAATACTGTTGATAAGAAGAGTATAAACTTGAGACAAAAAGTCTCGAACATTTAAACATGAAGTAACTAACACTCAAGAAAGGGTGCTTTTATAGTAAAGAAAAAAGAGTAAAGTACATCAGATAGGGGATCCCTTATAGCAAGGATACAGTCGTGTCAAGTCACCCTTGGATGTCTTCTACTTTGATCAGAGTTTCCTGTTTGCGTTTTCGCGCTCCAAATTATTCAAATTCTAAAAAGTGGAATTTGGGGCTACTTTTCAATTTTCTCGAGGGCAACTGGCTTTATATACCAAACTTACAAATACGCATTTCAAGGCTCCTATAAGCGATTTGTTGCGCAGCACAATTGTGAGCTTAAGATGAGTTGAAAGAGTATTGAAGCCGAGGTGCAGTTGACCACTTCAACGGAAAATAAAATAAAAACGGTGCGTGCATTCGCTACAATTGACGTCTAAGCGACCGCATTTTTCGCCGTTTCACAGTTAGAAAGCGAACTCAACAAACTTTCAAATGTGTATTTTGGACGTTGAATATCTAATTAACTTTACTGATGAGAAAAGATTTAACAGGGTGCAGAACCAAGATATTGACAGCCTTCGATTTTACATTTAACTCTTTCTTGTTTAAAAAAAAATGCCTTTAAGGAAATGTTCTACGCCGTTTTCATTCGCCTTATTGAACGGTAGTCTATGTATATAAATTTGCTGTAATTTCAAACTGCATAAACTGTATTGAGCTATCCGCGTCTGTTTCTCAAATAAGAAAAAGTACACGCGCAGTGATCGCCCAGTACATAAGCAAGATTCTACCCCACATTTAGATTTTGAGTCGCGTCGTGATCTTTCAACATAGCGTTAACAAGTTGAGGTCTAGTTCGGAGCCTTAAATAAATGAGATACGGATGCAGATGAGGTGCTACAATAATGTCACTGCCGCATGCTGCCATTACAGAAGTGCATTTAAAATCACAGCCATGAAATGTTGCCTTAAAAAAAGTTGTGCACGAGTGAAAGATGAATATTTCTAGTGTTATCGGCGGGTGTCGCGATTTTAACTGGTACAGGGTTTTAAATTCTTAATTGAGACATGAGGACCACTGAAGACCGTAAAATTATTGTTAGTGGTAAGACTACTGAAGTTTATGAAGACGAAATCACCTTTGTCATCATGCATAAAGTGTTTTCGCATCCGACGGTTGAACTGAAATTACGTTCTCTCTGCTGGTGTTTTATTCAGAGTGCATAGCGTGCATAATATACTAAATCTCACGAAGTGTCGAGCGTAATATTTACCAACAATTCGCTCTGATGAGATGCGAATTGATTGTGTTTTGTTATTGGTTTAGTTCTGAGTCAGACTGCAGCTGGGGGGTGTAGGTTTCTTTTTGAGCTAGAATGTATAGCTCGGAATGTATGCCCAGTTTTCGAAATTTCTTGAATATAAAAACGTTTCACATTGTCCCTTCGATTGCACACACGGCCTTCAAGAATGGTTCAGTGGTGCCGCTGCATGACATCGAAGCCAACCACCTGAGTTCTAATCATTTAATAAAGACTACATTATTCGTTGGCTCGAGTCCTTATAACATGTCATCCTGCAACTTGGCAGCATACATATCCTATCCCCGGTTTCAGAACATTGTCTGACTCTACCCACTGCAGTACATAGTCCTCTCTTATAACCTTCTATTTAGTGTGGTTTTATGCTTCTTCGATAAATATATTACACGTAGACGTTCTAATCTTCTTCGATCACTAAACATCCAACCACCGCCTGTTATGATTGTTTTCCGTTAGAATGCAGTCTGTATCATTGACCTCCATAGCATACCTTGCCTCCGCAGTACAAGCTGTACCCATGGCTATACTTAGCCTTGATTTCGACTAGAATGTCATTATTATGCGTCTGTCCCCTTCCGCAGTCAGCACACTTGTCCGGTAACGTTACATGTGCCATCTTCGTCTGAAGAGCTTTGATTGTTGTTCTGAATTTGGGCTGCACCCTCTCCCTTAGCCAGCTGCATTTTTGCCCCTAATGAATTCCGGTAAGCTACAACTGTCCTATACTTTCCTCTCGTGGGATACTGGTAAACTTCCGCTCATGAACTCAGAGTTATTTACAACTGCTCACCATCCCAATGCGATTGTTTTGGCTATTTTCTTTAGTGATCAACATAAGAGCTGCTCCCTGTCTAAATAAAATATATTCTGCTCTCCATTTCGAAGGTTTGCTGCCTATCAAAAGTACTGTTTCTTTTAAGACTGTTCAGTATTGCTTTATTTTATGTTTTATATTTTTTATTTATTTACATATACCTTACAGGCCTCGAGAGAGGCATTGTGTAAAGAGGGACAAATACAAAGATATCCGCAAATGCAAACCGTCCATATACCTCTTGGTGAAACGCAGCGCACTCTTGACAGAAGCACAAAGAAAGAAACGACGACAAGAGCATGCTGTTCTTTTCCAAAGTCGAAGTACTAACTGGCCCGTTTTTCCACCTTGGCTGCTATACCTCTCTGGTCATTTTCCATTCTTCGAGTTTTAACCCGCATTTCACTTAGCAAGACAATCTCATCAGTTATTCGCAGATTGCTGAGGTATTTATTCCCCGTTAACCTTTACCTAGAGCAGTTCGCGGCCCGGGTACCTGAATTCTTCTTCAGTACAAGCCATTGACAGTACTATGGAGATTACTATCTAGATTCCGATACTATGGAAAACATGGTTCCACATCAGTTTTTTTTTATATTATCTTTATGATACTAGCCGTTGCTGCTCAGCCACTACAGATATCTCCTTGCCAAACGTAATGTCATGCAACCCTTTGTCCAGATAGTGCTCGGTCATGTCAGATACCAGCTACAGCTTGACAGATGAAGTAATTCAGTTTAAAAAAAAATAGAGGAAGGCATGGCGCTCTTAATTATCATGCACCTTAAAGGCATGCGCCTCTCTATCCTATAACAAGCAGATAAATATTATTACTGAGATGTCTCATTGCAGTACAGCAGCTGTTTTTACAGTTAATGTGGCATTTATGTAGAAAACTTCATAGGTCTACGATTAACTTTTTACAGCCTCTTATCTAAGTGGTAAGTACGTGTTGTTATGCAGAGAAAATCGATATGTATGGCAGCTTCTATAGCTCTATTTCCCAGAGAAGTCTCGTTGTCAATGATTGGAATATCCCTCAATAATGACTAGTTCTGACTGCTACAAGAATATTGGCTCGCAGACGTTGTGCTTAGTTTATTCGATGGTGACTTGGCTTGTTTAGCTGACAAGAAGAATAACTTCCTTCGGTTCTTTGTCAACATTTCGTCAGTAACAGCTTTGTTCACCTTACCTCATATTTTTACTGGATACTCCTAATATTGGAGACCGATTTGTACCGCAATAAAAACCGGGTCTTATGACGACTGAAATCACATCATTGCTCGAACAAAGTCTGTAGAAAGCGCTTGTTTTCCTCATTTTCTGCTTGAACTAGTGCACCTGGTGGCGCCTCCGGAAAATACAGCTTCTTAGAAGCTGTGACATATTGCGTTTTCCTGCCTCGGCACTCAGCCCGCCCGCTTGCCTGTCTGCCTTCTGCGGCGGGCCCTGGCTGAATCTGCGTGCATGCTACACGCTGATTAAGGGACGTGCCGAAGGTGCTCTCGTTTTCTGCCGTCGTGTGTACCAGATGCATCTTGAAATCGAATCCGACCTACTCAGCTGTTGGAGCAGCGAGCAGTTCCTAACGTTCGTTCAATGCAGGGAAAAGTCATATGTCGCATTTCCGAAAGTTTTCAAGCAGTGAATAATATCGAGATGTTTGTCGCTGCCGTGGAGCAAAATATTCTGGTTCTGATTTTATTCCGGAGCCATTTTGTCCACTTCAATTGCAAAGCAAACTTTGCTGTGTTGTAATCCCCAGCGTGTATATATTAAAGATACGAACAAGGGTAAAGGTGGACACTCAGCCTTCAAACAAATGTTTCGAGAATAGGATGTGCCTTCGCCTGGGTGGCCTGAAGGAAAGTACTCTTGTCGATACGTTGCCTTCGCTATTGAGACACCCTCTCTCTAAAGCCCTGCATGAGTTTTAAAAAATATTGTGTAGCCATTTTCTTCCCCTCGTTCTTCCGTAAACCTCAGCACGGTATTAGGAGTCGTGCAAACCATGTTCAGCCGTACGTAAATTCTACAAAACTGAAAAAACCGGACAGTGAAGCTTCGCGATGAGAGAGAATGAAGTACTTTCAAATTTTACGAACCACAAAAGCAACAAGATTGTTGAAAAAAAAATGCGCTGCCTCTAGCATATGTTAAATGCTTGTAATCACACAATAAATGAGGGATGATTATGAAGAACGTTCGTAATATTAGCATTTGCCCTGTGGGGTGATACTTCGGAAGCTTCTCATTATTTTTTGTATTCGCATTCAAACTCAAATGATCTACATCGAAAAATCACGTATTTCTGTGATGCCAAAGGAGAAAAAATTAGAAATATTGTCATATTAATAATCCCGAATTGGAAGTACACAATCAAACATACCGCAATTAACAGAATGCGTATTTGAAATGGCAGAAAAGTAAATGTGTCGCTCAACAGCTACAGTTTTCATCCCAGCATGCGCAGATATAGCAGAAACTAAGCAAAGGTCTAGGTGAGGCAAATGTAACAAACTGATGCTATTTGCATAGCAATCATGGCAGTTTTCGAACAAGGCTCATTGTCCCTATGGGAGTGCTACAGGCAGATCTGGTTTGTCGGAGAAACACACGCAAGTCAGACAGAGCAGTATTAACAAAGCACCAAAGATTTTTCCATATTATTTGCCACTGCTATTGAGCCTCCGGTTTTTAGATTTTCAGCAGTTACTGCGCTGTTGGCATTTCTGAGTCATTTAGCGATCCCTTTTTGCAACAAGGCGTTATCCGAATCCTTACGCAGCAGCTACACTTTGATCTTAGCCAAAAGGCCGAGAAGCGATCCTTACGCAGCAGCTGATTTCAGGCGGATGAAGCGGCGATTGACTGCGGTACCTTAATGTTCTGTATTTCAGAAAAACTTGTCTGATGCTTATAATGTAGAATATAATTTGAACAGCTATTGCTTCTTCGGGTGCGCTCGCTATGCCGAAATGTTTGACTCCCTGAGTTCAACTTACTTTTCGTCGCTTGATCAGGCGTCCAGATCGATCCGTATGATAAAGTCCCTGATCATCTGGATATGTGAATATGCGACGTTTGTAATGCCACTTTATGATTTAAGTATTGATGGATGGCGTCACTTAGCGCGGCACCCTGGAAACCAAAAGCGCGACAGCTGAAGCGATTCCAACGAGTGACGTCACGACTCGTCCAGCTTCTATGAGCGGCATCTGGGACACGCGTAGGAAGCGCAGAAAATGACACCATGCGCACAAAAGTGGGTGAAATAAATGCTGAAGCCTTATATAAATTTGCCGAGAGAATTCATCTTTATAAATTTCATATAAGGTTGAAACGTTTGAACACAGGTAAAGCTTTCAATATATACCAACCATTAAACCAAGAATTAAGCCTGGCTCAGTGCACTCGATATTTGCGAAAGGGAGCAATAATGTTTCGTTTTTTAGCGATTCAATGAAATATTCATTTGCTCAAAAGAGTATCTGCAGCTTTACCTGTTAAGTCAAAAAGCTAGCAAATGCAGCACGTCCTATACATATTTTTGTATCAGAAAAAGAAGTAATATTTAAAAAGATGAAATGAATGACGCGTCGTGGATTCTACTTGCTGTGTGCGTGATTTGGCCACTTCACGATGTAATCCCTGTTTACTACTTTTTATCGCTCAGTAGCTGCTCATGATGTATTTAAATTCTAGTTCTGGGACACGACAGCCACCGGCATTTCGCGTAAGGGAAAAATAAAAGCTTTTGCAATACTTCTCTTCTGTTTTTTAAAATGTGACTGTGGAAACGCCTAATATATATTTATTTCTTATTTTGTTGTTGGATAGTCGCCGTGGTGAGGGCAACGATTGCATTTGATTAGCGACCTATGGTGGGAAGCAGGAGACTTGGTCAGCAGCCAGCAGCCTTAAATCTGCTTGCAAGCGGAATGAGAGGTGATTGAATGAAGCAGTTTGTTACACGTAGCTCCACGCAGCGGCACCTAATTGCGTTAAATCCAGCAAAGCACTCTCATTGCGAAGGCGAACATTTAGCTGGAACTCAAAACAGAGGATGCGCTTCCATGAAAGGGTCCTTCTAATCAGCCGTAATTGTTCGACTGGCGCATTGAGTGGCTGGAGCCATTAAACAATTTTCTGAGCCCACCAAGACATTCCTTTTATAAACTTATCTCTTAAATATTGCGATTATGGCTAGTTATGGTCTCAAATGATTTGTAATATTAACAAACATCACACAAAATTGCAGCCAATATATTATGCCTTTCTAGAGTGATTCAACGACATCGGATTTCGAAAAAAAAAAATAGGCGCTCCAAATTCTCCGCTAGGATAAGGTGGTCTGAAAAGTCCCCGTCACATGCTACGTTATCAGTAGCCTACCTCGGCGAAAGTAAATAATTGTACTGTTGCCAATTTTTTTTTCACTGGGCTGCAATTGGTGCGAGCGCATGATTAAAGCTAATGACATGTAAAATTAAAGATGTACGTAATAAAATTAGAGGTGTTGTGGTAAATATTATTCGAGACATGAAAAATAAGGAACTTAGGGCTGTTTTCAACTAACCTTTCAAGGAAAGAAATGCCACAGCATTTCTGTAGTTAGTTCACGCATCCGGTATTTGTATATAATGCCGTTCTTGGTAATAAATTGTGTTCTTTTAAACTAAATCATGTTTTCTTCTCGCAGGCACGCTGGTTACCTCGGAATACTATACACCGCTTCTCTGTATGTAAGCTTCCGATGAAAAACGGTCCACTTGTCGCCGTCCGTTATGTATTTTATTATCTTGCTTTGATTAAAAAAACGGGTAGATATAAATTTGTTCAACGCTAAAAATGCATGTATATTGCCGCCAATTTCCTACTTTTCCTGCCCGATGCGATTCCTGATTCCTTGTATAACAATAGTGTATCTAACAATAGAATAATAGACCGAATCATACGTATCCGGGACTCTCATATACCTAATACACCCACATGTCCGGTTTTGTCTATATCGATAGAGCCTGAATGCATTAAAGAGCAGATTAGTGAGTGGGAATAGTGTAATTCAGTATTTGGCTCAATCCTACAAATTTGGGCACCCTCAGTATTTTTGAATCTGGTGGCGCATTCTGATTGGCTCTTTTCGTTGTAGTTTAGCATTGATGAGTATATAAGCTTTCCAACAGTAAACAAATTTCATGGGTGGCATCGAAAGTTTTGAAGTCGATGACGATCATTTAGTTATTCCTTTAGGATCTGGTGGCCTCTATGCTGCCATCGCCTTGTCGACCAAGCAGATTATTCCATTACCCAAAAATAGAGCATTTTGTTACAGAGAATGTGTACATTTAGCATGACGACAACGTAGAAGCTGACAGAATACGTTTTGGCAAGCCCAAAAAATGCGCACGGTACTCATACATGCAGTGGTATGTTAAACAAGTTCCCCCCTAATACATATACGGTCTGTCGTTTCCGAAGAATAGACTTCTCTCAGAATGAACAAGCCATAAATACTTATAACGAGAACTTATCCTACAGTGGGGTGCGACCTGCCTGGACGTCTTGTGCCTTTGTAAGATGTCTTGATTCGATGGTTACGTCTTCGTGTCAGCCTCCCCAACGCGATAGCCTTCCTGGGGCCGGCAAAATGCCATACCTGATTCGATAGCACCTGTTCCCTGCTGTCCTCCGCCTATCTCTCCGAGGGAGAAACTGCACATGTGATACGAAGGTGTCCCAGTTTACACGCCCTACACTGCATGGGCCACCTCCAGTCGACCAAAGGATGTGGGTGTCTTGATACGAACTATTAGCTCCGACCTTTTAGAAGTTTCCTTCGGGAATTTGTCCGGTCACCATATCAGTAAATGAACATTTTATGCGGAAATCCACGTGATTGCAATAAAACAATAATAGAAAGAATCACTGATTCAGCGATTCAACAACATCAAGGGGGTGTATCAGACGAAACGTTTGGAAAATGAAAGAAAAGAAAACGCTTCCCTAGTTTTAGTAAATACATACAAATTTATCCCTGGTAGTGTTCTGCAGATTAAGCAAGGGAAGATATTTGAGATACATAGTAAATACTTTTTTCGTGACAACTTACGCTGTGGTTGTTGATGTACGGATAAGTTGTAGGAGTACAGTTACATCTCAACTCATCTGAAACAGAAATAGAAACGCTAATGCAAATATTGCAATATCCCGCCCGAAACGCATCGCCTGCTTCCAACTGCGAGCTCGAAAGTGGACCGCTATCTCTTAGTGTGAAGCATCGCGTCTATCATTAGTCTTTGTAGATTGGGTTAGTTTTTGTTAATTTTGTTTGCGAGTTAGCGTCTGTGTGTGTGTGTGTTTTAAATGTGCATCAGTGTGGGTACGGCTGATGTCTAGTTCCTGCTTTCGGTCTGAACGTTCTCCGGAGATCCATGACACCATGGAATCTAGTTTGTTACCCTAAGCGACCATCGGCTATCCTTTCTTCGCCTACATATAGTGTTCTGTGCTAACATTGGCAGCAATCACTGTAGCCATAGGAATGAGGCATGACTAGCACAAGTTCATTTTAGCACTGAGTCTTTGTTCTGCGCTAACATTGGTAGCAATCACTGCAGCCATGGGAATGAGACACGACTAGCACAAGTTCATTTTAGCACTAAGAAAATATGGTATATGGGTGACAGGCCTTTAGAATATACAGTAGCCATGCTTTTTGGTTACTGCAAGCAAACCTGTAATCTTAAGCAGAATTTGCAAAACCATATTTCCAGATGAAACCTATGATGCCACAAAATAAGATGAAATGTTAAGCCGTTTAAGTGTGTGCAGCATGCATGCGTATGTTCGCACATAGCTTTACAGTGATAGTTCTGGCCTTTTCTTGACAAGTAAAAATAGTAAGGGTAAATGTAATGGTGATTCTCTTTTTATAGCCAAAAGGCGATAGATAACATTGCTAATTACTAAGTGGTGTCATTACCTTTTATAACTAAAACTTTCAGAAGTGATTTTGGTTGCCGGCTAGTAACATTTTCAGCCTAATATAGCTTCTTTCGTTGTTAGTTTGCGTTTCGAAGAACAAAATGCAATGTATCAACAAGCATCAGAAACTTGGAAAAGGCCACGTTGAAGTTAGGCGAAAGAACACCGAGGGAGTCAAAGCAGAAAGCTGGGCTAGTTGGTGTGCAATCATAAAGAAAGAAGTTACCGCTCGTCCTGTCTGCTCCTATGTCTGTGTCAGTGCTTTTTGCGCTGGTCTTTTTAATAATGATAACACCGAGGAAAAAGAAAGGGCAGCTGTGGCTTGCATCTTTCACTGGCATCTTTTGCTTTGTATTGAAGTTTGCCTCTTTTCATTTCATTTACCTCTGTATGCATTCTTGTCTGTGTTCAATTCTCCAAGTAACTGGGGACTATTAGAAAGACACAATATTAGGCCAATATATGCTGATGCGGATGATTATACAGCGTGTATTACAAGTACACATACACACTGCTCCCTGTACATTGTATTGCCGCCACCTTGGGTAAATTTCAAAAGTATTGATGCAAGTGCACTGTAGGGATACCTGGTGGCTAAACAAAAGAGGAAACTGTGTGAGGAAAAAGGAAAATAACAAGAATTGCTTCCCTGTACAGTGGCATTTATTCTTTCCTACTGATCTTGTCCTTTAGCAGTATTTTTTTGCCAGCACCACAGGACATATATTAATGTGTTGTGTAAAAGTATTCACGGCAGGTTAAGTCGACTTATTTCGCAATCAACAATTCCTGTTCCATGCAACACAGTGTTGTAATCGTCTTGCAGACTATCCAGAGAGAAATGCCCTTCTTGAGTCCCACAGTTTAAAACGCGCAGTTTGACTGTCTCATTTCCATACCTCTAGGAAAAGTTCACATTACAGCTATGCCTCGTTAACACAGACCCTGTTAACATGAACATGAATGACTCTTAATACGGGCAGTTTTCCTGCAGATGAAACTTTCAATGCATTTAAGCTTTATTTGCACGGAAGTTTGGTACTTGGACAATAAACAAGAGCCTATATTGAAGCCTTATGACCCATGTATTCTTCATTAATATGCACGGCAATGCTTGCAAACAAAATCGGCACTGTGGTAGCGAGGTTTATATTGTAGAGTGTGAGGTCTTTCAAGGCTCTTTTGTTTCAGTAGAAAAGTAAAACAAAATGAATCACATCGGCTGTTACTCTGTGAAACTGTCATCATACCGCTCCACTGTGGACCATATTTTTGTGAACCCATGAACTGTGAGGCAAATTGAATCCTTCCGATCACACTGTCTGGCTCCCCAATCACTTCTCACGTAGGCACAGTTCTCTTGCTTCGGGATCACCACGGCGTGGTTTTTGTTATGCTCATGCGGTCTCGTCAGCTACAAAATGAGTAGCGCTTCAGTAGATTTCTGGTGTGCTTTGATGGCAACCACCATAAATTTGAATTGGCCTTTGCTCGAACGATTCGTAGTTGCCGCCGCATCGTCCGTCCACTTTTCTGACTTTTCTAGTATGCCTTCGCTGATTTATCCAGATTGTTCTACGCCCAATTTAAATTGAGCACTGTCGAATGAACGTGCATTTATAGTTGACGACCGATGAGCACGATTGGTACTATTGATAAAGCCGTTTTGCTTTATTGTTTTGTGGGCGCAACTCAGCCCAATAAATAGCTATTAGTTGCAAAAGTAGCCCGCACCGGTCACATTGATGCCAAGGTATATGTGCGCAGTGAGAATAAAAGACCTCCCTGCGAAGGCAGGATGGCCCTGTTGTTAATACACGTTTGTCCCACAGGGCTCTCTGTGCTGTGGCTTTATGAAGGCCTTTTTGTGTGCTATAGAGTACATTCTTTTAATCCTAGCGCTCCAGAAACCAAATCCCAGCATATTTTGTTATGTACTTAAAACAGAAGGTGACTGTGACATTAAAACAACAAAAAAAAGACCATGCAGTGTGTTATATACCAGGTGTCCTAGCTTTCAGAAAATCGATGTGCCCTAGGCCAATGAAATATTCCAGCTGCGGGCTGTTGAGAGTTGCCTGGCCTAGGATGGTGTTTCATTATTTAACCTTAAATGATTAAGACTATATAGTTAACATTTGAATTATTGGCTTCAAGAACAATTAGTACCAATAAGCAAATACTAAACTGTCTTCCAAAACAGCTGACAGAAATGTTGCACCAAGGTGCCTTCCGTTTAAATATTTTTTTTTTCTGTCTTGAAAGGCAACAAACCCAATAAATAAAGTGTCTGCATAACAGCAATTCATCTTCATTATCCCGAAACGTGGCTCAGAAAACAAAATCGGCTTTTGTCAGAAGTGCTCTTCATGGTGTGGTTTTGTATGATGTGGGTGAGAGATATGTGTGACCAGGTGGTCATATGGCAGCTCGATTTGGGAGCCAGCTATGGAAATCATATCATGAAGCAAACATTGCGGGTACCTGTTTTTCAGCGTTATCTACAACTTTTGAACTGATGCTTTGCTCCTGGAGCCAATAAATGAGTCACGAATTAGTTTTTACGACCTGTAAAAAAACCATGGCAAATGGAAGGCCACTGGAGAATAGGGCAATCAACTGTGAATAGTTCTCGGTTGGTTTTACTAGCCTAGACCACTCTACCTAATTTAGGCTTTGATTAAATTTCGCCCGGATATTTGGTATGATTGGTTTGCTGGAATCTCTTGATGTCAGCTTCAAGTTGAACGGCAGTGACGCAGTTGTAGTCTTAACTGATATAGTGGAAGCTGTCCTGCAGTCTCTTATGAGATGGTTTGTATTGGAAGGGGGTGCATGCTTCTGGGATCAGCTCTTGATGTCAGCTTCAAGTTAAACGGCAGTGACGCAGTTGTAGTCTTAACTGATATAGTGGAAGCTGTCCTGCAGTCTCTTATGAGATGGTTTGTATTGGAAGGGGGTGCATGCTTCTGGGATCATGACGAGAATAAGCAGCACTTTGCGGCCAGTGGTTTGATTTGGTTTGTGGGGTTTCAGGTCCCAAAGCAACTCGGGCTATGAAGACCCCGTAGAGGAGGACTCCGAAAATGTAGTCAACCTGGGGTTCTTTAACGTGCACTGATATCGCACAGCACACGGGTGCCTTGCTTTTCGCCTCCATCGAAAAGCGGTTTACAAGGCCGGGATTCGATCCCGCATCCTTTGCAACAGCAGTCGAGCGCCGTAACCACTGCGCCATCCCAGCGGGGACTTTGAGGCCAATGTATATGAGATGGCTAACTGTAATGTGCATTACAAGTACACATTGGCACAGCTTCCTGTACGTTCTCCTGTCGTGACCTTGAGTAAATTCTAAAGGGCTTCATCTCAGTTCACTGTAGGGATAGCTTGTGGGAAAAGAAAAGAGGAAACTGCATGAAGAAACAAGGGGAACATGAATTGCTACATAGTAATATTGCATTTATTTTCTCCTACTGTCCTTGTCCTTTAGCAGTGTTTTTGGCAGCTCCACAAGAACCATTGTAATGTGTTGTGCAAAAGTTTTAAGAGCTAGTTAAGTCGACATATATTCCACTGAATAAATTTTTGTTCCATTAAACACAGTGTTGTAATTATCTTGCACACTTTCCAAAGAGAAATGTGCTGCTTGAGTCTCATAGTTAAAAAACACGCCGCCTGGCTATTTGTGTCATAATCGTAACTAAAAAAAGAAGTAAGTTCACATATACAGCTACACCTCATTTTGTGACCCATTTATTTTTTATTAATAAGCACAGCAATGCTTGCAAACAAAACTGCCACTGTGGTACCGAGGTTTATATTATTGTGCATGAGGGCTTTTAGGACTCTGTATTTGCGTAGGAAAGTAAAATAGAGTGAATTACATGGCTGTTACTCTGTGAAACTGCCATCATACCATTCATTGCACTGTGTACAATATTTTTGTGAATTCATAAATGGTGAAGCACACTGAGACCTTCAACTCACACACTCTGCTTCCCAAATCACGTTTTCTTATGCTAATATAGTTAGCAGTAAGTCACCACTGCAAGGCTTGGCAGCTCATTTGCTAGTCACTGCACAAAATTAATTAAGCTGCCTGCTTAGATTTTAACCATTCTGTTATAACCTTATCCTGCAAAGGTAAGGTAACACTCTGCATAGGTGCAAAGGAGAGTAGTGAATCTGTGAATGAAAACAGCAAATCCAATCCAAGCAGAAAAAGAATGAATTCAGATTATGTTGCATGTGACTTCAGTGTCAACAAGTCAGGTGTTACAACCATGCCTCAGAACTTTCATAGTGGATCAACATCAGCATTATAGAACCAATACCCATGTTCTGTGATAAACTGGGACAGCTTTCGCTCACGTCTCGACAGTATGTCTTCAGATTCGCCGTCACTCCTTGTTGACCATATACAGAGAGCACTAAACAGCGCTACGACTACTACCTGGATTGATGTAGGTCGACCGGCACCAGATCTCGGCCTGCTTAACTTGTGGGCAACCCGCCGTCAAGCTAAACTGGCTGCTACGCGAGACCCTACTTCGGGGCAGGCACGTACACGACTGAATTATCTTACCGCGAAGGCTCGGAGATATGAACGCGATCTCTCGCGACGCCAGTGGCATGCATGGTGTTAACAATTTTCTGATAAATCGTCGAATGCCTCACTATGGCGTACGTTTCATGCAATGGAACATGGTCGTCGCTCTGCTGACGCAGCAGCAACAGCATGTTTTGCGGCTAATCTGTCGCTGGGTGATTTCGACAAAGAAGCTGCTCGAAAATTTTACCCAAAATACGATATACTGCCTCCTTCTGCTGTAAACCTTAATTTGGCAGGTATCCCTGCAGACGCATGGAAACTACCATCTGCTGCCGACGCAGATGGAATGGCGAGCCCCTTTTCGATGTGCGAGCTGCTGGCTGCAATTGACGATGCGAAACAGAAAACAGCGCCCGGCCTGGACAAAATTCAGTACGAGGTTTAAATGAACCTCAGTACTGCTGCACTTCCTCAACTACTAGACACCATAAACAAAGTGTGGCTTGATGGTGTCGTACCCGAGAGCTGGAAACCGCTTTCGTGATCCCTATTCCCAAACCTGGGAAGCCTCCAACGGACCTCGCCAACTTACGACCAATCTCCTTAACATCAACGCTTTGCAAGCTCGCAGAGAAAATGCTAGCCACACGACTTTCTTGGTGGCTTGAACAGCACGGTTTTCATCACAATGCTCAAATTGGATTTCGTCCATACATAGGTACAGATAACGGGTTGGCTGTCTTGGCATCAGCAGTTCTGTCATCTACCCTCAGCCGCAATGTACGTACCATATTAGCAATGGATGTTGGAAAGGCATATGACAACATTAGTCATGCTGCAATCCTGAATGCCATTGACATGCTTCATCTCCCTCCGAGAGCACGCACTTTTGTCGCATCATTTTTGGACGGAAGAAAATTTGCAATACGCATCAGCGGTGACACTGTTGGTTCATTCGTTTCACTACGTGGCGTGCCCCAGGGATCAGTATTGTCTCCGACGTTGTATTACTTTCATCCCATTGGCGTGGCGCTTACATGATATCCCTGAAATCAAGTTTTTTGCAGTACGCAGATGATATCACGGTATGGAGCACTCACCATGATCTTCTCACTCAAGAGGCCGCCGTTCAGTCAGCATTAGATGTAACCTCTGATTACGCATCCTCCATTGGCCTTCAACTTTCTGTGTGTAAAACTTCATAGACGTCAGTTGCCAATCGAAGGGGACGCCGTAGACTTGCCTCAAATCCAATTCGTCTCGCTCTGTCAGGCACCCCAATACAAGAAAGTTCGAGCCTGAAAATTCTGTGCTTAACAATTCACCAATCAGGATCAGCGACTGCTTGGCTCTCTCAGGCAAAAGAGCAAGCACTTCAAACTATAAGTTTAATAAGAAGAATTGCCCCTAAAACGGGTGGCGCTGGCTCGTCTGTTGCACGCAGTAAGTGAGGGCGGTTCTGCAGCCCCGTATTGTTTATCAGGCCCAGTTTCAGCATCTTACAAGGGCACATTGGGATCGCCTTGAAGCCGTAAATCGAGAAGCTATGAGGACCATAACATGCCTTCCACGGATCACACCGGTCATAGCGTTACAGGAGAATGCGCAGCTCAGCACCATCGATGAACTGGTGCAGCAGTGCCGTGATACTCGCAGACTCAAGGCCACTTTGTCCCATTCCACACAAGCACTGAGGGCGTATGCAACGTCACACATTATTCTTTAGCCACCTGCGCCAGTTCTCCCTCCCTGGAAATTTATACAGTTAGGAGACAACAAGCCAACTGACATCCGCAGACCGACGTCTGCCAACTCTGCATCGTTGCTACGCCAGAGATTTGAAGAGCAAGATACTAACCTGCCTCAAGATTCCATAGTGGTGTACATAGATGGAAGCCTGCAAGGCTGTGAGGCCAAAACGGCAATCTACTGTCCACGGAGACCTAGCCTGAATCAGACAACTACGTTTCAGCTATCGGAACCACTTACATCTCTCTGCGCTGAGCTTGTGGCAGTTCAGGAGGCACTCTGCTCCGTGACTTCTATAAGCATGCTCCCTACAGCCCACGTTGTCATCCGCACTGACGCACTTCAAGCAGTACGTCTGCTCTGACGTGTCAGCCGCTGCCCTAAAATTTGCCAGGACATCCACCAGCTTGCGGCGCGCATCCCACAATCAATACGCATTGATTGCGTCCCACGCGATCTGCTGCCTTCTCAAAGTCAAGCTGATTTTGCAACCCGCCTCGTGAATCAAGACGCATCAATCCCACGGCTTCTCGAAGTCGACGACGCTACCCTCCTTTTGTCAAGAAAGGAGCACCTCCGGCGCCGCACACGTGCACTTATCCCTCCGTGTGCCATATCCCTTCCCCGCGGTCTCACCCGTGCAGAGGAGGTTGCGCTTAGGAGGATCCGGGTCGGTGTTGCCCTTACACCAGCTGTAACTAGGACGTGGTCATACTTCCAACACTGATATTCTCGCCCAGGATGCGCGATCTGTAACGACGAAGATGTCGAGGCCGACATCTACCACTTGCTGTGGGACTGCCCAGCACTCAAGCCAACATGAATCCGCCACCTGAGCATAGCTGTCCTTTCAGCAACCAATCCTGCCTCATACGTCACTTGGACGCAGGGACCTCATCATCGCTCACTTCTGGACTTCATCAAATCAGCCAACCTTTTTCCATTCATTTAATCATTTATTCACCCTTCATCTCATAACCTACTGATGCCCTGAGGCAATAAATATCGACTAAAAAAAAGATAAGGTAATTATTCTTTGCAAATGTGGTATGAGACTATGCATATTGGTGGCCATACAGCAAATGTAAAGTAATATGTGAGAAAACTGAATTGATCATTTTGCAAGGTGCACAAAAGTTTAGGCGAACAGCAATGTAACAAGGATTATAAAATCTGTAATGCATCCTACATTGTTGCAAGGTTTGCACGCGTACATCATCGATATCACTCAGTAGGCAAGTAATCATGGACATCACAGCAAGATGAAAGCAGCTAATAGGCACGGATATGAGCATCGACAACATCTGATTGTGATGGCATCGGAAGTGTCTCAATTGGTACCCCTTAGCAAAGAAATGCAGCTGAATAGCTATTCAGTACCAATGAAACTGTGTTGGCATACAGTCTGGCGAGAGTAGAGCTGTCAAAGCAACAAGTATGGGATGTAATGTGTGCAACTCCCTAACAGCATCTGACATGATGCTGTTACATCAAATCATTTGTGTAAGCAGTTGTCCAATGCACTTAACTCACCCAAGTTATGCAGGAAGAAAGCAGATCATCATCATCATCATCCCGATCAGCCTGATTATACCCACTGCAGGGCGAAGGCTTCTCCCATATTTCTCCACTTAACCCGGTTCTGTGCTAGCTGCATTCACTTGACCCCTGCGAACTTCTTAATCTCATCCGCCCACCTAACTTTCTGCCGCCCCCTGCTACGCTTTCCTTCCCTTGGAATCCAGTTTGTTACGCTCAGCGACCATCGGTTATCCTCTCTTCGTACTACATGTCCTGCCCATGTCCATTTCTTCTTCTTAATTTCCACTAGAATGTCGGTAACTTGAGTTATTTCTCTGACCAACTCTGCACGCTTTCTATCTCTTAATGTTACCCCTACCATTTTTCGTTCCATAGCCCTCTGGGTTGTCCTCAACTTAAGCAGAACTCTCTTGGTTAGCCTCCACGTTTCAGCCCAATAGGTGAGTACAGGCAAGATGCAACTGTTGTATACTTTCCTCTTGAGCGATACCGGTAAGCTGCTAGTCATAATCTGCGAGTGCTTGCCAAATGCGCTCCATCCGATTTTTTTTGTTCTTGTTATTTCATTTTAATTGTCCGGATCTGCGGTTACTACCTGTCCTAAGTAGACATATTCGCCTACTACTTCCAGTATTTCGCTACCTAATGTGAACTGCTGTTCCTTCCCGAGGCTGTTGAACATTACCTTAGTCTTCTGCATATTGATTTTCAAACCTACCTTTCTACTTTTTCTGTCTAGGTCATCAATCATTATTTGTAGTTCATCCCCCGAGTTGCTTAGCAAGGCAATGTCATCAGCAAATCGCAGATTACTGAGGTATTCTCCATCTACCCTTATCCCTAACGGCTCCCATTCCAAGTCTCTGAATACTTCCTCTAAACAAGCTGTGAATAGTACCGGGGTGATTGTGTCTCCTTGCCTAACACCTTTCTTTATGGGAATTTTGTTACTTTCTTTATGCAGAACTATGGTTGCTGTGCAGCCACTATATATATCTTCCAGCACTTTCACGTACGGCTCATCTACCCCCTGATTTCGCAATGCCTGCATCACCGCCGAGGTTTCAACTGAGTCAAATGCTTTTTCGTAATCAATGAATGCTATGTATAAGGGCTGGTTATATTCCGAGCACTTTTCTATCACCTGATTTATGGTATGGATATGATCGATAGTAGAATACCGTTTCCGAAACCCGGCTTGGTCCTTTGCTTGATTGCATTCTGAGGTTGTCCTGATTCTATTAGTGATTACCTTAGTAAATACCTTATACATAACAGACAGTAAGCTGATTGGTCTGTAATTTTTAAGGTCCTTAGAGTCCCCTTTCTTGTGAATGAGGATAATGTTTGCGTTTTTCCATGGTTCCGGTACCGTCGATGACACCAGGCACTGCGTATACAGGGTAGCCAGTTTTTCTAGCACAATAACCCCCCCGTCCTTCAGCAAATCTGTAGTTATCTGATCCTCTCCAGCTGGAGAAAGCAGATTATGATCAAAACAATTTTTTCAACTTTTTCTTTCTTTTTAACCAAATATGTTTTCATCCTCAACTTGCCTTAGTACACCAAAATGTCCATATCAAGAGAGGCAGTTGCATATGGTGTGCCTTTTTTCATAAGCATAACTTCCCGCCATACAGTACGTTTTTGCGTCGCGTCTAAATATTGTTTTTTTTTAAAGACCTGATGTGGTGATAAAGTGTTTAGCCCATCACATAAAGAAGTGCTCAGTCGACCGATTCATCGCACAGATACTTATTGCAGACATAGGTGCACATAGTTAGCAGGAAATAAAAATAAACAGGAAAGTACTCTCAAAGTGACAGCTGCCGTCGAGCACCCATATCAGCACAAAGCGTGAACCGCGGAATAGTGGCAAAATAGTAGCCCGAAATTCGTGCAGCTAACGTCGTCGAAGGGCTCGACGCTCGCACGGAAAGGGCTCGGAAAGCGCAGCACACACACGGACCTCGATCAACACAGATGATCGACACGTCAGGGAAGCAGCGTCGTGTGCTCGTTTTTGCGGCGGTCACGGCGACCAGCGGAAGGGCTGCCAGACTAGCAGTCCCAAAGTTAATTTCAGAATTAGGAAAATACAGCGTGTGAGGAACTTTGGAAACATGGACAGTCCTCTTTCTTGCTAGAAGGCAGTCGCTCAAGTCATAAACACTGTCGCAACACATGCACGGGCACTTTTTGGATGCGCTGAGGAGCCGATTCGTGCGCATGAAAATCACCGTGAGCTACTGTTGCTGGCCGTCGGCCGTGAAGATCCTCGCGGCTAGCGATAATCACAAACACATCGCGCCACCGCTGCGACGTACACTTCGCCGGTTAGAAGATCACTGTCTTCAGCTCAGCGCAGATAACTGGCTCATATGATCCGACCTGAGGGGAAATTACAGCCGATAGGAACACCAGTATTAGCAATGCGCGCTAAGTATATTAGTTTTTGCGGCAAAGCAACAACTACCATCTACGCTTCGCTCGTCGCCTCGCATTGCACCACTTGCAGCCATATTGCCCAGGCGTGATCGAAGAGGAGGAGCCGGAGACGTTGCCTACAGGGCAACCAATAGCTGCAATTCGGTCGCCTTGCTGATCAGCACGTGCGGGCAAGAAGTTGAGATTGAGTCAAGGAAGGATGCGGGTGTGCGCTATTGTATGCCATTCCGGACTGGTCGTCTCGGTGCGGCCGCATACGCGCGCAGCGGGTCTATAAAGTAACCATACAGCGACTTTTAGACTCCAGTTAATTGTGGACTTGGCTAAGACAGTCTCAAGATAGTTTTGTGCAGGTGGGGCTTGTTGATGTAAGGTTTGAAAGATCAGCCATTTACAGGTCTACTTCGCAAGCCGCTAAACATTGTTGCCAAGTTCTGCCAGGAAGCAGTGGATGTCGAAAAGACTTCAGAAGCAAGGACGCGACTCCACTACCAGCCTCTTGAAATGCGGCCTGCTAGCCTATACGACACCTCACCTGCAAGCGCAGATAACCTCAGTGAGATGATCCGTCAAGTCGTTCATGAAGAACTGCGCCGACTCCTGTCATTGCAAACGTAGCCGCATGATGGGTCTCTTGGAAGGCAGCAGAGCAGGTAACACCAACACAAAGCACAAGAGGCACACACACACACACAAGGACAGCGCTGCGTTGTCCTTGTGCGTGTGTATGCGTAGCTGGCGTGTGTCATCCGTGAGCATATCCAGCAACATCAAGCATTGGGCGTTCCTCAGGTGATGGCTCCTACAGCTACAACGCAAGAAGCAACAGACGTGAATTATGCTGCTGGGTTACGTCGTCCTGCGCACCAACGTGACCTTCCAAGCTCTTGCCGCAACTGCTCTGTTCCCGAATACCGCCCCTTGGCCCCCGCCCGCGAAGCCTACTAACAACCTCCAGGTACCAGGAAACGCGACGCCTGGATGACGTCTAACAACCTACAGCTCTGCTTCCATTGTGTGGACGCTGGATACATCATCCTTCACTGCCCGTATAGGTGGATTGGCCTCCGTGGCTCTGCCGTTGAAGCCCCACGACCACTGCCTGGTCAGCGACCAAACAAAATCGACGTCCTGCGCAGGGGAGAGCACACCTCCGCAAGACGTCTATTACGCTCCCTATCTCCGTACAATGCCCAATTTGCGTCGCCGGGCCGCGGTTATGTGCAAGGAAGGTCCCCTCTCCCCCATAGAGGAAACAAAAGGCAGCAACCTTTGGAGGTGGAGTTGCTAAACTGCGAACTAATGAAGATCCTCCACCGTCGACTACGAGTGACGATGGTTGAACCAATACCCCGCAGCTATGCATGACGTGGACTTCGGCGACCACGCGACAAAACTTGAAACTAACACCACCGCCAAATGAATGAATAACAGTATGCACTGGCCGTGACCTGAGCAAGCACACCAAAGCGAACATGCAATATTAGTGCACGAACAAATGACCTCGCCATTGTTGTCGACGATAACACGGTAACCGCCCTAGTCAACACCGGAGCCGATTATTCTGTCATCAGTGTAGCTTTCACCACCCACCTCACGAAAGTGACGACTACTTGGGATCGTCCGCTAACTACATCGCTGGTGGCAGCCTTATTACGTAGTCGGGGCGATGCACGGCAAAGATTCGAGTAAATGGACTACCTACTTCGCAGCTTCGTCGTCCTACAGGAGGGTTTCCCTGACGTGATTGTTGGCAGGGATTTTCTTAACGCACATCGGAAGATCATCGATTTCCGATCCAAGCTCATCAAGCCCTCGACGGACAAAGCTATACCTGCTACGAGAACTTCAACGCATCACTTCGCTCTCGACGTCCTCGGCTGAGAATTAACCATACCGCCCCGGTCATGCTTCATCGTCCCTGTGAGTACAAAAGACGTCGAAATCGGAAAGGGTTTGTCGAAGGAAACACTCAGTTATAACTGGATAGACGACTCCGCATCACAGGGGCATCTTTCATTTCCGTCATGGTCAAGCTCTAGTACTGGTCACGAACTTCACTGAAGAATACCGGCACATAAACAAGGGCACGGTGATTGCGGTGATGAATACATGCGAGATGTATTCGCCTTCCCCGACCAACCACTAGAAAAGGTAACTGACAAATTTCGTCAGCCTACGTTTGATATCAATTCTGGAATTACCCCACAGAAGGAAAGACCAGATTCGCAGTCTTCTTCAGAGTTACAGTGAGTACGTCTCGTCATCACTTATGGTGCGAGAAACACCGCTTGCCAAGCACAGCATTATAACTGACGGACAAGTCCGACCTCTCCGAGAAAGTTCCTGCCGCGTATCGCCGCGAGAGCGCCAAGCCATCCGCAAGCAATTCGATTAAATCTGTCATGACAACGTTACCCAGCCATTCAAGAGCCTCTGGGCGGCGCCAGTCATTCTGGTGTTGAAGAAATACGGGGCATTCCGTTTCTTTTCGATTACCGCCGCGTAAACAGCAAAATAAAGAAGGATGTTTGAACTCTTCCTCACATCGCCGACAAACTCGATCGGCTCTATAAGGACAGGTACTTCTCATCGATGGCCCTGAAGAGCGGCTACTGGCTAATTGATGTTGGCGAAAGAGATCGAGAAAAGACCGCATTCATCCCATCAGATGGCCTCTTCGAGTTAAAAATAATGCCATTTGGCTTCTCCGTGCCAACGACGTTTCAACGAGTAGCGGACACTGTGCTGGCGGGATTGAAGTGGCAGATGTTTCGGATATACTTGGATATTGTTATCTGCAACAGCTTTGAAGAGCACCTGAAAAGTCTTCAAACAGTGTTAGAAGCTATCAAGTCAGCAGGGCTATGTTTAAAATCAGAGAAATGCCACTTTCCCTACGAGGAGCTGTGGTTCCAAGGTGACATCGCTCGCAAGGATATTGTTCGTCAAGACCCAGAGAAAACAGCTATGATGGCACATTTTTCATGGTCTGCCGACACGAAAACCATGCGCAGGTGCCTTGGAATGTGCGTTTAATATCAACTATTTGTCAGGAACTTTTCGCACATCGCCGAAACTATAATAAATTTTATAAAGACTGACATACCTTTGAAATAGAAAAAGCCGCAAAAAGAAGCCTTTCAGAACGTAAGCACCGCCTACAGTCCTCTCCTGTCCTAGGCCAGGTTGACGAAAACGTCGAGACCGATATAGTTACGGAAGCAGTTTGGGCCTAGGCACTGTTCTCCTTCAAACGCGTGCCAGACACGAGAAAATTATCGCCTACGCTAACCGTTACCTGTCTAAAGGTGAAGCCAATTATTCGATGACTGAGAAAGAATGTCTTGCCATCATTTGGGCCACACCAAAATTTCGTCCCCATTTGTACGTACGAACGTTCAAGGCTGTGTGTGATCACCATGCTCTGTGCTGCCTCGCCAGCTTAAAAGATCCCTCCGGATGCATTGCGCGATGGCGCCTGCGTCTTGAAGATTTAGACATCACAGTTGTCTGCAAATCCGATTGCAAGAACTCCAGCTTAGAAGGTCCCGGCTTAGAAGTTGTGAAGGGAGCTATGAGCTCACTGTTAGTTATTGTGCCAGCCCGTGGAGCTGCGCTTACTTTGCAGTCAGCCTCTCTTGTACTATAAGATGCCTCTTTGTATTTTGAAAATTATTTTCTGTACTTCGTGTTTTCATTACATAAAGTTGTTTCGTTTTTACGGCAAGTGCGTCGTCCTTCGTCTCAGCGGGTGTGTGTGTGTGTGTGTGTGTGTGTGTGTGTGTGTGTGTGTGTGTGTGTGTGTGTGTGTGTGTGTGTGTGTGTGTGTGTGTGTGTGTGTGTGTGTGTGTGTGTGTGTGTGTGTGTGTGTGTGTGTGTGTGTGTGTGTGTGTGTGTGTGTGTGTGTGTGTGTGAACTACACGTCGCCCGCTAAATCACCGCGCACCTTGAAGAGGTGAAGATTTCGGGAACAAGACAAGTAACCTGGATTTTACTCATATGTTGTCTGCCGTAGCATTCACACAGTATTCTCTCGTCACACCTAATCTTCCTCCAGTACAGGACCGCGGTATGTGCGTGACAGTATTATTGTTTTAACAAACGCAATGCCAAAAATTGTCTTGCTTCTTAGTTTTATTTTACGTTTCAAGTATACGTTTTAATTTAGGCGAATATTCGGCTCTGTATGCAAAGCTTGTTGAGGGAGAACCGATCCGTCGCTTATTTCTCTGGTGAAAACTGGAAGCTAGATTTATATGCCCTTGCTGCCATTTTGTTGATTGTTATCTGCATTTGTTGCTCTATAAGTTGGAGAATGTGCATGGAATGTAGACGTCAGCAATGTAAAGTGAATACTTCTCTTATTTAGGAATTATACTGACAATTGGATTCATTTTCAAAGCATCATATTGCCTAAAATACATCCTCAAGCAACTACATTGTCTTGTATAATCATCATCAACATCAGCCTGATTATACTCACTGCAGGGCGAAGGCCTCTCCCATATTTCTCCACTTAACCCGGTTCTGTGCTAGCTGCATCCACGTGACCCCTGCGAACTTCTTAATCTCATCCGCCCACCTAACTTTCTGCCGCCCCCTGCTACGCTTTCCTTCCCTTGGAATCCAGTTTGTTACCCTCAGCGACCATCGGTTATCCTCTCTTCGCACTACATGTCCTGCCCGTGTCCATTTCTTCTTCATAATTTCCACTTGCCTTGTATAAAGCTCCTCAAAAGACTTCACTGCTAACGTATTTTAAATAGGTTGATAGGAGGCCATTCAGCCACTTCAATACCCTGCGACAGATATCTAGATCTGCTGTATAACTCAGAATGGAGCACCCCCAGATAGCGTCATACGCCTTCCCAATGTCGAAGATGATGGCGAGACTCTTTCTATAAAAATGCTTCCAGGCATCATTATCGAGAATAACACCTGTTCTTAGACCCTGCACAGATGCATGTCCAGCAGTTTACGTGATACAGAATAGAGGTTTATCTAAATTTTAAAACGTCCTTAAAATATTAAGCGATGGCACTTGTAACGGCTATGGGCATGAAGCTGCAAGGAAAGGTTGGCGACATTCCAGTTTTAATGCAAATGACCTCTAATAGATTTTTCCCAGCCTGAGGGATCTTTTCCACCATAAAAATGTTTTTCGTATATTTAAAACTGTATCTACAGCAGGATGCAAAAGATGGGCCAACATTACATAGCGCATTCCCTCGGGACTTGCAGCCGCTTGTCTGTAGAGAGACAATTTCTTTATTGATTTCTTTATACAATTTATGAACAATCATTTAGCGTACTAAGCATTCTCTGCGCCGCCAGTTATTAGAACTATGTATTTCGACTATGTTTAATCCTAAAATTGGCTGTATGAATACCTGAGGAACCAGAAACTAGTGGAAAATCTATTCTTGATATGCCTGCTTTTTCCATTGAAGTTGTTTGAAGAGTAGGTGCTGTTAGAACAGGAAGTGTGGACAGCGAGAAGCTGCCATTTAGCATCCGTGCTTGGATCCACATTTTGCGAATGTAAAATTCCATCGATATACACTGCGTTCAGTTCGAATAGACTTATTTGATTGCATTTAAAAGTCTTCCGGTCAAGTTCGAAAAACAAAAGCTGTTCCAATACTGCAGCACAAAAGCAAACCATTGGCACTATGCGGATGTACCAGATAGGTTTTCTGATGCTATTCTTCAGTGGAAGAACGTATCATGAGTTACTAGGTAAAATTATGCAATGCTGCAATACAAAAATAAGAGGTCCCGGGCTCTGATATTTACAGCTTAGTGGAACTAACAGCTATCTTATGTGAATGTTTCTGGTCAATATCAGTAGTAGAGCAAGTTCCAGAGCGTAGCGAGACAATACTAACATTATTATACGAACTTTGGTGGGATTGGGTGGCTGCGAATCTGAAACATTGCCTGCTGGCTGGAACTTCAGTTTTGTGCTTGTTCTGCACAGACAGGAGCAGCGCAGCTAGCACAGTAAGTGACAGATATATATCAGGTTAAAGCATATTCAATGCAGTAATTGAAACAGACAGTGGTAGGTATTGTATTGGCAATACTTTTATTGCAACTTTATGTCAAAATATGTATCATGCAACTAAGTTTGCATTTCTTCAAACTCATTTTCTTCTACCTCTACTCCGAAGCAGTTCTCAGTCGTGCCGTTTGCAATGCAAGTACCATTACGGCAAATGCCAACCGCGCAATTTAGAATAGGGTTTGAAATTGCCAGTTGGGCTTCTGCTTCGTCAATGGTCAATGCCTGGAAAAAATATATAGAATATGTTGCTTTTATAAAATATCCACTCTGGTCGAAAGCATTGTACAGTGCTGATAACATGGTCAATGAGATCAGGAGTCCGCCCATTTACCCACGGATGCCCGTTCTGCTATATTCATTCGGGCAGCTCAGTGGTTCATAAATTATATAAATATAAGTACTGCGCGATCAAGACAGGACGAAGAGGAAAGAACGGACACACATAAAATAGCATAATATCCCAAGAAATCTTTCTTCCAAACAGCCAATTCGAAAGGAGTTCACTAAATAAGAAAGGCTCATTCTAAAACTTCATTTCATCGTGGTATAGAAGATACGAAAATATTACGCATATATCAGAACGGGCAGAAGCGCCTGTACACGTGTTCTGGAAATCTTAGCAGTTTCCTTCAAAGCTGGCGCAGCTGTCACACCTTTTAGGCATACATTAGGACTTGAATATATATATATATATATATATATATATATATATATATATATATATATATATATATATATATATATATATATATATATATATATATATATATATATATATTACTTCGGTTATTTCATTCGCCCTTGTCACAAAACTAGTTTTATGCAGATAAGCAAACTAATACCACTTTCAGAGTATTTGAATGCAGAAACAAATTGCTTCACGTATCTGTGTGAAGCCGTTGTTTGTGGTCCGAGCTTGTTCTGTGCAGCATCTACCTTTTAATTCTATGAGAGCCTATCTGCAGGGAAGATGTTCTTTATGGATAACATCTGAAATGCATTCAAGAAATTATTTTGAAGGCGGTTTTCGTACTGATTTATTGAGTTTTTCTTTTTGCGCTTAGACGGTGTGGAATCTCGTTTCTAACTTAGGACGAGTCCGAAAATAAAAGCGTGATGACTGTTTATTCAGGTAACAGTGGTAGCGAGCGAGCATACTAACTCCACACTCGTCTCCGAGCGGAATGAAAAAGCCGTGCTTTCCAGCCAAGCAGGCCGTTTTGTGTAGCCGCCGTCGGAGACGCATGCCTCGGGTGGCGCAGCGGTGGCGCTGTGTCTTTTTTCGATAAGACAGTCCAACTTGTGGCCGTGTTACGCTGGAACGGACGATTAAAAAACGAAGGCGGCGAGGAAATATTCGGAGTGTATGTCACCACGCTATCACCCGCCGAGAGGTGAGCCCTCAGGGCTTGTAAAAAATCTCTGAGGCATACCCGACGTCCATGGCGTGTAGGTATAGAAGCAGGCTATGATGTCGGAGGTCGTTGATGGACGCCTGTGGGTGCATTGGTATTTCCCCGTTCGGCGGAATTGATGCAGGCTGGCTTACGGCGGTCGAGAGACGTGTACGTCGTCACCGTTAACGCACTGGGTAAAAGTTTTGTCGACGCGACGGAGAGCTGGATAGGGTCCGCTGTAAGGTGGCTGGAAAGGCTTGCGGGCCGTGTCGTCGCGGAGAAACGTGTGCGTGTACGTTGCGAGGTACTTGAAGACGAAAGGGGCAGTCTTTTAGTGGTGAGCTGCAGATGACGGGCGGAGGGCGGCGGTGGTGCGCCTGAGTCGGGCGACGACGACGCGTCGGTGGGCGGTGGTGTAGCAAGAAATTCGCCTGGGAGGTGGAGTGGCTCCCTGTAGACGAGCTCTGCAGGTGTGGCTTGATTGTCCGGCTTGAAGGTGGCGCGAAGACCCAGGCCGTCGGTTGGGATGGCTTCGAGCCAGGTTGAGTCTGGCTGCTTTGGTTTGTCGGAGGAAACGTGGGTAGTAGCTGGTGGCCCTCGAGCGCTCGAAACCGGTGGCAAACCCAAGAAGCCTGAAAAGGTGCGATTCAGACTCTCGTCCTTGGTCGGTGGTGACAAGCCGAGGGGGCCCGAAGCGAACAATCCAGCCTGCGAAGAAGGCCGAAGCGACGTCTTCCGCGGTGATTCACTCTAGGGCCCACGCCTCCGGCCGCCATCAAGTATACCGATCGAAGGCGATGAGGCAGTAGCGATAAGTTCCAGCTGAAGGAAGGGGTACTATGATATCAAGGTGGACGTGTTACAACCGACCAAAGGGCTAGACGAACGCTCCGAGTGATGAAGTGACATGCCTGGTGACTTACGCCCTGGCATGGAATGCAGGAGCGCGCCCAGGTGCAGCAATCCCACTGTATAGAAGGCCAGACATAGCGCGTATGCCGGTTTGGCGGATATTAAGCAGCTTGTTTAAGAGGCCACGGCGATGGGAAAGGAACACGTAAGGCTTGCTATGTTCTGTTGACATATCGCAGTAAATAGTCGTTGTCGATCCAGTAATGGAGGCTTGTTGCAGCTGTAGTGAGAACCCGCCTTTAAGAAGTTCTTGAAGTTTGATGTCCATAGTCTGAGCCTCGGCGAGGATGTCTACTGCTATCTACGAGGAGCCGGATAGCTGCTACACCTAAAGGTGCGTCGGAGACCACGTTGTCCTTCCCGCTGACATGGATGTCGGCGGTAAACTAAGCAGTGAACGAGAGCTGGTTCTGCTGGACCGGCGGGAGTTTGTCGTTGCGTTGAGAGAAGGCGTAGGTCAGGGGCTTATAGTCGGTGGAGACAGTGCAGTGCTGTGCTTCGAGAATGTGGCGAAAGTGTTGAACTGATTCGTATATAGCAAGAAATTCTCTGTAGGAAGCTGGCAAACTCGACACGGTGGGAGGCGTGGTTTCGTTCGTAGGACTGACCGCAGTAGGAGTCGTTTTTCGAGCTTAGACTTTCTTCTAGAAGAACGCCAAGGGATGTCAGGTGTTGGCTATGCTTTGGTTTCATAGGGGTAGCACCCACAGCGAAGTTAGAGACGTCTGGAAAAAGCTCCAAGGGAGAGTCTGGCACAGGATGCGAGAGAAGTGTGGCGGTACAGAGAGCACCTTTGCATTCTTCGAAAAATTGCGTAAAACCGGTGTTCACGTGACTGTTTGGTTTCCTCGCAGACCAGACAAGGCATCGTGCAGGGAAGCCGGGTAGTCGGCTGCGTGAGGCAAAAAAAGCCTGTAAAACGTTTCGCATGCATAGAAAATGGCGAAGGTCAATAGCGGTGAAGAGTGGGGGTACTTTTGCAGGTCCGATATGTGTTGAGTCAAAGGTAGAGTTCCTTCGTATTAAAGTTTATGACCGTAGAATTTGACAACTGAAGCGCCAAGTGTGCTCTTTAGGACGTTGACGAATAGGCCGTGGGCATCGATGCATTAGGAAAGCAGGCAAAGGTGCGTCTGTTGTTCGTAGGCATTGAGGGAGGAGGCCAATATGTCGTCCATGTAGACGAAGCAGAATTCGAGGCCGCGGACGACTTCGTCGGTGTAGCGTTGAATGGTTTGCCCAGCGTTCCTCCGGTCACAACTCATGATGATTGCAGTTTTCCGGACCTCGTCCGGGTTGACGTGTATCTGCGTGTAGGCCTTCACCGGAGAAAAAGTAGCAGGCATAAATGCGGTGGGCGAAGTCCTGTATGTCGTGAATGGGCTACCTCTGGAATGGTGTGTTCATTGAGGGCACGGTTGGAGCGGCGGGCGATTCCCTCACGGAGCACGGCTTCGAACTCTGTTTTGGCTATGCGCATGCAGTCTGGGTCAAGGCGAGGGGCGCAGCCGAAAACCAGGGGGTCTGGATTGGTTCAGATGTAGTGCACAGTGGTATGCTGAACATCACGTTTCAACCCGCCAGGTCCGCTCAAACCAAGAAATTTAGTGAGGATGGCGTGATACGGTGAATGATTTTATACACCGAGTACTTTAATGCTAGGCTGGTGGGTAGGCGTTCGCTGTCCTGGCGAAGAATGTCCCGTTGTCACATCGTTGAGACAGTCGTGGCGGAAGTCAGAAAGGAGGTAGTGCGCCAAAAAATCAGAACCGATGATTGGCTCTATGACGTCAACGATGACAAAATTTCAATGTAGGCGATGGCGTAGATTTTTAAACTGGATGTGCTGGGGGAGCGAGCTGTAAGTCTTGATTGGGGATCGGATTTCCGTGCTCAGCTCGAACGACGTAGAAAGAGGGGTACCTTGAAGGTGGGCTCGTGGGTAGCAGCAGATGTCGGAACCGCTATCGACAAGGCACCGCTGCTTTGGCATTTGGTCGGTGACGAAGATACGACGGCCTCTAGGTTGGCAGCTCACAGCCGTGTCTACGCGCTGCCGTTGGCGTTTCCCTCATGCCCAGCAAAGCAGGTTGGTAAACATTGTCGTGCACTGTCCCCAAAGCGTCCATGGTAGTAGTACCGGCCGTCGTAAACAGTCCGCTGTGACGGGGAGATGTTGCGGGTAACGCGTCGGCAAGTATTGATCCAGGCGGCGTTGAAGGGAGCTAAGCTGTCAACTGATATCGTCGATACGGCTTGCAAGCTTTGTGGTGCTCGCCGGTGCGGCGAGAGCCTGGACAGTGGGCGACAACGGCGTCAAAGAGGCCGCGATGACGCGATCAGCGATCGCGGCAAGTTGGTCTAGAAGTAGCGTAAGCTGAGCCTGCAGAATTGTCTGGACGTGTGATGGAGACGTGCGATGGAGAGCACGTATGTGGCGGAGGAGCTGCGAAGGCAGCCACTCAGTCAAGTTCTGCGCACTGTAGTTCCACTATCTGTACTTCGGAGAGTAACAGGCGGCGGATGAGTTCAGTCTTTAGGTGTTCGTAAAGGTTGGTGTTGGTGGATTAACAAGGCTATCCTGGACCTCGTTGGTGTAGCGGGCATCTAGGTGGGCGATGACATAATCGTAGCGGGACCGGTCTCGCGGATGTGTGCATGGGAGCACTGGGCCTCGACTTGGGCGAACCACACCCCTGGCGAGTCGGGCCAAAACGGCAGAAGTTTGACAGTGACTCGACAGAGGTCGTGTGGGGGAGCGTGCCGGATGCCGACCGCACGGGTTCTGTCGTCCTCGGCGGAGCCGGCAGGATGCCGCTGCACGGAAGCGTTGAGTTGGCCGTGCCGTTCGTGAAGATGTTGCTCCTTACTCGTCCATGGCGATGCATATTGTTTGCTGTCCGGGTCACCAGATGTGTCGTTTCTCATGAAGCATGAATTCCAACATAAAAACGTTACGACTGTTTATTTGATTAACAGCGGTAGCGGACAAGCATACTAACGCCACACTTGTCTCCGAAGCGCAATGAAAAAGCCGCGCTTTCCAGCCGGCCAGCATGTTGTAGCCGCCGTCAGTGGCGCATGCCTTGAGTGACGCAGCGGTGGCGCTATGTTTTATCGATAAGGCTACAGCGTGTGGCCGTGTTACACTGGGATGGACGATAACAAAACAGAGGTTGCGCGGAAATACGCGCAGTGTTTGGCGCCAGAGCGGCATGAAGTTTTAACTTGTCAGAACGCTGTAAACACGACGTGCGGTTTGTATCTCCCTTCCTATTTCTTCATCTTATGGGCCAGAATTATTATAGGGCGCGAAAAATGATGGCATATTGAACAGTTATTGTTTCGTCTTTTATTTAATATTCAGATTTGCAAGCGGGTTTTCGCTCCTAATTTGAATGACAAGCAAGCACAGACTTCAGAAACACAGAAATAATATAATTCACAGACAGGAAAAGATGCGAGCCTCAGAGCCAAAGTTCGCAAGACTTATACTTTCTCCTTTGGATCGCGCCACCACGTGATATGTAGCGGAACGCCCTTTTCTTCCGGCTTTTCTAATGGCGCCTTCTCCACTCGTACTTGCCCTCTGATGGCTCCCTTGTCATTCCACTTGCTCTGGCGGTGCCAGCGGGGCTAGGCTACCTTGTATGGTGATATGACTAAGGCATTGAAATGAAGGAACATACGCAACGGTTCGAATTCGTGGCGCTAATTGGCCTAAAACTAGACAAAAAAATGGTAGGTACATGGGAAGCGATATAGTATACCAGCAGACGGGATGCTTCACAAAAAAGCTAATATATCACAAAGTTTATACGAAAATTGGAAAGTCTGATCGCAAATGTGGGTACGAATGTTATGCCGTACGACCGGCCATTTTTATTCTCATCGTCGTTCGTTGTAAAAGCCAGCAAAGCCAAAACGTACGACTAGAAAAACAACGCGAGGCGGCTTTTATTGCAAGATCAAAAAACAGCGCGGCTACTTGGGACAGAGAGGAGAATAACGGACAAGCGCTTGTCCGTTATTCTCCTCTCTGTTTGTCCCAAGTAGCCGCGCTGTTTTTTGATCTTGCAATGCACCAACTAGCTCAGATTTCCGTTCTTTTAGTGCAAGGGTGCTTGTAGGTTTTTGACCTTAATTATATGGCGTAAGCAAGCGGCATTTAGGTAGTCTATTTTTTCCCCACCTGAACGGCGTCTGGCAATGCACGGGATTTTTGTTCATACCTGTAATATAGACTTGCATCAACCTCTGGACACCACTTGGCCACCTTTCTTTTCCAATTCACGTCAACTCGTCTCAGACAAGCTCAAGATGCCTAGTGCTGAATTTGAGCACTTAGTCGAAATAGCAATCATTAGACCATCTTCTAGCAGCTTCACCTCTCCACTGCACATGGTACCCAAGAACGCCGACATCTAAAGGCCATAGTGAGTCCATCACTCTCTCAACGCCCACACAATACGTGATAGCTGCCCACTACCAATATACACGACTTCACAGTAGCTTTTTATGTCATGACCATTGACTCAATGCTTTACCACGGCACCGTCCACCAAGCTCCTTTGGCAGAGGAAGATAATAAAAAAAAGCCATCACAATCCCATTGCGTTTTGGGATTCCATTCGATGCAATTCGGGATAGGGAACGACGCAGACATTTCAAACTTTAATTATCCATTTATTCGGTATACATACACCGCTGGATGACATTATTGTAGGGGGATATAATTATAAGGATAAGGGTCGCATGAGAATAGCAATCAGGCACAACATGCAAGCAAGAAAAACTTAAGGGAAACCAAATTGGCCGAGCGCGCAGTAAATTTTTGAAACATACCAAAGCATGCTAAATTTTGTAATAAAATAAATAAAAAGTCCACGGGTAGCATAAATCGAGAAAAATATTAAAATAACATTCAATGAATAAAACTGAATTTCAACACCAGACTCAGCAATGCGTCACTAGGGAGCTCGTTCCATTCGTTGATAAATTTAGGAAAAAAGTAATAATCTTAATATTAGAAGGTGTCTTTCCTAACGAAAAGCGGCGGTGACTTGGTCGCCCATTTCATGTTGTTTCACAGAAATAAGATGCGGTCAAGGATTGGAATCGATCCTGTGACTTATGGGCTCTAAGTCACCCACGCTAATCATATGCCGTCTAACCACGTTCTTTTCTGTGGGATAAAAAGTGGTATGCAATGTTAGCAGCAGCGCCGATGCCTGCGAAAGGAAGCTCCAGAAGTCGTTTTAATACCATCGAAGCATGCTTGCCAGACGACCTTAAATCTTCCCGCAAGTTTTTGATGGCACATTGCAGGTCTAGTGCCATCATATACCCTCCGTCGCATTCCGCCGCGTCTACATATAGTCGGCTGCCATCTTTGCAACTTGGCATCAAGGACTTTTGCCCTTGCACTCCTCCTACCTTCATGAAAGGAGGGTAAATGTTTTTGGTAGAGGTTTAATAGTGACCACGTCCCTGAATTCGGTCGGTAGCTTTATTTGTATATCCCGATCAGAGATTCTATCCCGTAGTCTTAGGCCAATAAATTGAGCTTTGTTATTCGTAGCGAATTAAAAGCAAAATAGCTAGCCATTTTAGGAGGGTCTACAACCTTTCACAGACATTTCCCCTCAAGTCGATACCTCCTAATTAAAATTAGTTACTTAGTATTTAGCAATTACTTCTGGCCAAATTTTAAAAAACACCTCAGACTAGGATAGACGATTCTGAAAAGCAATTAGTTTACCTCAGCTAGGCTTCGTCGTATATTTCAAAACATTGGTTACATTTCACTTCGACACACTACTAACGCTTTCTATATCCTTGTTGCGTGTCTATCTAAGCAGCAGATTTGGGCTGTTTTATAGAAGCAGGCTACCTTTGAATGAAGGCTACAAACTCAATACAATAGACTTCTAGCACTACGCTAGGAAGGGAATGCAATCATCGGCTGCGCTAGCATTTTGGGCATGTTGCATATGTAAACCTTATTAGAAATGATGAATCCGGCTATGCAGTGTTTGAATTCTACGTGATGCTTTTTAGAAGGCTCAAAATTTCGGGGCAACGGCAATAGGCTGTTGATTTATTTTAGCCGTGGGGCTATATTCGGGGACATGGTAGACACTTGGTAAAAGGAACATTGCTTCAAATAGCTTCCCAATTCGCTGAGAACTATAATTAGCCTTTAAGAGCTTCGTTTAGGGAGTATGTAGCACTTATAGAATCCTAGCGCCTCAACTAAATAATATAGGCGCGGCAACAAATTTTCATTAAATAAATGTAGCGCGACTTTAACGGCCCACTAATGTCCAGGCCGTGTTATACAATAGCACAGAGTGTGTGACGTATCTTGCTCCTTCTGGAGATTTCGTCACTCTGCTATAGCATCCACGAGAGTCAGATGGGCGCACGGTGGTTCGTTGTCAGTTTCGTTTCAACTGCGCCCTCGCGGATAGTCGCCGCGTTAGTACTCGATACGCGCAGTGATTGCTTTTGCTGACTGCAAAGCATGCATTGAACGTGTGATCTAAGCCGGACGCGCTGCTCGCGCTGTGTTATTCGCTGAAGCAACATAGGCCCCATTAGTGGACCTTGCAACGCCCGCTGCAATTTTGTTTAGGGAAATCTTTTTTTTCAGGGATATACTATTTGGCGACAAGCTTCAATTTTGTAAATACACGTACTCCAAAATCTGAAATTTAAAAAGGTAAATAAGGCATTTAACCATTAGCAAACTAATTCGTGCCTTCTGCGTCTTACTTTGTTTCCGACGTAGCCCACAATATAATTCAAGGGTTAAGTTTACTCTAGAGTCAGTTACCCTTTTCACAGATTTTAGAATTGCCACAGAAATGTCATCCAGTAAATGTGTATATATATATATATATATATATATATATATATATATATATATATATATATATATATATATATATATATATATATATATATATGTAAATGTTCAGTGGATCTTTAATGTGTACATACCATGGTCATCGGATTAAAACGCTAGACAAGGCATCGCTAGCCTTGCCGTCACGACCTTGCCGTCTCGACCTAGCCTCCTTTCACAAGTGGTGGAAGTGAAATTTGGTCCACTTGCTGCCTTGGGCCCTGCCTCTCGCTGGAGTTACGTTCCGGTCACCTTTGGCAACTTCCACCATTGTAATGTCAACCGAGAGCAGTACTTACCCGGCCGGACCCTCTACCTCGGCTGCATCGACGCCTCCGTCTGTGCCCAAACAATAACGCGACCCGCCGCTGTTCGGTGGTCATCGCGACGAAGACTTGGATGACTGGCTCGACACATATGAACGCTGCAGGGCCTAAACCCGGTGAGGCGGTGCTTTAAAATTACTCAACGTTTCTTTCTACCTCAATGGGGTTGCCAGAAACTGGTTCAATTATCGCGAACTCCGCACTACTATCTGAACAACTTTCAAACAGCAGTTTCTACAATACTTCGCTGGCCCGGCAGTTCGGACTGAGGTCACAAAAAACAAGCTCGCTTCCCTCCTTCAAGGTCTCGATGAATTATATGCGTCTTACATAGAGGCCGTACTTGCACTTTGCGGGCGCATCAGTCCCACCATGACGGTACCTCAACGCGCATACCCCGTCTTAAAAGGGACCACTTTTCTGGCTTATAACACCTTAGTTGCACAGAATCCTTCAAGTTTTGATACAATTATTACGACCTGCCAAAGCTTCGACCAGCTGCAGTCCTCTCGATTACAGCCCGGCTTCGCAACTGGCCCGACCTCTGGTGACCTTGATCTACGGGCATGATTCGAGCAATAATCTGCGAGGAGCGCCAAGCCATCAATCCTTTCTATCAACACGGGTGCGGTCATTCTTCCGCACATTTTAATGAAGCCGTTCTCCACAACATGATTAAAGAAGAGTTAGCAGCCATCACCCTCCCTATGGCATCCGAACCTCCTGAAACCCGCCCAACGCCGACCTACGCTCACGTCGCAGCATCCAGCCCTCCTTTGGTTCCCCCATCCCGACCGGCACCAACCTACAATCACGTCAATGCAATGGCGACGGCTCAACATGCACCACCCTATTACGCACCTTCGTGCCCCTCCCGACTAGTCTGCTATTACTGTGGAATTAGAGGACATATATCCCGCTACTGTCGTCGCCGGCTTCAGAACGAGCGCCGTGGTTACGACACCTCTAAAGTGACATGCCTTCAATTTCAATAACATCAACGCTGCTCTATTCCAAGCCCACCTCGACCATCCTCCCAACCTCCTGTATCCTTGTCTGAATCTTGTGGGAGCCATGTATCCCGACGGAGGTCCCCATCCCCATACCGCCGCTCAGTTTCCCGTCTCCGACCCGCAAAAACTTTCCCTGTTCGCCATCCGGAAAACTAAGTGTTGCAGTTTTCGGAGGTTAAACTGCACTCTGCGAACTAACTAAAAGTCTTCCTGATCGCCCGCATAATGTGATTGCTGTTTTCTCTGAAGGTTTACCGGTCGAAACTTTGATATATACAGGGGCTGCAATTTCTGTCATTCATGTTGATTTGTGCTACCGTGTGCGCGCAGTGACAACACTATATCATAAGCCTGAACTCCGTGGAGCCAATGGCGTCCTTCTTCGCCCTTCAGCGAAGTGCACCGTACGAGTTGGTATCGACGGCATCCGCCATCATGGTGCAGTTTGCTGTGCTCTCACATTGTGCTCATCTGATGATCTTTAGATGGGATTTTTCGTCAACCGCTTCAGCGTTAATTTCTTGCGGTGACTGTGTTATCCACATGACAGAGAGCGATTGTTCATCTGACTTTTCGGAAGGACATCATCCCCTCGTTGCCGCCGCTGATACTGGTTTACCTCCTCAGTGCGAAAAACTACTTACTGTTGTTTCTGACCACATTACTGACAGGGACGTTCTCATAGCACCATCTTATCGTCATCTTGGACGCGGCATCGCCTTCCCTTCTAGTCTCGTCTGGCTCCGCAACAGCTCAGCGACAGAATCGGCCACTAACACTTCACGTGAATCCCTCGTGCTCCCAAAATGAACTTCTCTCTCTTGCATCGTGGATGTTCAACCTTTTTCCCTGATGGTGCTCACCGCCCCTTTGACTCAGCAACTTGTTTCGTCAGACGTCTGACTTTCTGTGCTCACAAAGACTGTTAATACTAACCTCACGCCGAACCAACGCTTAGGAACAGATGACATTGCTTCAACACCAGGAAGCCATTTTTGATGCCATTTCCCCACCACTGGGACGGACTAGTTTTGCGCACCCTCGCATCATTATGAGGGTAACTCTATCGTTCGCCGACGGCCTTATCGGGTTCCACTCTCTGAACAAAAAGTAATCGAAGAAAATGTAAGTGACATGCTCCTCCCCTCAACAAGCCCATGGGCCTCCCCAGTAGTGCTAGTTAAAAAAAAGGACGGCTCGGTACGCTTTTGTGTTAATTACCGCGCACGCAACAAAATTACCCGCGAAGATGTATATCTGATGCCGCCAATTGATGACGCCCTTGACTCTCTCCAAGGCGCCCAATATTTATTAACCTTGGACCTCCGCTCAGGTTATTAACAAATACCTATGCACGAGGATGACACGAAGAAAAAACGACTTTCGCAACTCCCGGTGGCCTTTTAGAATTTAATGTTATGCCTTTCGGACTTTGTAACGTTCCAGCGATACTTGCAAGAATGATCGATATTGTACTTCGTGGCCTAAAATGAAGAACCTGTTTATGTTACTTGGACGAAATTTTTATCTTTTCGCCAACTTTTAACCACCATTGCAAGCACCTGACTGAAGTACTAACGTGACTTGTTTCAGCGCGCCTTCAGCTCAACACCAAGTGTAACTTTGCACACAAGAAAATTAAAATATTGGGACATCTGGTCAGCCACGATGGCATTGTCCAGACCGTAAAAAAATCATCGCGGTCTTGAACTTTGCTCGTCCACAACGGACTACGAATTTGTGCAGTTTCCTCGACCTGGCGTCTTATTTCTGGCGTTTTATAAGGCACTTTGCAACTATTGCTGCTCCACTTCATGAGCTGCATAAAGCACGCAGCCCTTTCGTGTGGATTGAACGGTGCGAAACTGCCTTTAATGATCTAAAGTACGCCCTCACATCAGAACTTGTTCTTGGCCACTTCAATGACAGCACTCCAACCATCCTGCACAACGATGCCAGTGGTCATGGTCTTGGCGCTGTACTTCGGCTGCGGGATGCAACTTCGCGTGAGAAAGTGATTGCCTTCGCCCGTCGGGCTATGACTCCAGCTCTGAAAAACTACACTATTACCGAGCAGGAGTGTCTTGCCGTCATCTGGGCTGTCCAAAATTTCGCCCTTACCTATAGGGTCAGCACTTCACAGTGGTGATCTATCACCACGCTCTTTGCGGGTTGTCTTCACTCAAAAATTTGACAGGCCGACAAGGCCGTTGGATTCTACGCCTAAAGGAATACTAATTCGACGTCAACTATAAATCTAGTTGCCAACTCCAAGACGCCGACCCTCTTTCTCGCTGTCCACTTTCGGAATCAACTTGCTGTTTTTCTTCCCAATGCATTTCCACCTCTTACCAAAGCAGACCATCTCTTTCCCCGGCGTATATCACAACAGTTTCTTTTGGCGACTCTGAGAACAAACATGTTCTCCGCCCACAGCAATTAGCCGATGCCTACTGCCGTCCCATCATCGACCACCTTATCGGCACTTCGGACCCGTTCAATGCTATTCTTCGTCGCAAGCTTCGCAATTTCAAGCTCGAAGATGGCATCCTGCGCCGCAACGTGTATTGCCCTGATGGAACTCGCTGGATCCCCGTCATGACGCGTGTGCTTCGGCCACGTATACTAGCTGCTCTTCACGATGACGCTACTGCAGGTCACCTTGGTTTTATTATATCGTACAACCGCGTTAAAAAGCGATTCTTCTGGCCTGGTCTATCTTCCAGCATTTCCAAATACATCGCATCCTGCCCTCTGTGCCAACGTCGCAAACGGCCGACTTCTTCGCCCGCTGGCCTTCTACAACCACTTCTCTGTCCCGTCATGTCATTCGACGTAGTCGGCATCGACTTAAATGGTCCCCTGCCCCTCTCCGATGGGAGTAACCATTGCATTGTAACGGCTGTCGACCACCTCCCACGCCACGCTGAGACAGCATCTCTACGGACTGGTTCCGCTCATGAAGTAGCCAATTTCTTTTTGCGATCAATTGTATTGCGTCATGGCGCTCCTCGGGTGCTCCTAAGTGACCGCGCAACGGCCTTCTTATCGACCGTCGTTGCCAAAACTGTGCACGCATCATCTATCCTTCACAAGACAACCGTAAGCTACCACCACCAGACTAGCGGTCTGACTGAGCGATTTCATCGCACCTTATCGGATATGATATTCATGTACATCACACCAGATCGTCGATTTTGGGATACTATCTACCATTCGTCACATTCGCCTATAATACAGCAGTACAGCTGACAACCGGTTACACCCTTTTTTTTTTTGTTTACGGCCGTCCTCCCGCTACAAATATCGACACCTCTTTTTTCTCTAATCCAGACTACTCCACATCAGTACTTACCCAGTTCTTATCTCGTGTGGCCAAATTCCGTCATCTTGCCCGCCTCAATATGGCAGCGTGCCAGTAATACCGCAAGAGTCGCTATGATTCTACACATCGCGTGGTCTCTTTTCGTCCTGGTGACGAAGTACTGCTTTATAAACCATTGCGCACCCTTGGCCTTAGTGACAAATTCCACCACCGCTACTTTGGTCCCTACGAGGTCATCAGCCAAACGTCCCCAGTGAACTACAAAGTCACGCCTGTTGGTTCCCCAGCCGATCGACGCCACCATGGAATAGAAATTGTTCACGTTTCTCGCTTGAAACCTTTTGTGCGCTGCGGTGCATCCGTTAGTTAGGAGCGGCCAGGGTGGCTGCTTCCGACCCCTCGGGCAGATTATGTGAGCCTTCCTTGAATATCGTGGTTTTTTGGGCTTGTTGGTACATGATTCCAATGCACTATAGCGCAGCAAAAGACGAGGACACAAGAGCAAGAGACTCGTAGCGTAGCGCTCGTGGTGTTCGTCTCTCGCTCTTGTGTCCTCGTCTTTTGCTGCGCTATAGTGTATTGGCTTCCTTGAATGTTCTTTAATTTGTATATCCCATGAACATCTTTCATTTGTACATACCATCGTCATCGTCATCGTCCCGCGGCGCCGGCTCCTGCACGCGCCTGTGTTCGTCATCGGATTTAAACGCTAGAAAAGGCATCGCTGGCCGTGCCGTCATGACCTTGCCGTCTCAACCTCGCCTCCTTTCACAAGACATTATATATATCTATATATATATATATATATATATATATATATATATATATATATATATATATCATAAGCACATAGACGTACTTGGCTGCAAGAGGTTATACACAAGTGAAAAAAGTTTCATACTGATTCCAGTTTTATTTGGAGTCAACGTTCCGGCAGGTAGCCTGCCTTTCTCAAGACTGAGGGCACATGATTCTTGGTTATTTTGTTATAGTGTTGGCAACTCAACAGGTGATATAAACATGGACGACAGAATATGGGCACATACTGGTGATCTAGGTCTTACCACCGCACATTTGCACTTTTTCTTCTTAGCGTACGCGTGCCGATCTAACTAGTTCAGAGTAGTAGCTTGCACGCAACAGCTCATTCCACTGAAGAGGGGTCATTGTGCCCAAAAGAACACGAAAATAGCGCCCAAAACGCCTGTACAGTGGTCCTGCGTAACGGAGCTACCAGCGCGAAACACACACGGTGGGACGAATGGTTCGGCACTGGTTTACCAGCGTCACCGCTCGCGCATTGCGAGCGCGGAAGTTACCTCACTTGCAAGGCATATATAGGTTGGGCTTAATAGAGGAAGTAAGTAAAAATTCAGATTTAATGCTGTGCATGAAGATGTTAGCATAAGTAGGGGCCATGTTTGTATCCATGGCGTTGCCGTTAATTTGTAAGTAGTGTTCACCGTCGAATTCAAAGTTGTCGTATTTTAGTACCAGTTTCGTCAATACCTCTTGACTCCTGGAGTGGGGGATGCTTCTTTCCTATTCTGTTTATAAGCCTCAATTACATATTTGATTCCGTCGGAAATTGGGATATTTGTATATAAGGAGACTATATCTTAGGTTACAAGGAAAGCCCCCTGAGAAAGATTTAGACTTGCTATTTCCCGAAGGAGGTGGTTTGTGTCACGTATGTGTGATGGGTGTGCTTCAGGTTTGTGTCCAATTAATGTGTCAATGTAACTGGAGATTGGTTCTGTGATCATGCTGATGCCTGTTATCATAGGGTGGCCAGGATTGCCCCTTTTTTGAATTTTTGGAAGCATGTAAAATTAATCTGGCGACGGGTGTGAGGCGGTCAGAGCTTTGCAAAATCGCAGGGAGATGTCCCAACCTTTTGCGCGCTCATTTAGAGTCCCTAGCTATGAAGTTTTGATGCTCTGGAGTGAGGCCCGCTTGTAGGTGTTTACAGAATTTACTATTTGAGAGCTGTCTAATGCCTTCCTCAGTATGCTCGTCCTTGTCCATGACCACTATGCCACCTCCTTTATCTGCCGGATTGATGATATCGTTCCGTCTACTGAGCGCTTTCAATACGTCACGTTCCTTTTTGGAAATTGTTTGCTGCCCTGTACTGTGGTCCTTATAAGCTCTGATTGCGTCATTCGGGACGGCACTAATATACATGTCCAAATTTCAGTCTCTCCCCGTATTAGGAGTCCAGAAGTGATTTTTAAGTTCGAAATATTTGCCATGCGCACTGCTCTGCGTGTCATAAAAAAATTATTCCCTGAGTCTCAGAGCTCAGGAAATGTGTCAAGGTCCTTCAATACCTAAAATTCGTAAACGTTTCCAGTAGTAGGTCAAAATGTAAGTCCTCGTGAGAGTACAGATCGTTCCTCTGCCATAAGGGGGATGGATGAAAGATCTACAATACTGTCCTCGGGATCAGAACCTTATTTCCGGTATTGTTCGGTTTGTGATCATAATGTGGGGAACACCGTCACGGTAAATTTTTATTGTTTGAATCCGGCAATCTCGGTCGCTCTTTTATTATAAAATAGCATGTGTTCGGTGGCCTGAAGCGTGGAAAGGGCTTTTTTTGCGAGCACGACCCTCCTCTATTCTCAGGGATACCAACACCCTCTCACACTTGAAAATGGTGACTTTAAGAGCATCTAAAAATAGAGATTTTTGTACATGGCTTCAATGTTCCTTATCCTCGTCACACAGGTTATTCATTGATTGCGACAGTGATACCTGCTAACCCTTTGGTGTGATTGTTCATTGGAGGCAAGTCTTAAGGCTGCGGATATAAAATTTATGTCTAATTCATTTATATACAAATGTTCTTAACTTTAAAAATTTTGAAATACCTGAGAAAAAGAGAGTCGACATACTCAAGCGGCCTGGATGTCAGTCATAACGGAAGTGTTGTGCCGAACCACAGTGCTTTCTCAAATCATAGCGCGACACAAAGGTGCTGGAAATATGGCCCTCGGCTTCAGAGTTCAGATGGTTCTTGGTGTGTGTGGCCGTGTTTACAGTGGTTCTCCTTCTCTTAGGGGCCCGCCTGAAGCACTTTGTTTCCGGGTACTGGTGCTCTCCACACGTTCATTTTCTATGAAAAGGGGCTAGCTGGTGACTTTTTGCTGAGTTGATTGGAGCTGTCTTCGTAGTTGTAGGGCTGCTCTCCGATGTATCATCCCTGGGTGTAGCTGGAGGCATTCTCCGACGCGTCTCAGTTGGTATCCGTGCTGCCGAAGGGGCTCCTTCCATGGTGGCGTCCCGTGTCGCGTCCCCTGATGGCCTGGTTGTGAAGAGGCCACGCCCTCAATCTCAATCAGATGCTGAAATGGCCACACCGGTGCTTGCAGCAGGGCTCGGTACCGGGTACCCGATGGTCCGGCGAAGCTCGCCTCGCACGGTGCATTGGTTGTCCTCGGGGTTTTTTTTTCCAGCCTCCTTGTAGTGTCGGCGCTCTCTTCACCCCCATCTGCCGATGCGTCTCCTCGATTGACGGGAAAGTCAGAGGCCTCGACTTGCCTGGCTTCTTCCTGGTGGTTGTTAAGGACCATAGGGTAGGTGGGATCTGCTCGAGTATGCTGTTCCCCGGGGGACCAGGTGTTACCAGCTATTTGCAGATGATCTTGCCACTGTGATGAGTGGTGCCGGTGCTAATCGAGAAGGAGCGCGTATATGTGCCGCGCTATAATGGACACCCCACCAAAGCTCGGGTGCACGCCATCCGCCGTGAGGACGCTAGCTGGGGGCAAGAGTTCCAGTGAGGGGGTGAGGAAGAAGGCCTTCGCGTGTCATCCGCAAAGTTCAACTAGACCGGAATTGAAAATGCTAGCTTGGTAGTTAAATTTGTTCACTGATTCAAATTGCAAAAACGTTCTCGGCGGTTAGGGGCACGTGGCAACAAGAGGGTAGCGTAAATGATGCGAATTGCAGGCAGTTCCGTGCGGTTCAATTTGAAGGCACTGGCATACCGCTCCAGCGCGGTGTGGATGCTCTTGAAGTTGAGGTCATTAGTACCCAAATGCAGAATTTGTCCACTCACACTGGGGGTAAAAAGTCCAGTAGGTGTTTCAAATCGTTGATTTCTGCGCCAGGCCAGGTAACCCACCAGTATGTTCCCCTATTCTGTCGTCCATGTTTGTACCACCTGTTGAGTTGCCAACACTATAAGAAGATAATCAGGAACCATGTACCCTCACTCTTGAGAAAGGCAGGGCTCCTGCCGAAACCTCCACTCCAAACAAAATTGGCATCGATCAGTATGAAGCTTTTTTCACTTTTATATGTGTATATATATATATATATATATATATATATATATATATATATATATATATATATGAAGGAAAGAAGCCAACAGTCGGCGAGGCCAAAGAAAGCGTTGGGGATGGTACTTTGTCTTTTTTTTTATGTTTACTTGGATAATCACAGAAATTAGTAGTATAATCTGTTTAGGGGAAATATAATTAAACACAAAGTAGAAGAAAAAACAACGTGCCGATGGTGGGAGCCGAACCCACGACCTCCGAATATCGCGTCCGGTGCTCTACCAACTGAGCTACATCGGCCGCTGTCCCCCCTGCTACTTGCTTGGGTATTTATGTTGTCTGTATACGAACCTTGAGAGTGTTCACCAGCGCCACCCTCAGCCAAAGCGGCGGACGTGGAACGTCCTTTGTTACCGCCAGCGTCACGTAGAACGTGATCAAGAGCGAGGGCGAAAGCTGTGCTAGAACCCTCTTACGCTACCTATGGCTTCAAGACTGCCAGAACCGAGACCCTCGTAAGCTACAAGCAGATCAATTAAGGGGAAATGAGGGTGCTCGTTATAATACATGAAGGAAAGAAGCCAACAGTCGGCGAGGCCAAAGAAAGCGTTGGGGATGGTACTTTGTCTTTTTTTTTATGTTTACTTGGATAATCACAGAAATTAGTAGTATAATCTGTTTAGGGGAAATATAATTAAACACAAAGTAGAAGAAAAAACAACGTACCGATGGTGGGAGCCGAACCCACGACCTCCGAATATCGCGTCCGGTGCTCTACCAACTGAGCTACATCGGCCGCTGTCCCCCCTGATACTTGCTTGGGTATTTATGTTGTCTGTATACGAACCTTGAGAGTGTTCACCAGCGCCACCCTCAGCCAAAGCGGCGGACGTGGAACGTCCTTTGTTACCGCCAGCGTCACGTAGAACGTGATCAAGAGCGAGGGCGAAAGCTGTGCTACCGGACGCGATATTCGGAGGTCGTGGGTTCGGCTCCCACCATCGGCACGTTGTTTTTTCTTCTACTTTGTGTTTAATTATATTTCCCCTAAACAGATTATACTACTAATTTCTGTGATTATCCAAGTAAACATAAAAAAAAGACAAAGTACCATCCCCAACGCTTTCTTTGGCCTCGCCGACTGTTGGCTTCTTTCCTTCATGTATTATAACGAGCACCCTCATTTCCCCTTAATTGATCTGCTTGTAGCTTACGAGGGTCTCGGTTCTGGCAGTCTTGAAACCATCGGTAGCGTAAGAGGGTTCTAGCACAGCTTTCGCCCTCGCTCTTGATCACGTTCTACGTGACGCTGGCGGTAACAAAGGACGTTCCACGTCCGCCGCTTTGGCTGAGGGTGGCGCTGGTGAACACTCTAAAGGTTCGTATACAGACAACATAAATACCCAAGCAAGTAGCAGGGGGGACAGCGGCCGATGTAGCTCAGTTGGTAGAGCACCGGACGCGATATTCGGAGGTCGTGGGTTCGGCTCCCACCATCGGCACGTTGTTTTTTCTTCTACTTTGTGTTTAATTATATTTCCCCTAAACAGATTATACTACTAATTTCTGTGATTATCCAAGTAAGCATAAAAAAAAGACAATGTACCATCCCCAACGCTTTCTTTGGCCTCGCCGACTGTTGGCTTCTTTCCTTCATGTATTATACCGAGCACCCTCATTTCCCCTTAATTGATCTGCTTATATATATATATATATATATATATATATATATATATATATATATATATATATATATATATATATACACATATAAAAGTGAAAAAAGCTTCATACTGATCGATGCCAATTTTGTTTGGAGTGGAGGTATATATATATATGTATATATATATATATATATATATATATATATATATATATATATATATATATATATATATATATATATATATATATATATATATATATACATATATGTATATATATATATAGGTGGCGAGAACATAACGTACTAGACTGCTGAAAGAGTATATAGCGAAGTATACGCTTCATTAAAGGAAACATTTATTTTTCATTTAACTCGACGTTTCGATCGGAGACCGATCTTTCTCATGAGTCAAGAAAGATCGGTCTCCGATCGAAACGTCGAGTGAAATGAAAAAAAAAATGATTCCTTTAATGAAGCGTATATATATATATATATATATATATATATATATATGAAGGAAAGAAGCCAACAGTCGGCGAGGCCAAGGAAAGCGTTGGGGATGTTACTTTATGTCATTTTTTAATGTTTACTTGGATAATTACAGAAATTAGTAATGTGATCTGCTTAGGGGAAAGATAATTAGACACAAAGTAGAAGAAAAAACAACGTGCCGATGGTGGGATCCGAACCCACGACCTCCGAATAACGCGTCCGGTGCTCTTCCAACTGAGCTACATCGGCTTTTTTTTTTTTATTGCCTGACTTCAGCACAATACACAAAACCACTTACAGGGCACAACGAGCATTCATTAATACAACAATCATCCAGGTGGGTTGTGGCGTCGTCGTGCTAAAATTCTCTTAGGGTCACTAATGGCTCTAATCTTCCGAGCCACTCGGGAGCTTCAGGAGCAAGTTTCTGAATTTCAATATATCTATTCATGGCTTCCCGAAAATAGATCCGTGCTGGCCGTGCGTCAGGATCGCAATGGTATCCTGCCATTCTCGAGCGCCAAATACAGTGGAGGGCCATTAGCATAATAAGGTCAAATAGCACCCCATCCTCATTCTCTACTGGCAAGTACCTAATACCATGCGAGTCTAATGGAAATTCCTTTTTTAAAGTCCTTTGTAAAATATCCCAAAAGTACACCCCTTCCCAACAATGCAGGAAAACGTGGTCTATAGTTTCTGGCTGTTTACAACTTAGGCAATGCGAACCCCAAGGTAAAAATAAATTCTTCATTTCCAAGAACTTCTTTACTGGCAGTGTTTCCGCGTGTAACTTAAAGAAAAACGTTTTTGCATTTTACGGGACCTGCATCGCCTTCATCCGCTTAAGTACGTCGCGTCCTGGTCCTCCACTGTATAAGGCCCTGTACATAGGTATGGGTAGAACTACGTCACACAAATCCTTGTACAGCTTCTTCCTGCTAACACAAGATAAATATTCATAAGAAAATCGAACAGACAGGAATCGCACACTAGCGACAACTTCTCTAAAATAACCAAAAATGCGTCCCGATACACTTTCGGTCGAGACAACAAAGTCCGGCAGTGCATTTCCGAGCCTTAATTGGCACACAGTACGCAAAAATGGATCTTTTACATCGCGAAAGAAAAAAAATCTGCTGACAATCTGTTGTAGAAACAAATGCCCCAAACCCAGTCCACCGTCCTTCACCCGCCTAAACAAACTTGCATGGCTACATCGTTCCCATTCTGCTGCCCACACAAAAATGGCAAATATCCGATGCATTCTCTGTACGTTCATCCTTGCACAATGCAACACTTGCATCACGTACCACAGCTCGACACAAAAAAAACATATTGCACACTGTGGCCCTGGCGAAAACTGACAATTGTTGCCCTTTCCACCCCTCCACCTTTTCCCGCATCACTTGAGTCTGTGCCCTCCAGTACGATTCGCTATCGCGATATCTAGTGGGACTCCCAAGCACTTTACTGGTGTTGTCACCTAGGACATGTTTGCGAACTTCTCAGGCGCCGTTGCCCATTCTCCGTGCCAAAGCCCCCGGGACTTTGACCAATTTACTTTACTGCCGGAAACCTTTGTGAATTCTTTTGCAGACGACACGGCCTCGATTAACCCTTCGCGATTCACTGCGAATATAGCCACATCGTCCGCATATGCCAGCAACTTAACCTCTGCAGCTTGCAAGTGGAAGCCACAAACTTTGTCGTTTTCTATGATATTTAAACACAGTGTCTCGATGTAAATGCAGAATAGCAGAGGGCTGAGGGGACAACCTTGGCGCACCGATCGCTGCACGTTTATGGGGGCCCCCAAACTCTTATTTACAATCAATCTTGTTGTGCAGCTCCGGTACGGCATGGCCACTCCCTTGCGAATGACGGACCCTATATTCACATGGTCGAGTATGCAGAACAGGATTTCATGTGAGACACAATCAAATGCTTTATCCAGATCAAACTGAAGGATGGCTACACGACTGTTTGTGTGATCACAACACTCAAGCACACTCCTCACTTTATGCACATTGGAAACAATGGATCTACCTTTGATCCCACATGTCTGGTGTGGTCCAACTAACTGTTGAATTACTGACTAGTCTACGGGCTAGAATTTTCATAAACACTTTGTAGTCTACATTCGTGAGTGCGATAGGGCGATATGCTGCAACCTGTTGTAACTTATCTGCTTCATTGTACTTAGGAATCACCACTGTGTGGGATTTGCCATAAGACGGGGGCAATACATTTACGTTGTAGGACTCGTTGTACACGGCTGTCAGTACCGGCACTATTTCATGTTTGTATGCTTTGTAGAACGCCGCGCTTAACCCGTCGGGGCCGGGAGATTTTCCCGGGTTCAATTTTTCTATGGCAAGCTCGACCTCCGACGCGGTTATTGACAGCTCCAGCCTATCCTTCTGCTCATCTAATCGCGGTAAAGCGCCCAGAAACTTTCCTTTGAATGCGTTTACTTCTACGTCTTGCTTTGTAAACAGCGTTCGATAATATTTGAGAAACGCCTGCTGGATATGACCACTTTCACCAGATAACGTTCCGCCCCATTCGATCACTTCAATGCGATTTCTCTGAGCATGCGTCTTCTCGATTCCTAGTGCTCGTTTAGACGGTGTTTCCCCAACAGCTATATCTTGCGCCTTCGCCCGCACAAGCGCACCACGATAGCGCTCTTCTTCGAACAGTTCAATCCTGTTTTTTATTTTCCTAATATCGTCCATCCATTTACCATGCTCTTCGCTTTCTTTTTCAAGTAGTCTAGCCAGCAAGGATCTTAAATTGTCCTCCTCACGCTTCTCTTCTTGTCGTAGACAGCTTGACCGTTCGATTGCTGCTATCTTTATTTGCTCTTTGCAAAGTTCCCACTGCTGCCATATTTTCATCTCCTCCCTAGGCTCTATTTTGTCAATTTCTTCGCTTACTTTCCTACTAAAGATATCATCGTTTAATTTCCACGTCTCCCACGAAAACTAATTGCCCCGCTTTTTTGTCCCTATCCCGCACTCTACTAAACAATGATCAGAAAATGAAATTGGTACTACATTGTAACTAGTGCATTTTGATATGACGTCTGTAGACACATAAATGCGATCCAGCCGCGCGTCGCTTGACTGCTGGAAATGTGTAAACTTCACACAACGCGTTCCTTCTAAACATTCCGCCACGTCGTCCAGGTTGCTAGTGTCTATAATTTCTGAGAGAGCCTCAGTACTTCTGTCCCTAAACGCCCTTGTACTGGATTTATCACAGCCTCTCAAGACGCAAATAAAGTCGCCCGTGACAATCAGTGATTTATCACAACTGATGTACTTTTGTACGTTTTGAAAAAAGGCTACCCTCTCATCTACAACATTTAGAGCGTACACACTAATAATGCGCCAATACTTTTTGTTGTACAGAAAATCAACCCAAACACATCTGCCCGACGGACATGCCATATGTGCCTGAACCTCGCGTCCGGGTAATTTCTTAACAAAAATAGCACAGCCCGCAGACGTTCCAATTGCGTGGCTCACTACAGCAAAATACCTAGACGTGAAACGTCGCACCATGTTACCGGTCTCTTCTTCCCCGTCAACTTTCGTTTCCTGCACGGCCAGGTCGTCGATGTCATGCTCAGTTAAAAGGCGGTACACCTGGCCCTGCTTCTTCTTGCTTGCCAGTCCCCTGACATTAAGTGTACCTACTTTTATCGGAGCCGCAGAAGCCATTTTCATACAGAGGAAAGAGGCCGGTAACATGGTGCTTACCTCTCGCATCTAGCACGTGGCAGACAACGTCTTTGACACCGGAGCCATCCGGTGCTGGCGGCAGGCCTGACTGCGGTGGCGGTTTGTCGTGATCTCCTCTCCGCCGACACATTAGATCGCGACCGCAAAGTGGACCGCCGTCCTTGGCTGGTTTTTGCCGGCGGCTCCTCGACGCTGGAAGCTGTCGCCTTATCTCCCTCAGCACTGGTCTGGGCGTGGGACCGCTTCGAGGGGCAGGAACGCCGGTGGAGAGGGCGGCGTTCTTGTCATGGTTCTGCTCAAACAGAGACGCTGGTTCTGCTTCCTTGAATGCCGGCTCGATTATTCCTTCAGTCGGCTCCTCCGTCTGGTTTGGTTTGGTTTGTGGAGTTTACCAAACCAGACGGAGGAGCCGACTGAAGGAATAAGCGGGCCGGCACTCAAGGAAGCAGAACCAGCGTCTCTGTTTGAGCAGAACCATGACAAGAACGCCGCCCTCTCCACTGGCGTTCCTGCCCCCTCGAAGCGGTCCCACGCCCAGACCAGTGTTGAGGGAGTTTCCCGCAGGTTCTCCCGCTTCAGGTTTCCGCCCGGCATCGCTGCTGGAAGGTCCTGAAGAGTCCGTAGCGTCGGTTTTCTTTTCCTGTTCCTCAATGCCTTTTGCGGATTCCTCGGCCTCCACTACGTCCATCAGGAGCTCTGCCGTGTCGTCTTTTGACGCTGCACCCGTAGCTGCCGCATAAGTGCGTACACAATCGTTGTCTGCGTGGCCGTACTGCCGACATTTCGTACAGCGGGGGACTTTGCATTCCCGGCGCATGTGACCGGTGCCGCGGCAGCGGAGGCATTGCATCGGCCGTCCAGGCGCCACGACAAGGGCCAACTCTCCGGCGACGCGTACCTGATGTGGCAGGTCGTCCACTTTCAGGCTCGGCTTCAACTTCAGTAGGACAGTCCTTGTCGTAGAACCCTTTTCATTGCCGCCTTGTATCCGCCACCGCTCACGCGTGACTTCCGTCACCTAGCCAAATGCCGCGAACGCCGTCCGGATGTCGTCGTCGGCCATGCCGTGAAGCATCCAGTGAAGCCGCAGCTTTACCTGCTGGTCTTCCGGATCGATGATAAGACAGCGGCGTTTCTTCACTTGCAGCTCCTTGAAGGCGAGCAGCTTCTTTGTTGCCTCCGCACTCCGCAGGGTAACCGCCCAGACATGGTTGATTTGGTACGCCCCCAACGCAACCACGTCGAAGAGCGTGCCAGACTCGGCCAGGGCGTCTCGAAAATCTTCGACCCGGAAAGGCCTCACTCGTACATCACCGTGAAGAAACACCAACACGACCGGTTGGCAATGTAGGCAAAATAACCTGGTAGTCCTTATCTTCACGTGCATCGATCCTGTTTCCGAGGCCGTCAACGGCCGCTATCGCCGCTCCGTTGGAGCCCATGACCCTGCGTTCCGTTCAGCTCGGCTACCGGAAGCAGAATGACTGAGCTACATCGGCCACTGTCCCCCCTGGCGCTGGTGAACACTCTCGAGGTTCGTATACAGACAACATAAATACCCAAGAAAGTAGCAGGGGGGACAGCGGCCGAACTGAGCTACATCGGCCGCTGTCCCCCCTTGTATTTTCTTGGGTATTTATGTTGTCTGTATACGAACCTCGAGAGTGTTCACCAGCGCCACCCTCAGCCAATATATATATATATACCCAACCCTATAGATTTTGACGACAATATGCTTGTAGCTTACGGGGGTCTCGGTTCTAGCAGTCTTGAAGCCATAGCCATAGGTAGCGTAAGAGGGTTCTAGCACAGCTTTCGCCCTCGCTCTTCATCACGTTCTACGTGACGCTAGCGGTAACACAGGACGTTCCACGTCCGCCGCTATGGTTGAGGGTGGCGCTGGTGAACACTCTCAAGGTTAGTATACAGACAACATTAATACCCGAGAAAGGAGCAGGGGGGACAGCAGCCGATGTAGCTCAGTTGGAAGAGCACCGGACGCGACATTCGGAGGTCGTGGGTTCGATTCCCACCATCGGCACGTTGTTTTTTCTTCTACTTTGTGCTTAATTGTCTTTCCCCTAGATTGGTTCGTTGGTTCATAGGAAGCGAAAGGCGCATTATCTGTCACAATTGCTCTGTGGACACCTGAACCACGCCGTAAGGGAAGGGATGTAGGTGGGACTGAAAGAGGATAGAGAAAAAGGGGAGCGGTAGTGGAGGGCTACCGAGTAATTTCGACCACCTGGGGATCTTTAACGTGCGCTGACATCGCACAGCACACGGACGCCACTTCGTTTCGCCTCGATCGAAACGAAGCCGCCGTGGTCGGGTTCGAACCAGTGAACGCCGGCACACTAGTCGGGCGTCTTACCACTGCACCACCTAGGCGGGGCACAGATTGCATTACTGAATTCTGTGATTGTCCGGGTAAACACTGAAAAAGAAAAAAGAGACATAAAGTGCCACCCCCAACGCTTTCCTTGGCCTCGCCGACTGTTGGCTTCTTTCCTTCATGTATTATAACGAGCACCCTCATTTCCCCTTAGTTGATCTGCTTGTAGCTTACGGGGGTCTCTGCTCTGGCAGTCTTGAAGCCATAGGTAGCGTAGGAGGGTTCTGGCACAGCATTCGCCCTCGCTCTTGAACACGTTCTACGTGACGCTGGCGGTGACAGGGGACGTTCCGCGTCCGCCGCTGTGGCTGAGGGTGGCGGTGGTGAACACTCTCAAGGTTTCGTACACAGACAACATAAATGCCCAGGCAGGTATCAGGGGTGACAGCGGACGATGTAGCTCAGGTGGAGGAGCACCGGACGCGATATTCGGAGGTCGTGGGTTCGGTTCCCACCATCGGCACGTTGTTTGTTCTTCTACTTTGTGTTTAATTGCCTTTCCTCTAGACAGATTGTATTACTGATTTCTGTGATTTTCCGGGTAAACATTGCAAAAGAAAACCGAGGAAAGGGACATAAAGTGCCATCTCCAATGCTTTCATTGACCTCGCCGACTGTTGGCTTCTTTGCTTCATATATATATATATATATATATATATATATATATATATGCATATGTATATATATATTATTATATATGTTTGTGTGTGTTTGAGTGTGTGGGTGGGGGGTAGTCTAATTGGCAATACAAAACACCTCCTACTCAAGAAAATATTTTGTGGGTGAAATACTGACTTTCGTCTCCGACACGCATGCCACATCGGCGGTAGATTCAATTTTAAGGTTCAATTTGCTTTCAAAAGTAAACTTCATCTTCGGGCCAAAGCATCATATCTTTAAACGAACTCTTTTCCTGCCCTTTACAGTCGAACGCAAGACTGGAGCTAAGATAAGAAAACTAGAAGAATGCAGTTTCAGTAGATAAAAATGCGCGACAAAAATATATTGATCATTGAGTCATCATGGCAAGCCTGGGCTAGTTAATTTCTGTGCTTTGGCATGTTTTGTGAACTGTTTACCACGGTTACAAAAATAATCACTTGATCCAAATCTTGGACACACGAGAGCCTATTAAGCGAACGCTGCCAGACTATCGACTAGAATTTATATATGGGCTACTGTTTCTCAGGGAAAAAATCTGATAGGCACTCTCGAGGAAGTTAAGAAATTACAAGTTTAAAATTTGTACCAAATTGTGCTTGCCAACGCTTGCTAAATGGTTTTGGTGGTTAGCACAGTCCGGATTACTTTGATGACCTCATGTAATGGAAACAGTGCCCGGCAAAGTGCAGCGTAGACTATATAAAAGAGTAGACACTCGAAGAGGTGCGCTAAGCATCATCACTTTGATGTTGCCAAAATACTAGAAATACCGAGAGCTTCGGTAAACCACCAAGTATACAGCTAACACAAAACCTTTTTCTACACAGCCCTAAATGAAAGCATCTCTTGAATCATTTCCAATCCAATCACAAAACAAGGCACTGATAAAGTCTATAAGAAGGCCTATGTCAGAATTATATGTTTGCTTAGTGCAGAACGTATGACGTAATTTGATATCTTTTCTCATGTAAGAGAGCGCTCGTGAGGGTTCGAAAATGTCAGATTGTTTGTTTCGTTTCTGATGGGGTCTATTATATTGTTTTTTCATATCTTTTGAAGCACTTGTGTCGATTTTAAATAAGTTTCACTTCGCCGCGCCATTTTCGTGCGATATGAAGAACAAAAAAATTGGTTAAGTAGCTTCTTACTAGCTATCGCTGCAGCTCGAGACTGATGCACCAATTTATTACCTTACAACTTTAACGCGTGCTGAACACGCATTTTGCAACTGTAGCAAGCAATCAGTATTGGAAAAATAATCACATTGGAAGAAAAATACTTGCTCTAAAAGGCGCCTTTGGCCTAATAATCGTTTTTTTTTCATGTAGACAATCCCTTTTTCTGGCAGACTGAAGCTTTCGTTCTGCCTGCAGGAGGTGCAGCTACTAGTTGGGCCTCTTTCCAATTTTTACGCTGGTTTACTATTCTGCTTTTCTTCTCTGACTAATTTTCTTGTCGTCATCGACTTGTATATATAGTAGAGCTAATTTTTTACGTCACGTTCCCTCTTATTTTGCTTGTAGTGTTAACATGTGATGACACTATTTAATGGTTTGACGATGTTTTGATGATGGCCCACGCCTATGTAATGCCCAGTAGGGTCTTTATAGCAATGAATTGAAATGGGATGAAATGTGCAAGTGAAAAAAAAAATGGCTGAGGCTTAGCTTGGTTAAGCCTGGTCAGATGCGAAGCATATTGATTGCTAAACGCGACTTTCCATGGTTACACTTGGCTAAACTTTTCTTTCCTTGGTTACACGTGCTTTTACACGGTTTAAACATGGAATGCACAATGTTTTCCCATCGCATAAAACTAGGTAATAGCATGACTCGTTCATCTGTAACTGTGTTACCGACACGCACAACGAACATGTCGTCCCCCAGGGCAACGATACTCGATTGCCACTACGCGAATATGTACGCAAAGCAAAAGCTCTCCTCTGTCGTGACGTAAGCGTATCACGTGGTGGGACGTCACCATACTACGTGGTCCGCACGGCGTGCAACCGCAGCCGACGGCGCGAACCGGTCCCCCGTCTCTCCTCTGTCGTGACGTCAGCGTATCACGTGGTGTGACGTCACCATACCACGTGGTCCGCACGGCGTGCAACCGCAGCCGACGGCGCGAGCTGGACCCCCGTCTCTCCTCTGTCGTGACGTCAGCGTATCACGTGGTGTGACGTAGCATTCCATATTCTTTGCACGACGTGTAACCGTCACGAAGGGCTGTGGTTTACCTCTAGCAATATTCTTCGCATAATAAGAGTGCATATAATCGAGCACGTTAAGGACGCTGCATTACTCACTAAAGCAAATGCCCATGAAACCAAAACATGCATATGCCTGGAAGTAAATAATGAGGTAGACACACTGGAAAATAGACATATCCTACATACGTAGCATTCCATGCCATCCGGTAATGTGCAGTTATGTCCGTTGCAGTACTGGGAGCATCCTATGGAACGCTGACGTAAAAATACATCAGCGAAGATATGAGCTTTTGTAGAAAAAAGTGCACACGACTTAATGTTTGCTTTTCTCAATCTGCAAAAAACATAACTCCGGCAGCGAGGTTTCAATTATCGGCTTTGACATGTCTCTTTTTTTTCCATAGCGAGCTGCAATGGGTTCTGGTTTAAAATATTTTTCAGTGCTTTACCAGCGGAACAAACGATTCTAAAAGTAACGCTTTTAGTATGACTAAACACAGCAATGCCAGAATTACACGTCTTAACTAGGATCTGAAGATGATCACGAGTCATAAATAAAATCCAACGCTACAAACATCAGTCAAAAAGATGCACACAGCGAGAACGCCTTCCTGCTCACCTTGTTCATTCCACGCGTTTCTGTTCTTGGCGCTGATTTCTAAGTATAGTTCATACCAGCACGCCATACTTGCAATCCCCTGTCGATAAAAACTGGGAGCCTGACAGTTCCCCTTTCCAGGTGAAATATTTCTTTGACAATTTACTCTACGTCTTTGCTGATTTATCTTATCGCTGAGACGAAAACCTTGCTTTTGTAAATAAGTATACATTTCAGTAAATGTTGAAAGTACACACTCATGTGAAACCTCATATATTACATGAGAACGCAACGCGTCTTAGCAACACAATCAAAAATCATACTTAAAATTGAATATGAAAACTTCGTTAGAGTCATATTTCAGTCCTATATTCATGGTGTTGTAGAGTCCGCACTGCGAAGCCAGCGAGTGCAGAACAATAAGACCACAATATTTTGTCTGTATAGCTGATCATCAGGCACATATTTCATCACGTATGGCATTGGTTGTGCCTTGTACAATTTACACATTTTAGAGCGGCAGTTATTTCAGCCTATCTTTGTGTTTGCTCCGTCTACAGGTCTAACTGCTTCCAAGGTTAATTTTGTTCGGTTTAGGGTTTAACAGACAAACTCCACTCTGGCTCTAAGAGACGCCGTATTTTAGGTGCTCTGAAAAGTTCGACTACATGAGGCTCTTTAGCCTGCAATGACTTTGCACAGCCCACGAGAGCCTGATTTTCGTTCCCAACAAAAAGGAGCAGCGGCGTCCAGTTTTATTCCTAATCCTTATGTTGAGCAGTCGATGCTTCAACAAATTATCCACCGCATCGGGTCAAGACGCCAGGGGAAGCAAACGAGGGCAATTAAAGACAGAAATGGGAAAATTGGAGAAATGTAGATAATGTGCCAATAAGAGAGTATACAACTGAAAGACTGCAGATAAAAACGTTGCTCTCAATCTCTCCATTATGATGCATAACATTCCCAATTGGATAATTACTCCCTTGTTACAAATCTACTCCTCCTTGGAGGATTCCTAAGTATTTGGCCAACACTGCAATATTATCCGCATCCTTGCCCCAAACTTGCCTGTATATACCGAGACAGCTAGGATTTCTAAGCTATGGGATTATGAGATCTGCCTGAGACCAAACGAAGCATTCTAAATATAGGATATTGTGACTTCTTACAATATCCGGGAAAACTTATTCAGCAGATTGAGAGGCGATATCTTATCTTCCATGGAAATTTCTAGTGAAGAAAAACAAAGTGCAAAAAGCAAATTTACTCTAGAGAAGATGGAACATGACGAGAATTTTTCAGATCGTGATCTGTACAATGTTCATGGTATATTACCTTATTTCATTGTAATAAACACCATGCTGCAGAAATAGTGTAGGTTAGAGATTGGCATGGTAGTGTAGTGGCTTGAATCTTGTAGTGGCCACAACTTATTTTTAATTGTTACTTTATAGTATACACGTTATTTTATTACTGCAAGTCTTAAGTCGGCGCTTTGTGCTCTAGAATTAGGGCCGCTGGCTCACACTGCAAAATTCGAAATGACAGCTCTGCCTCGTTTCACGCAGATCCTACCTGCCTGTCTAGTTTGAAAGATATGCCTGATTTTTCAACAGGAATAAATTGTATATCGAAAGGGCAAAAAATGCAGTTTAGATAAAGAAGGCTTTCGGAACATTGGACAAACGATGGGGTCTACAGAACAATCGCGCAGTGGATCGAAAGCAAAATCAGGGCATTGGAGATACTGCCCGCGAAGGCCCGTCACGAAATTACTTAGGTGAAAATATGGTGTCAAGAAAGGGCACTTAATTATGTGCCCAATCTAATTCGTTTTAAATACATTGTATGTGTATGCAGGCTATTGGTTAGAATGCTTCCACAAGGAACATCCCTCTTAAGAGGTAGTACGAAGCTTGTGACGCACTCTTCGGTTGTGAGGTGCTGTAAGTTTGGCCTGATGTCACTGCTCTAGAGGGATTGCCCAATCACTGTGACATTGACTGCAATGCTTGCATCTCGTAGGCGCAATCATTGACAGGGGTGTTGTGCTCACGCATCTCTTCGCCACGTCCTGTCCAGAGCGTCAGCCAGAGTTAAAAATGCGTTATAATGAGGACGTTCATAAAAAAAATGTTGGGTTCGTGTGGCAGTGTGCAGGGCAGTATAAATCAGGCCAAAATTCTGCCCTACTTGCAGCTTCGGCCCGGGGCAATAATAGATCAGCTTAGCATGTCGTAATTATCATGCGCGCATAATACAGTCGAAGCCCAAGATCATGCCTGTAAATAGAAGCGCCAGTCTATGATTAAAAGCCTGCCCTCTTTGTGGCGTATACCCACTGACTGCTGATTTCGTATGTCTTTATAGGGTTTAACATCTGAAGTCTGATAAATGCCTAAGTGTTTATATATAAATGGCTCCGAACCACTTGTACCTAGAGTTCTTTGTCATACACTCGCATCTCAAAGCAAAAAGGCTTCCTTCGTTTTCCACCACTGAATCGCCGCCTTTGTGGCAAGCATCAAAAATAGGTTCTAGGGCTATAGAGTCGTGCACCCTAGCGGGGTGTTTCCGTTGGCGGGGCGACTAATAACTAGTTGACATAATATTGTCACGCACGTCTCCTGGTTTTGTAATGGAGGAAGATGAGGGGTTGCAGGAGAAGCTGAAGAGGAAGAGGAAGCCTGGTTTGGTTCGCTCTGGGTGGGCTTACGAGCAGCGCATATAATACGCGCCATGTAAATAAACCACGTAACAACTGTGGTGGAGGTGCTGGGTATCGATCACCACGGAACCTCTCCTACCCCGTCGAAGCAGAAGAATAGCTGGGCTACCCCCTCTACTGACACAGATGGCGCAAGCAGATGTTCCAACGCAGCCAATGCCAGCGGCTCAACCAACCACCACACAGCCCTATCGGGAACCCCGGCACTTCTATGGCAAGCCCAGGGAATACGTGGATGACTGGCTCACCCACTACAATCGGGTGAGCAAATGCAACCGCTGGGATGCGAAGACCAAGTTGGTGAACGTAGTATTCTTTCGTTAAGAACGGGCGCTAACATGGTTTGATAATCGTGAAGCATTCCTTGTCACCTGGGATCGCTTCATGGAAGAAATGACAGCGAGATTTGGCAATGCCGATGCTCAAAAAAAGAGCACCAAACAGACTCTGGCAAAGCGAGCGCAAGCACCAGGCGAGACCTGCACAACTTAGAAGAAATCCTCAAGCTCTGCAGAATAGTTGATGCTCGCATGACTGAGGAAGACAAAGTGGGCCACCTCCTGAAAGGAATAGCGGTAGACGTATAAAGTTTTCTCATCTGAAAGGATGATTTGAATATCACCGCTCCTGTTACCTGACACCGCCGCACGTTTGAAGGTTTGAAGCGACGCCGTATTATCCCCAAGTTTGGCCGGCTGCCGAATGTCACAAGTGTGGATCTGCCTGAAGCGACGAGCATGGCAGATACAATTCGACAGATTGTCCGCGAACAGCGGCGGAGGCATCGCGATATTGGGGGTCAAGGCACCACCCGTCTATAGTGGAATCTCTTCAGCAGACGACTGTCCACCTTCTGCTTGTTATGCTCCTTTGATACATGTCCTTGGGACATGTGATGCACTGCTGCTCATGGCGAGAACATTCAACTTGCTACCATCCACGCCTACAACAACCAGCACGCTCTTCCTCCTCGTCGATATCCAGACAATGAAGCGTTCGGCCCAAATCACGATGAGCCTTACTCATCGCGTGAATGTGAGCCGCCGGTGTGCTATACCTGTGGAATGATAGGCCACATTTCGCGTTTTTGCCGCAATCGCCGTCCATACTAGCAGTATCGCCGACAGTGGGTGAACTCCCGTACAAGGTTTCTTACTGACAATGCTTATCCATATAGAAGAATACCTGGCCGTAATGAGTACAGAGCCACACTTAGCCGACAAGAGCACAGAACGGCGCTGAACCGAAATGAATCCCCGGCCTCTGAACGCAGCCTTACTCCACCATCTCGGCGCTTACGACGCTCACCTTCTCCCCGACGACGGTCGCCACATCCGGGAAACTAGTCAGTGCGGCCGATGGAGGTGAGGTCGCAAATGATTCTAGTTTACCTATACCTCTGCCCGTTTCAATGTTAAAGAATAGAATTGAAGTTTTTGTGGACGGTCTGCGTGCTATGGCATTGGTGGACACAGGTGCAACCGTTTCTAATAGAAACCTCGCTTTAAAAAACTGCCTTGGTCGTAAAGTTATGTTTGTTTGAGATAGAGCGACGACACTCTGTGGTGTGGGTTGCTAACCGCTCAACCTACTTGGAGTCTGTTCCGTGAACTTGGTAATCGCCGGTCGCACATTCCGAACCGACTTTCGCAATGGGGACATTTCTGTGAATACTCGCTTTGTGTGAAAATTCTGCTTTGTGGGAAAATTCGCTGACCAATACTAGCACGCTTTTGGTTTCGGACGACATAGTTATTCCTGAGATGTCAGCAGTGTTTATACAAGTTGTTTGTTCAAGCTGTACCAGTGATGCTTTCGACGCTGTAGTTGAACCACTCACTCTCATCTGCGTGAAGAAAAATGTTCTGATTCCCCGTTGCATCGTTTCAGTCTAGAATTGCTATTCTTCTTTGAGGACGGCGAGCTGCTCTAATGAACCTGTTGTATTACCACGTGGCCTCAAACTGGCCAACTTCGACGACGACGCTGTTGAATCAGTGGCAGAGCTCAGCACAGACAATTACAAGCCTACCGCATGCTCCGAAGTTGATAAGACAAAATTTCTTGCCGTGATTAACAAATCCCTGCCAACAAGTGACCGTTACAGTTTAGTGGAAGTTTTGTCGAAACATGCTGCGGCTTTCGATTTCTCTCGAGGCTCGCCACCACAGATTCCCATTTCCCGTACTCAGCACATAATCAATACTGGGACTGCTTATCTAATCTGTCAGAAGCTCTGTCGTGTATCCCCATCATAGCATCAGACGATCGAAGAACAAGTTCGTGATATGCTGCATAAGGGCATCATTCAAGAATCATCTAGTCCGTGGGCGGCCGCTGTAATATTAGTCTAAAAGAAAGATGGCACATGGCGATTTTGTGTCGATTATCCAAGGCTGAATACTGTTACTAAGAAGGACGTGTATCCTGTGCCACGTATTGATGACGCCATTGATTGTTTGCATTCTGCCTCCTATATTTCCTCACTTGATCTGCGATCAGGCTATTCGCAGATTTCCATGCACCCGGAAGGCAGAGAAAAGACGGCATTCATTACCCCAGACGGTTTATATGAATTTAATGTGATGCCATTTGGATTATGCATCGCTCCAGCCGCCTTCGAAAGCGTGGACTGAAGTGGAACATTTGTATGTGCTATTTGGACGATGTAGTAATATTCATAACTACCTTTCGATTACACATAAGTCAATTAGAGTTTGTCTTGTAGTGCATTGAGAAAGCTCGTCTGGTTCTCAGTTCTAAGAAATGTCGTTTTGGAGAACGCCAGACAGTAGTACTTGGACATCTCGTAGACAAGGATGGGGTGAGGCCTGATCCGAAAAAAATTGAAGCGGTCACTTGTTTTAAACCATCGAAATCGTTGAAACAGCTCAGGAATTTTGGGGGACTTTGCTCCTACTTCCGGTCTTTTTTTCCGAAGTTTGCTGACCTAGCATATCTACTTACTTGTCTTCTGCAAAAAGATGTGCCTTTCAAGTGGACTACTTATTCTGACTCCGCCTTTCGTCAGCTAAAATTTATTTTGACATCAGGACCGGTACTACGCCACTTCTGTTCATCAGCTCCAACAGAACTTCACACTGACGCCAACGCAGTTAGAGTTGGTGCAGTCCTCATACAGAGCCACAATGGCAATGAACATGTCGTTGCATATGCAAGGCGTTCTTTGAACTAGGCTGAACGCAATTACACAGTAACTGAACAGGAACGCTTAGCTGTTGTTTTCAGTGTGCAACGGTTTCGGCATAACTTTATGAATGTGTATTTAAAATTGTGATGGACCATCATTTTTTTTGTTGGCTTGTAAACCTCCGTGACCCCTGTGGACGCCTTGCGCGGTGGGCTTTGCGCCTCCAAAAATTTAATTTTACTGTGTTTTTTAAGAGTGGCCGTAAGCACGGTGATGCTGACTGCCTTTCACGGTTGCTTCCTGAAAATACTGATTGCGAGAGTGACATCTTGGTTAAATATATAGCTGCTACCTCTCCCAGCTTCCCCGATGCTGATGAGTTCAAGATTGCGCAGCGGAACGACAGTGAGTTGGCGCCGGGTTTTGGTGCCGCAAGTTCCCCGAACCCTGCGACCTCAATCTGCATTCGTGATGGTCTACTATGCAGGAAGAACTACTCATCAGTAGGTGCACGGTTTCTTCTGGTAGTTCCTACACGTATTCGGTGTCAGGTTCTTCGGGTAATGCACGACGATCCCACGGCTGGACAATTGGGTTTTTCCAGGACGTTGCACAGGACTAAGGAACGTTTTATTGTCCGAAGATGAGTCAAACAACTTAACATTATGTAGCCAGCTGCCTCCAGTACCAGCATTTCAAACACCCAACCTGCTCCCCTCCGGGTCATCTTCAGCCTATAGCGCCGCACAAAAACTCCATTCGAACAGGCAGGAATTGACCTTCTAGGACCATTTCTCGATTCTACCAACGGGAACCGCTGGATCGTGTGCGTAGACTACCTTACGCGGTACTGTGAAACTGCTACCGTACCGTCAGCCACTGCTTCTGATGTCTCGACCTTCCTCCTACGGTCCATCATTCTTCGTCATGGGCCTCCTTGAGTGCTAATAAGTGACAGAGTGCGACAGTTTACGGCAGAAGTTGTAGAAGAACTTCTTCATCTCTGCTCATGCCATTTTTGCCATTCAACTTTTACCACCCACAAACAAATGGAGTTACCAAACGCACCAATCGTACGCTTAGCAATATGCTCGCAATGTATGCCGACTCCCGCCACAAAACCTGGGATGAAGTACTTTCGTTTATAACATACGCATTTACCACTGCTAAGCACGAAATGACCGGCTGCAGTACTTTTTTCTTCTTTACGCTCGACTTCCACGAAGTACTCTTGACACATTTTTACCTTTCTAGCTCCCAGCTGAAACTTCATTAGCACGTACTCTCTCTTTGGCTGAAGAAGCTCGCCGACTCACTAGACTTCGCACTTTAGCCTCCCAAGAACGCTACAAGAAACGCCACGGCAAGTGTCCCCAAGATGTCACTTGTGCCCCTGGTGACTTGGTGCGGCTTTGGACGCCGTTGCGTAAGCGCGGCCTATGCCAGAAACTGTTGCACCAGTATACTGGTCCTTTCGTCGTGCTGGAACGCATCAGCGCAGTCAACTTTGTAGTCTCTCGCCTGACCACCCATGGTCGTCGTTCTCGAAAGACTCAAATTGTTCATGTGGCCCGCATGAAGCACTGCTATCAGCGGGACAAACCATGACTCGCCCGGCGGGCTTCGTCTGCAAAGGGGGCAGTGTCACGCACGTCCCGTGGTTCTGTATTGGAGGAAGATGAGGGGTTGCAGCAGAAGCTGCAACCCCTCATCTCAACCTGAGCGTGCTGTGCTGTGCGAGTGTGCTGTTCTGCATTCTTCTCCTGACTGTTGGATCCTGTCTTGTCTGCAAGCCTGACCGTTCTCTCTGCCTGACCGTTCTCTCCGGTGAGGTCATTTCACGTCGGGGGATTGGCCAGTATTTGTTTTAAACGGAACCTAGGATTCATGTACAATTAGGCCTATAATGTCTCTAGCTTCCCCAGGTGGGGGTTCGGCATCCTGGTTTGCCAGTCTGCCGGCCCAAAGCTTGGACTTGAAATCTTTCGGACGAAATGGAATAAGTATAATACCGGTGGCATTTGTACCAATTAGGGATGGATTCCTGAAGTTGAAAAATCCAAAAATAATCCAGGAGCAGCTAAAGGCTGTCACCCCCCACTACCTAGAAATCTCTGAGGTGCGTCCCTTTGGCAGGAGAGGTATACTATGTAAGTCCTCGAATATACAGTGTGTGTCGGACTTGCTTCGATGCACATCGTTTGCATCATTGCCTGTTAAACCTTTTATACCTGAACAGCTGGCATGTGCAAAAGGTATTATACGCGGTGTGGATTCGTCGGCTTCTCCGCAAGAAATGATTGAGGAATTTAATGAGGCTGGCATTGGCGTCTTATCACTATTCCGTTGCAGCAGGGATGCTGGTGGCTCTAGGGTGCCAACAGAATCAATGATAGCGACGTTTGCCGGGGCTAACTGTCCAACAGAGATTAAAGTATGGCCATTGTGTACCGTGTAGATCCCCTGCAGCCTCGCCCTTTCCAGTGCAAAAACTGCTGGCGATTCGGACACAGCAGCAAGGCGTGCAAATCCGCATCACGCTGCAGACTGTGTGGAGACAACCATTCATCTGACATGTGTACTTCTGCTATGGTAATTTGCGCACTATGTCACGCAGATCACCCTGCTGACGATGGTACATGCCAAAAACGCGCAGATGAACAAACTGTTCTTAACATTATTCAGCATAAAAGGTGTTCTAGAGCAGATGCCTAAGCACAGCTAGACCATAAGAGGAAGTCGTATGCAGCTTGTGCAAAAACACTAACTTCAGATGTGGAAATAGGCATGACAAAGTCGGTTGTCTCAGCTGTAGAGAAATCTCTTGAGGGTTTCTTCGAGCGCATGTTAAGCACGTTTACGGAAGCTGTGTCACAGGTCATAGCTACAAAGATTGGTTCAACCGAAATTGCAGCTTTGCAAGTTGACAACCCTGGTATAGCTGAATGCCATGCTCCTATGGTTGCTAGGGCCTCTGTTGAGGGAGATTCTACCCAGATGACGCCTGTTCCCTTTTTGTCAATGAAAGTACAGGGACAGGGTCCTGTGGATACCCACGTGTTCACCGTTTACCTATTGGATGTACAGATGCCATGTTTGTCCCAGAAGCGTCGCGCGTCTTCCTCTCCCTCAAAATCCGCCCATTCTAACACTAAAAGTAAAAAAGTTTCCCCTAATCCTCAGAATAACAATGATGTCTTACAAGAGGCTGTTACAGCCTCCCGGATTCTACAATAATCATGGCGGGGTTAAAAGTACTACAGTGAAATTGTCGTTCAATTGCATCTTCGTTTCACGATTTACAGAATCTTATCTCAAATCTCAACCCAGACATAGTTTTATTACAAGAAACTTGGCTTTTCTCAAATCGGCCATTTTCTCTAAAGTATTTTAGAACTTTTAGATCAGATCGCACTAGCGGCCGGGGTGGCGGCTTGCTAACATTAATTTCGTCTAAAACAATTCATCGGGCGATGGTGTCACACAAAATTCTACGACAAGACTGCGAACTGCTTGCAGTTGATATCGCAATTACACAGTCTGCTCCTCTCACTATTGCAAATGTCTACTTCCCAACAGGTGTCCGTACAGCAGATTATTTAAGTGATCTTTTGAGTTCAACCAACGGACTGATTATTGCTGGCGATTTTAATTCACACCATGTCATTTGGGGCTACCGTTCAGATATATGTGGGCAGCGACTTTGGAACTGGATGTCTGTAAATGATGTGCATTTCTGTAATAGTCCAGGCATAACCTACATGCGAGCAGCTTCTAGGTCAGTAATTGATTTAACGTTAGCAGCAAATGGAGTAAGGGTCTCATCATGGGCTACGGTGGATTGTGGTACATCTAGCGACCACTTTCCAGTTACGTTTAATATAGATTCTATTCCCCCTAGAGTAACTACTTATGAACAAAAATTTGTCAACCATAAACTCTTTAAAATGTTTGCGAACTCCTCTTTTTCCTCAATAGCATCATCTCAGCATTCTGAACGTGCTCAACAAGCACTCTCTTCTCTACTAGATGCCACTGAGCGTTCAGTGTTCACTATGAAATCGTCTGTCTCTAACAAAATGTCATGCCGATGGTGGAACGAAGAATGTGAGAAAGCATTCCGTCGTAGAAAAGCTGCGTGGAAGAGCCTTTCACATAACCAGTGTCCCCAAAATTGGATAAATTATAAATTTTATGCAGCTACATTTAAAAAAACTATTCGTATAGCAAAGGATGAGTATAATGCTAATATGAATATTTATCTCTCTAATCCAATTAATCGGAAGGCATTATATAGGTTCATGGAACGCAACCAAAGTTCTTCTCCACCACATGTAACCAAGTCAGAGGTGTTATCACCCAATGAAGCAAAAGCGAAACTTCAACAAATTGCGAACGGTCTTGCTATTCGCTTTCAAGCTCAAACGGAGGCTCCGTTACTTCGACCTACACCAAGTGCTGATTTCGTTGCAGTTGAGACACCGGAATTGCATTGTATAGCGGCTGTTCTGAAACCTGCAGCTCCTGGGTGTGACGGTATTACAGTGGCTATGCTGAAAGCTTTAGTGCAAGACCACAGCTCGGAAGTGTTGAATATTGTCAATTTTTCTCTGGATAATGCTTGGTTACCTCAAGACTGGAAAGTTGCAAAAATTATACTAAGCCTCAAAGATCAGAAAAAAGGCTTTGATTTCGATAATATTCGGCCAATTTCTCTAACTTCAAATCTAGTGAAACTTATTGAACGCATAGTTCGCCGGCGCCTCACAAACCATGTAATGACCCTGAATGCATTTAATGATGCACAAATTGGTTTTCGTCAAGGGTGCTCCATTTGAACGGCTCATACAGATTTGGAAAGTAGAATTAGGTTAGCAATGAAGAAGAAAGAAGTGTCGGCATTGGTCACTTTGGATATCGCCAAAGCATATGACAGTGTAGAACACACTATTCTGTTGAATAAGATAAACGAAATTAGGTCACCTTCTTACATGGTTGCATGGTTAATAGAATTCTTAGGCAATAGAAAATTTTTCTGCACGAGAGGTTCTATAACTTCTGAAACTTATTACCAAACTAGAGGCGTGCCTCAGGGATCGGTGCTGTCTCCATTGCTATTTAATATATTAATGAGAGATATTCCTGTTCATCCAAATATAAAAGTGTACGTGTATGCGGATGATATTGCCTTTTTCTCTTCTGCACGAGATGTTCATTCCTTATATCAGCTATTGGAAGCCTACTTGAATGCCCTTGAAGTTTGGCTCGGTAAAGTAAAATCAACTCTCAACGTGAAGAAATCCTCAATACTCGTTTTCCCACCGGCACACCCTCTTTATATCTCCCTTGCGTATTGCGGTTCACAAATCTCACAGGGTGAATCCTTAAAATGCTTGGGTGTATTATACCACTCCCAATTAGACTGGCGGCCTCATATGAAAAGTAATTGCCTGAAAGGTGAGCGAGCCCTTGGTCGCCTGATTCGAATTAGCCATAGGAAATTCGGTATGCGTAGAGATACTCTTTTGTTTCTCTATAAAACTTATTTGAGACTAATTCTGGAGTTCGGCTGTGTTCTTTTCTCGGGCAGTCCTAAATACCAACTACGACCTTTGTTGCTACTGGAGAGGCGCGCTTTACGACTATGTTTGGGGTTGCCATGAACAGTTTCAAATGCAGCCCTCTATTTAGAGACCCGTGTACGTGACTTGACTCTCGATTTGAGCTGCTAACTGTGCGAACCTTTTTAAGAGCACTGGAATCTCTGTCTGGAGTGGCTTCTCCCATTTTTATTACACACCAATCTCAGTTTCTAGATTATCATTGGCCGCAATATAAGCAACCACAATTTGTATTTACTCAGTCCTTGCAGTCCAAAATTGCAGTTTCGCTTAGGTCAGTGAGACGTGTTGGCAATGTTCAAGCTACTTCCACACTGTGCTACTTCTACTTCCACACTGTGACCAGTCGTTACCATCTAATGCAAAACACTTGACTACCACGGTAATAAAGGGACACTGTGAAGATTATCTATTACAATATCCACGACACGTAGCTATTTTCACTGATGCCTCACAACGAAATGAAAAAGCAGCAATAGGGATTTACTCCCAAGCACTTGACTGGAGTTTTTCTGTACGGATCCCTGATTACACACCAATATTTACTGCTGAATTGCTTGCAATTGGTTTGGCCCTTCAAAAAGTTCCCGGTAACGTTACTCACGTAATCATACTCTCTGACTGCCTGCCATTCTTAGCAGCATTAGAAAGTCCGAAAATGCGTCTTTTGAAACAAACCTTGATGTTTTTCCTTCCAATGCACTTACAGGAAGTACGTTTTCAGTGGGTTCCGGGACACTGCGGCATTACTTCTAATACAATGGCGGATTATTTAGCAAATTCAGCCATCAAGGGGCCTGTTGCCGATGTTGTACCCAATATTATCTTGCTAAATATATCCCGTTTTGAACGATTTCAAACGTTAAACTCCTTGAGCCATGAGCCACTACTTGCGACTACGGATTTTAACCATTTAAATTGCCATTGGAATGTCCGATGTTGTACCTCGAGGCAACGTGAGGTTTCCATGACGCTAATGCGTTGTAGAATTCCTTCCCTCAATCTTTATTTATGTCGCTCTGGATTCACGCCGTCGAATCTTTGTGCGTCATGTAATGACGTGGAAACAATTGAACATTACATCCTCTCCTGCCACAGGTATGCTATTCAGAGAAGAAATTATCTAGAAATACCTCTTACTCGCCTAGGATTGCCATTTACAGTTCCTGTCCTCCTCTCCTTTGGTGCAACCGTCAAAGGGTATGCCCTAAAACCGGTGTGTGACCTACTTCATAATTATAATATTGCTACTGGAAGATTTGTGTGTTAGCGCTGATCTGTCTGAATTGTATTTTTTCTTCTTATTATTATTTTTAGTAATTTACAATTTTATTCCCTTTTTCATTGCTTTCTATTACATCGCCTCAAATATTCAAGTTATTTCAGCAACACTAGCTCCTAATTATTAGGTTATCTATATCATACAGTCAAATCGACATTATCAAAAATATTATGTCACTTACAACGAATTCTGGCCAATCCCCCACTGTGGGTATGTGCCATTACAACGAGGGGGAAGAAGAAGAAGAAGAAGAAGAAGAAGAAGAAGAAGAAGAAGAAGAAGAGGAAGCTGGTTTGGTTCGCTCTGGGTGTGCTAACGACCAGCGCATTTAACACACGGCGTGTAAAAAAACCACGTAAATATATATTGATACTTTATATAATGACATATAAATAGAAAACATAGAAAATATTTTGTGAGCAATAATGAATATGTGGAACTATCATTCATGTCAGCGATTTAAGTTGGCAAAAAGAAACCACGTGCAGAAATCGAACTTATATGCCAATCCGTCTTCCATCGTGTCAAAGACACAGCTGTAAGTATTCTTGCACTAGATTGAGTCTGGGTAGAGCAGTAAATATTACGGCCTGAATGAAGTTTAACAAACGACTGTGTATAGAATAATAAGCGAAAGCAGCCGCTTTGAACACAGCGCGACCTAACTGAGAACTTACTGTCGCGAAGTAAATAACTACATGATGCTAAGTGGAGAGATTGAAAATAATACACAGCATCTGAGAGACTTTGACATGCGCCTTCATCGAATACGGCCATGAAACACGGATTTGTACTAGTAATTGTGGAATAAGAAGTTGAAAAACAAAGCCTACGAAACATCATTGGACATTGGAAAAGAGAAATAAATTGTGTGCCGCCCTGCGTCCGGACGAAGCTTCGAAATGCTGGGCTCCGTCTGGAGTATTTGTGAAAGGAAAGAAATAGCAAATATAATGTCGTCTGTCTAGTGCATTTTCCAGCGAAACCAGATTAGTCTTTGCGTCAGACAGGTCTGAAGTGGACGTTGCCTTCTTTGGTACGTTGGTACACATCTATACAAGACAGATTTTGGAAACTACCATCTTGAGAGGACGTATTTCTGAAAGGCGGCTGTTGGTGCAAGGCCTGTCTTGTGAACATGCGAAGCCCCGCAGGAGGAATGCACTTCATAATCTGCACAGGTGTTCTAAGAAACAAAATGCCTATCTTTCGAGATCATCGGTTTGATTCCTTTTCCGGTGAAATTGGAGTGCATGTCCCCGCCATCACTAGAACGTCACAATGTCAATAGGCTGGATATCATGGTTTCTCCTATATGATTCCGCAGTCCACAGTGGGTCCGCGAATCCCCCGTCCTACAAGAAAAGTCGCAAGGTAGATGTGGCTTAGCTCGACAATTTTCTAATATGCTTTAGCAAAGTTTTCAGGGCGAAAATCATGGAGATTCGTAAACTGTTTATGCTTTTACTCAAATCGAAATAAAAGCGAGTGGGATGCGGGAACGGATAAGGCACAAGAGAAAGAGAGGGAGATAGATAGCTAAAGTGTCATCGACACTGTTTATGCTGGCCTTGGTGAAACTCGAGTCCAGGCTGCACTTCTGGACCGCACTGCAATGCAAAGCATCTCGCTGATCTTACGAGAGAACGGCGAGTAGTTGGGAATACTCGAGTATCTTCTAGCGGCATGCATGCCTCCCATACCGGGGCAGACACATCGCATCTTCCATAAGCCCTCGGCAGACCGTGGCATGCTGTGTTATAGAGTGCGCGTATTTTAGAGGCCATTTTAGCCCTACCTCAGTAACAATTTCACGATATGCTCCTGGAACCACGGCAGCAGCCCGCACAAGATCGACCCCTTTCCCCCGCCCTCCACTCCGGACTCAAAGGTTCCCGCCACTGTTCACTGTTCGACAACAGATACAAGACACATTCATTGCTGAGAACCACTGCTGCAGACGAACTACGAAGACCGATTTCTCAATACCGACAGGAGTGACCACTGATACAGGGTAATGACATAACGTCCCATAATCACCTTTCCAGGTCGTAAGAGCCACGATTAAAGCATCATAGCGTCAACAGTGGCACCTGTGATGAGTTGGAACCGCAAGTTGTATTGCGTCACATAATACACATTATTGTGGCCAGGAGCCTGGTGCAAAGAAAATGTAAGCCATAGCGTTATTTTTTTTGTCGTCACTTTTAAGTGGTATGGAGTAAAATAAAGCGCTTGACACGTCAAAATGGCGAAAAAAAATTTTGCACTGTTGCCATTGTACCACTTCCCTCTTGGATGTCGCTCGGGGACCGAAGTTCGTGCATGTCGTTTCAGCTAATTTTCTGTTTCTTGAGCAAGAAAACATCAAATCTCCTCGACCTGGAAGACTTAAAAATAAATTTTGCTTCATTTCAAAAACTGATATGACATCTTGTTTAAGCCTTAAAGCTACTTATTGGGACTGACCGCTCAACTACGATACATAAAGTTAAATATCTAAAGTGTTTAAAACATTGTTGGTTTGATAAACCTTGACAAAATTTGCAGCAACACACTAGCAGCCGCAGAGGACAAAGCAAACGCCTCTATTTATCAAGGGAGTCAAATACCTCGTATTAGTAAATTTTATTCATCATAGTTGAACGATTGATTCCAATAACTAGCTTGAAGCTGTGAACAGTTGTTATTTTTTTTGGTGCTTCTAACTTCTCATTTGGACTAACCACAAAACTAAATAAGTAATAGGCGAAGGCCTCTGCCATATTCCAACTAACCTGGTCCTGTGCTAGCTGCATGCACTTGATGTGTGCCAACTTTTTAATATCATCCGTCCACCTAACTTTCTGCCACACTCTGCTACTTATTTCTTCCCTCGAAATTTAATTTGTTGCTTTTAGCAACCATCGGTTCTCGTTTCTTTGCACTACATGATCCGCCCATATTCAAGTCTTCGTGATTTGCAATGGAATGTCATTAACTCTACATATTTCGCTGACGCACTCTGCAAACTGCCTATCTTTTAACATTGCACCTACGAATTTCCTCTCCATTGCTTTCTGTGCTCTCCTCTGTTTAAGTAGAACTCCTTTTGTTAGTCTCCATATTTCAGCTCACTAATATATATATATATATATATATATATATATATATATATATATATATATATATATATATATATATATATATATATATATATATATATATATATATATATTAATGGCAACAGGAGATGTCTGCCTGGTGGCAAGCCTAGCATGCTACTCCTGATGAGGGTTGAGGGATGAGGGTGACAGATTGTGGGAGGGGAAGGGGAAATAAATGAGAAAAAAAGAGAATCGCTGTCGCACACTTTCACACGCACATAAGCACACACAGATGAGTTTTAAAGGGTATTGATCAACCCTGTGTCCTTAAGAAAAGTTAACTTTCATACGCACATAATCACACACAGATGAGTTTTAAAGGGTATTAATCAAACATGTGTCCTTCACAAAAGTTAGTAAGGCCTTGGTAGCTCGCGCAGCAGACGATCCGTCGCACCAAGGACCCAGGACATGTTCAAGGCGCAAGGTTGTTTCTTTAGGTAAGCTTAAATTATTGCGCAGTGTCCTGCGATGTACAGTAAACCGTTGACAGGAGGTTACCAAATGTTCAAAATTTTCACACACATCACATGTAGAGCACAGAGGCCTGCTCGCGATCCCTATTTTATGTAGGAAGTAGTTTGTGTATGACACATTTAAGCGGATTCTGTGTAGACAGTTTCGATGCCACCTGTTCAAATTGTGAGGGATTCGAAAGACGCAAGTGGGATCTATTCGGTGTAGAGGTCGATATTGATGGTTCGGGTCACACCACAGAGAGCGTGGAAATCACAAGGACAGTCACAGAAAGATGATGCTGGTCATCCGAGAATTGAGGACGTGGTTGAATTTCCTCCTCTTCCACAACGATCAGAGGTTCAACAACCATCTGTACCAGGCCAACAAAAAATTACTGTACAGCAGCCTCATTCGAGGAGTGCATCCCGGAACCGCTCATGCGAAACCTCTATTCGCAGAAACTCTGACATTTCTAGTTCCCAACTGTGCTCACTTGTTGAGGCTGTTCGTGCTTTTCTTATACCACTCTCCTCGCCGGTGGCGAAAGCCATCCTTACAATTCTTGATTTCATATCTCCTCTCCTGGCACAATGGCGGTAGCAGACAATCAGTCGTCTGCTCCACCCAGCGTGCAAGCCATCCGAAATAAGGCCACCATCTTTCAATGGAATGCCTGCAGCCTCCGCCCCCGTCTCTCTGACTTTCGACACTTCGTCTTCAAGCATCGTTTTCCTATAATTGCTATATCAGAATCTCGGCTTAATACTACAATCCGTCTCTCAGGCTACACAGTACTGCAATCAACAACTGGTACAGACCTCAGTAAAGTTCTTCTGGCTATCCGGAAAGACGTCAACTTCATCCAGCATCCCATACCAACTGATCCACATAATGAGTACGTTGCAGCCACTTTAAAGTGCATGAACATGCAGTTTACAGTAATTGCTGCCTACATACCACCTCGTGCTAATTTCAATATTGAACGCCTACAAAATATCATGCGGAGTACCCCTGTGCCACACATTATAACGGGAGATTTCAACACACATTATCCTGCTTGGGAAGGCGTCAGATCGGCAGCCAGAGGCCGGCAGCTATTCGACTTCGCACTTTCCAACAATTTATTATTTCTCAACGACGGCCAAGAAAATTACTATCAAGGAGCACGGTCCAGTGCTCTTGATATCTTCATGATCTCTGCTGATCTGTCAGCTTCAACAACCTGGTCTGTGGACATCGAGACTCATGGCAGCGATCACCTACCTACATATATTGAGGTTCGTGGCTTTTCTCTCGCCTCTCAGCGGCATAAAGATCGCTACACGAACTGGGAAGCTTTCTCTGATGCCGTAGAAAAGCAGGATTAGTCAAACCTAATTTATGACTCCTTCATTGCTGCAGTAGCACATGCTCAAACATTGCACACGAGAGTCCTCCACCTGCTAAAGGTGTACTCAGCTGTTGACGCCGAATATGAAAAACTTCGAGCAATACGTCGCAGAGCAGAAAGACGAGCGCGCAAGACACTTTCTAGAGACGATATCCGGACTTCTAGGCGAGCACAAAAACACGTTCAACGCCATTTGGACAAGCTAGAAAGAAGGAAATGGACATCTTTTTGTGCAAAATTAGATCCTAGAAAGCCACTATCTAAAGTGTGGAGTATTGTACGAAGCTTAAGAAGTCAGCCTTCACAACTACATCCTTTCGAGTGCGTGGCTCTAAATGCCAATACTACTTGTCTTCATGTAGCAGAGACTTTCTGTTCAAAAATGATTGCTCCATTAGCAGCTCCTTCACTGCAAAATGTGCTCCCCACCTTTGTCCCGTCGCCTAACACTTCTTTCCTAGACGAATTGTTCACTATGGAAGAACTTCAAGCTGCGCTAGCAGTTACCAACAAAAGATCTTGCCCAGGGCCTGACCATGTTAGCTACACTTCGCTTTCGCGTCTTGGAAGAAAATCCAAAACTCAGCTGCTTACCATCTATAACAACTCTTGGATAGCTGGCAGCCTTGTAGAGAGCTGGAAAACTGCGCGCGTAATACCCGTTCTTAAACCTGGTAAGCCATCAATTGATCTAAACGCTTATCGTCCTATTGCACTGCTAAGCTGTGTTGGGAAATTGATGGAAAAAATGGTTCATTCACGCCTTACCTGGGACTTGACGAATAGGGGAATTTACCCTCCATCAATGTCTGGCTTCCGAAAAGGCCGAAGCAGTATTGATAATGTTATTGCTCTTGCCAACTGTGTCAGGCGCAGCAAAGCTGAGCGGTCTCTAATTATTGCCGTTTTTCTTGACGTTAAAGGATCATTTGATAATGTGACGCACGAGGCGATTCATTCAGCCTTGCGTTCAATTGGCATTGCTGGACGAATGTATAACTGGCTTTCTGACTATCTTCGTGATAGGATCATTTACATGTCAACGGATCAAGGTGACACGTCCTAACATCATGTGTCTCGTGGCGTTCCTCAGGGAGGGATTTTAAGTCCAACCCTCTTCAATATATCTCTACTTGGTTTGGACATGTCCTTGCCACCTACTGTTCAAATCTCCCTCTACGCAGATGACATCTGCATATGGTGCTCCGGAAGAAACAGGCGCATTGTGCATGCTCGGCTACAAAAAGCAATAGTTGGCATTGCATTATTTTTAAACAAGCGAGGTCTTGTTATATCTCCAGAAAAGTGCGCAGCAATTTCATTTTCACAACATGATCTCTCCCGTTATGTACTGAAAGTTGCTGGCACTCCTATACCGTATGTCAACCATCAAAAATTTCTAGGTGTGACCTTTGATATGTCTCTTTCATGGTCACCACACGTTCAACAACTTAAGACCAAACTCTCTTCATACGTATCTATATTCCGTATGCTCTCAACGACCAGAAGAGGCTGCTCTACCGATTCCTTATTACGGCTTTATGGAGCACTTTGTGAAGGTCTTCTGCGTTATAGCCTCCCTGTTCTTCAAGGCCTCTCGCATTCAAGCATTAAACTACTTGAAGCCAAGCAGGCCAAAGCTTTGAGAGTGTGCCTTGGTCTTCCAAAAAACACTTCCACAGTGGGCGCTCTGGCGGAGAGCAGACGTCTATCTGTAACCGTGCTGATACCGCAGGAGCTGCTTCGCGCCCAGCTGCGCTTTGCACGTAAACCTACCCACCCGTTTTCAGAGCAAAGCATGACATCACTCTCCAATCTACTGCCTGCGCGATATCAACGCGCAGTACCGTCATCTTTCCCACCATGGAGGTTTGCTTCATGGCAAATTTCGACAACTATACCTGGCATCAAAAGAAAAGCCCACACCCCAGGACCCGCACTTAAATACTTCGCCCTTGAGCACATCTGTGCACGCTATAGTCATCATTACCACATCTATACTGATGGCTCTGTCACAGCTATTTCTTCATCCATCGGCGTGTGGATACCATCAATGCACACCACAATCTCGGCAACACTCAGTCATCGCACTTCAGCTGTGGCTACTGAGTTAACAGCTCTGAGAGAAGCAATTATATATATTCTACAACAACGCCCTGCAGCATGGGTTATCTTCACCGATTGTCGCGCTGCACTACAATTGCTTAAATCATCAAGAATTCAGAAAGAGCTCGTCATTGACATAAATAAGCTACACACAGAGGCCTATGACCTGAGTCACAGCATTGTGCTACAGTGGTTACCTGCTCACTGCGGCATCGCGGGCAACGACCTCGCAGACGCCGCTGCAAAAGAACTAAAAGATTCCACAAGGAAAATTTCAGCTCACTAAGTGAGTACATGTAAGATGCCACTATTGCGCGCTTTCCTCTTGAGCGATACCGGTAAAGTGCTAGTCATAATCGGCGAGCACTTGGCAAACGCCTGCCATCCTAACTTTATTCTCCTAGTTATTTCCCTTCCGTGGTCCGCGTCTGCGGTTACTACTTGACCTCACTTGAAGCGAAGTATGCATATTTTCCAACCACGTTCACTATTTCGCTAGCTGTGGTAAACAGCTGTAATTCCAGAGGCCCCTTGCTATTAGGGTTCTGCATAATATCTTTAGTCCTACCTGTCCGCTTTTCTCTCTAGGTCATATATTATTATTTGCAATTCATCCCGTGAGTTATATAGCAAGGTAATGTAATCAGGGAATCGGAGATTACTGAAGCATTCACTATTAACCATTATCTCTGACTGCTACCATTCTAAGTCCCTCTATACTACCTCTCAGCAAGTTAAGGAGGTAGTATCTATTTTATCGATAGTACTGGGGAGGTTGGATATAATTGTCCAACACCTTTTCTGATGGGAATATTTCTATTTTTATTATGTGGATCTATGGTCGCTGTGCAGCCACAATATATTTCTTCCAGTGATTTCATATATGGCACATCTACAATCTCATTTCGCAATGCCTACATGACTGCGGAACTTTCACCAGTAAAATGCTTTTTCGTGATCAATGAACTCTAGGTACTTATGTTCGTTATATTCCGAGCATTTTTCCATCACATGGTTGAAGTACGTATATGATCCATACTAGAATAACTTCTCCGAAAATCAGTTTGATTCTTTGGTTGATTGGAGTCTAATGTCCTGATTTAGCGATTACCATAACAAACACCTTTTACGTAAGGTATTGTAAGCTCATCGGCCATTGAATTTGCAAGTCCTTTGCGCCCCTTATAAATAAGGATAATAATGGCGAAAAACTCCACAGCTGCTTCCTCCCTTTCATAGCTTCTAATGCTTTCTTAACCTCGCCCTTCATTACTGGTGGCACGTCTGATTACTTTTCATGACAGTCAATTTCAATCTTGTCCCGACTACAATAGCTACTGTAGAGGCCTGTTACTCTTCGGCTACGTTGATTATCTTGTCATCGTTCATAATGACATTCAGTTCTTATTCAGTGCCCACAGTGCCCATAGGCATTACAGTATACGTTACATAATATGTGCAGTTATCATTTCCTTACATTCGATTCTAATAAAATTGTCAATATAAAAGTGCTGCTATTTGTCTGTTTTGTTCAGAAGCTAATTACCAGTGCTGCTTTTAGCATCTATGTCTGCAGGTGACTGTTCCGGAGCATGCTGGGATTAGAAGATTTGCCGCTCGTAAGGCTCAGAGTACTCTGCTTTAGCAAAAGAAATTGAGGCTGATCGCACCAACGGCCTTCACCTGAGGATAATTTCGTGGCTTTGGTTGATGTTTGCTAAGCCTTGACTGTCTATAATATTTCAAGTTGTTCCTAATTAGAGTAGTGATCCTTTCCGGTGAATGATTTCTTTTAAGTAACGCAAACATTTTGGGAGTACATCTCAGCTAAGTGGTACCGGAAAATACAATGGTCACTTAAGTGATTGCCCTTCGCAGAAGCATAGACTCTCACCAAAGAGGCTGTGCCGACGAAGCCCGTTCCAAGGCATCTATGGCAAAAATGATTTGAAAATTACCGACCGCATAAATTTAATTCCTAATTTGGTCGCACGGAAGAAGAGGCTATTACTTGAATTATTTTAATATTTATAATATAACAATTATTGGTGACAAATTCAGTAGAAACTTCACAACGGAAACTTACGCCATAATTACTGGAATTGTGAAGTCCCTTGATAGGACAAGTACAGTTGATGTCATCTGAAACAAAAACATTGGAAGGCCAGGACGTGCTTAAGTGATTAAATGAGCATGCGCACTAGGCGAGGACGTACACCTTAGAAGTATCATATCACCTGCTTACTCCAGCGAAAATAATTTTGCTTTTTCAAGATGCAGCACACACATAACAAGGAAATGCGTTGCGCTCTGAACTTGTTCTACTTTGCGGTGAAGTAAGCATTATAAGCACATGGAAACGAAAAGATGTCATCAGAGTCCTGAGGAGCAAGCGCCACTTATGGCGGAGGTCTCGGAAATTGTGTTAGCATATTCACTTTTGTTTTAGGGAAACGAATATGCAGTTGTAGGGAAGCTCAAACGTTTTTCGCAAATAAATCGTACGTAAACAAAGGCAGAAAAGAGCACAAATGGCATTTTGTACAAAAAAAAAAAACTAGCATCAGCAGGACCGCCCTCCAAGCAAACGCCGCTATTTTCCTTAATTGGCCGAGCCCATCATGACGTCAAGTTTGGGTATGCCAGGTCGGCGCCGGTTTCGTTGCTGCGTGCGTGTCGCTTCAAGGGACTTGAGGGCTCGATTTAAAATGTTATTGATTGTTCGAACGATGTAAACAACCTCAAGCACTTACCGTACGCGTTGGAGCAACCAGCCTCTCAAAACAAAATAATAAAACGGCGCTACGAAAGGCGCTCTCGAGTACGTCGACATCGAAAGCAAAGTCAGCACATTTGCGCGAGTCGAAAAGAGCAAGAGCCGGCCCGTTTTAAAAACTGCCTTTTACACACTAAAACTCGTTTCAGTAAAAACAAAAGGAATAGACATTGTATATGATGTAAGCCTAATCGACAGCGCATTTATATAACCTGTGGGGCCCTGCACCACATCCGTAAGGCCCGTGCGCTCCGCGCATTCGAAGGCCGCCCCACTCTCCCAATGCCCCCTGCGCGGTGCTGTTTCCCTCTCCCCGCTCGTTCGGGCATAACCGGTCCCGCACGAGGGGGCTATAAAAGAAGCCTCGCGCCGCCGTCGCCCGCTCTTGGTCCCTGCCTCCTCGTTCCTGGTTCGCTCCTGCTTCGAGCCTGGAGCTTCTGCACGGAAGACGACCCGCAGGCCGCAGCCCCCCGGACGACGACCTAGCACCGACTTCGAGGATCCCTGTGAGATTAAAGGTGTTTGTCATACGGCCCACTGTGTGTTTGTCGTGAGCATCCCTCGGGCAGAGAAATCGCCCACAACTGGCCCCGAGGGCAAGCTGCGCCCTGTCGCGTTCACTAGCCGCACGCTCACATCGGCGGAGCGGAATTACTCCGTGACCGAAAAGGAATACCTGGCGATAATTTTCGCATTGTCAAAGTTCGAAATGTACCTAGACGGAGCGGTTTTCACCGTGCAGACAGATCACCAGGCACTTTCGTGGTTAAAGAGGCTGAAAAACCCCGCAGGCAGACTCGCGAGATGGGCGCTGACGTTGCAACGTTACGCGTACGCCATTGAGTACCGCCGGGGCAGCATGAATAAGGTGGCCGATGCGTTATCGTGCGCACCGTTGAAGGCTGGCAGAAGCGCAGAAGAGGCGCAGACCAGCAATGCTGAAAGCGGCGTCGCCGCATGTGGAGAGGAGGAGAGGGCGGACGCGAGTGTCTCGCCCCGCGTAGCTAAAAAGAGAAAGGAGACGGACAGAGTTGCCGCGCGGTGCTGCGAGAGAGAGAAGGCGCAGCAGCTGGTGGCGGCGACTACTCGCCTGCCAAGAAGCGAGGCGGAGAGAAATCTGTCATAGGGAGTAGCGGTCAGTAGGGAAGAGCTAATTGAGGCCCAGAAAGCAGACGATCTATGCCAGCGGGTGCTGACAGAGCTTGCGAGTAGTGCAGCTTGCACCGGGAACGCTGAGGGCAAGTACGACGCATATCTGCTGGGCGATGACGGCTTACTGCTCCGCTACATCCCCCAACTTGATGAGGAAAAGACGATTGCATCCCCCTTCCGAGTCGTGGTCCCGAGGAAGTTGCGGAAACGATTCCTCCAGTACTTTCATCACTCAGCGCTGGCAGGCCATGGCAGCGGCAGTAAGACTTACGACAAGTTATGCCGTGTCGCGCCTGGCCAGGTATGAGAAAGGATGTGCTGGGTTACGCCCGTACATCTACTGTTTGCCAGGTAGCCCAGCCTCGGGCGGGGAAACCCGCTGGCATGATGAAGCCGGTAGTTAGCAACTATTCGTGGCAAGTGGCCGCGTGCGATATCATGGGACCCCTCTTTCGCTCCGTGCGCGGACACCAATATATCCTGGTAATAACGGACCACTATTCCAAGTGGATTGAGGTTTTCCCCCTTAGGAAGCTTGTGTCATAACGGATTTGGGAGAAACGGTTGGAGACATTCACTCGTTTCGGTTTCCCTTCCGACCTGATTACAGACAATGCCTCGTATTTCACAAGCAAAGTTTTGTTGATTCCTGTCGGGCACTTCAAATCCGCCACAGGAAATCGAGTCCCTACCACGCTCTGAGCAACATAACCGAGAGAGTGAATGGGAATGTTAAGAGTATGCTGGTCGCGACGACCGAGCAGCACAGAGATTGGGACGCACGGCTGTGTCCGAACTGGCTTTCGCCACTAGAACAACCGTGAACAGGTCGGTGGGTATAACACCTGCTTACTTAAATTTTGGGAAAGAGATCGCTTTTCCGCTAGAGAAACCCTACTTGACGCGGCGGGGCCCGGGCCCCCTCCGCTTACGCAGTACGCGGCAAAGCTCCGCGAGCGCCTTGAGGCAGCGCAGCGAGCGGCTCGTGAAAACCTCGATGTCGCGCGCATGCAGCAAGCGGACCAGTACAACAAAGGTCGTCGTCACGTCGTTTTCAACACGGGCGGCTTGGTACTGAAAAGAACGCACCCGCTTGGTAACGCAGCGCGTGGTTTCACCGCGTCGCTAGCGCACAAGTGGGTTGGACCGTTCGAAGTTACGGCACGGACTATGCCACTCACCTACCAGCTGCGGTTGTTGGCGAGCGGTGAAACCGCTGGTCCGGTGCACGTCGCAGACTTGAAAGCTTACCACCTTCGCAAGGACGATAACTGCGAAGCGGGGGAGGCTCAAAGCGATGCAGCTATCTCCCCCCAAAATAAGCCGTACAGGTAGCAACCGACGCTATAACCTAAGGCCAAGGTAGTGCACTACTTTGTGTAACGTCTTTGTTTATTTCAGAATGCATTCTGATAAGATTTTGCAGCAGCCAGATGAACCACCGTCGCTGGGGCGGGCAACCGCACCCAGCGCATGGTTCCAGGAGGGTCCACATAAACAGGGGGTACCCCCTAGTTTGTAGTGGTTTGTGGCCCATCATGGTGACCAGCCAGGCCTTGAGTACGGGCCTCAAGAAGCCAGGTGTGCCCGGAGCGGAAACGCCTGCTGCAATGTGCATCCAGCACGGCGCCACGTGAAAAGGGCTCAACGATGTAGAGCAGCAGCTCAGGGCCGCTGCCAGGCGTATCCGTGGCCGAGCCCAGCTGCGCTGTGACCCCGAGGATCTGGCCGCTGCCGGAGAGGGACCAGTCGGATCAGTCCCGCCATGCCTGCTGCTTCTCCCGTCACACGAACCAGCTGAGAGGGCATCCCGTCAGAGCCAGGCGACAAGCCTCCCTATTTTACGCCGACCCGGGCTCGGACATGGACATGGCTCGGCTTTTGGCGTAGCCCGGGTCGGACGCTGAGGGGGGGGGGAGATGTGGGGCCCTGCACCACGTATCCGTATGGCCCGTGCGCGCCGCGCATTCGAAGGCCGCGCCACTATCCCAATGCCCCCTGCGCGGTGCCTGTTTCCCTCTCCTCGCTCGTTCGGGGATAACCGGTCCCGCGCGAGGGGGCTATAAAGGAAGCCTCGCGCCGCCGTCACCCGCTCTTGGTCCCTGCCTCCTCGTTCCTGCTTCGCGCCTGGAGCTTCTGTACGGAAGACGACCCGCAGGCCGCAGCCCCCCGGACGACGACCTAGCACCGACTTCGACGATCCCTGTGAGATTAAAGATGTTTGTCATACGGCCCACTGTGTGTTTGTCATGCGCATCCCTCGGGCAGAGAAATCGCCCACAAACCTTCGAGTATTGCCCAACGGTGCAACAAACGAATGCGTACAGCAGCTGCTGCCCGTCCTATCATTGCAGCTAGTTTGCGCGGTGCGTTGTTCAAGGCAACGCCGAAAATGGTTCGCCTTGAGCCGCATCATGAAATCAGACATATTCGCAGTGCCTGCAGAGCTAGATGAAGCGAGCTTACCGGAATGGGGCCGGCAGCGAGCATGGCGGACGGGTACTCTGGACGAGCGCACTCCATGGTAGTCGGTAGATGACGCTTGACAATTGAGCAGCGGTGTAGTAAACAGGTTACTCGTAGAGCTGCCTACTGTAAATCACTTTGTTTCACAATGAAATGAAGTTATTATTTATCACGGCGCCACCTTAGAGGATAAGCTAATGTATACATACAAGAAGATCGGATGAGCCGCGACGGAATCGGCGAATGCCGCTACACAGCTGTTAAAAGAAACTTGATTTTATCGCAGTTATCCTACCAGCATCTCTGTACGGGTCAGCGAGCCTCAATAAGGGCTAATTTTCCACTTGTCGTTATTCTTGGGTTTATTATTTAAGACAGAAATAAATTTGAACACGTTTCTTTGCCGCTAGCGGAAGAGATCCACGGACAACTTGCGGATTGCGCCGCCGGAGCGGCAAGTGGAGGCAGTGTTGCGTTCTGATGATGCTTGAGTGCGCTATTGCCGCGCGAGCTGCGTGGCACTCCAGCCACTGTGTTATAAATAGGGGTTGGTTTAAACTGAAAAACACCGATAAACGTGCGCCGAAAGTATTTTAAAAAGTTCGGTTTAAACAGAAAAAAGTCAGCACTCTGCCACGTATACCGCGAACTGTGGATGATGGGAGAAAATTGCAACAGTATTCAATCCAGTGGTATAAATTGAAACAGTGGGATAGTTGGTCTAAGTACAGCAGCTGGGGGTTTTGAGGCATTGTTCATGGTCTCATGAATTTGGAAAGAATGGCAGCCATGCTTCCTGACACTCATAGACATATAAAGTGTTTGAGAACGGTCACCTGTGGCGAGGCAGGCATTTCGAGGGGCGAGGTACACACCAGAGAATTTGCAGCGCAAATGTATCCAGGAAATCACGGAATATAAAGCCCGCCAATTTCATGCCACGTTACACTTCTTAGATACAAGTTGAGAGAATCGCGTTTGTGTTTTAAGTAATTTGATTTATGCAAAAACTTGATCGTAGTAAATAATATTTCAGTTACTCCGTTGTGAAACGCGCGAATTTATCTTTTACGTATGCATTGTGTCTTTACGCTAATTTTCATAATGCCAACACTATTTTTGTCCAGGTTCTTACCTGTATATACGAGAAACACTACATTAAATAAAAGTGCATAAAACGACGTGCAAGAAAAACAAGGCAAAATGTACCCTAAGTCACTTTTAACCTTGCCTTTATCTTACCAAAAGAAGATATTCTTTTAGCAAAAAATAACAATACCCCAAAAAAAACGGAAGTTCTGTTTGCAAATAAACACCGAAAAAAGTCAGCCAAATTATCAAAAACTAGAAACCGAAAACTCCAACCCCAAGTTATAAATGACTGTTGCAAGTGCACCTTCATTCTTACGATCATATGCATTTCGTTTGCTGCGCCTAATTGGTAATTGTTGACGTAGCCAAGAAAGGCGGCGAACTGTGTAACAGCAGTGAGTCGCGAATCGCGTTTTAAGTTCGATATTCTCGGTCAAGCGTAACGACGCTGAAGCCAGCCGTGAAGCAGCGGTATTAACCTAATTAGGGTCGGGAACAATGACAAAACTGCCACGAACTTCAGTTGTGCTGATTGAATTGAAATCCCAAATGGCCGCAATCGCTGCCAATATTAGAATATTGTTACCGGCATGCAAATCATCTGTGAAAAACACAGCTGATTCCAAAGGCAAGGTTTTTTTTCTTTTTCATGACAGAGGCCCGCAGCGCCGAAAATATCTTATCCTCTGGCAGACTACAAAGCACCATGTCAACTGGACCACCGATGTTCGCACAACGGAAAGCCAGGCTGATAGCCACCAGTTGCTTCACGCACTCAAAGACTGCTTGTTTTCTAATGACATAAAAAAAAAACACAATTTTCGAAGATTTAACGACGTTTATTTTACAACTGAGCAAAAGAGGCTCATTAGTCGGAGGGCGTCGGAGCCCCACTCCACAACAGCTGCGTATCTAATGGTTCACCTCATGGGATCTTTCAACACGTGGAACCTTCAGCACAGAACAATATAACTGGAAAAAACAAACAGCACCAGCAGCAGATTGCGCTGATCCGTAGATCCCCAAAGCGCGGGACGGAGCGAAGCAAGCGCGTAAAACGCGCGGCCGGCCTAGCCCAACGGCCGGCATTCCGGAAAGACGTCACGGTCTCCTGTTCACCAGTTTCGACGTCCCACCTCCGCCGCTCCTGGAAGCGACGAGGGCGTGACCGCGGCAGGTTTTTAACAAGCAATTTCTGTTTTTCCTTATCAACCGAATTGAAAAAAAAATTAACATACACAATAACATAACCCCTTCCTTCCAACCACTGAATTTCATGCAATTTGAGAACCATTTCAGCTTCACATTAAGCAGGGTCCGATAGAAGGGCTATGACTCCCACATCATCTTAGCCAGCACCGGACAAAGTATAGGCTAAACGTGAATAAACATCCAAGGTTTACTTCGACAGTCGCTTGCTAAATGTTAGTTATCACTTGTGTGTTCATTAGTGTTTCGTCATTAATAGCATCCTATGATAGTATGCTGTAAATAATATGCAGAACAAATCGGTTCCTGTATGTAACACTACTTATAATATTTCCACTTTGATAACCAACAGATAATTTCTCCTCTGCCTCAACATACTATACGCAGCTGTGGTTTCTTTATAGGAAAAACTACGACAATCTAATACAAGGAGTTTCTCTTGGCTTGAATCAAGGAATTAGGAAAAGAGCTGTATCTAAAGAATGCAATATGGTTTGTATATATGTAGCATACTTAGTGTTTGTATATTCCGCATAGAAAAATGCAAAACATTTGACATTGGTTTTAAGGTCCTGGCTAACTTCACGGAGGCTTTGTAAAATGGCTTCAGAAATATGTGGCTTTACGTTAAATTTTATGCTGGCGTGTCATCTACATTAGGGATTTCATGGTAACAATATTCCTGAAAATAATTAGGATTGGCCGCTTTTACTGTTCATAGCAAGACGCGCTACTTGAAAGTCGTGGTGGAGCGATGAAGTTGTTTGGAACTGCCAGATCAAGTATTGCTAGAAATTGCTAACCACAATCGAATGAAATAAAGAACACTGACCGAGGTTTAGATGGAACCGCAGTTCGCAAGCTGAACCAGAATTTCGACAAGGGACTTCTCTTCGATATTGCCCGTGAAGACAAGTCGCCTTGTGGAAACGGTGGCTCAGCGTGCGAACATAGGCTCCACCTCAACCTTGGTTAGTACTCTTTCATAATGTGTAGCCATCTTATTTCTATCGTTCTACCCTGAAACGTACATCAGTGGAACAACAAGCGTTACTTATTCAAACATACAAAACGTAACAAGTCTGATTATTACACTGATGAAAGCATTGCAGGCACTCCAAACTTGAACATGCCTGCTCATGGTCTGAAACGCTAGAGCAGCAGCAGCCCCATGGAAAGCACGATACCTGCTACGTAGCTAAAAATGATGCGATCCGTGTTGAAAATTTAGCAAGCATTATTACAAGGCGTTCCTGCTCGCGCATGTCGGCCGCTAAAGGCGTTCCCAATGAACTTCGTTCAAGTGTGGTTTCGTAGCGTCATCCAGGTTCGCTGAGTGTAATTTCTAAGGAAAATATATACTTTATCGTATTTTTGTGCAAGTGAATTCTATAACAGGTCCCACTCGGCTATGTGATCGTTCGAAGCTTCCTTTCCGCAAGGGTGTTCAGTTTGCTGGCACTGCCTGCTGCCTGCTGGCACTGCCTGCCAGACAGGGAGACGTCTCCTGTCTGGCTACTTAAAGTATTGCTCGTTAAGGGTCATGCTGAGCATAAGAAATATCATTTCATGCACCGCGGGTTGCTCTGACGTTGTGTTCCGAAAGAATCATTACAATGCGTCGCTTGAATACCACAGCAAGACATTACCGGGCGTCAGGATTTTCAGTTTCACCGAGAGAGTTAATTTCAGATTTGATTTAACTCATAATTCGAAAAAGAGAGAGTATATATTTATATACTCTCTTTCTATATACTATCTATACTTTCTATATATATCTATCTATACTATACTTTCTATCTATACTCTATGAACACTTCAAGTTTATTTCAACGACCGTTTTTCAGTTTTATTCGAACGTAAAAGAATTATGTCAGCTTTGAAATAGTTAGATAAATGTATCAGTGTGCAGGTGGTTCTAATATTCTATTCTTACAGCTTTGGATTCGCGTGAATCCTAAGGTTGTCTGGAGTGCTTTCTTCTATGTTGTAAATAAAATTTACGCAAAAATATTCCCACTTGAGGGACAGCTAGTGGGCAAAGCAATGGGCACATATATAAGCGCGCAAAATTGACCATACACAAAAAATCACTACTTATGGAATATCTAATACAACCACTAACATTTTGAAATGGTGAAACTTAAAAACACACAAAGCAGTTTAATTAAATAGCCACGATGAAAGAAATCATCCAGTGCGGTCCATGAAGAAGCCAGCAATTTTCAATACTGCCTCTATTTGGAGCGTAGGAAGTATAAAATTTAATACGAACTTACCATAGCTAAAGTCTTCTGTGGAAGTAGTTCCTGTAGAAGATGGTATGAATGAAGCGGTGGTTCGAAAAAATCGTATGTCGGAGCATAGAAACATTGAAGTAACACCTAAGCTGAACCTTACGGGTGCGGCACGACAGCTGCGTGTGGTCGACAGTAACTATACATGTTTCCGGTATAACGCAGCCGTAAGATACCATTTTGTATTAGATACTGCTAAGCTTAAGTTTTATTTCCTGCTTGTTCCCAGCCATGTGCGCTTGATTTCGAAATTTAACACCCTTTTATCTCTTGAACTAAGTTTAATAATACGAAGACATCTAACAGCTGACAACTGCAAGGTTGAAAGAGTAGGTTGTATTGACGTTGCATATCTATCTTCGCAGATGCATTCAAAAGTGCCCTACTACAAATAAGGCTTGTTATAAACAACAATGACTCCTTTCGGTGACTAGTTATTGACGTGTAGGGCTCAGAAACAAAGGAGTATAAGGTATAAAATCCTCATTTAACTTAATCTTTCTATGAAACCAATTCGTTTAGTTGATATTGGGAATCATCAAGGAATACTGGTGCATTTGATTCGAATTACATATGGTGTTCTAGACATATTTATTCCACAAGAGATCTGAGGCTTACTGTGAGCATTGTTGGTTGTTTAAAGAGTTGTACTGAACAGATTTCTGACCCTATAGACACATGAAGATTTTTTTCTTGAAGTATATTTCACTCATGTCCAGTGCTGACATGCTGGTGTTTATGCGTCAAGAGCAGCCTAATTATTTAGCTTTAAAATTATGAAAGGATTAACTTGCGGAAGTCGTAACTCGCGCAAGTAAGCGAACTTTGTTTTTGCTTTTTCGCTTTCAATGCTATTTCTTCCAACTCAGCAGCGTCTTGAGATGATGTTTGCATAATTGTGACTCCACGTTTCTGTTAATGTATTCTTTCGTTTGAAATTTTAGTTTGTGTTACTGAATTCATATGTAACTCTAATTCCCTCCCTGTCATGACCCTCAGTAAGAGATAACAGTATGAATAAATAAATAAATAAAACATATGCCATATAAAGTCCGAAACCAGATTTAATTTTTTGCGAAACTTGACATTCTACGCGTCAATTTTGGCCAAGACAGTAATGTATCCCATGCACTGCGTAATACAATATTGCGCTGCGAAAAATGCTTTGCAGCTTTACATTAAATTGCGATGTCTGGAAGAGAACCAGTTTCGCATATACGTCGAAGTTTTGATAATATTGTGTTCGATGAGCATTTTTCATTGTCATTCGAAACAGTTCCAATTAAGTTTACTCCTTAAAATACATACGTCACTGGGTGGGCGCAAACTGACCGCATTGCTTTTACAGTTCATGCGATTTAACGGTCTAAAGAGACTCAGATTATGAGAGTCACAAATGCCTTATTTTAATTTGCTTCCTACCCCTGATTACAAAGTTATATTGTTAATCCGAACTGAAGGAATTCATGCGCGGAGATAACGTTATTTGACTTAGTAGCAATATTGCATAATTAAAAAAAAGACGTATACATATGATCTACTTAGCATCCGTTTAACTATCTCTGCATTGACACGAAAATAAACAACACGTAAAACGTGTCATAAGTACGGCTAAAATAGGAACTGAGACTAATACCCGAAAGATTGTAAAAGGCTTTAACTACTGAAACAACGCCGGTCATAAAAAAAAACGAAAATGGGAGGAATTTGTTGCGAAGAATCTAACTGAGAATTCAATGATACTCTCTGACTACAGCGTCTTTAGCAGTCACTGCATAGAATTTAAGTTAGATAGCAGTACCGAATTAATTTACGCCGCTGTGGCTTCCATTTTGAGAAATGTAAAGCCATATTCATTAACTATTTTAATTCGAAACGAGTGGCAGACACAAATGATGCTACTAAAACCTTAGTAGAAACATAATTCTTTTTTAAGTATTGGCAGAACAAAGAGGCTATTACAGCTAAGCGCATTAAGAGGATTACAATGGCAGCCTTGTTTAGGGTCAGTAGTTTTCTAATATAGATCGTGCGGAAAGATAATGATCTTTAAATACCTACTTGTCCTAAATTTTCGCTGGTAATTCTGGCGTTACAGTTTTTGTTTAAAGTATCACCTTTTACATAAAATATTGCTATCAGTTCTTATCATTCTGCCTTATCATGTTAGACGTTTCAACTGGTGTGCAAAATATGCGTCTGTACGTAACATGACAGATTACATTTTAGGCTCCTCTAGGTTCTTCGCCCGGATAGAAATCAAGGAGTCACACAACTCAAAGCTTTAATATATTTGTGGACATCCACATGCCTACGACAGATGGAACCTGGGCAAGCTGTGCACATAAACCAAACAAGAAGTCCTGGCAGTTGGTACAATTCTCCACATTCGTAACGGGCTTCGTGATGACTCGCTTTTATTTTCTCTTACGTGGCAGACCAAATAAAAAAAATCGTAGAACACATAAGCTCCGGATCGAATGTGTGATCATGTAATTAGCTACTTAGTGTCTAGGTGTCGTCCAGAATCCGCTGACAAATTCACTTTGTATTTTTCTTTCAGTTTACCCAATTACTTCATTTATCGCAAGCACAGAAACATATCTTCATAACGTCAAGGGAACAGGACCGAGAGGTGATCCAATGGTCATCGTTCCGCTACCCAAAACATTTATTTTTTTATTTGAGCGACCTTCTATTTGTTACATTCTTACATGACACTGTAGCAGTGGATTGATGGTACCTCTACCCAGCCAAATTATATATCAGTGATCACTCAATCTATTACCTTGAGAAGGAGCTGCCCTCAGGACCAATCTTGAATTCTTTAGAGACACAAACGCCACCAATTGTACCAGATTACTCGCTGAACAGGGCCCTCGTGCGCACACGTTAAGCTTAACAGCGAAACAACATACACCAGGAGGACTTGACACATTACTTAGGGGGGTAGTTTGATAGAATCCGGTTTATGATGTGTGATGTGTATGTCTAAAATTTAGCAGTGGTTCAGCTTGTGGTTAAACCTGTAGTTAGGCGAGAGCACTCTGCATGGCTACGCTTAGGTACGGTTTGAAAATAAAGACATGGCTTTTGCACTTAGAAGCTTATGGTTTCAGCTTTATGTTTGCCATAGGGAGCACTTTTCACCATCGAAGAGCGAGGAGGCATAAGCCTCTATCGCGCGCTGGTCCGAAGCCCACCACTCCAAAGCACTCCGGTTTCAGGAGTGCAGAGCGGAAATGTTTCCGCTACACTTGAATTCATTCTGCGGTAATAGAAGCCATTTTAAATATCGTCTATGTGCGGGGTTCACTAATCGTATCGTCATGAAAACCTGCTTGAAAGTAATCAGCGTAAGCAAGATTCTTTGCTTTAAGAAAAAGTTTCATGCTTGTTTTTAAAGGCAACTTTGCTCTTTCGAAGCACTGACCCAAACGTTTTTCTATATTTGTCAAAGCCATTAAATTCGAATAATTTAGAAAGCCTATTTTACTTTGATGTTTTCTTAAGATATGTGGCATCGACCCGGACCGAGTTAGCAGAGGTATATTTAAGGTAGGCTGTGCTTCCCCATCAGTGCACATAAGCCAGGTGTTGAAAACGTGTGTGTAGAGCAAGCATAATCTTTGCTCCATGTGGTTTCAAACTAACCTGCAGCAGAAACCTCAGGTAGCAGTGACATGCTGAAAGTGTTTGGTTCATGTAGCAACTGTGAAGATATAAGCCAGGTGTGTGGTGTCAGCATCTAAGAGCACTCTTAGTTTATTGTTCTACAATGCTCCAAGCTCATATGAGTAAACCTACCTGACTGCTTCTTCAAACTTATTGATCTCTCGTGGCCTCCTTACGTAAAAAATACTTCAGTGCTTGGAGATTACGCACGCCAAGAACCATCTGTCACAGTCAACACCGTGATATCTTTCTCGCAACTATAGTCGACAATACATTTGCGCTTTTTAAATTATTCTAACGTATAAATGGAGGTTTATATTAATAAATTTCTCATTTCTCATCTTCCCTGCCGGAATACGAACTGCGGCTATTGCAACTTTTAAGTCATATTTTAACTAGAGGTGGGCGCTTAGCTACTCGAACTCCCCGTTACAGCAGCGTATTTTGGTATATAAAACTGCAATAATAATGAGAAAGAATTTTACTCACCCGCGACATCAGAGTCAGTGGTGGATGAAACTGCGAAAAAAATACAAATCAATTGTAACGGTGTTAGAAACATCCAACAGCAATTATTCCAAGAAGCGAATTTTCACACTATTTGAAAGACAATAGAGAATCTTCCCACATCTTTTTCCCGGTAATGTCTCCAAACCGAAGCAATTACAAAAATTGACAGACAGGTTTCCTTCTGAAAATAATTGAGTTGTTCTATGCTACAAGTTGGATTATCCCTGTATATGCTGTCGACAACTGCTTCACCGTAGCGTCACTTATGTATTAAGAGATGTCCTAATATCTGTTTAATCTGCCCCACAAGGCGCACAGTCACTTATAACAGTAACTCTTCCCCTCTAGCTGTCACCACCTATGTACACATTCATCCATGGTAAAACACATTCCATCAAAGCCGCCCCCTTCTATACACACTTTAAGGGCTCCTGTCTTCTTGATGGAAGTGAGCATCATACATATTTCCGCGTTATATTCTGGAAAACACATAATATAATGGACTATGTCCCCACACACAACACACATAGAACATAGCAAAGATTGTTTCTTGCCAGTCCTATGGATTCGGGCAAGGGTACGAGAAGAGCCCATGATAATTCAATGTAGTAGAGTGACCTGATGTCGTCTTCGTCCCTTGGTCACACATGGCTAGTGGGGCGCACTCTTAGTGTACTAAAATGGTTGAGTACGTACTGTATAAAAAGTCTTCTCATCTTTGTAGCAGATCTGATTAAGTGACGACCGCAACCTGGCAAAGCTGCGCGAATACGCAGAGGTAGCGTGGCCTCTTCACATGCACGAAGTCCCAGAGCACCTTGGGACCTACTGGGCCGGGGTACCGAGACGAGATGCACGCGCAGGAGGGCATCGTATTTCGCAGCAACAAGATAATCACACCACAGTCAAAAAGATACGAAATGATCCGCCTCCTTCCCATGGCGCACGCTGGCGCGGATAAAATGAAGGCGAGGGCTAGGAACGTGATGTACTGTTCAAACATGGTAAACGACATTAAGCAGTTCTGCAAAGCGTGCAAGGTGTTTATGAAGAATCCGCCGCGAAACACCAAAATGCCCATTTTAAGTCACGATGTTCCAGCCCTACTCTGGAAAGTTGTTGGCACGACTTATTCTTTTACGAGGTCGCGCATTAGCCGTCATCGTGGACTTCGATTCATTTTTTTCGAGTTTCGGGAACTTCGAACCGCCACAACATTCACACTTAAAACCTGGTGTTCTGAAATCGTTTCTGCCCATGGCTTGCCTTTGAAGCTGCGCAGTGATAATGGGCAGCCTTTCAAGAGCCGATAATTTCAGGACTTCCTGAACATCCTAGGTACCGCCCACGTTACATTAAGCCCCCACCACCCGCGGTCTAACGGCATACGGCATAACTGAAAGAGCGGTGCAGGAAGCAAAGAAGCTATTAAAAAATGCTCCTTTAAAATGCCTGCATTTGAAATGACTTTGCTTGAATGGCGAATTACTCCGCGTGATGATGTGCTACAGTCTCCTGTGCAGAGGCTGATGGGATGCCAAACTCGGAAGCTTCTCCCGGTGCCTACAAGCTACTTGGAACCACAGGCAATACCCAACAACGTGGTGCACAGCTGGCTTCGTGAGATACGCCAACGTCAAAAGACTTACTACAATCGCAGCAGCAGGTACCCGCCACCTGCCACACCAGGACAGCAGGTCACTAACCTTGTTTTTTTCGTAAAAACAAACACCATCCAGCAGAGCTGTTCTTCAGCTGTCTTTCTCAGGCCAGCTAACCAACCTCGCTCAGCGATCGTCAAACCTGAGGGCGGCAGGGAAATTCGGCACACACGAGAACATCTACGACGGCTAGGACCGTAACCTAAACAAGTCCCGCCCCTCAAGAAGGCCATTGCACAGAGTCCGCCCAAGAGCTACGCCAAAGCACAAGACAGCGACGCGAACCCTGTCGGTATCCTCTACCCGAGCGACGCTAAACCTTGTTTTTCCGTAAAAACAAACATGTAGCAGACCTGAGTAAGGCTAACGACACTCGCTCTAGGGTCATCTGCGCTTGACCCAATACGTCAGCATATAGTAAATATACACCTTCTTATCGGTAACAAAATTTGTTCATCATCCAACGCGGGCCGTGCGCAATCTTGAGGGAGTGTTTTGAGGACGTAGTACCTAACAGTCCTTTATGGGCGAGACTGTGTGCCACCTCGTTGCTCTGACATCATTGAGTGAGGGCACCCATTGGAAATGTAAAATAAAGCCTCCGCTATGCACAATCTGCACCAGTCGTAGAGAGCGTATACACAAGGCGTCACTAGAGAACCCACGCTTTATCCTTTCAAGGACACATATTGAATATGTTTGGATGACAGCAGTTTTAGCCGGATAGTACCCTTGTCTCTGTAAAGCCACTTCAATAGAACACTTTGATCCGTTGGGAAGGATACTACTTCAGTAAAGCGTGTCGACAACGTATAGTCCATAGAAGGAATGCAAAAAGCCGCTGAACTAGATTTTCCTACCTTGTCTACAAACCATCCGAAAAAATATGATGATGGTGGGCATACCTTGATTTCAAATGTTTAGGTACAAGCGAACGCGTTGCTGCGAAAAGAGAACTGCGCTTTGCGCTCACCTGGCGAATCGTGATCGAACAGTCGAGAGTCGGAAATGACCGGGGTGGTTTCAACGTTTCCTTTGCCTTCGAACTATATTGCCTAGACAAGTAAGAGTATTACGTTCCACGTAGGCTCTCTGCTGGAGAAAGGATTGCCCAGCTACCGTCTCTCCGAGGCCGCCAAATTGCATTAGAAGTCTCTGTGAAGTGCCAAGGCTAAGATGTTTCGATAGTTTCTCATCAACTACAGCATTGTTCGCTGCCGCCTTAGGAACTGCAATGGCTCTTCTTAGGGTTTTTCGGTGCCAACATTCGAGGCATTCCAGCAGTGATGCCGAGGGGGACATAAAAGGTAAGTGATACATTATGCGACTGATCCCCAGCGCTTCATGAAGTTTTACCACTGAAGAAGGATGGTTCCTCATTGCTCACTTACACTTCTACGGATCACAAGGAGACGCGAAGATAGAGATGAGATAATAGCGTCGACAGCTTTTCGCCACAGCTGACGGGAGTCAATAATGACTCCCAGAAAACGCATGCGATTGAAATGGCGAATGGAAGAGTGACAAAGGTCTATCTCTAACCGCACATGACGTGTTGCTACACCTGGCAACATTACAAAGCCGAATGTTTCCACTTATAGACTCAATCCTATACCTTGAAGGTAAGCTTGTACCGACAGTACAGTCTGTCGAGCTATCAGAGCTAAACGGATTTGTTTGTATTCAGTTATCCAAATACAAACATCGTCAGCATATATAGACATACTCACTTACCTGCGATTTTGTCGCAATCAATCGGAAAGGTCAGCCAATACGACGTTAAAGAGTGTGGGGAAAAGAACACTTCCTTGAGGCCCACCTCGTGAGAAAGGATAAAGGGAAAGGGAGTACCATAAGCCCTTTCGGTGCTTATGGCACTCCCTAATCATACTCCAACCATACCATCACTGACAAAAGAGTAAATTACCTTAGCGTATGGCCCATTATGCCCACGCCTCTCAATCTGTTCAGAATGGAGCTCTGAAGCACTGCGTTATAAGCTTTTGCAACATCAAGAAAAATGGCTCACGAGGAAAGGCCGAGAGCTCTCTGGTGTACAGTGTGACTCATCAAATCTAAGACGCTATCTTGGGCACTTAGTCCTCACCGGAATGCTGTCATACATGTTGGAACTGCCTTTGTGTCCTCAAGCCACCACGATAAGCACTCACTTACCAGCTTCTCCATAAGATTAGCCACACAGAAGGTCAGTGACACAGGACGATACATGTCATTGCCAGGCTTCAGCACTGGAACTACATATGCCACCTTCCATGGCAGAGGAATGTCGCCAGTCTCTAAACCTCAAATGATAATGTTAAGGAGCGCCTTCCTGAGTTACAGGGGCAGGTTTATCGAGTCGACTTTTATGGGAATATCATCCCAACGTAAGCAACTTTTTCAGACAATTTAAACCCAAAAGTGCACAAAACCGACGAATAGCTTCTGATTAGAGATATATATTGTAAATGTTCGAGCAGCGTGTTTTCCAGAGTAGAAATCGGTATCCTGTACAAGCGAATTGAGACGCTTTAAAGGCAATAGAACGATAGCAGTAAATAATAATTGCGCGAACGAACAAGAGAAGAAACGTGCCTGCAATTACTTTTGAATTCATATTTCGCCGCCTGTAGAGCATCAGTTGATTACAGAACCTAATCTTCACAACAGAAATCGATATTACCATTATCGAGGTGTTTATCTTAGCATCCCTTATTAAGAGATTGCAATTTCGATATACTTCCAGAGGTAAAGTTTAACGATATTTCAAAGCGAAACCTCTACTTCTCTCATGCTAAACATAAAGGCTGTCTCGTGCTGTGCCGCAAAATGACCTCGAGGTCATTCATCTTACACTTACCTTAGCTGTGCTTCAAAAACATGAGTGTCACTGGGTTTCGAATCCATGCCATAACTGACAGGTCGACTTCCCCGTCCTACCTATGCTACCAGGGCAGCCGATAACGTCTCGAGTAAAACTGCGACACACTCCTGGGCTGTTCAGCAAAATTGGTCTTCCAGATCGCGTTTCAAATGCGTCACAATATTGCGCTGTAAACGAACATCACCGTCTTCACGCATGAAGTCCTATAGACGCCGTATTTAAATCGAGGCAGCACATCTCAGACGCACCTGCCACGACAGACCACCATATAAGCGCGGATGGGTGGCGTGACATCAACAGGGATGCGAAATGAAGTAGGCCGCTCGATTTAAAGAGATCAGAGCTGTGCCAGACAGGCTGCTAAAACAATAGTAGAACAAGCAACAAAACAAGCCAGTTGCAGAATTAAGAGCTTGCTAAGTGTCTAAATGAGCCAAGGTTGAAGCGCCTGCAGACTCTGCATCTCCGGCTGCTGTCAATTGCTCGTGACATTTTGGTCGAAAATAGTTGAGCTGCTACAAATTTACAACCTTAATTTCTTGTCATTAATTCTCGGATATTACAAATAGAATTTTGTATAACCTTAATATACTTCTTGGGTGGAAAAATGTGAGTTGATTGCCATACAACAAAACTAGCACATACAATGATTAAATGCATAGGACGAGCGGACCCCACATAAGTCCAAGTATCGGCGGTTGGTCGAATGCCATTGAGGGGTTTTCTATGACATGCATTTGGCCGAGTTGAGTACATCAGAGGGTAATTTTTGTGCTCTGAAAATCGGACCAGCGCGCTCACTCTAATGATCTCGAGTTTACAAACTCAGTATATACAAAATGTGAGTGTCTTTAGGGCGAAATGTGTTACCACTTGCCGCCCAATCGTGTCTTCCTGTATATATATGTATATATATATATATATATTATCTATACCTCACATTAGCTGTAGCCCCCAAATGCGAACGAAAAGGAGGAGAAACGTGTCACAAATTACTTTATGAATGCGTATTTCGCCACCTGTACAGCGTCAGCTGATTTCAGAACTTAAGCTTCGACACAGAAATTGATATTAAAATAAACACACAAATATATATATATATATATATATATATATATATATATATATATATATATATATATATATATATATATATATATATATATATATATATATATATATATATATATATATATATATATATATCGCGACCGACCTCCGAATATCGCGTCCGGTGCTCTTCACCGGACGCGATATTCGGAGGTCGTGGGTTCGGTTCCCACCATTGCCACGTTGTTTTTTCTTCTATTTTGTGTTTAATTATCTTTCCCCTAAACAGATTACATTACTAATTTCTGTCATTATCCAAGTAAATATTAAAAACAAACATACATAAAGTACCATCCCCCACGCTTTCCTTGGCCTCGCCGACTGCTGGCTTCTTTCCTTCATGTATTATAACAAGCACCCTCATTTCCCTTATTTGATCTGCTTGTAGCTTACGGGGGTTTCGGTTCTGGCAGTCTTGAGGCCATAGGTAGCGTAAGAGGGTTCTAGCACAGCTTTCGACCTCGCTCGTGATCACTTTCTACGTGACGGTGGCGGTAAAAAAGGACGTTCCGCGTCCACCGCTATGGTTGAGGGTGGCGCTGGGGAACACTCTCAAGGTTCGTATACAGACAACATAAATACCCAAGCAAGTAGCAGGGGGGACAGCGGCCGATGTGGCTCAGTTGGAAGAGCACCGGACGCGATATTCGGAGGTCGTGGGTTCGGTTCCCACCATGTTTTTCTTCAACTTTGTGTTTAATTATCTTTCCCCTAAACAGATTACATTATTAATTTCTGTCATTATCCAAGTAAATATAAAAAAAAACATACATAAAGTACCATCCCCAACGCTTTCCTTGGCCTCGCCGACTGCTGGCTTCTTTCCTTCATATATATATATATTGTGAGCCCTCCACGGATCTTCTTTGTTTTGTACATACTATAGTCATCGTCCCGCGGTGCCGGCTCTGGCTCGCGCCTGGGTTCAACATCAGAATAAACGCTGACACGGCGTACCTTGCCTTGCCGTCATGACTTTGCCGTCTAGACCTGGCCTTCTTTCACGAGTGGTGGACGAGAAATTTGATCCCTTTGCTGTTTTGTGCCCTGCCTCTCACTGGACCTACATCAGGTCGCCGTTTGGCAACAGCCACCATCGTTATATCAACCAAGAGTAGTCCCAACCCGGTCGGACCCTCTACCTCGGCTACACCGCCGCCTGCCACTGTGCCCACCGGGCCCGTACGACAACGCGACCCGCCGCTGTTCGCTGGTCGTCGTGGCGAAGACGTGGATGACTGGTGTGATACTTATGAACGCTGCAGTGCCTACATCCGGTGGGATTATGCTTTAAAATTCCTCAACGTTTCATCTATCTTACTGACGTCGCCAGGAATTGGTTTATCAACCGTGAGGCCCACACCACTAACTGGACCACCTTCAAACAGCAGTTCCGCCAATACTTCGCCGATCCGGTAGTTCGGACTGAGATCGCGAAGAACAAGCTCGCTTCCCGCCTTCAAGGTCCCGATGAATGGTATGCGTCTTACGTAGAGGCCATACTTGCACTTTGCCGGAGTATTAGTCCCACCATGCCGGAACCTGAACGCGTACACCATGTCATGAAAGGAATCAATTCTGTTGCCTTTAACACCCTACTTGCCCAGAATCCATCAAGTGTTGATTCCATTATTGCGATCGGCCAACGCCTCGAACAGCTGGAGTCCTCCGGATTGCAGCCCGGCTTCTCTACTGGCCCGCCCTCTACCTCGATCTACGAGCCCTAATTCGAGCGATAATCCGCGAGGAGCTCTAAGCCCTCACCCCTTTTTGCCGGCACGGGTGCGAACACTTTTCTTCTTCTAATGACGCCAGCCTCCGCACCATCATAAAGAAGAGTTGGCAACTATCACCCACCCTGTCGCACCTGACCCTCCTGCACCTCGCCCAGTGCCGACTTATGCTCACGTTGCTACATCACCTCCTGCTTTTATTCCCTCACCACGACACGCACCGCCCTACAACCACATCAACGCCGTGACGGCGGCTCATCCTACGTCACCCTATTACGCACCTCGGCGCCCCTTTCGCCCAGTGTGCTACTACTGTGCAATCCGAGGAAATATATCCCGCTTCTGTCGTCGATGCATTCAGAGCGAGCGGCATAGTTACGACGCTTTCGAAAGTGCATACCCTCATATTATCAGCGACGACCAATTCCCAGCCCACCTCGTCGATCCTCTCCACTGCCGTATCCTCGTCTGAACCAGGTGGGGCCCATGTATCCCGACGCCGGTCCCCTTCCCCATACCGCCACACTGTTTCTCCATTTCGACCAGCAACAACTCTCCCTGTCCGTCATTCGGAAAACTAAGCGATGCAGTTTTCTGAGGTGAAACTGCACTTTGCGAACTTAACAAAAGTCCTCCTCATCGCCCGTACAATATGATTTCCGTTTTAGCTGAAGGGGCTGCACAGGAGCTGCAATTTCTGTTATTCCCGCTGACTTGTGCCGCCGTTTGCAGGAAATAACGACACCATATGATAGACCTGAACTTCGTGGAGCAAATGGCGTCCTTCTACATCCTTCTTAGAATTGTCATAGACGGCGTCCGCCACCATGTGCAGTTTGCTGTGCCTTCACCGTGTGCGCATCAGATGATATTTGGGTGCAATTTTGTTTCGACCGCTTCAGCGTTCATTTCTTGTGGCGACCATGTCATTCATATGACAGACAGTGATTTTTCATCAGACATTTCTGAAGGACGTCATTCCTTCATTGCCGAAGTTGATACTGTATTGCCCCCACAGTGCGAAAAACTTGTTACCGTTCTTTCTGAACACATGACCGACGGGGATGTACTCATCGCACTATCTCATCGTCATCTTGCACGTGGAATCGCCTTCCCATCAAGTCTTGTAAGATTTCGCAGCGGCTCAGCTATAGTAGCTGCCACGAACACATCCCGTGAATCCCTCGTAAGGAACTTCCCTGCCATGTATAGTGGATGCTCACCCTATGTACATTATGATGGTGTTCACCGCCCCTCTACCTCAGCAATGTGATTCATCGCACGTCTCTCTTCCCATGCTGTCGAAGACAATCAATCCGGACTCCGTGCCGCACCAACGCCAAGAATTGCTAGAATTGCTTCAAGCCCGTCAATCCATTTTTGATGCCACTTCCCCACCACTGGGACGGACTAGTGTTGCACACCACCACATCATTACTGACGTTAACCGGATCGTACGCCGAAGAGCTTATCGGGTTTCTCTCTAGGAACGAAAAGTAATCGAAGAAAATGTGAATGATATGCTCCGTCGCGATATTATTCGTCCAGCAACAAGCCCATGGTCGTAGTATTAGTTAAAAAAGGACGGATCAGTACGATTTTGTGTTGAATATTGCGCACTAAACAAAATTACCAGTAAAGATGTCTACCCGATGCCGCGAATTGATGACGCACTTGACTCTCTCCAAGGCGCCAAATATTTCTCAACCTTGGACCTTCGCTCAGGTTATTGGCAAATACCTATGCATGAGAGCGACATAGAAAAACCGCTTTCGCAACTCCCGATGGACTTTACGAGCTTAATGTTATGCCCTTCGGCCTGTGTAACGCACCAGCGACATTTGAAGGAATGATCGATGCGGTACTTCGTGGCCTAAAATGGAGAACCTGTTTATGTTACTTGGACGACATTGTTGTCTTTTCGGCCACTTTTAACGATCATCTCACGTGTCTGAACGAAGTCATGACATGTCTTGCTTCAGCAGGCCTCCATGGATGTTTAATTTGTACATACCATAATCTTCTTCTTTGTTTTGTACATACCATCGTCATCGTCCCGCGGCGCCGACTCCGGCTGGCGCCTGGGTTTCGACATCAGGTTAAACGCTGACACGGCGTACTTTTACTAGCCTTCATGACTTTGCCGTCTGGACCTGACCTTCTTTAACGATATATATATACATATATTATATATATATATATATATGTGTGTGTGTGTGTGTGAAACTCGATTTCAGGAAGTTGAGGAGGAGTCGGGAAATATTTTGTAAAGTCGGAAACTTCGTTAAATGGAGTGAGGAATGTCTCGGTCCTATAATTTAGTGCATTCGATTACAAGGTGCGGAGGTATCAAACCAGCTACCGCGGCATCATACTTACGAATCAATAATGCTTCCAAAATACAATGCGCCCACCAGAAATGACCGGCACCGGTAGCACACAAGAAACAAAAAAGTTTACTCATCAAGAAGAGCCCGAGATGACTACAATTTTATTTTCCACCAATGAAGTTGGTGATCTTTGCGAGCATGCGCTTTGTGAGCAATTATTGCACCGATTTCTGAGGTGTGAAGACCTACGTAGCACTCTAGGACTAACAAGCTGAGCTTGCGAGGAGCATGCACTCAAATGCACAAGCAAATATCCGCAGAAGCACAATGGCGACCGAACCCCAAGAACCACGCCACAAAAAAGCACCGAATTGCAACACCGCCTCTAGAAAAGCGACAAGCGACTTTTATACCGCTGGCACCATCTGGTGAATTAAATTGAACACTAAATCCTCGTCTTGCACCACGTTTGAAAAAAAAGCGGGGCGAAGGTTATCCGCGCTGTTAAAGTCAGCTCGCAATCAATAAATTTGGTGTGCTTTCTACAAAATAGACGAAAGAGAGCCCTTTTCCAACATCATTAAAAACAAAAAAACTATAACTCGGGACTGATCGTGGAATCGATATCGTTACTTCGAGTTGTCAAAGCATTAGATTATATGGGCGCCTGAGAGGGAAGAACATCTTCGTTAATTCTGGTTTCATTAAATCAAGTTTTGACCATATAAATATATATATATATATATATATATATATATATATATATATATATATATATATATATATATATATATATATATATATATATATATATTGTAAGATTGGGGTTTATTTGATATTGCTGGGATTGGGAAGACCAGCGGCGAACACAGCCTGTTGACAAGTAGGTCCAACACGCACAGCGATGCCACTGCTATTCGCCGAAATTTTCCCCACTTCATTCTGCGCACTATATATAGGTATATACAGATGGGTTCGGTTCCCACCATCGGCACGTTGTTTTTTCATCTACTTTGCGTTTAACTATCTTTCCCCTGAACAGATTACATTGCTAATTTATGTGATTATCGAAGTAGAAATAAAAAAAAAAAGACAAAGTACAATCCCCATGCTTTCCTTGGGCTCGCCGACTGTTGGCTTCTTTCCTTCATGTATAATAACGAGCACCCTCATTTACCCTTCATTTATCTGCTTGTAGCTTACTTGGGTCTCGGTTCTGGCAGTTTTGAAGCCATACGTAGCGTAAGAGGGTTATAGCACGGCGTTCTCCCTCGCTCTTGATCACGGTCTACGTGATGCTGGCGGTAACACAGGACGTTCCACGTCCGCCGCTTCGGTTGAGAGTAGCCCTGGTGAACACTTTCAAGGCTCGTATACAGACAACATTAATACTAAAGAAAGTAGCAGGGGGGACAGCGGCCGATGTAGCTCAGTTGGAAGAGCACCGGCCGCGATATTGGGAGGTCGTGGGTTCGGTTCCCATCATCGGCACGTTGTTTTTTCTTCCACTTTGCGTTTAACTATCTTTCCCCTGAACAGATTACATTATGAATTTATGTGATTATCGAAGTAAAAATTAAAAAAAAAACGAAAAAAAGACAAAGTGCGATCCCCAATGCTCTCCTTGGCCTCGCCGACTGTTGGTTTCTTTCCTTCATGTATTATAACGAGTGCCCTCATTTCCTCTTCATTTATCTGCTTATAGCTTACGGGGTCTCGGTTCTGGCAGTCTTGAAGCCAGAGGTAGCGTAAGAGGGTTCTAGCACAGCTTTCGCCCTTGCTCTTAATCACCTTCTACGTGACGTTGGCGCTAACACAGGACGTTCCACGTCCGCCGCTTTGGTTGAGGGTAGCGCTGATGAACACTCTCAAGGCTCGTATACAGACAACATTAATACTCAAGAAAGTAGCAGCGGGACAGTGGCCGATGTAGCTCAGTTGGAAGAGCACCGGATGCGATATTCGGAAGTCGTGGGTTCAGTTCCCACCATCGGCAAATTGTTTTTTTCTTCTACTTTGCGTTTAACTATCTTTCCTCTGAACAGATTGCATTACTAATTTATGTGATTATCGAAGTAAAAATTAAAAAAAAAGAAAAAAAGACAAAGTACAATCCCCAATGCTTTCCTTGGCCTCGCCGACTGTTGGCTTCTTTCCTTCATGTATTATAACGAGCACAATCATTTCTCCTTCAATTATCTGCTTATAGCTTACGGGGGCTCGGTTCTGCAGTCGTGAAGCCATAGGTAGCGTAAGAGGGTTCTAGCACAGCTTTCGCCCTCGCTCTTGATCACGTTCTACGTGACGTTGGCGGTCACACAGGACGTTCCACGTCCGCTGCTTTGGTGTAGGGTAGCGCTGGTGAACACTCTCAAGGCTCATATACAGACAACATTAATACTCAAGAAAGTAGCAGGGGGACAGTGGCCGATGTAGCTCAGTTGGAAGAGCACCGGACGCAATATTCGGAGGTTGTAGGTTCGGTTCCCACCATCGGCACGTTGTTTTTTCTTCTACTTTGCGTTTAACTATCTTTCCCCTGAAGAGATTACATTACTAATTTATGTGATTATCGAAGTAAAAATAAAAGAAAGAAAAAAGACAAAGTACAATCCCCAATGCTTTCCTTGGCCTCGCCGACTGTTCGTTTCTTTCCTTCACGTATTATAACGAGCGCTATCATTTCCCTTCCATTTATTGTCTTATAGCTTACGGGGGTCTCGGTTCTGGCAGTCTTTATGCCATAGGTAGCGTAAGAGGGTTCCAGCACAGCTTTTGCCCTCGCTCTTGATCACGTTTTACGTGACGCTGGCGGTAACACAGGAAGTTCCATGTCCGCCGCTTTGGTTGAGGGTAGCGCTGGTGAACACTCTCAAGGCTCGTATACAGACAATAATAATACTCAAGAAAGGAGCAGGGGGGACCTCGGCCAATGTAGTTCAGTTGGAAGAGCACCGGACGCGATATTCGGAGGTCGTGGGTTCGGTTCCCACCATTGGCGCGTTGTTTTTTCTTATACTTTGCGTATAAGTATCTTTCCCCTGAACAGATCTCATTACTAATTTATGTGATTATCGAAGCAAAAAGAAAAAAGACAAAGTACGATCCCCAATGCGTTCCTTGGCCTCGCCGACTGTTGGCTTCTTTCCTTCATATATATAGATATAAATATATATATCGTACAGCTTTTTTCACAACTTTGATGCCCACAGGATTTGCGTTTGAGCCGTCTATTGTGACTTCTTGCACATTCGTGGACGTCTTAGCCGTAAGAAAGCGTAGGGCAAAATGTATTCTTGCGTACAACAATTTTGGAGGCTGGGAATGCATTACGAGCCACATAGTATGGCTCAGAAGTATCTGAGCCATAGTATGGCTCAGATACTTCAGAATTTGTACAGGCAAAGGCTGTACAAATTAGAATGATTCTGTTGCTGCTCCTATTGCCAGGGGGCGCTCGGAGCAAAAGACGTTGAAGTGATTCGACTCCGTAATTGCAGGACGTACCTAGAACTCGGACCGTAGAATTTCACCTTGACCGGCTCAGTTAAGCAAGGCCCAGTCTACACTATCGTGACAAATCTGGTGGAGGTGAGGTTTCATGTTCTGTACCCGTACCTCTCCGTTAAGAGCGAGGGCTGGTCATATATTCCAGAAATGCCTTTTCACCACGCCAGCCTGCAGGTGACAAGGCCTATCACCTGAGTTTTCTCCATCGGCCATGACCATAAGCAACCACGACGTCCTCGCAATGCCTGAAGCGACCCCCCCCCCCCCTACGTGATGTTTCAGAACCCCCGCGTCCCAAAGACCTTTCTCTAGGACACCTATTAAAAAGTCGACGACTGGTTGCAGCACTACGAAAGAGTAGCTACCTTCGACCTCTGGGATGCCACCGCCCGGCTTCGCAGCGTCTCCTTCAGGCTTGCGGATGGCGCTCGTACTTGGTACGAGAACCATGAAGAGCAGCTGTCTTCCTGGAGTGCGTTCAAGCGTCATCTTGCGGCTACTTACAGTAGCTAATCGTCGTGAACGGGCCGAACGCGCGCTTAAATCTCGGGTCCAAATGCCTACCGAAACCGTTGCGGCGTATATCGAAGACATGACACGCCTCTTCAAGCGTGCAGACCGTAATGTCCGAGGACGAAAAGCTGCACTACCTCATGCGTGGCGTCAAAGAGCAGCTTATTGCTGGCCTCGTGCACAGCCCGCCGAAAACTGTCGCAGAATTCCTTACGCAAACATCCCCGATAGAGATAGTGCTTCTGCAGCGAGATTCGGCACAGGAACGTGCCGTCCATGCCACCTCCGTCTCTGCCGAGGTACCATCGCATGGCGTGGACACATAGGCGCTACGGGAGCTCGTTCGTTCGATTGTGCGCGACGAACTCAGACTGCTGTATGGAGCATCTCAACCAGCTTCTACCTCCATTGCGAGCATTGTCCGCGACGAAGTGCAGCAAGCGTCCGGCCTCCGTTTCCAAGCGGTGAAACTCGCCCTGCTCCTCTCACGCCGTCTGAGTGTCACCGCCCCACACACGCCAAGGTGCTACAATACTCTCCACCCCAGTCGACGGCCCTTATTACTGCTAACGTAGCTGTACTGACAAGACCAGCCCCCGTGATCCAGTACGTAACGGATTCCCGACCGTCTACACGGAAAGCACACGAGTGGCGTACCCCCGACCGATGGCCGTTATGCTTTAACTGCGGCGAACCGGATCACGTCTATGGGCGTTGTCCCTACCGTCGACTGGGCCTCGAAGATGCTTCCGGCGAATATCCGCGGCCTCGCTAAGGCGGACGGCCCCGAGCCGTTGAAGATGTCGTCAATGAGCAACGCCGTGGTGTTCCGTCTCACCTGCGGAAATCTCGATCAGCGTCGCCCAGGGCTCGCCCTTCGCCATCTGCTGCAAGGCATTTATGGGCAGCGCAGGGCTGATCGCCCAGTCCCCAGTGGGAAAACTTCAACCAGCGACCTTCGGGGGTAAGATCGCTGGACATCGCTGCGCGGTAGACCCCCATCGAAGCGGACACGGAAAGCCTACGCATCCACATTGGAAGCGTCCGCGGTTACCGATCATAACGCTACCTCGACGCCAACACGACGCTCCCGCAACGACTACGAATTGCCGGTGGAACTGATGACGCACTAAAACACCCGCAACAACGAAGAATTGCCTGTCGAACAGATGACGTGACAAGGTACCCGCAACAACGACGAAATGCAGGTGAAGCAGACCGCGTACACCGAAGCAGAGCACTCAAAGCCTCAGAAGCCTGATATTCGCGAGCAGCTTTCGTCGGATATACCAGTAATACTGGATGGTCGCCATGTTCGAGCTTTGTTGAATACTGGCGCTGATTATTCTATTTTGAGCAGCCAGTTTGGCGCAGTTCTCAAGAAGGTTTTGACTCCGTGGGCTGGCACACACGTACGCACTGAGGGTGGTCATCGGGTTACTCCTCTAGGCATGTGGACGGCCAGGTTTCAAATTCAAGAGTCGACATTTGCGGTAAGCTGCCTTGTTCGGAAAAACTGCTCACGTGACCTGATTCTGGGCGTACATTTTCTTCGTGAATATGGCGCAATTATTGACCCCCGGGATTTTAAGGTCTCCTTTTCTACTGAGAAAGCAGCGGCCCTCAGCAGTTCAAAGCGACCACTCAATGTACTTCAAGTTTATGTGACCAGTGTCACGCTGCCACCCCGAACCCTGACCTTCGTTAATGTCAAATACAATGCACTTCAAGATGATGACGAAATAGCCAAAACTCACGTCTCGTTCCTTTTGACGCAGGGAGTCTGCGTGGCTCGCAGCTTGATCCATCTTCGCTGTGGTCAGTCAAAGGTACTTGGTACCCATTTTTCGTACGAGTATCGGCACCTTTTTCGTAACTCTTTCTTAGCTTTCACCGAACGCTTCTCTGAAGTCTCCGAGTGCATGTCCACAGAAACCGTGCCACCGCCCACACCCCTGGATAATCTCGTTGATAGCTCAGAAGTATCGGTCATCCAGCGTGAAAAGCTGTTTACATTGTTACTCAAATTCAGAGAGTGTTTTGCATCGTCGTCGAAAGTGCATCAAACTCAAAACGCGAAGCACCAAATCGTGACGTTCGATGAGGTGCGCCCAATCCACCAGCACCCCTAACGCGCCTCTTCGACCGAGCGCGAAGGTATTAAGTCACAAGTTAAGGAAATGCTCGAAGATGATGTTATGCAGCCATCAAGTAGCCCGTGGTTCTCCCCGGTCTTTCTAGTTAAAATGAAAGACGCCACGTTACGGGTTTGCATCGAATACCGCGAGCTAAACACCGTAACCAAGAAGGATGTTTACCCCTTTCCTCGGATTGACGACTCTCTCGACCGCCTTCGGCGTGCGAAGTATTTTTCGTCCATCGATCTAAAAAGTGGCTATTGGCACACTGAGATAGATGGGAGAGATAATGAGAAGACGGCCTTTGTCACACCAGACGGCCTTTACGAAGTTAAAGTTCCACCTACCGGACTTTGTTCCTCGCCGGCCACATTTCAGCGGATGATGGACACCGTCCTCGCCGGCCTAAAATGGCACTGTTGCCTAGTCTACCTAGTTGACGTGATGGTTTTCGCAGAATTGTCTGGACAACATCTTAAGTGCCTGTGATCAGTACTCGAAGCCCTTAGATCCGCTAACTTGACACTTAAGCCACAGAAATGCCACCTTGGCAGTCAGTTCAGTCGTTCAGTCGTGTCCGACACTTCGTGACCCTATTGACCATGTCACGCCACGCTTTCCGGTCTCTCACTATCTTCCTAACATCACATAACTTCATCAGCAGTGCCTCGAGGATGCCATCTAACCATCGCGTTCGCTGCCTACCCCTTCCCCGGCGACCCTCTACCTTTCCCAACATCAAATCTTTCTCCAGCGACTCCTCTCTTCTCATCAGATGACCAAAGTAAATGAGTTTTAACTTTAGAATTTGACCATCCAATGAGCAGTCAGGGTTTATGGTCGACAATATTGACTGATTTGATCTTCTGGCAGTCTAAGGAACTCTCAAGAGTCTTCGCCAGCACCAAAATTCAAACGCGTCAATTCATCGGCGGTCAGCCTTTTTCACAGTCCAACTCTCGCATTCATACATCACAACTTTAAAGACGAGTTATACGGATCTTGGTTGGCAGACTAATGTCTCTGCTCTTTACTAGGCGGTCAAGGCTAACCATTGCTCTCTTTCCCAGAAGCAGGCGTCTCCTAATTTCATGGCTGCGGTCTCCTTCCGAGGTAATCTTGGAGCCCAAGAAGAGAAAATCTGTCACAGCTTCCACTTCTTGTCCCTTGATCCTCCAGGACTTGATAGGGCAAGACGCCATGATCCTTGTCTTTTTAATGTTCAGTTTAAGCCCAAACTTCTCACTCTCTTCTTGTACGCGCATCAGAAGTCTCTTGAGTTCCGCTTCACTTTCTGAAATTAAAGTGGTATCATCCGCATATCTAAGGTTGTTGATACGTTTTCCAGCAATCTTCACTCCAGCTGAAGACTCGTCCAGACCGGCCTTCCTCATGATGCACTCTGCATATAGGTTAAATAGGCAGGGCGACAGTATGCAGCCTTGCCTCACTCCTTTCTCAATCGGAAACCAATCAGTAAGACCATGCCCAGTTCTGACTGTGGCCTCTTGCCCTTCATACAGGTTCCTGAGGAGGCAGATGAGGTGAATTTGAACTCCTAACTCTTGGAGAGCTTGCCACAATCTGCTGTGATCTACGCAGTCAAACGCTTTCGCATAATCAATGAAGCAGAAGTAGATGGGTTTCTGGAACTCTCTTGCTTTTTCCATGATGCAGCGCAGGTTGGCAAATTGGTCTCTAGTTCCTCTGCCCTTGAGAAACCCAGCTTGCACGTCCGGAAGCTCCCGATCCACATACTGCTGCAGCCTACCTTGGAGGATTTTCAACATCACCTTGCTAGCATTGGAAATAAGCGCGATCGTGCGGTAGTTGGAACAATCTTTGGCACTGCCTTTTTTTGGAATGGGGATGTAAACTGACCTCCTCCAATCCTGTGGCCACTGCGTGTTGTCCAAATCTTCTGACATAATGTATGCAGAATGTTAACAGCGTCATGGTTGAGGTTTTGAAGCAACTCAGCTGGAATGCTATCAATTCCGCAAGCTTTATTCTTAGCGAGGCTGTTTAAGGCCCATTCAACTTCACTCTTCAGGATGCCCGGCTCGAGATCAGTGATCACAACCATCTTATGTTGGGTTTGCACATTCGGGTCCTTCTTGTACAGTTCTTCTGTGTATTCCTGCCACTTTTTCTTTATCTCACGGCTTCAGTGAGGTCCTTGCCTCGTTTGTCCTTTATCACGCCCATCTTAGCACAGAAGCTTCCTTTAATATCTTTGATTGTCTTATACAGAGCTCTTGTGTTCCTTAATTGGCTGTTGTCCTCAACTGCTTGGCACTGTATGTTCAGGAAGCCGTTCTTATCTCTTCTTGCTATTTTCTGAAAATCCGCATTGAGAACCTTGTATCTTTCTCTTTCCCCCATAACTTTTGCCATCCTCCTTTCCTCAGCTATTTGCAAAGCCTCTTCAGATAACCAGTTTGCTTTCTTGCATTTGTTTTGCTTAGGAACTACCTTAGTAGCAACTTCTTGTATTATATCACGAACTTCAGTCCACATCTCTTCGGGCTCTTTGTCTTCTAGATCTAATTCTTGAAATCGATTCCTCACTTCCACAGCATATTCTAATAGAACCTGATCCAGATTATACCTGAAAGGCCTTCTAGTTTTCTGCGTTTTCCTCAATCGAAGCTTAATCTTGGCAACAAGAAGCTGATTATCGGTGCCACAATCGGTTCAGGCCTTGTTTTTACTGCTTGTATAGCGCTTCTCCATCGCTACCGGCAAAAATATAATCGATCTGATTCCTGTACAGACCGTCCGGTGAAGTCCATGTGTACAGGCGCCTCTTGTGCTGTTGAAAATGAGTTTTCGCTATGGTCAGGTTGTTTTCTTGACAAACCTCTACTAGCCTCTGTCCAGCTTCATTTGGCTCACCAAGACCGAACTTGCCTGTAATTCCGGATATTTCTTCACTCCCTACCTTAGCATTCCAGTCTCCTATGAGAAAAACGACGTCTGATGATGGGGTGCGGTCTAAAAGGCATTGTAGGTCCGCATAAAATCTATCAACGTCAGCTTCTTCAGCAGTAGTGGTCGGTGCATAGACTTGGATAACTGTTATGTTGAAAGGGTGACCTTGGATCCGAAGTGAAATCATTGGGACGTTTTTGGGGTTGCACCCTAGCACTGCTTTGCCCATTCTTCTGTCTACTATGAGAGCGACCCCATTCCTTCTCTTGGATTCGTGCCTACAATAAAAGACATAATGGTCGCCGGAGTTAAATTCTCCCATACCTGTCCACTTGAGCTGGCTGATACCCAAGATATCAATGTTCAATCTGTCCATTTCTCGCTTGATGATATCCAGTTTACCTTGCGTCATAGATCTTACATTCCATGTTGCTATGTGATACATCTCCTTGCAACATCGGACTTTCCGGTCGATTCCCGACACATCCACAACTGAGCGTCCTTTTGGCTTTAGCCCAGCCGCTTCATTCGTCCTGGAGCTACTAGGAATTGCCCTTTGTTCATCCCCAGTAGCATGTGGGATGGCTTCCAACCTGGGGGGCTCATCTTCCGGCGCCATATCATTAATGTTATTGTGACTGGCCATAGGGTTTTCTTGGCAGGAAGTACTGGAGTGGGTTGCCATTACCTACCGAGAGCTTAAATTCCTTGCTCATGTCGTAATCGCTGCCGGCGTACAGCCCGACCCTTACAAGCTTGCTGCTGTTGCGTAATTTCCTATTCCACGTGACAATAAAGCTGTTCGCCGATATTTCGACTTGTGCAGTTACTACCGGCGTTTTACCGATAACTTCGCTTATCTCGCTGAACCGCTGACTCGGCTCACCCGGGGAGACACCCCTTTTGTTTGGAGTCACGAGCAAGAAGCTTCTTTTGCCGAGTTGCGTCTCCGTCTCCAATCGCCGCCTATTCTACCCCATTTCGATGAGCACGGTGAGACAGAAATCCACACCGACGCCAGTAATATTTGCCTTGGAGCGGTTCTCGTGCAAAGCCAAGATAGTGTTTAATGAGTCTTCACCTATGCCAGCCGTACTTTATCCCGCACTGAGATGAACTATTCAATTACTGAAAAGGAATGCCTTTCCAATATTTGGGCTGCTGCGAAATTTTACCCCTACTTTTATGGTTGCCCTATTAAAGTATTCACTGACCACCATTCCTTGTGTTGGCTGGCCAACCTGCGTGACCCATGCGGACGCCTGGCGAGATGGAGCCTTTGCCTACAGGAGTTCGTCCTCACTATATTACTATGTTCTCTAAGTCCGGACATAAGGATGAAGATGCTGATGCGCTCTCTCGTGCGTCTGTTGAGCTCGCTTTACCAGACATGGGTAATGCTGGCAGTTTTCTCGGAGCTGTTGATGCTTCAGATATGTCTCATCAGCAGCGTGCTGATCCAGAGTTATGAGCCCTGATCAATTATTCAGAAGGCCAGCCAGCCACCATACCTAAGTGCCTTTCTCGGAGCGTCTCAACCTGCTGCCTGAGAAGTGGTGCCTATGAGCATAACTCTAGATATGAGTTGAGAACCTACCTCCTCGTGGTACCCACAGTTCTGTGAGAGGAAATCCTGTCCGTGTGCCACAATATACCAACTTCTGACCACTTGGGCTATTCTCGCACACTTGCTAGAATGCGCCAGACATTCTACTGGCTCAACCTTGCCACTGTTTTTAAGGGCTATGTCAAGAGCTGTCGGCAATGTCAGCGTCGGAAGGTTCCGAAATTAAAGCCTGCAGGCCTTCTCGTGCCCATACTACCACCACGCGCACCATTTGATGAAGTCGGCATTGACCTTCTCGGTCCTTTCTTTCGGTCCTACGGTAGCAACCATTGGATAATCATCGCCACAGACTGACTCGCTATGCCAAGATCAGAGCGTTACCTAGTGGTACAGCATCTGAAGTTTGCCCGTTTCTTTGTACACCAGATCATACTTCGGCACGGTACTCCGACCTGTAATACTACTGACAGAGGGACAGCGTTAACTTCACATATGATGGCCGAAGGTTTTTTATTACAGCAGTACGGCGCATCGTAAAGCTACTGCTTATCATCCGCAGACCAACAGGCTGACAGAAAGTCTTAATAAGATCACCGCGGACATGCTGGCGGTGTATGTCGACGGCTAGCACTAGACTTGGGATGCTATCCTACCATATGTGACATTCGCGTACAATACGGCAGGCCGAGAGGCGACACGCCTCACGTCGTTCCGCCTCGTTTACGGCAGGGAGGTTCGGACGATGCTGGACACAATGCTCCAATGCGAAAGAGACAGCGAGCTTTCTACTGACGCCGAGCAGTTTGTCCAAGATGCTGAGCAAGAACGCCAACTAGCACTCGTCCACATCGGCCAGCAACAAGACAAGGATTCCCGCAGTAAAACCCCCGCCACAGAAAAACTTCCTACAACACCGGGGACCAGGTGTGGGTATGGACTGCGATTCGACGCCGTGGCCTATCAGAAACGCTGATTTGCCGCTACTTCGGACCATATAAAATCTTGCGGTACCTCAGCGACGTTAACTATGAGGTGCTACAGGATGGCCTAGAGCTGAAAGGCCGTCGGCTACCTCGTCCAGAGACAGTTCATGTCTTGCGAATGAGGCCTTATATTGCATGGTAACTGGAAAACGGCGTCTGCAAACATTTTTTCGCTTGCTTTTGTCCGCTTGTGTGCACGTGTGCCGTATGCGTCACGCTTAAGGCGGGAGAAATGCCAGGCGGCGCTCGGAGCGAAAGACATTGAAGTGAATCGGCTCCGCACTCGCAGGAAGTACCTAGAACTCGGACCCTGGAATTTCACCTGTACCGGCTCAGTTAAGCTAGCCCCAGTCATCTATATCGTGACAATATTTTATAAACTTGGTCTAACTATATGACACAGAGAATATGGTGCCAAGAGCACTTAGATGAAAAACGATAAGAACTACATGCCTATAAATGTGCGCGCTCGAATCGAATAAAATATTTAAAATCGTGTTTTTCTATCCTAGTGGGTTCAATTTAGCGGCAGTGAAACATTTTAATTCGCTATAATTGCAGTTTTAGAGGATTGGCTGCGGCTGCAATAATTTGGAGTGTTCGGATGCAGTCGATATCATGGTGTAATGTGAGGAACGAACGAGAGCTTAGCTCGTCTAGTAAAATGAGTATACCTCGTACATGAGTTTATCATGAACTCTAACGTGCACACGCTTTGAGTTCTATATCTGGCTTTCAGGTGTTGAGCTTGCGCTGGATACGCCGAGAAACAATCTTCGCATACAGCTGCAAGTCAATCACTCTATTTCAGTGTTGCATTCTTAGCTGCCTTGCAGCTTTATTCTGCTTCACTTTTCATTATCACTCCCTGAAAGTAATAAAAATATTTGTAATGAGCTATGTAAAGTATCATTGTGCTCTATGTGACCGTTGTGGAGAAATGTTTAGTAGCAATGGCAGTAAAAAAAGTTAAGGTGGTACACTTACCGATAGGGTCAGTAACTTCTGAGGCGGGCTCTGTGAAGAACATATTCACATAATTGTGAAACAACGCAAATCGTCTTAAAAAAAACGGAAAAATGTTTTTTTCTGTAAAAGCTAGGTGGTAAATTAACGACCGCGCAGCAAAAACTTGGCCGTATAGTGGACATCATGAACGGGGTATTTCGTTGTGCGAATACATTGGAAAATCAGATAGACGTGATGATTTTTAATAGGAAAGTGCTTAATCTGAGTATGCCATTGTGCATTTAACGTAGATTTGCATTCTGCTGAAAAACTACGTTCAATATTTTCGACTTCTCAATTTGTATGGAGCGTTGTCTCGACGGAGACAGAAAACCATCTCATGATATCAGAGTGCACCTTAGCAGTGAGAAGAGTTACCCACAGTACTCAAGGAATTTACATACAGACTTTATTTGGTTAACTGATATGATAAAGCAATTCAAGCGCGAAAGTGGACAAAAAATGAAATTTGAGTCCGGCGCGTCTTGTTTTATTGTTGTGATAAATCTCTGTTTGACGCTTCAACCTTTCTTCGTTTTTGATTGATATAAATTCGACGCCAACCTGAAATATGCTGATGCCGCCGCCGTCAGTCTTCAGTCTTACCAGGAGCGGTTAATGGATGACGTTGGGACCCTGCTACGCTTTCCTTGCCTTGGAGTACAATTTGTTTTTACCCTAAACGACCATTGGGTGTCCTCTTTAAGCACTACAAGCCCTGAAAATGCCCATTTCTTCTTGATTTGTACTATAATGTTGTTAGGCAAGCAGACACAATCTCCCCAGCACTATTCACAGCTTGCTTAGAGAAATTATTCAGAAACTTGAAATGGGAGCAGTCAGGGATAAGTGTAGATGGAGAATACCTCAGTAATCTGCGATTGGCTGATGACATTGCATTGCTAAGCAACTCGGGGGATGAACTGAAAATAATTATTGATGACCTAGACAGAAAAAGTAGAAAGACAGGCTTGAAAATCAATATGCAGAAGACTAAGGTAATGTTCAACATCCTCGGCAAGGAACAGCAGTTTACATTAGGTAGCGAAGAACTGAAAGTAGTAGGCGAATATGTCTACTTAGGACATGTAGTAACCCCAGATCCGGACCATTAAAAGGAAATGACAAGAAGAATAAGATTGGAATGGAGCGAATTTGGCAAGCACTCGCAGATTATGACTAGCAGCTTACCGGTATTGCTCAAGAGGAAAGTATACAACACTTGCATCTTACCTGTACTCACCTATGGGGCTGAAACCTGGAGGCTAACCAGGTGAGTTCTACTTAAGTTGAGGACAACCTAGAGGGCTATGGAACGAAAAAGGGTAGGGGTAACAGTAAGAGATAGGAAGCGTGCAGAGTGGGTCAGAGAAATAACTGAAGTTACCGACATTCTAGTAGAAATTAAGAAGAAGAAATGGACATGGGCAGGACATGTAGTGCGAAGAGAGGATAACCGATGGTCGCTGAGGGTAACAAACTGGATTCCAAGGGAAGGAAAGCGTAGCAGGGGGCGGCAGAAAGTTAGGTGGGCGGATGAGGTTAATAGGTTCGCAGGGGTCAAGTGGATGCAGTAGCACAGAACCGGGTTAAGGGATAAATATGGGAGAGGCCTTCGCCCTGCAGTGGGTATAGTCAGGCTGATGATGATGATGATGATTGTTACGACGGGGGTAAGACGTTGTAGCGCTGAACAACAAGACGATAGGGCAGGGAGCACAGCTGGTCAACGGCAGCGCGTCCGGCACGAGTCTTTTTACAACGTCTTCCTCCTTCACTTATGTTGTAAGCTTCATCTTCTTCTGTACTGTTACATCCTCCCCCTGGATAGACGAAGCCCCCCGGGCGAGGTAGTTATTCGTTTCCACGAGAGCGTCAAGGCTTCATCCGGGCGACATGGGCAACTTCGGTTCTGACTGAGCGACGACCACTGGCTGTCATACGTGTTATTAGGTAGTTCACTTCACTTACGCGCTCAAGAACAACGTAAGGGCCAGCGTAATGCGCCAACGTTTTATGGGCTATACCACGCTTTCGGACAGGTCGCCAAAGCCACACTAAGTCTCCAGTGGCGTAAGACGCATGGTTATGCCGGCTGTCGTACCGAGCTTTCGAACGCTTTTGCGAAGCGAGAATTCGCCAACGGGCGAGGCGGCGAGCTTCTTCGGCTCGACAAAGAGTTTTCGCGATGCACGGTTCGTCATGGATGGACTAAGGAAGAATGGTGTCTAGACAATACCGAGGAGGGTGGGCATAGCAGGAAGAACGGGCTGTAGCCGGTCGTCTCATGTGTTGCTGTGTTGAATGCAAACCTTATAAACGGCAGTATAGTATCCCAATTTCTGTGGTCAGATGCGATGTACATAGATCGCATGTATGTGAGTGTGTGGTTTGTGCGCTCCGTGAAGCCGTTGGTTTGAGGGTTATATGTAGTGGAATGCCGAAAATGCGACGCACACAAATGGAGAAGCTCTTCCACAACATCTGCCATGAACTGGCGACCTCGATCACTGATGATCACTCGCGGAGGTTCATAGGAGAGTATCGCAGAACAGAGCAGAAACAGGGACACGTGGTGAGCGGTGGCTGAAGGAAGAGTTGTCATTTCGCAGTAGCGGGTGAGATAGTCGGCACAAACCACACTTCAACGATTTCCGTCGGTTGACTTCGGAAAGGGACCCATAAGGTCGATTCTGATTTTCTCAAATGTGCCACGTGGTGAAGTTACAGGATGCAGCAGGCCCTGTGGCGTGGACGTAGGATATTTGTGTTGCTGGCACTCAGTGCACCTCGCCACATATCGCTCAGTCGTCTGGCGCAACTTTGGCCAGTTAAAACAGTCGCAGGCACGATGGAGCGTACGTGCAGAGCCCAGGTGACCGGAAGTGGGGTCGTCGTGCATGGCACGTAAGATGCACGAGCGGTAGCTTTCGGGACCCACAAGCAGAAAATTCGTCCTGGTGCTTTGTACAAAAGGCCATCAGGGAGACAAAATGGCTGGAAGCAGTGGAATCCCTCGCTTCCGCAAGCTGTGGCTTGAGGCTTATGTCGGTCGCTTGCGCAGTCCGCAGAGCCGAGGCGTCGGGAAACTCGGGCACGACGGAGGCGATGTAATGATCGAAATCAGCAGAGTCGCATTCGGTCATAGGGAGAGAAAGACGTGAAAGACAGTCTGCATCGGCGTGTTTGCGGCTACATTTGTACGAAACAGTGAAATTGTACTCCTGCAGACGAAGGGCCCAGCATGCCAGACGACCAGATGATCACGAAGGTTGACGAGCCAACACAGGGAATGATGGTTCGTCACAACCGTGAAATGGCGTCCATATAGGTAGCACCGGAACCGCTGAACAGCAAAAACTACAGCGAGGCACTCCTGCTCCATAACAGTGTAGTTACGCCCAGGTTTGCTGAGGGAACGGCTTGCATACGCAATTACATGCTCGCCTGTTGCCGAACGTTGCACAAACACAGCACCAATGCCAATCCCACTTGCATCAGTGTGGACTTCAGTCGCAGCGGACGGGTCGAAGTGCCGTAGTATGGGATGTGACGTAAGCAGAAACTTTAGTTGGCGGAAAGACGCGTCACAATCTGAGGTCCAATAGAAAGGGACGTCCTTTTGTAGAAGGGATGTCAGAGGGCAGGCGACGTCGGCAAACCTTGGGGTGAATCGTCGAAAATAGGAACACAGCCCCAGAAAACTGTGGAGCTCCTTTTGAGTCTGTGTTCGTTGGAATGCTGCAACTGCTGCAGTCTTCTGTGGATCTGACCGAACTCCATCGCGGTCGACAAGATTCCCGATTACCAGTGCTTGACGTTCGCCAAAACGGCACTTTTTGGAATTCAGGACAAGGCCAGCCTTCTGCCGGCAATCTAAAACAATAGCGAGTCACATGTTATGTTCAGTAAAAGTCCGGCTAAACATAACAATATCGTTTAAATAGCACATGCATATTTCCCCCTTGAGGCTACGAAGTATTGTGTCCATAAATATTTTTAATGTGGCCGGCGCATTACATAGGCCGAAGGGCATCACGTTAAATGCAAATAGGCTGTCGGGCGTAACAAATGCAGTTTCTTCCTTGTCAGCGGGGTCCACCGGAATCTGCCAATACCCCGATCGCAAATCAACTGAAGAGAAATAAGACGCGGAGAAAAGGCAATCTATGGAATCGGCGATGCGCGGGAGAGGATACACATCCTTTTTAGTGATGGAGTTGAGGCGATGATAGTCGATGCAGAACCTCCATGTTCCGTCTTTTTTTTTTACCAATATCACGGGAGCAGCCCAAAGATTGGAGGATTCTCGTATTACGCCCCTGTTCAGCATGTCTTGGACTTTCTCGGTGATGATCTTACGCTCTTATGGCGACACACGGTACGGATTTTAGCGGATCGGATGGGCAGATCCCTTGTCAATCCTCTGGCGTGCGTGCGACAGCGGAAAACGTTGCGAGCCGTCGGACTGCGCGAAATCAAAGACAAGTAAGTGCTGGGACAAGATGTTCTTCAATATCTGTCATTGTGAGGTGTCCAACGATGCACTTATCATCGGAAGAAGCTTTTCGTCAGCAGGTGAGTCAGTAGCGGCGTTGTGTAGGGAAGGAGTAACGACAGCTACACAATTCGGGAGATTTGCGCTACATGAAGCTATAGATTGGAGCCCGCTGGAAAAATAACTGGTTCCGATGAGCAATTTATAGTCCACACGGGGTAAGACGTCGGAGCGCTGAACAACAAGACGATAGGACAAGGAGCTCAGCTGGTCAACGGCAGCGCGTCCGGCAGGAGAGTCTTTTTCCAACGTCTTTCTCCCACACTTGTGTTGTAAGCTTCATCTTCTGTACTGTTACAATATTTTTAACTCGACATATTTATCTGACCCACTCTGCACACTTCCCACCTGTTAACGTTACACCTACTTATTTTTCTTCCATAGTCCTCTGCAGTGTTCTCAACTTAAGTAGAATCCTTTTCTTTAGCCTCCACGCTGAAACCCTATAATGGAGTGCAGGCAAGATACAACTAGTCTACACTTACCTCTTGAGTGATACCGGTAAGCTTGGAGTAATATTCTGCGAGTGCTTGCAAATGCGCTCCATCGCAATCTTCTCTCCTAGTTATTTCAACATCATGGTCGGCATTTGCAGTTACTAGCTCTCCCAGGCACATATATTCGCCTACAGCTTCCTGTGCTCGGCTACCTATTCTGAACGGCTGTTCCTTCCCAAGGCTGTTGAACATAACCTTAGGCTTCTGCATATTGATGTTTAAACCTACCATTCTTAAACACCTGTCTAAGCCTTCGATAATTCGTTGCAGTTCATCCCCTGAGTTACATAGCAACGCATGTCATCAGCAAATCGCAGATTACTGAGGTATTTTTCATCACGTCCTATGCCTAACAGTTCCCATTCCAACTCTCCGAATGCTTCCTCTAAAAAAATTGTGACTATTACTGAGGAGATCATGTCTCTTTGCCCAACATCTTGTGTGACTTTTTATTATGTCTTTAGCAAATTCAGTTTAGTTTATTTTCCGTCAAAGCGACAGGACTATTTATGCAGAACTATGGTTGCTGTGCAGCCGCTATAGATATCATCCGCACTATGCAACCTGTGTGATAACCGCTATTTTAATTTCAATCTTCAATTTCTCACGGATAATAATTTACACATAATCCCGCTGATAGATAGATTACAATCGTAGGATGGTGCTAGAGAGTATACACTCTCACAAAAGTATAAGGCTCCGCTTTGACGAAGCCATTAGAAATTCTTCCGATTTGGGTGCAGCCTATCTTGCATTGGCCCAGTCTGGCAGCACTATACCGCTTCCATGCTTGCAGGTCATGAAACCCTACGCAGGTAACACAAAATGGGCTATGATGTGGGGGCTCACGTTGGGCCCATGGGGGCAGCCCATACGGGCCCCATGCGGGATTTGCAATACGTGCCCAGAGGAGGCCGGCGTGGGCTGCCCAATTTCGCCGCGATTGGACCCAATCTGTACCCGTGTGGGTAGCCCAAATAGGGTTGTCCGCATTCAGCCCAGATAGCTGAATATGGGCAGCATACCAGAATCATTAATGCCTCCTACGTTTATGAAGGCAGTGCTGCCCCATTGATCAAGGCTTTAATATTTATGTCGAATAATCCCTCCAATACCTCAAGTGTTCCGGCGCAGGCTTTGCGGAGGCTATTGCGTATCGGGCTCGCGCCTGTCCTGCCCTCGTTTTTTGAATCTGGTATTTTCGGGGTGCCCAAGTTCCATTAATCAAGTGTGAAACACTCAGCACTAGTTTTTTACCTTGTATTCGACACTAAATAACATCAAAGAAATTTATGCCCAATTCACTACAATTATGTGGGCTGGCCCACGTCACCCCCCAATTGTTGATCTGAATATTTATTGCGGTGGTGTATGTAGAATAATATTGGCGCAGGAAAAATTTTGAGGTAGTTCAGTATATACGCGTAAAGCGGAACAGTTACTGCTGCATATTTGCTGACAATACTGCATAATTGATGCAGTTTTTAGAGCAAAATTAGTTTTTATTCATGGCACGGATATGCATAGAATGGTTATGTGGAAAATCCAGAAAATGCAATTACCGGCCGGTATAAGATGAAATACATGAATAAAATGGTGCCTGAAATATAAGGTGAAGATGTTTCAGAGCGGTAAGCCCGCCTACGGCCAATTTGGGGCCCACTGCGGCCTTCCATGGGCAGCCTCAATTGGGCTTATCTTATTTTTACCGCATGGAGTACGAATATATATTGCCTTTGCCCTCATTTAACCCAAGAAATACCAATGTGGGCGGCGTGGAGGCACGCCCGCTTTTTAGCCCGGATGCAAACCACGCGGAACCTATTCAGTGTTTGAGTGGGCAGCCCCGTTTGGGCTAGACCGTCTACTATTCGCTTTAGGCCCACATTTGCATCGGATGTGCCCAAAAGTGTCCCGCAAGAGAACGATGCGGGCAGAAGCGGAAAGGAGCACTTTCCTGCCCCGCTACAGGTCATGCGGAAATTATCTAGGATTTTGATTAGCAGCCCCAATTGGGACAGCCCAGGAATTTTCTGCATAAAGCCTACATTTCTGTTTGACCTTCCCTCGAGAACCCCTCAAGGGTCCCATGTATGAAATTCTTGAGCATAACCGTATTTAGCCCCGCCGCGGCCCATGCGGGACCTATTGCGCTTTTGAGTGGGCAGCCCCTACTAGATTAGCCCAGGCTTTTTCCATACAAAGCCCACATTTTCATTGCATTGGCCCCAAAATTCCCCGAGCGGGACCCTTGAGCGCCAGATGTGGGAAAATGTACTCAGTTAGCCCTTTCCACGCCTATTGATGCCCAGATGGAAAAAGCAGGGGCAAGCCTTGCCCAGTTGATCCCTAAAGGGGTCCTCATTGATGTTATCGTGGTTACCCAAGCCCAACTTGCCCATACGGGCCCCAGGTGGGCCACGTAATGTGTGCTATTTGGGTAAGCAAACCAACATAATTGTCTACCGCAAACGAAGCGCGGTCCTCTCCGCGGCGAATGCCGCAACCTCTATCTTCTCTTTCTAAGTGTTCCCTATTCCACCGACGCCTCCTTGCATTGGAGCCTCATTCCCAACTCTGCTTTTATCGCCGAAGTAATGCGGGGCGTATTTTGTTCTTTCGTTAAAGAAGTCTTACACGCTATTCAACCACCGGCTTGCCACAGCCCTATCCTGAGAGTGCCCGTTCACAAACCTATGTTACAGCGTATATTCTTCTCTCGGCACGTTAGCCACTCTCTGGAACTCTTCCCCTAAGTGCCCCATTCAGACTGAGCAATTTCAATACTCTGATTCCAAAGCTCAAGGTACTGTCAACCGTTTGCTTCTACCCTCTGTCTTCTGTAATGTCGGCACTCTCCCACGTGCTGGCCGTGGTATGTGGAAATGTCTTCTGCTGCGAACTTCCACGCCTGGAAGAATTCTCGTTACCAGGAATATGGCAGCGACGACGGCATGCAATGCAGAAAAGGTCGCCTAAGATCCGTGCTCTACAGCGTGTACGTTACATTCTTATTGTGCATTAGAAGAGCGCATACTTCAAGAAAGCGAAAGAGTCATCCAATGCGGCCACTCCTTCAAGCCGAGCAAAAGCGATGCCGCTAACCAAAACTATTGGTTCACAAGGGAAGGACTAAAGAAAGGGTTGAAAAAATGCATAATTGAACTGGGGTGCAGTGAGTCGCAGCTATATCTAAAATATCAGTATAATATTGATTCTTCTAAGAAATGTCTCGCCGCATTAAATAAAAAAAGTGAAACAATACTGCCGTACCGCTCACCTTGGAGCGCTACAGGAACTATGAGCGCACAGAGAGAGATGTAGAGAGTGGTTGATTGCATCCTCTTCCCTCCAGATCGAAGTACTTTCTAGTGGAGGCTTTTTACTAGTGCGGTAAATCATTACTCGCGTGTATTTATAAAAATATATCCATATTGCATACACTAAATACTTCTATTGTGATAGGACTAAACTGTTTTACCTCGTACATCTAGTCTTGCTGACAAGCGTGTGAAATATAAAGTTATTCTTAGTAAAGCCTCTGATATCTTTGTTCATATGTCGCAATATACCACATCAGCAATGTTTACTTCTTGGTTTCCCCCTTTTTGTCTTCGTAGCGAGCGTGTGCAATTTATAAAATCATATGTAATATATGGCTGCCTGATAGGTATCTGCACCATCATTATGGCATGTAAAGAAAATAGTTGAAATGTAAACGGTTATGCTGGCTTCAAAGTAGGGAGACAAATCACAAAGATGCAAAACCCCGCACAATTGTCACTTAATTCTTTGTAAAATGCCAATACATAGAACTGCTTTTTAATTCCAATTGCTTCAGTATCCAGCGCCACCTTTAGAAATCAACCATTTTTGCAAAACGCATAAAATTTGTAGACTAAAAAGATGTTGACAACCCAGTGACTGAAATACGTAAGGAATAGCACGGTAGCAAGAAAATCAGCTGCTGTAGAAATGTCCAAGTGCAACACGTTAAGGGATAAAACAAAATAGTTAAAAATGTACGTCATGAGCGAAACACAATATTGCATAATGACATTTTCACTACATTGAAGCGAAACAATAGAAAGTGTGGAGTCAGGAAGCGCGTTTCTCAAGCCATATATAGTACTCAAAAACAGCTTTTTTTTTCAGTAACGTAACCAAATAAAAATGACGTGATTTAGGCACGGTTTGAACCTAGTGACGCGAGCATGGCTGTGCAGTCTTCATGACACCTTTTTTCCGAATATCTGACGTTCTCTGCAGATTTAGCAAGGTTGCACGCCATTTTACGATTTAAATTAGGGTCTATCAAGATTATTCTTAAGGGGAAACAATACGGGGTCTTTAACACCGTATGTTCGAAATTGTTATGTTGGTTTTTGAGGAAATGAAGGAGGAGAATCTCTCGCTATTTAGGGGTGCACACCTCATAAGCTGAAAGTTGTGCCACTTTTTCTTTGGGCGATTTTTTTATGTTGTTTTGCGAAACAAGTGCGCAGTATCTCGCTCAATTCTTAGTGGACACCTACATTTAATTAGGTGAATCCCACTTGGACCCAGCGAGGCGATATCTGATGCTTTACGCCGAGCACGAACGCTTACGCCCTAGAATGCCTAATTTCCAAGTGCTCCTTAAATGCAGTGTACTAATGATAAGCAAACAGTCTCTAAGGTTCAGTTCCTAGCAAAAAGTGATGATGTTTTCATATAGTCTTGAAGACTATTAGTGCTTGGTGTATTTTAATATAGAGTTTAAGAACATTTATGCACCACGAAGATTTGATGAAGCAGTGAAGTGGTATGACCAGCCAAGTGCCAGTGACTACGAGTATTAGGAGAGTGATTCCAAGATGTTAGACGGAGAAAAAGACAAGCAGGCGCATGGACTGAGGGGCGGGAGAAGTACTGTGTGCTTGGAGTTAGAGAAGATGAGCTGAACATATAGGTCCAAATAGTCGGCTTCGGTGCCGCTCAGAGCTGTGTACGGGAAGTGGTTCTCTGCTTCCTATTGTGGTGCCGATTTTGTAAATAATGGTGCGACCGTTCTATTTTGGCGTGTTTTGACGAATGGTTCGATTAAGGCTAAGGCTGAGGTGATGTGAACCTGAAGTTTTTTTTTATTATTAATATGTTGACCTGCCCAGGCCGAGTGGCGGCAGCCTAATTTACCAGCGTGGCAGCCTAACGACTAACAAATTACTAAGAAAGAAATTGAAATAAAGCAAATAATAGACTTGCAATGTCTATTTGGGTGGGTGTGCACAAAATGAAAACACTCCGAAGAGTTCATCATGGAACTAAGTTGTCTGAAAACCCCCTACCGAAATTCTCCGACGTGCGGCCGTTCAGCTATCATTACATTTCCTACCAGCGGAAGCCTTCATTCCCAAAAAGCTTACACGTTTCAGGGGTATCGTGCGGGAAGTCAACCCATTATCTTCCTAGCTGAAAATTTAAAAATTTCAGAATGTGACACTTATGGCGCTTTTAGACTGTCGCTGCAGCAGACGTACGAACGGCTAGCGTGCCAATATTTAGTCAGTTATAACCTCTTGCTGGTTCCTCCTATAGCGCCAAAGTATAGCACGTGGACACTTGCGCAGCGCCCTCTACGACACACAAGCTGCTGGCTAGTCAGACAGTGGTAACGCGTTGAAAGCGGTGACCTGCTGCTGGATGTGCGGAGGACGCCATTAAGCTGACAGTTAAGCCTCATATCAGCCTTTGGAAAGTAACCTTTTAGATGGCAATAGCTAACAATGTTCTGAAAAACGAAGGATGTTAGACTTCGTTGAAGAGATGCGGTGTTGAAGTCAGAATTCGTATGATCAGTTTACCCGCCGAAAGAGGAACTCTTATGCCAGTGTGCGTACTCCTGTACTGTGACCAAATAATTCAGATTGATGGTAGCTATTGTGCCTATAGTGAAAAAAAAAAACTACTACTGTTGTTGATCGTATGCTGCACAATTTTTCTTAGACATTTGATAAGATTACTGAAGGCCAGTCTATGCCGCCATCAGTGTCGGTTGTGGTATATACGCCAGCATCTCTTCCAAGCTGCGGTGATAATGCTAGCCATTGCAAGTCCCCTCCTCAAGACTGTAGGTGCCACCTGGCATGAGTGTTATTGGCAGTCTATATCGAACCAACTTTCGTGCTGCTGATGTCGAAAAAAAGAAAACACGTGCTTCTTGCTCAGCTTCAAAACAAAGCATTGGGTAAATAAAAGTTAAAAAAGAATATCCAAACCTCTCTTACACTGGTGTCGTGAAATAGGCGGTTGCCGTGTCTTAAGATGCTAAAGCATTAGGAAATTTTTCAACGTTTTGTAATGCATTTTCTTGTCTTTACCTCCTTTCCTTCTGGGTCTAGAACTACTTCTTCCGAAACATGATCCTGATATATTGTTTTGCCCAAAACATGGTTCTCAGCCCATAGGTGTTTTTAAACGCAAAAGTTTTGAGTCTACACAGCAGGTCGGAATGATGGCAAGGGAGTTAAAATGTTAACCAAAGCTCCAATAAATACGTCCTAACGCATATGTCTCTAAAAAAGTGTCATTTCCTGACTGTAACAATTGCTAACATCTGCTTGCTTACAAACGTGGAAATGAGAATTGGAAGTTCGCTGCTTGGTGTATGCATCGCAAGATACTTCAGTGCTCACGACGATGATTGGGCAAGCTTCCGTGGTCGTTGTCTCTGCAATTGCTGTGCACTGCTGCTGTTCCGGAGTCATCGTCCTCATTATAGATGTTTCACGCCCAGTTAGTCATTGGCTTTTTGCACCAGGCAGGCTATAGTTTAATGCTGGGCGACAGATGATTCTTAAAATATCTAGTGATTGCTTTTTGTCCTCTATCCACTATCTTTGCCATTTTCCTTTCAATAAAACATTTTCTTTATCTGCCTTATGAAATAGTATTACAAAATAAAAAAAAAAATTGGAATCACATTAGGAGTAGGCATATTTGTCCTAAATTAGTCGCTGTTTTGTTAGTTCAAGCCGGTCGGATAGAGTCGGCAAACAATTTAATTTTGTTCAAAATGTTTAATAACTATCAATAAAAGCCGATCTTATCGTTCACAGAAGAATTCAGAAGGCCCATTTTTTATAAAACTGCCTGAAAGAGCGTTTCTTGCAACATGAATAGAGTTAAGGAATTGAATTAGAACGTTTTGCTTACGCTGCTAAAAAACACATCTGCCAAGTAGGAATGAAATCAAAACGTAGACCCACAACTATATTTCAAACTATGCGATCAAAGGTTCTATATAGACTCACGAAGCGGTGATGAATTCTCGGGTCTCACACCACACGAAGTCAAAAGTGTTGTTTCTGGCTAAAATGCAGAAAGTATGTTGGTATACATGTATATATACTTTACTGCAGCAACAAGACGTACTTGAATGTTTAAACATATTGTCACGTAGTGGTGACGAGGTCGACGACACAAATGAAGGGTCGATGATTGCACTAAAGAAAATGTTTATTTGGGCTTACTTGCGCCCGCAAAAGAACTAAGCAACTCGGCGGCGGCGATAGAAACAAACGTGCTCGTCGATCGTCGAACAAAGAATGCTCGTCACACTCGTCAACGCTAAATTTAAAGGCTACACAAAACAATCTAGATAACGTCGCAAACAGCTACCAGCACGGGCTGGAACATTGTGGAAAGACACCCGAGTGGCCGGAACCTTCGAGACAGATCTCGGTGCATCTTGCGCTATGACAAAACTGATACAGGTGTGACTCGCGACATCGAGCATTAACAAACAAAGATTATGGAACTGATACGCGGTCCAGAATTAGAGTGATAAGCCTGTATTCCGGCGGCTGTTAAAACACAACAAATACTATTTTGAAGGTTTCGCGGCGTTACTCCCCCTTTAAAAAAACATCTCCTCGATGTTCCAAAACAAAGAAACTTAAACATAAACACTGCAAAGTTTAAACACCACAGATTCTTTAACGCGCGTAATATGGCTTCAGTCCTAAAACGTGTACAATTTCTGGGCGTTCGCGTCGCCGTTGTGATGCTCACGGTCCGTCGGGAATGACTTCATAATCCAGTGGTCCGACGCGGCAAATGATTTTGTACGGCCCAAAGTATCGACGCAACAACCTTTCTCATAATCCGCGACGGCGAATTGGTGTCCAAACCCACACCTGGTCTCCTGGATTGTACTCTGCGTGGCGTCGTCGTCAATTGTATCGTCGGCTGTCGGTGCGCTGTTGGTCTTTAATAAGCAGCCGTGTTTGTCGCCGGGCTTCCTCTGCACGCTGCAGGTAGGCAGCCACGTCAAGGCTGTCCTCGCTGGTTACGTGCGGCAGCATTGCGTCGAGCGTCTTCGTGGACTCCCTGCCGTACACAAGTTTAAACGGGATCGCTCTGGTCGTCTCCTGGACTGTCGTGTTATACGCGAAGATCACGTACGGCAAGATGGTGTCCCAGGTCTTGTGTTCAGCGTCGACGTACAATGGCGATCCTGTCCGCGATAGTTTTATTCAGGCGCTCCGTAAGGCCATTGGTGTGGGGATGGCACGCAGTTGTTCGTCGATGGCTTGTATGACTGTATTCTAGGATGGCTTGCGTCAACTCAGCCGTAAACGCCGTTCCTCTGTCCGTGATGAGCACTTCTGGGGCGCCATGTCGCAAGAAAGTTTGTTCGACAAAAATTTGTTGACTTCTGCCGCGGTACCATTTGGTAGTGCTCTTGCTTCGGCGTAACGGGTAAGGTAGTCAGTGGCCACGATGATCAACTTGTTACCCATAGACGAAGAAGGAAAGGGGCCGAGGAGATCCATTCCAATTTATTGAAAGGGCAGGATTGGTGGCGGAATCGGGTTTAGTAGTCATGCTGGTCTGATCGGCGATGTCTTGCGTCGTTGGCACTCACGACACGTCTTCACGTAGTGGGCAACTTCGGCAGGCAGTCGCGGCAAGTAATACTTCTCCTGCATTCGACGCACGTGCGTGCAAATCCGAGATGGCCTGCTGTGTGCTCATCGTGCAACGCCTGCAGAATTTCCTGCCGGAGGGTTTTAGGCACTACAAGAAACTGTGCGGTCTTGTTGGTTGCAAATTTCTTCACTAGGAGGCCATTGCCTAACGCGAACGATGATAAATGTCGCCTGAACACACCAGGAGGGGAAGTGGTTTTTCCTTCTAAGTAATCGGCTAGCGCTTTCAAGCTCAGGGTGTGATGGCTGTTGTTCTGCGAAACTGCTGGCGCTTCCAGTTCCAGTTCAGTCGTTCAGTCGTATCCGACTCTTCGTGACCCTATGGACCACGTCACGCCACGCTTCCCTGTCTCTCCCTATCTTTCATAACATCACATAACTTCATCTGCAGTGCCTCGAGGATGCCATCTAACCATCGCGTTCGCTGCCTACCCCTTCTTCGGCGACCCTCAACCTTTTCCAACATCAAATCTTTCTCCAGCGACTCCTCTGTATTCATCAGATGACCAAAGTAGCTGAGCCTTAACTTTAGAATTTGACCCTCCAATGAGCAGTCAGAGTTTAGGTCGACAATATCGACTGATTTGATCATCTGGTAGTCCAAGGAACGCGCAAGAGTCCTCGCCAACACCACAATTCAAACGCGACAATTCTTCGGCGGTCAGCCTTTTTCACAGTCCGACTCTCGCATTCAACTCTCGCTTACCGATCCCAAAAAGGCGTCGTCGTCATCGTCCTTCGGGGGAGCGTCGACGGGAGCGCGTGATAGGCAGTCTGCGTCGGAGTGCTTACGGCCCGAATTATAGACTACAGTCGAGTCAAATTCTTGAAGTCGTAGGCTCCATCTGGCAAGGCGGCCAGAGGGATCTTTCAAATTAGCCAGCCAGCAGAGCGCATGATGGTCGCTAGCAACCTTGAATGGTCGGCCATATAGGTATGGACGAAACTTAGAAGTAGCCCAGATGATCGCAAGGCACTCCTTCTCGGTCGTCGAGTAATTGACTTCGGCTTTTGTGAGGGACCTTCTAGCGTAGGCGATCACTTTTCCTTGTCCGGCACTCTTCTGGACGAGAATGGCTCCTAGTCCCACACTGCTCGCGTCGGTGTGAATTTAGGTCTCGGCGTTTTCGTCAAAGTGGCCAAGTACAGGAGGGCATTGCAGGCGGCGCTTAAGTTCGTCGAACGCTGCTCCTTGCGGCGCTTCCCATTTAAAAGGTACGTCAGCTTTTGTAAGCTGCGTCAACGGTTCGGCGATGCGCGAAAAGTTTCTGACAAATTGTCGATAATAAGCGCACAGCCAAAGAAATCGGCGCACAGCTTTCTTGCCGATAGGCGGTGGGAATTGTGCGATTGCAGCTGTTTTCTCCGGGTCTGGGCGAATACCGTCCTTGCTAACGATGTGACCTAGGAACCGGAGTTCTTCGCAGGCGAAGCGACACTTCTCTGCTTTTAGCGTTAGTCCCGATGACTTGATGGCTTCCAGCACTGTCTGTAGTCGTTTTAGGAGGTCTTCAAAGTTTGACGAGAAGACAACAACGTCGTCCAAATATACCAAACAAATTTGCCACTTCAAGCCTGCCAGGACTGTGTCCATTACTCGCTGAAATGTGGCTGGTGCGGAGCAGAGGCCAAATGGCATCACCTTGAACTCAAAAAGACCGTCCGGTGGGATGAATGCGGTCTTCTCGCGGTCTCTTTCGTCGACCTCAATTTGCCAATATCCGCTTTTCAGGTCCATCGATGAGAAGTACCCTGGATTGCAGAGCCGGTCGAAAGTGTCGTCGATGCGGGAAAGCGGGTAGACATCCTTCTTCGTCATGCTATTCAAGCGGCGGTAATCAACGCAGAAGCTAAGTGTGCCGTCTTTCTTCTTCCCCAAAACGACTGGTGCCGCACCAGGGCCTGTTCGATGGCTGGATACGTCATCACGTAGCATTTCCTCAACTTGATCGCGAATGGCCTGGCGTTCTCGCGGCGATACACGATAAGGGCTTTGGCGCAGAGGTCGGGCGTGTTCGTCTGTTATTATGCGGTGCTTGGCCAGTGGTGTTTGTCGTACCTTCGATGACGATGAGAAGCACTCTCCGTAGCTTCGAAGCAGACTGAGAATCTGGTCTTTCCTGTTCTGGGTCAATGCCGGGTCGATGTCAAATGTGGGCTGACGGAATAGGTCCTGTGCGTCTTCCAGCGTTTGGTCGTGGAGGGAGAATACATCTTTGAGGTCCGCTAATTCGTCGAGAAAAGCTATCGTCGTGCCCTTGTTGAAATGCCGGTATTCTTCGATAAAGTTTGTTACCAGAACCTGAGCTTGACCTGTCCGGAATTTCGTGATGCCTCTTGCGATGCCGACACCTCGTTCTAAGAGCAATTTGATATTTCCTACGACGATGCCTTCAGCGGTTTCGATGCTTGCGCTACCTACGCAGACTGCGATGCTTGATGGGGGCGAGACGGTCAATTCTTCAACGAGTACGTTTAGAGGGATGTGCTGCATCGACGTCGTCGTAGCAGGAATGGCTTTGTCTGCAGAGAGCTTTATGAGCTTGGATCGCAGGTCGATGATAGCCCTGTGTTCATTTAGAAAGTCCATGCCTAAAATCACGTCGCGGGAGCACTGCTGCAAGACCACAAAGCTGGTGGGGTAAGTACGCCCAATTACGGTTATTCTCGCAGTGCATCGTCCCGATGGAGTAATCAGATTGCCACCCGCGGTGCGAATCAGCGGGCCATCCTAAGCGGTGGTAACTTTTCTGAGCTGAGTGGCTAACGGTCCACTAATGACTGAATAGTCTGCTCCGGTGTCTACTAGGGCAGCGTAGTTCATTGCTGTTGCCTCTTGCGCAGGAACAATCGCAGCCGTCGCTTGAGGAACGTACAACGCCTGCTGGACTTCTTCACGGACGACGTCCGCGAGCGTCGCCACCTGGGGTTGTTGCAATGATGGCATCAATCGGCGGAGCTCCTCTCGCAAGATCTTCCGGATGAGGTCCCGAAGGTTCTCTCCACTTGCAGACACGCTGGGGTGGTGGCTTGAGTAGTCCGGCTGAACGGGTCGCTCGTAGTGGCGCATCCAGGTGTACAACGTCTTCTCGATGGCAGACGCTTCCGTTTCAAATTCCGCCACGATTTTTGGCGGATTTCGGACAAGACTTGCAAAAAGCGATTCTTTGACGCCTCGCATTAAAAATTTGACTCTCTCACCTTCGGTATGTCGGTCATGTTAGGGTCGGCGCGGCGAAAGAGGCGCTCCATTTCCTCAACGTATGACAGGACAGGCTCGTCAGTAAGTTGAAGTCTTGACTGAAGGAGGGCCTGGGCTCTTTCCTTTCGGACGACGCTTGAAAAGGCAGTCAAAAACGCTTCCTTGAAAATGTCCCACTCCTTCATAGCTGCCTCATGATTTTCGAACCAAACTCGGGCATGTCCTTGAAGAACAAAGTAGACCTGCCTGAGTTTCGCAGCGTCGTTCCAGCCGTTAAATTCTGCCACACGGTCGTAAAGGTCCATCCAGTCTCCAGCATCTTCATCCGGTCGTCCGTGGAAGCAGGGGGGCTCACGGGGTTGGACGAAAACAACCGCTGCTGTAGTAGGCTGGGCCATTGTCAGCGTCGATGCCTTCCGAGCGCGAATGGGGTCAGGCAGCAGACCGTGTTCGGGTTGTAGGCCTTCAAGCCGGCGGCTGGTCTTCCAGGGCGACCGGACCACGGCTTGGGTCTTCGCTTGAAGGATCAAAGGCAGCACCTCCACCAGATGTCACGTAGTGGTGACGAGGTCGACGACACAAATGAAGGGTCGATGATTGCGCTAAAAAAACTCTTTATTTGGGCTGACTTGCGCCTGCAAAAAAACTAAGCAACTCGGCGGCGGTGATAGAAACAAACGTGCTCGTCGATCGTCGAACAAAGAATGTTCGTCACACTCGTCAACGCTCAATTTAAAGGCTGTACAGAGCAATCTAGATAACGTCGCAAACAGCTACCAGCACGGGCTGGAACATTGTGGAAAGACACCCGAGTGGCCGGAACCTTCGAGACAGATCTCTGTGCATCTTGCGCTACAACAAAACTGATAAATGTGTGGCTCGCGACATCGAGCATTAACAAACGATGATTACGGAACTGATACGCGGTCCAGTATCAGAGTGATAAGCCTGTATGCTGGCGGCTGTTAAAACACAACAAATACTATTTTGAAGGTTTCACGGCAATATAAACAGTATAAAAAGGCGCGTACAGTTAAATAAAGGAAAAAATTTATTTGACTCTACTTTTCGACCAAACGACCGATATTTATCAGAGTGGTTTCTTTAGCTGTTGTGTTCTCTTTTAACGGAGTTGGCTGAGCGAAAAAGTTAAAAAGGGTTCTTGTTGCTCAATTCACTTCTTGTTTCGTTATAGTAGTCTTTGGTACTTTCAAATTGCCCGCCAATCCCTTTCTATGCCTTTTTTCGGCTCTGCTTCCGGTTGCGGGACGTCACATACTCTACGTCAGACTAATTCATTTTTTATTTACTCATTTTAGTTTTTGGTACTTTCAAATTGCGCGAGTCCTTTCTGCCCTTTTTCGTCTCTTTCCGGCTGCATGATGTCACATCCTTGACGCCACATTTTTCACTTCTTGCTTACATCGGTACTTTCAAATTGCACGCCAATCCCTTACTATGCCTTTTTTAGCTCGACTTCAGAATGCGTGACGTCACATCCTTGACGTCACCCTAATTGATTGACTTTATTAACTATTTTAGCATGTGATACATTCAAATGTGGCGCCAAGCCAGTGGCTTATGAGACCATCTTTGCCTCTATTCTCTAATTACTTATTTGCCTAATTATTTTTTCGGACACAACATTATGTCACTCAAGGCAAGGAGACACAATCTCCCCAGTACTATTCACAGCTTGTTTAGAGGGAGTATTCAGAGACTTGGAATGGGAGCAGTTAGGGATAAGGGTAGACGGAGAATACCTCAGTAATCTGCGATTTGCTGATGACATTGCCTTGCTAAGCAACTCGGGGGATGAACTGCAAATAATGATTGATGACCTAGACAGAAAAAGTAGAAAGGTAGGCTTGAAAATCAATATGCAGAAGACTAAGGTAATGTTCAACAGCCTCGGGAAGGAACATCAGTTTACATTAGGTAGCGAAATACTGGAAATAGTAGGCGAATATGTCTACTTAGGACAGATAGTAACCGCAGATCCGGACCATGAAAAGGAAATATCGAGAAGAATAAAATTGGGATGGAGCGCATTTGGCAAGCACTCACAGATTATGACTAGCAGCTTACCGGTATCGCTCAAGAGGAAAGTATACAACAGTTGCATCTTGCCTGTACTCACCTATGGGGCTGAAACGTGGAGGCTAACCAAGAGAGTTCTATTTAAGTTGAGGACAACCCAGAGGGCTATGGAACGAAAAATGGTAGGGGTAACATTAAGAGATAGAAAGCGTGCAGAGTGGGTAGAGAAATAACTCAAGTTACCGACATTCTAGTGGAAATTAAGAAGAAGAAATGGACATGGGCAGGACATGTAGTGCGAAGAGAGGATAACCGATGGTCGCTTAGGGTAACAAACTGGATTCCAAGGGAAGGAAAGCGTAGCAGGGGGAGGCAGAAAGTTAGGTGGGCGGATGAGATTAAGAAGTTCGCAGGGGTCAAGTGGATGCAGCTAGCACAGAACCGGGTTAAGTGGAGAAATATGGGAGAGGCCTTCGCCCTGCAGTGGGTATAATCAGGCTGATGATGATGATGATGATGATGATTATGTCACTCTCTGTCAATTGACACCACTCATTAGGCTCTACCCCTTCTCAAATACTCACAACTGCAGCGGACAAACCCTTGCGTGTTTTGCCTGTGGTAAAGAATCTACTTACTGATTAGCCTAATTATTGTTTAAGAAACAACATTACGTCAGCTCAAAGCTTTATCAGAAAGGTCACCACGCAGAGGTATAACCGCAGCCTAAAATGTCCCCTAAATACTGGCAAATTTTATCTCCGACCGACCAACAATATAAAGCTATCTGCAGGCGCTTTGTGGACAACAGGGCAACCGGTAGAAGAGGCGTTTCAAAACACCACTCAAGAAAAGACTGAGGTTCTTTCAGCTTCTGCTCAAGGGCGAAAGGCGACAGTGCATTTTCTTTCATTTCCTCTATTATTCCAATAATCATACACGTGCTTCTGCTTCGCATAACACAAAACATTCTCCAGGCCTTCCTCTCACAGGCTTCGAACAAAGCTTTTCTTGCCAATATCCATGTTCGCTTTCGCAGTTGAGACGGCCCAGCTTCAATCACGAACGCCAAAAATTGGAATTAGAATTTTGTCTCCTACTTAGAGGTATATCGTCGCCTAGTTTGACTTTACTTGGATTCTGGCCCTATTGTTGCTGTCATTTTCACAATCGAGTCATTATCTCCACAGATGCTGTAGGGCATCATATTTTTTTGCGCCACGAGGCCTATACCTCTTGTGGGGCTCCGCAGCCATTTTAGGTGTTTTAACCGCGCGCGCGTCTTTCTATTTGTATTGTGTTTGCAGGGGCAGCGCGAGTGCGCATGAGCAAGCAGATAATCTTGAGGGGCGTGATGTTAGCGGCGACAGACGAGGGTAGATAAGCGCGTCAGAAGCCAGGCGCGGGGGCTTTTTCGCCCGGCGGAAAGGCCGGCGCGAGGCAACCGGCGAGCGTCATGGGCCAGTAGGGTGTGCACGGACGACCGAAAGAAGATCGCCGACGCGAAGATGGAAGCAGTGCCTGCAGGAACAGCCTAGGCGTATTTCTGTGAGTTGCTGTGCCGCGAGGAGCAATCTTTCTTGTGTCGCCGTTAGCGATTCGGCCCCATTGATCGCTTTATTTGCTCCGCAATGTGTTTTGTTTCGCCGCGGTAAGGCCCTGACATTCTTCTCGCTTTCCGTTGGTGTTCTATTGTAGCGTGCGTGAACAGCCTGTTCTTAGCGCAGTAGCGCCTTATGTTTCTGTTCTGCTTTTTTTTGTTTATCCGGAATAAACCGGTGTTTTTAAGAGACTGGATTTGTCACTCGTCGGGCGAGACCATGGCTCGCGGACCCGTTTTTTGAAGGCGAGGCCTTCACTCTTTACAATTAGAAGAAAAGCCAGGCTGCCCTAGTGAAGCAGACGTCAACCATGCACTCCGGACATATGTAGTCAAACGCGTAGGAAAAACCAATATGACTGCCAGCCGAAAGCCACTCTAGCAGAAGGAAATCAGCTTTTGATCAACTCGGCTGTACCATGCTATGCACAGCGACCTTTCAGGTTAATATGATTAGGAACGTTTGTTGTGCATAGCCTAAACTTTATTGTAGATCAATGTTCCCGTGAGGAAAGAGAGCATCGCGGTCTCTCGCTGGTAGTCGCACCTGCATCGTGGTAATGCCGAGCGTCACGTAATAAAGGTCAAACGCAAGACGAGCGAGCGCCGGTGGCTCCGCGAAACGCATCAACAGCTGGGAGACGGATGATTCACGTGGTATGACGCCACGCAGACACGTCCATTGCGCCGCTGAAGTTCAAAAGTTCGAGGCCAGATGGCCTTAACGGTTGGTATGTAAGAGGTGGAGCTCGCGCTCTACAAGAGAATTTCGTGGAAGCCAGTTGCTATTCAAGGCCTTCCCACCTCTGGGCGCCCGAAAATCCTATATCACCCAACATTCTCTTGAAAAAGCGGAGCGCGGACGTTACCGCGGAATCGGGCCTAGCGTTGCTGCGCTCCTGTTTTCTTAATTAACTAGCTATACCTTTCATTAGCAATTTCAGCCCTTTTAAAATAAATGCATCAGTGAAAGAAAAACTACAAGTGCCAACTACACAATTTGACGTGTGCATCCCAGCATCTGAAATTTCAACCCTTTTTTAACAGAGTATTGACCAATGCATCCAACGCGTAGAAGCAGTGGTGGTAGCGAACGTTCGGTCCCTCACTCGGCACTTAACTGGGTAATAGTCGGCGACCTCTAGCACCACCAGGGCAATATTTCCCTACCTTTCTCCTAAACAAATTACAGCACACAGCGGGTATCTCAGGAAACTATGATGGTTTCAGTAGTTACTAAAGGCTATTGAAGGCCGGATTGATGTCCTAGAACTTCACAAAACCATATGAGCAGCTATTTTACGAACATGCAATCCATTTGTCGATTCAACTATTCAACCTTCTCAAAAGCACAAGTGATGATGTCGACATGGATCTTGTCCTCTCCAAAATTCTCAAATTCAAGGAAGTCCAGTTTATAATGGCTGTTTTAAAAGCTTAGTCCCGCGAACCACACAACTAATATTGTCCACTGCTGGCACAAAAGTTGTCCTAATTTGAAAGCAGCGCTTAATTCAACGCCCCCCTTCTCATAAATGTAAGCACACTCCATATTCCACTAAGGGTCTTTTCAAGAGAAGTAACTCGTCCTAACACTCGCTACAGGCACCAATATCTACATGTGCAAGAAAAACAGTCAGTGTGGACGTTGTTCCTATGTTAAGTCCGAAGTTCTGATAAATTTACGCGAAACAAGCACATGATAATGTTGGTTCATTCGTATATATAAGCATAAATAGTACTTGCTGTCGAAACAACTGCTGCATGAGCAGTGATACAAAATACTGATTTTTTCATGCGTACGAGAATGGTAAACCAAAAACTTATATTGAATATAACTCTTTCAGTTCTTTTGGTTTCACTTTATACAGTCACGTCTAGTTGAAAGGCAGGTGTTGAAAGCCGTCGCCATTATACGGTGGGACACTCCATATTTTGCATCCAATATGTTCAGACCGTTGCAAGGAATATCTGAGGCTCTGCAAGAAACTAGGTTGTTCCAAGGTACGCTCTCGAGACTCTTTTCTAAAGACTGCAAAGTAGCGTTTATTGATGTGGAAAAGGCCACATAGCTGCTGTATGTTACACACACTTGATGCACAGCGTGCCGATGCGCGTCACTGCTTATGTAAACGTTGCTTCTGACGTAAATGTGCTGCATTGACGCTGTTTAACTTTGTTCTTCCAGTAAACCAGCTAAACATCGGCATAAAAACTCTTTCTGGAAGTTGTGCTAAAGGTTATAGTTGAAACGCCTAAGCAGATGTTCGCAGTTATTCAAAAGCAGTGTGAAAATTGGTTAATATGTTTTGATCTAACGCTTAGCTACGACGAAAATGAAGCGACACAATGAAAAATAAAAAACAAACTCTACATGGTTAGTTACTTGCTGAACGTGGCATGATTTGATATGGACGGACTTGATTAACACAATGAAAAGTAGCCAAAAAATTAACTGAAAGTTGCGGCCAAATATTTAGAACAATAAAATGACTGAAAGCAATGCGTTCGAAGAAATGGCATATATGACTAATGAAAACCGACAGAGCTCCATTCACCTCGAAATAAAATTTCAGGCCGTATGCCATTCAAGCGCGATTGCCCTAAATAATAACTAAGGAAGACCAATTATCAAATCAATTTAGCTAGTATGTTCCAGCAGTGATAACGCTGAAGCATATTCTAATAAGAGAACAGTTTCGGCGAAGAAAAACCAATGCCTAAATTAAGAGTACTTCGTTCAGTCTGCTTATGAGGGGAAATTGAGAGAGCACTTTAGAGGACTTTTTTCACTAACTGCATCGTGCCTAATATCACCCACTGTCATCATTTTTCCCTGAATGCATCGCCATTATATTAATTGTCGCTAATATTATCAATGTTGTTGCGGACAAAGGAGAAATAAGAGGTCAATGGCACGGGCAGGAGCGCGCGCGCTAGGTCCGCTCACGTATTCATTAAACGTCATCTCACTGTCATCGAACATCTTCACTGTGTTCTCTTTTCTCCTGTGTTCATCGACTTTTTTTTTGTGCGCAAGCTTGCCATAAGACATATTATATAAACTCATGTAAATGGTTTTCCGTGAGGAACCGGAGCAGGCTCCCGCTCTAAGCGTTGTCATCGACTTGCTGCCACAAAATGTTTGGTTGGAGGTGCTGGGTACATCATCGTCACCCCTTAATCCTGGTCCAGAGCTTCGGCGCCCTGCGACTTCTTGTGCCGTCGGCTGAAGGCTAAAAGGCATCGCATGGTTGTTCCCCAGCCTGCCGGACACGGCAAGACCTTGCCGTTCCTTCACTCTGTCCCCCCGCCCCGATTACAATCCACGACGAAGGAGAGACTGACCCGAGACGCCACACGTGACCACAAGAAACAAGAAGAGACCCGCATGACCATATTTGACCCCACTGACGATGTGCTTACCAACGACCCCACGACCCAAGACACCGCTACAAATACTCCCCTGCCTATGCCATGCGGTGCGTGCCTTGGCCTTCGCCATCGAGTCGTTGCAACGTGTGGCTGGAGAGTGTCCTGGGCCAAGGTTCATCGGGAATCATAATGCCGACAAGCCCTTCTATTCCTCCTCTTCAAGCATCCGGACACGCCCATCATCATGCCAAGAAATCATCATCGGTAAACTTCCTCGTCTGCGATCAAGACGTTCGTTCGGTGGCCCCGGGTCATGTTACGGACGAAGGAGAAAGAAGAGGGCAGTGGCACGGCAGGAGCACGCGCACTGGCCCGCTCACACATTTATTAAACGTCATCTCACTGTCATCGAACATCTTCTCAATGTTCTCTGTTCTCCTGTGTCCATCGATTTGCCGCCACGTAATAATATCCCAAACTGCAGTTCCATTACCATCGCTACTGTCATCCATATCATCACTAACTGCATCCTCACTGCCATTACTGCTCTCATCCTCAAGCTAGAAAGGAAACATTACGACAGGGTTCTCACGAGTCCAGCATGTTGTACCGGTTTGTGCTCGCCAGTAGGGATCGTAGATAAAGGTTCGATTACGGTGAAGTCATTATTTGCTCATAAGTGCAAGTTAGTGGGGGCATTTGTGTGGACATTTCCTAGAAATATTGCCACCGATCATGATCCCAGTAAGGCTTTTAACTCCTAATGCAAAACCAAGCTCCTGATTGACGCCTAAGCGCAGCTTAGTGTTCCTGCCTTGGTATGTCGGCTGCTACCGGCATGCGCTTTGCTTATCGTGACTCCTACAAACAAAATTTCGAACCTGCCGCCTAACCGGGCGTGACGTCACATCTGCTACAGTGTGACAGATTCATGGCCGACTGTAGAAGCCTGCAGTCTTTTGCCTTAACTTCAGGGTTGAAAGTGTATGAAGCAAACTAAATACAGCTTTGGTTCAGCTGAAATCATCTGCTCGAAAACTTACATTTCATCCGAGCGAAATGTTAATTAAGCACTTCTTTCCCTATTTGCACGCAGTTCTCGTTATGATCGACAATTCGTCTGGTAAACATTTTCTATACCTATATCAAGGTGCCAGACTCGGATTCTCGTCATCCAGATTTCATGTCTTGATAGAGTAGCACAACAGCGCTGCGCCGCGTCCCCATTTTTAGCACATTATTCTTACCATGCTCAAAGCCAACCACGAAGCTTGTGTGATTAGTCTGTCAGGTACAGATGGGAATAAGACATCAAAACGAAGTGGATTAAAGCTGTGCAGGGGCTCGGGCCGGTTCGAAAGCCCGTACCAGGGCCGGCCCGCGGGCCAGGCTCGGGCCGCTCGGAAGCCTCTCCCTCGGGCTTGGGTCGGGTCCGGGCTAATGTACATTTGCTCGGGAGGATCGGGCCAAGCCGGACGCCTCGATCGCGAACGCAAGCAACTTTTCTGAAAGTCCTAATACGGCCATAGTGCGATAATCGTCAGGAGCGCTCAGCACTTTCCCGCGCTCCCAAAACGCAAGAGGTTCCGATTTTTTATTCGATAATTATTTCCTCAGGGTATCAGCAGAGTATGAGATGAAGGATGAATAAATCATGAAATGAATGGAAAAAGGTTGGCTAATATTATAAGGTCCAGGAGTGAGCGATACGCGACATTCGTCCCGTGATTACTCCGAGCCTCCTCGCCGCGAACGGATATTTGGTAGCCGTATGTGACCGAGCTGAACGGCCGCTTGTGGTTTATTTAGTTTCGAATTTCGCATCTCTTGGTAACCTCGGCGCGGATGTTTAGGCCTCCATTTCGAGATTCGCGCTACGCTGCCGCCTATCAAAAGTCTCTGTTGTGACTTACTTCTGTCTCGACGTAGCCTCTTTTAAAACGGAGCAAAGCTAAACGAGTCTGCAGTGCAGGAAATTTATCTCGCTAATTTTTTTGCGAAAAGTTCCCGTGAAAGGCACATGGTGAGCCAGGAGAGCTCGTTGAGTACTTGGCCAAAAACCAACACCTTGGTTAGGTTTAGAGCTAGCGCACGTTTGGAGAAGCAAAAAAGCTGCTTACCTAAAGTTTATTTTCCTATCAAGAAACGTGTTAGTGATTCCAGGCACAAGCTATGGCAGCGAAAGAAACTTCAACGCCACCGAATTCATAATCGAGCAGCGTCGTAAATGCCAGAATTCAATGCATAACTGGTTGTTTTTGCACAATAAGTTAATAGCGTATATTAGCTGTGCGTCTATAGGGTTAGGGTTGGTTCACAGGAAGGGAAAGGCGCAGTATCTGTCACACTTGCTCTGTGGACACCTGAACCGCGCCGTAAGGGAAGGGAGGAAGGTGGGAGTGAAGGTGGAAAGAGAGAAAGGGGAGCCGTAGTGGAGGGCTACGGAGTAATTTCGACCACCTGGGGATCTTTAACGTATTTATGACATCGCACAGCACACGGACGCCACTTCGTTTCGCCTCCATCGAAACGCAGCCGCCGAGGTCGGGTTCGAACCCGGGAACTCCGGCACAGTAGTCGGGCGTCTCACCACTGCGCCACCCCGGCGGGGCCTGTGCGTCTATATATTCAGCAATTTTGCCATTTCAAACGTGAGAACTCAGCATTTAAAAACCTTGATAAAACAACTATCCTGCAAATATTTTCTTCTGTAGCGTTGTTCCAACTACAATTATAGCATGACGGGCCAGACAGGGCCCGGGCTTAAATCTGGGTGTCCGGCCGGGACGGTCTCGGGCACTTTCAGAGTCGGACCGGGCTCGGGTGTGTAGGCTCAGGCCTGGACCAGGCTTCAGCTCGGGCTCAAACTTTTGACCCGTGCAAACCTCTATTGTGTATTTTTAACCCAGTCATTTACCGGGCGAAGCGAGCGCAGAAACCCGTAGTGGTTGTTCTCATAAAAATAGCGCATACCACAAGGAGCATTGGCGATGCCCAGACAGGAATCCCATAGCTATGGCCACAGCGATCCGACTTCCTGCAGAATGCAACACATTCTCGCTCTATTTATTGCACGTCATTCTCTGCATCAACTCATTTTTTTTGCGGAAAAGCTTTCCCACACCCTATACGATTAGTTTAACTAAGTTTGCATCGTATCCTTTCTATTCTTCTTGCTATTCTGCACTCAACCGCAGGGCATTGGGAGTTTTGTGATGCCGTGAAGTCCTAAAGTGCTCGTGCTATGATTATGCCGAATACATGACAACCACGGGATCGCCGCGTATGCGGCTAGGTACACGGTGGTGCATAACTCCGTTTCCTCAACGACACCATCCAAGATCTTCGGAATGAGCAGATGCACAGTGGTATCATTTAGAGTACTTGAAGCCGAAATCACCACTTAGAATGCTGACACACGACTATGGAGGAGAAATAAAATGTTTGCTGGTGCCGCATCTTTGAGAGATCGCATTCGTGATGTGATGTGGCACCTTTGTGATGTGACGATACTAACATCACCCATCCCTCTCTCACAACGATTATATCCACTCACCCCCTTCCCCCAGAGTAGGGTAGCAAACCGGTTTCTTTTACGGGTTAACCTCCCTGCCTTTCCTCGTCATCTTCCTCCTCCTTCCTTCCTTCCTTTACGCCGCATCGTTAAGCAATAACTAGCCACGCGATGGCACTCCCTAAATGTAGCCAGGATATAAGCCCATTTAGTACGTTCATTATAAGGAGTAGGTGCGGCTGCACTTTGATAGTGGGAGGTGCGCAATTACATGCATTTCTCAGCAGCCGGGCTTCACCTCTTTCACTTCATATAGCTGTAGCCCATTTTTAATTATTTTGGCAATATTTATGACCTGAGAATCAAAACACAGGAGATTTAAATCGCTGCCGAAAGGTGCATTTAGTCGCACGCCTTTTTATTCGAAGCCTTCGGTTTAGCGCTATGTTACCGATTCCGCTGCACTAGCTGCGCCACAACTATCCAGCAGCACTCTCAGCTGCTCGCAAGATAGCGCTGACTTCCTAGGTGACCACGATGGCATCTAGTGAATGCCCGTTGCATATAGCTTTATACTTTATCGTTACAGCGCACTTCTCTGAATTTGTACTCTCGCACATCCAAAACATTATCAAGGCGCGCTATGTTGATTGATTTATGACTATTGCATTTCTAATCCGAACAGTAGAGTTTTTGAGTTATTCTATATTAGCGCGCGCTCCTAATGTAATATTTGATATATATATAATATACATATGTATATATATATATATATATATATATATATATATATATATATATTGTCACGGTGCTGGCGACTGGGGCTAGGTTAACAGAGCAGGTACAGGTGGAATTACACGGTCCAAGGTCTAGGTACGTCCTGCCAGTCCGGTGTCGATTCCCTTCAACGTCGTTTGCCACTCCGAGCGCCCTCCCTCCTTAAGCGCAGAGCACACAGTTACACATGCACACAAGCGTACAAAAGCAGCCTCCCCCCCCCCCCCGAAAAAAAAAGTTTGTAGATACTGTTTGTCAGTCACCATGCAAAGTACGGCTTCAATCGCAAGACATGAACTGTGTCTGGACGAGGTAGCCGACGGCCTGTTTGCTCTGATCCATCCGGGAGCACCTCGTAATTGACGTTACTGATGCGTCGCACGATTTTATACGGTCCGAAGTAGCGGCAAATTAGCTTGTCTGAAAGGCCGCGGCGTCGAACAGGAATCCACACCCACACCTGGTCCCCGGTCCTGTCCTGTTGCTGGGTGATGTGGACGCGTGCTAGTTGGTGTGCTTGCTCAGCGTCCTGAGCGAACTGCTCGGCGTGAGAACAAAGTTCAGTATCTCTTTGGCAAGGGAGCATTGCGTCCAGCATCGTCCAAACCTCCCTGCCGTAAACGAGGGGAAACGGCGTGAAAGGTGTAGTCTATTGAACTGCCGTATTGTATGCGAACGTCACATATGGTACGATCGCATAACAAGTCTTCTGGGCGTCGACGTACATCGCCAGCATTTCCGCGATGGTATTATTAAGCCTTTCTGTCAGCCCATTGGTCTGCGAATGGTAAGGAGTAGCTTTACGATGCGCCGTACCGTTGAGATGAAAGAGTTCGGCCATCATTTGTGAAGTAAAGGCAGTCCCTCTATCAGTAATAATACAGGTAGGAGCACCGTGCGTAGTATGATCAGTTGTCCAAAGAAATGGGCAACTTCGGACGCTGTACCACTAGGTAACGCTTTGGTCTCGGCATAGTGAGTCAGATAGTCTGTGGCGATGATTATCCAACGGTTGCCACCAAAGTACCGAGGGAAAGGACCGAGAAGGTCCATGCTGACTTGATCAAATGGTGTTCGTGGTAGTATTATGGGCATGAGGAGGCCCGCAGGCTTTGATTGCGGAACCTTTCAACGCTTACATTGCCGACAGCTCTTGACATAGCGCCTAAAAACAGTGGCAAGGTTGGGCCAGTAGAATGTCTGTCGTATCCTACCAAGTGTGCGAGAATAGCCCAAGTGGCCAGATGTTGGTTCATCGTGGCACGCGGAAAGGATTTCCTCTCTCAGAGCTATGGGTACCACGAGGAGTAGGCTCTTGACTAGGATCCAGAGCTCAGCTTATAAAGCACACCACCTCTCAGGCAGAAAGTTGAGAGGCTCCGAGAAAAGCACTTAGGTATGGTGGCTGGCTGACCTTCTAAATAATCAATAAGTGTTCGTAAGTCTGGATCGGCACGCTGCTGATGAGACATATCTGAAGCATCAACAGCCCCGAGGAAACTGCCAGTTTCATCCGTGTCTGGTGAAGCGAGCTCGACAGGAGCACGGGAGAGCGTGTCAGCATCTTTATGCTTATGTCCGGACTTATAAACAATAGTTAGATCGAACTCCTGTAGGCGAAGGCTCCATCGCGCCAGGCGGCCGCATGGGTCACGCAGGTTGGCCAGCCAACACAAAGAATGGTGGTCAGTGACCACTTTAAATGGGCGACCATAAAGGTAGGGGCGAAATTTCGTAGCAGCCCAAATAATGGCGAGGCATTCCTTTTCAGTAGTTGAATAGTTCGTCTCGGCGCGGGTTAAAGTACGAATGGCATAGGCGATGACTCGTTCAACGCCCTCTTGACGTTGCACGAGAACCGCCCCAAGGCCAATGTTACTGCGTCGGTGTGTATATCTGTCTCCCCCTGCTCATCGAAATGGGCTAGAACAGGCGGCGATTGGAGACGGAGACGCAGCTCGGCAAAAGCAGCTTCTTGTTTGTGAGTCGAAACAAAAGGGGTGTCTTCCCGGATGAGCTGAGTCAGCGGTTCAGCGAGATCAGCGAAGTTATCGATAAAACGCCGGTAGTAACTGCACAAGCCGAGAAATCGGCGAACAGCTTTCTTATCACGTGGAATCGGAAATTCCGCAACAGCAGCAATCTTGTCAGGTTCGGGTTAAACGCCGGCGGCGCTGACGACATGGCCAAGAAATTTAAGCTCTCGCTGGCCAAAGTGGCATATCTGTGGCTTAAGTGCTAAGTTAGCGGATCGGCTTCGAGTACTGCCCGCAGGCGCTTAAAATGTTGTGCAAATGATTCTGCGAAGACCACCACGCCATCTAGGTAGACTACACAACACTGCCACTTAAGGCCGGCGAGGACAGTGTCCATCATCCGCTGAAATGGGGCCGGCGCGGAGCACAGGCCGAAAGGTAGAACTTTAAATTCGTAAAGGCCGTCGGGCGTGACGAAGGCCGTCTTCTCACGATCTCGCTCCCGGACATCAATCTGCCAGTAGCCACTTTTTAGATCGATGGACGAAAAATACTTTGCACGCCGAAGGCGGTCGAGAGAGTCGTCAATCCGCGGCAAGGGGTAGACATCCTTTTTGGTTGCGGCGTTCAGTTTGCGGTAATCGACGCAAAACGTAAAGTACCGTCTTTCTTTTTAACTAGACCGACTGGGGAGGACCACGGGCAATTGGAAGGCTGGATAATCTCATCTTCGAGCATTTCCTTAACTTGTGACCTAGTAACTTCGCGCTCGGTCGAAGGGACGCGGTAGAGGTGCTGGCGGATTGGGCGCACATTATCGAACATCAAAATCTGGTGCTTGGCGATGGGAGTTTGATTCACTTTTGACGACGATGCAAAACACTCTTTGAATTCGAGTAACAATGAAAACAGCTGGTCACGCTGGCTGACCGATAGCTCTGAGCTGACATCGAGATTGTCGAGGGATGTGGGCGGTGCAACGGTTTCTGTGGACAAGCACTCGGAGACATCAGAGATGCGTTCGGCGAAAGCTACGGAAGTGTCACAAAAAAGGTGCCGATACTCGTGCGAAAAATCTGTAACAAGTACCTTGGACTGACCACGGTGAAGGTGTATCAAGCTGCGCTCCACGCAGACTCCTTGTGTCAACAGTAACGATGCGTTAGTTTCGGCTATTGCGTCACCATCGTTAAGGGAATTGCATTTGACATTAACGAAGGTGCTGGTTCGGGGTGGCAGAGTGACACTTTCCTCATAAACTCGAAGCACATTGAGTGGTCACTTTGCACCGCTGAGGGCCACTGCTTTCTCAGTAGAAAACGAAAACTTAGAATTCCGGAGGTCAGTAATTGCGCCATATTCACGAAAAAAATGTACGCCCAGAATCAGGTCACGCGAACAGCTTTTCAGAACAAGGCAGCTTACCACAAATGTTGATTCTTGAATTTGAACTCTGTTCGTGCACATGCCCAGAGGAGTAATCAGATGACCACCCGCGGTGCGAACGTGTGTGCCTGCCCACGGAGTCAGAACCTTCTTGGAACTACGGCAAACTGGCTGCTCAAAATAGATTAATCAGCGCCAGTATCCAACAGAGCTCGAACATGGCGACCATCCAGCACTATCGGTATGTCCAACGAAAGCTGCTCGCGAATGTCAGGCTCCTAAGTCTTTGAGTGATCTGCGTCGGTGTACGCGGTCTGCTTCACCTGCAATTCGTCGTCGTTGTAGGTGCGTTGTTTCGTCGTCGGTTCCACCGACAATTCGTCGTGGTTGCAGGTGCGTCGTGGTGGCGTCGAGGGGGCGGTATGATCGGTAACCGCGGACTTTTCCAATGTCGATGCGTAGTCTTTCCGTGTCCGCATCAATGGGAATCTCCCGCGCCGCGATGTCCAGCGAGTCTACTCCCTAAGGTCGCTGGTTTGTTTTTCCCTCTGGGGACTGGGCTAGCCGCCCTGCGCTGCCTATGAGAAACTCGTAGCAGATGGCGACGGGCGAGACCTGGGTGACGGTGATCTAGATGGTCGCAGACGAGATGGAACAATCCGGCGCTGATCATTGACGAAATCTTCAACGGCTCGAGGCCGTTCGCCGTAGCGAGGCCGCGGAGAATCAGCGGAAAGCCCTTCGAGACCTAGTCGACGGTAGCGCTGATAGACATGACCCGGTTCGCCGCAGTGAAAGCATAACGGCCGTCGGTCGGGGGTATGCCACTCGTCTGCTTTCAGTGTAGGCGGTCGAGAATCGGGGACGTACTGGATCACGGGGGCTGCTGTTTTCGGTCCAGCTACGTTCGGAGGAATCAGGGACGGCAACGAGAGCGGAGAGTACTGCAGCACCTGGGAGTATGTAGGGCGGTGGCACTCAGGTGGTGTAAGAGGAGGAGTAGGGCGAGGTTCACCGATTGGAAATGGAGGCCGGAGCGCTTGCTTCACCTCGTCGCGGACAATGCTGACAATGGAGGAAGGAGCTGGTTGAGGTGTGCCATGCATCAATCGGAGTTCGTCGCGCACAACCGAAGGTATGAGCTCCCGTAGCGCCGATGTTTCCATGCTATGCGATGGGAACTTAGCAGAGAGAGAGGCGGCGCGGATGGTGCGATCCTGTGTCAAAGCACGCTGCTGAAGCACTTTCTCTATAGTGGATGTTTCCGCAAAGAATTCTGCAACAGGTTTCGGCGGACTGCGCACCAGGCCAGCGAAAAGCTGCTCTTTGACGCCACGCATGAGGTAGCGCAGCTTTTTTCCACGGACATCGTAGGATCTGCACGCTTACACTGGCGCGTCATGTCTTCTTTATCCGACGCGACGGTTTCGTTAGGCATCTGGATCCGAGTGTGTAGAGCGCGTTCGGCCCGTTCGCGGCGATCTGAGTTTCCGTAAGTTGCCGCAAGATGATGTTTGAACTCACTCCAAGAAGACAGCTGCTCTTCATGGTTCTCGAACCATGTCCGAGCGCCACCCTCGAGGCTGAAGTATACATTTCGAAGCCGTGCGGCGTCATCCCAGAGGTTGAATGTAGCTACCCTTTCGTATGGCTGCAACCAGTCGTTGACGTCTTCGTAGGTGTCCCCGTCTTTGGGACGCGTGGGTTTTGCAACATCACGTAGGTGGGGGTCGCGCCAGGCATTGCGACGACGTCGTGGCTACTAGTAGTCATGCCCGATGGGGAAAACTCCGGTGGCAAGCCTCGTTGTCTGCGGCAAGTGCGGTGAACGGGTGTTTCCTCGAATATATGACCAGCACTCCTGCTTAGCGTAGGGGTACGGTACATCAGACCTGACCTCCACCAGAATTGTACGGTAATGGCGGCTGGGGCTAGGTTAACAGAGCCGGTACAGGTGGAATTACACGGTCCCAGGTTTAGTTACGTCCTGCGAGTCCGGAGCCTTTTCACTTCAACGTCGTTCTCCACTCCGGGCGCCCCCTGGCAATATATATATATATATATATATATATATATATATATATATATATATATATATAGTGTAGCAGTCCTAAAAGAAAATGACTATGATAACAGAAATCAAGGAGAATGACGTTGGGGGGGGAAAGACTGTCGTGCCGGACACGCAGTCGCTGACCATCTGAGCTCTCTGCCTTCTCGACCTGTTCACCACTTTAACATCAAACCCCCGTTCGAACAATTGGTTTTTAGGTGCGGGGTACGCCTACTCTCACGACGCATTTTCAACCACTGGAGCCCCGTCGGAGGCGCTGCCTTAATGGTCGCCCTCCTGTTTCAGTTAGAAAGCAGCAGACTACTAAGCAGTCCCGAACGTCAACGCAGGACCTTCTTCCCTCTCCTGGCGATGTGCCGCTGACACGAATGCGATGCTACCCTATCGTGAGTCTCAATCCTTTGCCGGTAAAGGAGGCTAAGATGTTGATGACTGGCATACTCATTAAAGCATGAGCCCTATAACAGCTGGGATTCGGTGGCTAAGCTAGCAAATGTCTTCTTGACGCAGACCGCCTTGATGTGGTATGAAAACCACTATTACTTTCTGACACCTTTGGAAAGTTTTGTCGGAGTTTCTATGACCTAACTGCAAAGAAGAAACAGGTCGGGCAGACACTTGCTCAGAGGGCTCAGATAGCCGGCGAAACTTTCATCACCTCCATCTAAGTGATACGGAAGTTGTGCATGATTTTCTACGGCCTGATGACTGTGAAAGATAAAGTAGGCCATCGGCTCAAGGACACTGCGAAAGACGTCTACCCCTTCCTCATTGTCAAGGACAACTTGAGTTTGGTCTCAGCCGTCACTCGACGCTGCTAGACAATCGAGACCCTCCAGACTCGGTGCGTTAAATTGAAGTACGGACGGCTCGCAAATGTCACTACCTTAAATTGCCATATCAAACCCTCTTGTGGACCATCCGTGAAATTGTTCACGATGAGATGTCACGATGTGAGCATTTTGTCCAGCCTAATCTCATCGCAGATGACATATAAGATAGTCCAGTCTATGTACGTTCGTGCCCACCGACGTCATTGAATGTCACCGAATTCGCCTGCCGCGACAACCTGCACACCACGCTACCAATGCCCGACCAGAGTTACCAACAGTTCCCTTACAGTCAGCGCAAAGGCCTTCATCTTACTCAAGTCGTCATTCGCACCCACTGCCGACAAAACGCTTTCAAATAACTGAAATTGGTTTACAGCGCAGGCAGACAAACACAGAAAGGAATGAAGTGATAGGAAGCGCTCTGTCCTCTCAGTTCGTTTTTTTTGCGTTTGTTTTTGTTTGCACTGCAAACCAATTTTTGCAATATCAACAAGCGTGCAAAAACCTTGCTTTCACGATTTTGACAAATGGCCATTTTTCCTCTTGTGATATCAACACAGCATGAGTCTGCATATTATTATGTTAATTATTGATCACAAACGGAACTTCGAACGCGAAACGTGGCTGAGCTTGAAATAAACTATGTAAACTGTAACTCTGCTTGCTTCAGGTACATTTACCATGGAAAACCCTTTATACCCACTTGTATATTCTCAATCAGTACTAAGTGTAGCGGATGACTTTCTCACAATGAAATATTGCAAAATCAGTGCGACAGCTTTAGAAAATAACGTGTCGTTTAAATATGCTGCGTGTTAGAAAAGTGAAAAAACCGCAATAGTTTGTTACAGTTTGAGCCAGTTCATCATATTTAAATATGGTTAAACGAAATGTAATGCAGCTTTATTCGCTTATTGTCTATAAATTACTTGTAATTTTGTGGTTCTGTAATTGACCCCTGTAATCAGTTACATATCAGAAGGCGCAATCGTTATGGTAAAGGGTTGCTTAAGTTCTGTAAGGTGTACAAGTCTGCCATTAGGTACGTCTCTTATGATCAGAGAACTGACAGACAACAGATCACATTAGCAGCCATCTGTAATATTTCTTCAGACGCGATGAAATGCCAGTAGTGTTCTCGGTGCAAATGAATATTCCGGTTTCAGCACCTAGGAGTAGTATATAACGACCATAATATAGCCGTCGCAGGGCTCTGATTACCTCCAGTTAGCATAGACAAGGTAGCTATAATAATTTATTCGATCTCTTACATAAGATTAATGTGTCTTCATTTTCTATATAACCGACGTCACAGGAATCTTGTGTCTAAACAGTGAGGTTGCTTGGCTGCTTTACAGCCAACAGCTTCGTGACGTTTCGTTTGCAAGACACATGCCAATTTTACATATTCCGATTTTCCACTGGCTGATTGAGCTTTGATGCGTCAATTGTGCCTTGAGGCTTGCACGGACAAACGTCTGAAAAAAAAAAAACATCCAACACGCCGAATGGGTAAAATAATCGAAAATGTGCAGTTTATTGTTAGTGAAAAATGTTATATCTTAAAGGCTCAGCTTGGTTCGTGCAGCCTATGTTCTTTTTTCTATAAATATTTACAACTACACTGAAGGAATTAGCAAGATATAGTAAAAAACGTTCAATATTTTAAGTTTCGTAGCTCTCGCATGCCCACCAGGAAAGTTTTGAAGCAATTTTTTTTGCCGACAATTTTGGAACGCTCACGTATCCTGGCGTGGTGTAGAAAACACCAAATTATTGTTTGAAAGCTCGTAAATTGGAAAAACAAAACTGGAAAAGACGTCTAAAGGATCATCTCAATGATGAAATACACTAAAACACGCTTTTACAAGACACCGTGAAAACAGTGAAAATACGTTGAACTTGAAAGCAGCCATATTCATAGCCAACTAGATAGCCTGGATTGCGCCGCAGGCATTATGCATCCGATCAGCCATGAATTCATAAACCCCGCATGTTCGCCCATGTCTCAATCAGCGGAATGAGTGTTTGAGGGTTCATATTGGGCGCGAGCTACAGAATTGAAGCGAGCGGGGCTAGTGTTGACTTAGAGGAGCGCGCTGAAACACGTGTCACTTTTTGCTGACGTGGGAACTAAAGATGGATTAATTTGTGTTTTTCAAATGCTAAATGTTCATTTTATACAGCAGTTTGGCTTTTTAAGGATTTACAGAATGTCATATGTTGATCAGGTGTCGTCGCTTAGGTTGCTGAAGCGTATTTATTCTGTCGTAGCAGTCCGCTGCTGATCAATACCTCAACGCTGTACGTACATGCTAAAACCAGCTTAGGCTACCATTTCTGCCGCAATAATAAGCTGAGAGAAGCTTGGTAAAACGTGCTGCTAAGGGGTGAAAACCAATTGGTATTTCGTATTTGTGGAGTGAGCTTTTCGGCGAGTAGCGTTTCATACCAGTATCATTCAATACCCAGAAAGATTCTCTGAAAGCGAAGAGGTCTGAGATATTTTTCTCCAGGACGGTATTGGTGCCTGGCATGCTGGTCTAGAATATTATTTCGCCATTCACTACTGCACGCTTCACCAGTCATCCTTCAGTAGCACTGAAGTACTAAATTTCACACGACAGGTGCAAGTAAGCATCGCCAAGAACATTACAATTTATGAACTGCCGAGGTAACGACTTACAAGACTGCTCAGCACGGAGATAACAAACTCCCTTCCAAGTACAAAAGGCAACAATCGGAGTCAGTGCTCTAGAATACACAAATTTTAACAAGTTTCTGTAAAGTTCAAAAGTTTTTTCTTGTACGCCTCGTACTTTGACTTGTCTAATCTTTACTTTCATGAGTGGAGTTGAAGGATGTTGCTTCCACCAACACTCTCCGAAGGTAGTCCTCATCTGCAGTGAGGCATCTCACAGCTCCGCTGATGTCGGTGAGGTTCTGATTAAAGAGGTTTATTGATGTCTTATATTTAGTAATTTGTGGCAGCTGAAGGCCTCTCCATGCAGATTTAGTGCGGACAAATAGAAATCGTCATCGCAGTAGTTAATACTTGCAGACTTTAGACAGGTCTCTGACTCTGTGAAGCAGTTTCACGCTGGATCAGTGGGCCTAATACTTCAAATTGAGCTCAAGCATACCCAAGCTGGGAACTTTATTATATAAATAAGCAAATAAACTGCCAAAGCACTGCAACATTGGCTAGGAAACTATCCACAGCAGAATTGTAAGGACTGTTATCTCATCAGCGGTGTCGTCACGTAATGTTCTCGCGGCCATTGTCGCTTCCGTTGTGAACAGGAGCCTTTAAAGACTCCGGAACCGATAGCGTCAGTGGAGCTCTTCTTTATTTTCAATACGTTCTTGATTTTGTTCTATCATACATTTTCTCAGTACAACCGGCTATCTTCAGTAAAAAAGGCTAGTTGAGCGATTTGGTGCATAATTAAGCAAAAAGTAGCGCAACAACAGAGACAAGAGAGTAGAAAGAAAACGGGACCAGCACTGGTCCCATCTTCTTTCTACTCTTGTGTCTCCCTTCTTGCTCTGTTTTTTTCTTAACCAGGTATCTCCAGTTCTTAAATACCTTCCACGCACAGCTTTTCGCAACTATTAGACGAGCGAACATAGTCGTAGGTGAGCGATGGGAATGAGAGTCTTCGTCTCTATTTTTTGAGTGCACTCGCTACAACGCAAATAGAAAATCATCGAATATATTTTTTACACTTTGCAGGGCGTGAGAGAGAGACTTCCGCTCACTGCACGTAAATGCAACGTTCTCGTTATTTCTTCATTGTCGGCGCAAAACTTTCGAGCTACTTGCTTCATTTCGGCGAGTCGGCAGGCGTCGTGAAGCAGTAGGCTTCGGGTAGTTGAGGGACGAAGGACGCCACGTTCCGACCGCGTAGTACAGGCGGTGGACGGTGCTATAACGCGTGCCAGCGTAGATGTGAGTGGAAGCCTCCTTGGCTGAGACTATTGCTTGGTTAGCATCAGTTCCACATTTCCTACCGTGTTGAGATACCAACAAAACAGGTTTATTCAAAGCGAACACTTGCACGAGCACGAGACACGTGCCAGCTGCATCGAGCGGCTGTCAGGGAAGAGGTAGAAAGTAGCCGTATTCAGTGGTTATGCCAGTCAGCTTGGTTGAGCTGCTGCGTGCTCCCGCGACGCTTGCTTTGCTGGGACGTGTCTCGTATGCGTGCCAGTGTTCGCCGTGATAAACCTGTCTTGTTGGCATTTCAACAGCGTCAATGGTCAGGAAACCTTAATCGCGATAGGCTTGCATAAATCATGATGAAACGTCTAGCCTGGCGTCAAAATTTTGCCGATTTATAAATATACTCTAATTAAAACTCATCAATGCTATTTTAGACCCCATCCGAACTACTATACTCCTGTGCGGGACACTGCATCCCGAACTACTAATAAGCAAGCTTTTTCATTGACAAAAAGTATCCCTTAATAATAATAATAATCATATCGCAGATGTTCTGTAAGAAGCTCGCCTATCGAACTATTTGCTTTAGTTAGTGTGTGTTCGGTTACACGTATGTACGAATTTAATGCCCTATTAAAACACGCTTTTGATCGAATCACGCAAGTCAGTTCAGTTCAGGCGTTCAGTCGTGTCCGACTCTTCGTGACCCTATGGACCATGTCACGCCACGCTTTCCGGTCTTTCACTATCTTCTTAACATCACATAGCTTCATCTGCAATGCCTCGAGAATGCCATTTAACCATCGCGTTCGCTGCCTACCCCTTCTCCGGCGACCCTCAACCTTTCCCAACATCAAATCTTTCTCCAGCGACTCCTCTCTTCTCATCAGATGACCAAAGTAGCTGAGCTTTAACTTTAGAATTTGACCCTCCAATGAGCAGTCAGGGTTTATGGTCGACAATATCGACTGATTTGATCGTCTGGCAGTCCAAGGAACTCTTAAGAGTCTTCGCCAGCACCACAATTCAAACGCGTCAATTCTTCGGCGGTCAGCCTTTTTCACAGTCCAACTCTCGCATCCATACATCACAACTGGAAAGACCATAGCACGGGTTATACGGATCTTGGTTGGTAGACTAATGTCTCTGCTCTTTACTAGGCGGTCAAGGCTAACCATTGCTCTCTTTCCCAGAAGCAGGCGTCTCCTAATTTCATGGCTCACGCAAGTACTGCAAACAAATTTAATAACAAAAATACTCCCGACCAAAAGTATACATGTGCTATATTTGAGCTGCAAGGATTTATCGATTTAGTTGGGAGAAGAATTCTATGGCAGCGCATACACTTATGTAATAACAACGTCCAATGTATTGCTCATTAATTTGTAAGAGTTTCAATCTCAACTCTCTTTTATTGCACTCTTCAGTTATCCGACCTACAAAACGGGGTAAGAATTAAGCATCGGAAACTGCTCGTCAAGTAGCTGTTTCTTCTTATCCTTGCATTTATTTCTGTACGGATTAAAGTGCCAAATAAGATTGAATAGAATGGATAAGGAAAATTATATTCTGTTTCTCACAACATCGCCGTGCTACAACAAGTGACCTATTAAAACAGCACGCCGGTTTCATGAGACAGACTGTAATCATGCATACAATCTGCCATTTAAAGCTGAGTCATTTGCCATGCAAGAGGAAGAAGACGACTACACAGTTTGAAAGAGAGCTAAATAAGGGCTGACAGGCAGGACCAGTTTGCAAGCCAGAGTATCACCTGAGTAGCGCGATCATCACCTGGCAGGGCATAAACACGCTTTTGGGTCCAAAAAAAACAAAAACATTGAGGAGTGGCAGACATGGAGGAGAAGGAAGAACTGTGTTTTTAAAGGTGACAACTAATTACCGGGAACTGGTAGTTCCATCTCCCGAAAAAGAAATTAAAAAGGATATAACAAATCAGAGTCAACCAATATGCCGTTTTGGCTATCTGAAGAAAAGGATTCAAGGCGAAACAAAGCATTGGAGGTATAAAAAGGAAACGTGTTTGGAAGATCACATGGAGCTTATGCTATTAGAAAAGGGGACACACATTGTTTTCCCGCCGTGGTGCCTTCTTTTCGATGGAGACTAAAGCTAACGTTCGTGTGTTGTGCAATGTCAGTGCACGTTCAGGAACCACAGGCGGTCAAAATTTCTGGAGTCCTCCACAATGGCATTTCTTATAGCCTCTGTCATGGTCATTTTGGGACGTTAAACCCCATGAACCAACCTTTTAAAAACAGCCACCTACGGACTTATGCCGCGCGGTGCTGACTTATTGTAGTTTAATGGCGGAATGAGTCACTAATTTACAAGTGATTTTTATACCAAAGGTATTAGCGGGCCAAACATTATCTTTCAGGCTTACACGGAATCGCCCAGGCCTCCCCTGTTCCCTAGAGCTTTCGCAAATAAGGCCGGGTTCCAACATTGGTGATTGCTCCTGTACCCAATGCAGACTGGGTCACATTCCGGCCTACGGCAGTGCTTATGCCATTCTCAGCACTTGTCGCGGACCAAACTTCTGTCACACCGTTGATTTTTGGGTCCATCCTAAGTGCTCTTGTATGGTAAGTCGCAACTCTCATAGTGCACTTCACAATATGGACAACTGGCAGGCGGCATAACATCCTCGACTTCGGTAACGTTTATTGCGAAAGCAATGCTACTCGCTTTTCCAAGCCTTCGCGTGACCCGGCCGCAGTTACGTCGTACCCACGTGAAGCTGTGACGTCACACCGCACGTGACACACGAGCTGGCAGGAGCTGCTAACTTGGGTCTCGCTTCACTGGGACGGTTATGTCAGAATCAGCCTGCTAGGAAACAGGCATTCAGGTTACCCCTGTAGGCCACTAAGGCACGTTCATATGGGTGCGTAAAGCAGGGTTTTATATGTGGGCTGAGGAAGAAGAAAAAAAGAAGAACGCTCGGTCACCCGCAGGTTATGCATTCGATCAACATGTGGTTCAGCAGCTTTGAACCCTTGTAATTTTATTCTTGCCGCGCTCCAAGAGAGGCCCATTCTTACGAGTTTTGTAAAGCGCCTTGGTTTTCACGTCGGACACTGTATCTAGCGGCCAGGACCAGCCGCCAGCATACTCGAAGCATTTGTGGAGGCTTCATATAGCCCCCACCCTCCGCTCATTGTCTCACGGTGGTACTGCCTACAGATGAACGAAGGGTGCTTGCACCGGTTCCGCTTTTATTTTCGGTTCACTCTTTGAGCATACTGAAGCGCCAAAATGCCGCAGCGTTTCCCAGGGGCCTCTGAGCTCCCGGAAGGTGTACAAAGACAGCCTTCAAAGTGCCCCCATATATCTCTGCAGGCTGGGTTACCAAGGGATTGCACTATCCATAATGATAAATGCCAGGGATGATGTCGCTGCGGAGTCCATTAATAGCGACATAGCCGGGGAAGCCTATCTCTAGACTACAGACGGATGAATCCATTCTTGTATTTCGTAATATTGTAGCGATCACGCTTCTTTAAGCGGCTTCCTGCCTTGGATGAGAGGGAGCTTGGATCTTTCCCGGTAGACTGGTCGTATTGTGATGCTCAACGCACAGTGGGCCCAGCCGAAGTGGTCTAACAAGAACCAGGAGTCTTACTCGCTTTCACGAGTCAGACCTGCACCAGAGGGGTCTGTTTGTTAGGAGTCTAGTGTAACTCCCGACACTCGCTGGCATGACTTCCGATTAGTCGAAATACAGCAGCACGCAGCTGCTGCCAGCCTTACCTCTCAACTATTCATCGCCTGTGGCGCACTCCGCTAGATTACAGAAGGACGCATCCCCTTCCGATTTCCACCCAAAGTCTATCCATCCATCTTCAAGAGGACTATCAATCTTAGCCCTGTGAAAACGTATGCCATTACGTGGACTGAAACCGTTGAACAAACCGGCCTGTAAACCTCCTTTCCTTATTCAAAGGGCTGCCATGTTGGGCTTAGTCGTGTCGACATCTAATGCCGTCTCCAACCATCCAGTGACTTTGACTTACAGGCTGTCACGCGCGTGAGTCCAGCTATTCGACAGAGACCTTAAACAACATACATTCATCCTTCTCTAACGTGGGGTGCGGGTACACATGATCTCCGTAATAGCATATGTTTCGCATGTTTTTCCTAGCATGTTTCTTATCCACTGTTTTGGTTTCCTCTATCTTTTGGATTTGGAGGGAGGAGTGCGGTTATTGTCCATTGTTCACAGTTTTTCATCATCTACAGGGCGTTCCAGCTACCTATAGCTACATATAAAAAAAAAGTCATCTCAGTTCTACGTGACAAGAATTGGTTGCATAATGTTGACAACCTTGTTGAGGACCTCGAACAATATTTTGTTATTCAAGTAAATGTTTGTTTAAAAGAAACAAATTTTCACAATGAATTTTGCTGTTTTTGGACGGAACAATTTGTTGTGGTTTAGCCCCTGGACGAAACAATGGCGGAGGCTTCTTTTGTCTGGTACCTTATTCCCCTCCCTATAAGTGTAAGGTCACTTCATTATTGGGACACTTCATCCTTTAAGGGTATGACGAGAAAGCGTAAGCTAACAACCAACTTATAAAGCCATGCTTCAACTAAGCCGTATGTCGTGCCTGCATGTCGTAGGGGTAACCGGAATGCAAACGGTTCTCGTAGGCTGATTACGACATCACCCTCTAATATAAAAGGAGTGACCCGAGTTGGAAGCTCCTGCCCTGGCATACGGGAAACGTGAATTCTAATGCCATGGCCGGCTAATTTTTTATGAGGACACCGTAGCTACGCCTCTTGACGGCGTAGCTACAGCCGCCCGAGGTCTCGCTTTGGCTGTCGCATTGCTGCTTCCGCAACATAAAATTGCGACTGGCATTTTTTAGGTTGTGGTGGTCAAAAAGAGTGTGATGGTATTGCTCTTGGAAGCATTCATAGCATTCGTATCCACGTTCGGAATTGCAGCGTCGAGTCAAGTTGAAGCTTTTACGCTGCTATCAGAATCCAGCTAGCAAATTTGGATCGTTTTTGAAAGTTTCTAGGCAGCAGAATGATGCACCTGTACACGTGACTGGTGCAGGTGATTCTTCCTACACACTGAGGACTTCGAAATTACAGCACCTCGGCTCACAATGAGGAAGCTTGCTTCTGGATCAGAAGAGAATAGCTACAGAGCGTTTCTCGACGTCCTCAGCACATGCACTTAATCGGTGTCCCTACGTGAAAACCACTCTCCTGTCCAAAAAAAACCTTTAGAGAAATGGCTTTGACCGGTTATAATGATGTCGCATACAGTGAAGCAGAGGCAGAGGATAGACAGTACGAGATAGAAGGTGGTTGTTTCACCGTTCGCCTTGAGTAGATCGTTGTCACCGTGTATAGACCTTTGCAACCTGATTGCCGTCACAGTGGACTTATTTTTCAGCTGGTGCTACCAATCGGTACGTGGGTAATGCAGCAGTGGCTAGGTAGGGAAGAAAGTAGACATGATTCTGTACACTTGCCGTGGCACAAATGTCAACTTAGCTTTCCTGTCGCGCCATTGCTTCACTTGTATCCACTTCAGTCACTTCACATGCACCTTCATGGGAGTGGGAAAATGTTGTTGTGGCTGCAGAAAAAAGGAAAAGCAAACGCACGGGCCTGCTATGGCTCTGTAGCTGAGCAACCTGATTGATTGATTTATAGGAAGGGAAAGGCACGGTAACTGCCTCACTCGTTTTCTGTGGGAACCTCAACCGCGCCGTAGGGGAAGGGAGGAAGGTGGGAGTGAAAGTGGAAAGAGAGAAAGAGGAGCCACCTCCGCTGCCTCGTGCGGAGAGAAGAAAGAAGAAAGAAAAGGAAGAGGGAAGAAAGACGCGCGCCGCAACGGCCGTCGTTCACCACCTAAGCGGTGGCGGGTGCAACAACGGCCTACAACAGATGCAAACACGGTGGCTGGCTAGCACCCGCCGCATGCAGCGTTGACTTACGGTCCCAGCCCCGTAGCGCCAGGAACAGCCACCCTTCACTACCTCCCCTACAGCCTCTGGGAAAAATGCTGTTATCCCAGAGTGATTGCCCTGTGAGCCACTTGTGCTTTGGTGCTAACAATGTCATATCTTTGGGCGGCAGGGGTGATAGTCTCTTTGACTGCACCTTGCTTTCCACTTCCTTTTGTTGGCTATGGGGGAAAAGGCGAGCATGAACTAAAAAGTGAAAAGTACTTTCGAAAGAAAGCCATTTCAAAAAAAAAGGACGAAATGAAAAAAAAAACGTTTGTACAAGTTTTGAGAAAAATGAGCGCCCACGAATACTGACCAGCAATGGGTCGGTGGTAGAGTGTAGTGTTGTCAATACAGTTTGACGCCAGATGAAGCCACGGCGCAAATTGTTAAATATGGTGCGAGTTTTGATTCACCCCACAACTTTCAGAACTTGTCAAACCCTAACCCTAGGTTATATATGGATATTTATTACTGGTGAACAATCAGGACGAACTTTTAACATTTAGCGTAGTTATTTAGGAGATGACTAGGAAAACCGGCGTACCTCAAAGCGCAAATTTCAAAAAATATTTATCTGCGATTTGGTTGGTTGGTTGGTTCACAGGAAGGGAAAGGCGCAGTATCTGTCACACTTGTTTCTGTGGACACCTGAACCGTGCCGTAAGGGTAGGGAGGAAGGTGGGTGTGAAAGTGGAAAGAGAGAAAGAGGAGCCGTAGTGGAGGGTTACGGAGTAATTTCGACCACCTGGGGATCTTTAACGTGCGCTGACATCGCACAGCACACGGACGCACGAAAAAAGTGAAACCTTAAACATAAAATCTGCCCGCAACATTTCCACTATTTTCTGATGATGAAGACACTGCCACACACCACATAAAAACAACCGCATTCATACACGCTACAGCTTCTGAAAGTTACCATATATTTTTTAAGGACGTTGGCCCCAGTGCGCCCTATTAGTGCACTCGACTACTGCACTCAAGGATGCGGGATCAAATCCCGGCCATGGCAGCTGCTTTTTAAAGGAAGGGTAAAGCAAGTTGCCTGTGTGCTGAGCGATGTCAATGCACGTTAAAAAAAAATCCAAGGTGGTCGAAAATTTCCGAGTTCTTCACTACGGCGTCTCTGATTGCCTGACTCACTTTGGGAAGTTAAAGAACAGAAACCAAGCCACACATATTGATTGATTACTGTGTCACTAACTAGTAATGATATGCACTCGGACACATCACTAAGTATACAATGATATGCACAAACAACACACTTAGCCTGCCTGTCTGTCTTCGATCGGGCTCAATGATCAAAGCTGGATAGGTGGTCTATTTTAGACTTTTCTCCACAAGTACTACAGCCGGGGTGCGTGCTGTCAGGGCAGGTCTTTTTGAGTTTTAAGGTTTCTCAATCAGATTTTGGGGTACAAAGTTCACAAATCTTCGGAACCTAGGCTGTAAAGTAAGGTGCTTTATAAATATGCGTTTTACTGAGTTCTCGTGTTATTGTTTCCAATGAAGCTAGTTACGCAGCTGTACTAGGTGCAAGACATCGCTTCCTCGAATCAAGGGATTAAAATTCAATGTTTGGTTTGGTTTATGAGGTTTAACGTCTCAAAGCGACTCTGGCTATGAGATAAGCCGTAGTGTAGGGCTCGGAAATCTCTACCACATGGGGTTACTCTACTTCCAGTGACATCGATCAGCTGACAGGCGTTTTGCCTTTCGCCTCGAGCGAAATGAAATGCAGAGTATATGTGAAACACTGGTAAGAAACCGTAGTAATAGGAACAGAGTAAAAAAAATCGAGTGCAGAAATGCAGTGCATAGCCTCTGGCTAAGCGCAAATTTGAACAGTTTCGCATTAGTTTTTTCACAGGCAGACCTCGCGTGGAATATTCTCGACCACTGCATTTTAAGGCAAAATGTTTAAATGTCTATATTTACAGGTCGCGTTGTAAGGCAATAACAACTGAGCGCGAAGTGCTGAAGAACGTGCTCCGAGAAATATAAACAGTAGCGCCAGAGCGACGGAGCGCTGTAGGAGAGTAGAAGGAAACATCAGCGGCGGGGCCGGAGGGCATTCAAAGAAAGGACATCAGTGGCGATGGTAAAAAGGTGAAAAATGAAAATGGCAGCGCGTTTAGAAAATTCTAAAAACGGCGGCAATACGCTCGCCGCGTCTGGCACATCTCTTATACGTCATTGCATATCGCTTCATTGCATATCGCTATGGCTGACGATGACCCAATTACTCGTGGGCAGGGAATACCACAGGTAAAAAGGCTACAGCAGCTTGAAATTCCATACGTCGTAACCGTCGCCGAGATCAAGCGGTTAAGAATTAAGATGCAATAGCGGCCGGACGAGAGCAAATCAACCGGACGTACGCCATCATGTTTGGCACGAGGTCAACAGAACTTCCCTCTAGGCTTTCGCCTTCTATTTCTCATCAATCCTTATCAACTTCTGAAGGGAAGAAAACTGTGGCTATAAAAATTCTTAAACTTCAATGTGAAGTCGTTTACTATATAAATCAGTACTTCGTGATTAAATATTTATTTTCTTCCAGGCGGCGAGGGTTAACCTTGTGTGGCTAACCACCCTGAGTTACGCCATATTGGGTTATTATTATGGTGTACAGCTGGCATGGGCTGGACTTGATTGCCAATTCCTGTCCCGTCCCCTCGTTGGGCTCCATGGTGGGTGGCTGGCACCGCAGCCGAACAATATACATTTTTTATGGCTTCCTCTTCTTCTTCAACTGATCGCTCTCCTTCGAAACGAGGGCGCACCGACCAAACTGCCCAGTTCTTTTTGAAAACAAAGAGCACCTTCCCACACTTTCATGTGGTTCATAGTGAGCACTCAGAAAAGACAGCAAGACAAGCCTCACCATTCATTGTTGCAAAGACACTGACTGAAGCTATAGGCAAGGGTTACAAGGTCAAGAAGCTGGCAAATGAAGACCTGCTGTTGGAACTTTTATATCATCATCAGTATGAGAAACTCGCAGGAGTCAGTGCTTTTGGTGACATTCCTGTTGTGATTAGCCCACATCGTTCTTTGAATACTGTTCGCGGTGTTCTTTCTGACCAAGATTTAAAGTACATGACAGAGGAGGAACTGCTGGAAGGGCTGAAAGAGCAACACGTGACAAATGTATACCGAATAAAAATAAGACGTGACAACAAAGAAATCGAGACTAAACACTTTGTCCTTACCTTTGCACTGAGCGTACTCCCCGAGTCTGTGGAGGTGGGGTACACAAAACTCAACCTGAGACCATACATTCCGAACCCACGACGTTGCTTTAACTGCCAGAAGTACGGTCACGGTGCTCAGAGCTGCCGAGGCCGACTCACTTGTGCAAAGTGTGCTGCACATGAGCACCAAACCGATGACTGCCAAACTCAACCACATCTCTGTGCAAACTGTCAGGGCAACCATCCTGCTTATTCGCGTAGCTGTCCGGTGTGGAAGACTGAAAAGGACATAATCACTCTAAGGGTAAAAGAAAACATCACGTTCACCGAAGCACGCAAACGATATTCAATCCAACACCCTTCCTATTCCTCTGTGGCGCAGCAGGGCGCGGCACCACAGGAGTCTTCAGCACCTACCCAGGCCACGAAAAATGAGTCTGGGGTGGTGCCATCCGCGCCCCTGGTGGGAGTAGTTGGTGCTACTCCACTACCCCCAAAACAGGCTGCGCTGACCCAGAGGTCAGCGGGCCCGAAGGCCTTGTCCCAAGGGGCAAGGTCAAAAACAAGTGCATCCGTGCCTTCTGCACGAAGGTCCAGCACATCTGAAGATGTGATGGACACATCGCCCCCCTCGCCTCCGCAGCAGCGGCGGCAAAGCTCTCTCGAGCGTAAAAGAAGGGACAAAGTCCCAATAACGGTCCAAAAGACCCAACAACATAGATTTTCAACCCTATCCCCAACTAATCCGCCACCATGGCATTTCTAGTTCACTGGAACTGTCGCGGGCTTTTACACAACTACACTGATATAACTGACATTTTAAATTCATTTTCTCCAGTTGCGTTGTGTCTCCAGGAGACCAATCTCGGACCACAGAACAAAAACTTTCTGAAAAAATATCAAGCCTTCCGTTGTGACCGACAGTATTCAAGCAGGCTCTCCGGAGGCACTGCTATTGTGGTCCAAGGTGGCGTTGCGACACGAGGAATCAACCTTAAAACCTCAATTGAAGCTGTTGCAGTCACCGTAGTGCATTTTAAAACAATAACAATATGTTCTTTATACATCGAACCTCATTTCACTAGCACACTTAATGATTTACAAGCAATTTTAATGCAACTACCGGAGCCATATATCTTAGTAGGGGATTTTAATGCTCATTCATCCTTTTGGGGAAGCGAAAAAACGGACGCCAGAGGTCGGATTTTAGAAGATTTTATTCTCAAGAACAATGTTTGCCTCCTGAACACTGGCAAACACACTTACTGTTCTTCAAGCTCTGGAAAAATGAGTTTCATTGATTTGTCTTTTTGTTCACCAAGTCTTTTCACTGATTTCAGATGGAATGTTATTGACAACCCTTATGGAAGCGATCATCTTCCCATCATTATCAGCCTAACATCGTCACCATTAATCACCTTTACTAAACCACGGCGTTGGAAACTGTACCTAGCCGACTGGGCACTCTTCCAAAAACATGCCGCTTTAGAAAAACTCTTTTCGGACAGCCTCGATGTCAACGAGCAAAATAAAAAGTTCACAGAATGTATCATTGCCGCTGCTCATTTAGCCATCCCCCAGACTTCGGGAATTGTACGAAGGAATGGAAAGACATGGTATACAAAGGAATGTAGAGAGGCCAAAAAGAAGCAGATCAAAGCCTGGGGAATTTTTCGTCGATACCCTACACAGGAAAATCTAATTAAATATAAAAAGGCAAGGGCTAAGGCTCGAAATATTCGACGTGATGCTAAAAAAAGATCTTGGCAAGGTTATGTGTCTTCAATAAAGAATTCCGTCACAGCAAAGAAAATGTGGGAGCAAGTTCGCAAACTCGATTGCAAATTCTCTCCTTTTGCAGTTCCTTTCCTTACACCCCCTGATGCACAAACAAGTATACTCGAGCAGGCTGACCTATTGGGAGAACACTTCTCTCATGTTTCTAGTTCCCTACATTACACAGACTCCTTCTTAAAGTATAAAAACACAGCAGAAAAACAGAGACTTCCTACGAATGGTTATACCAACGAGCCCTACAATAACTTAATTACAGTTCAGGAACTCCATAGAGTATTAACTAATGGCAAGAAAACTGCACCAGGCCCCGATGAAATACACTATGAAATGCTAGCCCATCTGTCCGAACCTGCAGTAGAAGCACTCCTGAAATTTTTTAACAAAATCTGGGTGTCAGGCAAAATGCCTGATGCTTGGAAGAAGGCTGTCATTGTACCATTCCTGAAGCCTGGAAAACTGCCAAACTCTCCTACTAGTTACAGGCCAATAGCCCTAACTAGCTGCCTTGCCAAATCATTCGAAAGCATAGTCAATACCAGGTTAATGTTCATTCTTGAAGCTCGTGAACTCCTTGACACCCACAGTGCGGCTTCAGAAGAGCTTGTTCAACACTGGATCATCTAGTTCGGCTTGAAAACACAGTCCGAGAAGACTTCATACATAAACAGCACTGTCTCGCAGTTTTCTTTGATATGGAAAAAGCGTACGACACCACCTGGCGATATGGGATACTTCGCGATCTGGCAGATCTTGGAATCCGCGGCAGAATGTTGAACTGCTTAAAAGATTTTTTGTCCGACCGCTCGTTCCAAGTACGCCTCGGTTCTACACTCTCGAGGAACTTTACACAAGAGAACGGAGTACCGCAAGGATGCATATTAAGTACTACACTTTTCATTGTAAAAACGAATTCCATAGCTAAAGTAATCCCACAGTCTGTTATGTACTCTCTTTATGTTGATGACCTCCAAATCGCATGCACATCATTCAGCCTATCGACGTGTGAACGACAGATGCAACTAGCATTAAAGAAACTGAGTAATTGGGCAGATAAAAATGGATTTAGGTTCTCGCCTCAGAAAACAGTTGCAGTTCTTTTCTCTCTGAGGAAAGGCCTACAGCTCAATCCCACCCTGCACCTAAATGAAACCATACTCCCGATAAAGCAAGAACATAAATTTTTAGGACTAACGTTTGACAAGAAGCTCACATTCCTCCCACACATAAACAGCCTGAAAGCAAAGCCTCTCGAGCTCTCAACATCCTTAAAGTACTCTCAAGGAGACACTGGGACTCTGATAGGACATGTCTTCTCCATATCTATCGCTCAGTGGTACGCTCCTGTTTAGATCACGGGTGCGTGGTCTATGGGTCAGCAAGACCGTCATACCTTAAACGGCTGGACCCAGTACATAACCTGGGTCTGCGTCTTTCAACTGGTGCATACAGGACATCGCCGGTGGCAAGTCTGTATGTAGAAGCAAACAAACCGCCACTAAAATACCGGAGGACCATGCTTACACTTTCATACGTCCTGAAAATTCGCTCGTTACCAAAACATATTTGTTACTCCATACTTACAAACCGTCCCTCAAGAACACTGTACCTCAATAAACCTCGATCCATCAGACCTCTCATACTCCGTTTTGAAGAGCAGTGCCGGGAACTCAACTTGCTGGATGCACTTCCTGATATTGCACGGAGACCTGACCCACTGCCACCTTGGTACAACTTCACTGCTGTGTGTGACTTCACATTAACTCAATTTCGCAAATCACAAACACCGCATGAACACATTATACAAGAGTTCTTGGCATTAAATGAGAAATACAGTGATCACAAGGCATTTTATACAGATGGTTCAAAGACAATATTTCATGTAGGCAGTGCAGTAATAGAAGACAAACAGGAAAAAACAGTAAGGTTGCCACAGTGTGCCTCAATATTTACTGCCGAATGCTACGCCTTATCCCTAGCAATAGATAAAATAGTAAACAAAAACGTCAAAAACAGTATCATCTATACAGACTCTCTGAGCGTACTCGCATCATTACATCAAAAAAATGCTACAGAACCTTTAATAGGGGACATAGTCCATTATGTAGTGATAGAAAAAACACAAGGACTTAATATCAAATTTTGCTGGGTGCCAAGCCACGTAGGAATCAGCGGTAATGAGAGGGCTGATGCATGTGCCGCGGCCGCCTCCTTTGCTCAAGTACAGAAGGTGAAAATTCCACATAATGATGCCATAAAATTTATACAAAGAACACTGAGACAAAAGTGGCAGGCTGCATGGGATAACGAAGCTAATAACAAGCTACACCTAGTAAAACCAGTTATAAAAGAATGGAAATCATGCAGCCATCAAGAACGCTTCATGGAGGTTACAGTATGCCGTCTGCGTATCGGGCACACACATCTCACACATATTTTTTTACTAATGAAACAAGATAAGCCTACGTGTGGAGAATGCGGAGAAGTACTCACAGTCAACCACATCCTGATTACATGCCCAAAACTAGAGACACTACGGAGAAAGCATTTCACTATTTTTTATGATCGCGCCATACCTTTCCATCCCAAATTACTTTTAGGAGAAAGAGCAATAATAAACTTAACATGTGTTCTTAGTTTTTTAAAAGAAGCAGACGTTCTGAATAAACTCTAAACTTTAACGAACCTTCTTCCCTTTTCAAATAAGAACAGATTTTAACCTTGCTCTTGGCGCATGATAGCCTCAGTTGCTTATGCGCCATAAAACACCAACACAATACAAATATTTATTTTCTAGTCAGCGCCGTCTGATCTAACTGCAACTCTCCTGGTCAGCCTTTTTCGCGCTGTTAAACCATGTATTATTGCTTATAACCCACATAACGTTACACATGCAGAGCGATAGCGCGAAGCGCTTTAAATAGCTTTATGTTCAGCCCTCGCGACATTCTGTCCTCAAACAGCAAGCGCAGTCTTTCGACGGCTTGCTGACGCTTGCAACCCTCAACATCGGAGTAAATGCCCTCCGACATACGCCGAGAACAAAATGTTAGCGTGAATGCCGCCCTCCATAACTGGGGCGCATTTCTCAGGCTCACTGTCTATTCCCTCGTATAACCATGAAGGCTTGAAAGATGGGCATGGCACCTGTCGGCACCACAGCAGATCAAAGGCTGCCGTCCGCTTTGGGCTGTATATTTTCGACAATACGTGTACGCGACACCAGTACAGACATGTTACCCACGTATAAGTAACAATGCATTTCGCCTACTTCGTATCAAGTTATCGTTGCATTCAACTGTTACTTTGGTCTGATTTTGGTGCATAGGAAGATATTACATGGCCTTCCTATGGGTGGAAGAAATTCTCCCTTCGCTTAAAACGCAGCCAGCTGAATAAAGGAGTTCGAGTAATCATCTGCAATAGCCATTAGCCAAAACATGATGTTAAAAAATAAAAGCCTGAATTGATAAGCGTAGTGCTGACGATTTTGTTATCCGAACACACTTCATGGAAAAACGAATGCACTCACAATTGATAAAAATTTGGGGTGCGTATTGTTTTGCCTTGAAGGCTTAGCACTGCTTAGCGAAAGATGTGGATACTACTGAAAACAATTAATCGAAACGCTAGAGAATAAGACGAGTAGATGCTAAGTACAAAATGGCAATTCATGCATACCATACAAGGCATTCCATCTGGCATTGTGCAGTTTTCACCGCTACATTGATATCGGCATTGAAATGGATACTAGCGGAAAAAAGAAAGCAACATTTAGACAAAAGTGCAAAGGCAATCATGACATCAAGGGCATATGTCCAAAGCCAGGGTATTTCGCAGTAAATGAATAAAACTTTGCAGTTATGTGAAATTTTAACTTTTTGCATACATCTGTTCTCGCATATAGCAGCCTAAGCGATTTCTCGCTACTAAGAAAAAAAATGTAAAGAAAGCGCCAACTATGTGTACCACTGCTACAAAATATTTCAAGAGCACTGTATAATTCACACTGCAGAAATGCAAACGCCTAAGCGAGTTTAGGTCACCGGGTTTGCTATTATTATAATTAATAAATAAATGCACCGCCATTATTATTGCTAATGTCATCACGGTCATTATTATTCATTCCAAAACCAATTTCATCGTTGCTATCGTTCTCGCAGTAGACAAAGATAGTTATGCGAGTTTGCGATCCCTTGCGTGGCGCAGTTGGTTAAAGCGCCCGGTTGAGGATGCAAGGGATGGAGCTTCGAATCCTGGTGGTGACAAGATTTTTATATTTCTTGAGCCGTCATCATGACGTCATTTGATTGACAGCTATGATGTGGCCGAAGCAGTGCCGACGTTATGCGTCAATAAAGGCTTTCGTCTTAATAATTCAAGTGCAGAATGATAGCCAGTCGCCAGTGCTACTGATTTAATGACAATGGACGCATTTAGATAGCTACAATGCGTGGCTGTGCAGCGAACTCTTGAGGAGGGGCAAGTTTTATTGGGGTCCGCAGTGGAAGACCAGCTCTAATAACGTGAAACTGGGCAGATGCCTACACGCTACCTACAAAACGTGGTCGTTTTTTTTTAATAACGTTATTTATTGCCTCAGGGCATAATGTAATATGTAAAGAAATTAAAGGGGGTATTAAATGAAAGAAAAAAGGTTGGGTTTTCCAATAAAGTTCTAGAGAGAGCGATGATAAGGCCCTTGCGTCCGTGCAATGTATGAAGCACAAAAACATCGTCATTCGCCACATTCCACAGGTGAGCACAGCACTTTGTCGTCATCGCCCCTTTACATAACTCCCGGCGGCGAAAGCACCGTCCCGGTGCTAAGTAAAAGAAGGATCAAGTGCATGGTACGGCTTGAGGCGAACTACGTGAAGAACGTCGGTGGCAGGGCGGGTGGATGATGTTGGAGAATCAAGAGGGGCAACCTCATATGTCACGTCGCTCACCTGACAGAGCACACGATAAGGGCCGCTGTACTGGCGAAGGAGCTTCTCGGAAAGACCGACACGTCAAGAAGGCGACCAAACGAGAACGCGTGATCCTGAGGCATAATGTACTGGGCGATGCCGGCGGTCGTAAACAGACTTCTGGTAGGTCTGGAAGGCGGTGAGACGGTCGCGGGCTATTCCGCGGGCTATAGTTGCTTGGGTGATGGCGTCACGTGCGTACTCCGTGGTCCACTCCAAAGATGGCGGCACCAGTGTATCCAATGGCAATGCAGGATGTCCAACAAATCGCAGATAGAAAGGCGAATAGCCTATGGTGTCATGCCGCGAAAAATTGTAAGCAAATGTTACATAGGGCAAGGCAATGGCCCAGTCACGATGGTCGGTTGCGACATGCATAGCATGTATGTGAGGGTCCTGTTCAACCTCTCAGTTAGCCCTTTCGATTGAGGATGGTGCGCTGTAGAGAGCTTATATTGCGTGGAATAGGACCGGAGTATGTCGTCAACTACCCGGGACAAAAAGTAGCGGCCGGGGTTCCTCAGCAGTTGGCGTGGGGCACTGTGGTGAAGGATGACGTTTTGGAGCAGGAAATCGGCAATATCGGTGGTGCAACTGGTAGGTAATGCATGCGTGGTAGCATATCGGGTGGCGTACTCGGTCGAAACAGCGGTCCAGCGGATGCCGGAATTGGAAGTCGGATAAGGTCCGAGGAGGTGTATTCCGACATGATCGAAGGGTTCGAGGATTACTTCGATAGGTTGCAGAAGACAGGCAGGCAATTTGGATGGGCGCTTTCTGCGTCGACAGAGGTCGCAGCTGGCAACGTAACGGCGAACACTACGATATAGACCGGGCCAAAACAAGCGGTGTCGGACCCGATCATACGTTCGTGAGACGCCGAGGTGAACCGTGGTGGGCAGGTCATGTAGTTCCACGAGGACAGAGGAGCGGAGACGCTGGGGAACGACAAGCAGGAGCGGAGGTCTATCAGGGCGAAGGTTGCGGCGCTACAGGATGACATCGCTCAGAACAAAGAGTTGACGCGTAGGGGCTGAGGTCTCACCGCTGAGGCGATTGATTAGTGGACACAAAGAGGGTTCTTGCCGCTGCTCGTCCGCGATGGTAAGCAGATTAGAGGTAGCGAACAAGCAAGGGCCGAGAACACTGTCTGCAGGTCGAATCTGGCGGTTCCACAGGGTGACGGGACAGGCAATCAACATCTTGATGTACACGCCCTGACTTGTAGACAATGGTGTAAGAATACTCTTGAAGGTGCAATGCACAACGACCAAGCCGGACTGTAGGGTTCTTCAGTGAAGAAAGCCAACAAAGAGCATGGTGGTCAGTCACAACAGAGAAAGGGCGGCCAAACAGTTAGGGTCGAAGATTAGACATGGCCCAAGCAAGGGCTAGACACTCGTGCTTTGAAATGGAATAATTCAGCTCGGCAGTGGAAAGAAGGCGGCTGGAATATGCAGTTGCACGGCCTTTACCTTGGTGACGCTAGGATATGCGGTGAGGGGACGGGCGATGGCAGCAAACGTTTGATAAAACGCCGGAAATAGGAGCACAAGCCGACAAAGCTTCGCACATCCATTAAAGATCGAGGGAGAGGGAAGTCCTTGACAGCTTGAAGTTTAGCAGGATCTTGGCGGACACCATAAGTATCGACAAGATGCCCAAGGAATTTGAGGTCCGAATCGGGATTTCGACGAGTTGAGCTGCAATCCGGCTCTACGGAAGACGGAAAGAATGCTCGTCAGCCTTTGAGGTGCGCGGAAAATGTGGAGGAAACTGCAATGTCAGCGAGGTAACACAGGCATATAGGTCATTTAAATACTCAAAGCAAGGAGTCCATCATTCGCTCGAAGGTAACTGGAGCACGGAGACCGAACGGCATTACTTTAAACAGATATAATCCATCTGGTGTGATGAATGCGGTCTTTTCAAGGTCTTTTTCATCGACACCAATTTTCCAATATCCGGATCGAAGGTCGATGGAACAGAAAAATTTCGCTCCGTGAAGGCAATCGAAAGCGTCATCGATTCTTGGCAGAAGATACACGCCCTTTTTCGTGATACTGTTGAAGTGCCGGTATTCAACGCAGAAGCGCCAACTCCCGTCCTTCTTTTTAACAAGAACAACTGGTGAGGCCCATGGACTCCACAAGGGTTCTGTGATGTCTTTAGTAGGCATCTTGTCCACCTCCAGCTCAAGGATGTTGCGTTCTGTACTGGACACTCTGTACTGACGTATGTGAATGGCAGCGGCGTCACCGATGTTTATTTGATGCGCAACCAGAGAGGTCCGAGCCATAGGGTGGTTATCGAAGTCAAAGATGACGCGAAATGAGGCAAAAGACATCTGAGATCCTGCGTTTGTGCTGGTAAAAGGTCAGGAGCAACCATCTTTCTGTATTCGTCAGATGGTGTTACGTCTGACACGAGGCAGTTCGCCGAGGGGGTACACAACCTGTAACAGCTCATACAATGCATTCAGAAGCAGGGCACAGCATGGCGAACGACGTGCCTTGAAAAAGAGTCTGAACGTGCGATGCTAAGTTGAGGACCGGAAGGGACACTTGATTGGCAGAGATAGTAACCACTGTTTGAGCAAGAGCAACTTTCCGTGCGAGCGGTACATCAAGGGCTGGAGTAATGATGCACTGGCGTTCGGGGACTGGTGGGACGGACACGAACGATACATACGTACCGGCTTCAGGGTTCAGGCGGTGAAAACTGACAGTACATAGGCGGTGCACAACAGGATCCGGCGGCTCCTCCGTAAAAGGTAGGTCGAGCTGAACAATACTTGTGGCCCAATCAATGGGGGCAGAATGTTCAGACAGAAAGTCAAGGCCGAGGATTAGGTCATGAGGGCAGTGTTCAAGAACAGTGAAGAGAACAGAAGTATGACGGCCGGCGATGGATGTGAAGGGACGACGACGACAAAGTGTGTGGGGCTTTGCGCCACATATCAGAAAGGCCCTTGGCGCGCCGCGCACTCGAAGGCCACGCCACTTCCCAATGCTCCCTGAGCGGTGCCTGTTTCCCTCTCCCCGCTCGTTCGGGGATAACCGGTCCCGCGCGAGGGGGCTATAAAGGAAGGCACGCGCCGCCGTCTCGCTCTTTTGCACCCTCTCTTCGCTCCGCTCTTCGTTCTTGCTTCTTCGCTCCTGGCGCTTCTCCACGAAAGACGACCCGCAGGCTGCAGCCCCCAGGACGACGACCCCGCACCGCCTTGGACGACCCCTGTGAGATTAAAGATGTTTGATATACAGCCAGCTGTGTATTTGTCGTGCGCATCTCTCGGGCAGATGAGTCGCCCACAACTGGCATCCAACTGGGGCTGAATTAGCACCCATGTGGACGATTTCTCTTCCAACGTGGCGGCGCACGGCAACACGACGGGCCGGTTCTTTGTATGTTAGGCGCGACGTCATTTTGAGTTTAGGGCTATCGTGTGTGCAGATGACGCGGAGTATAGTATAGTAGTGTTTGTGCAGTGTTTTAATTTTGTTTCATTTCATTTCATTTATTAATACTGTCAGCCACCATAAGGGGCTGTAACAGGAGTGGAAAATACAAAACGAAAAATGAACAATATAGAACACGATGAAAATCAATAGTCAATCAAAAATTCTCTCTGAATGCACACACAAACAAAACAAAAAATGAATTACACAGAAATTGGAACAACAGCCATCCTACACAACAGCAATAGAACCTCATCACCCTGTGGTAGTGCAATAGATGAAATTTTCTAAATGGCGTACAAATTCACATAATGATGATGATCGAACAGCAGAGTCTGGAAGAGAGTTCCAGTCCTTACAAGTTCGCGGGAAATAACTAAACTTGAAGATATTATTTTTTATAGCCGACAATGGAATGAACCTACTATGACGATGCCTTGATGTCTCATTAGTTTTGATCTCAAAGTAGTCTGATTTATTATTTTTAGATAATTATTGATAATGAGGTAAAGAGTTTTTAGTCTTTCATACCTGGTTCTGCTTTCTGACATTGGTAGTTGGGCTTGTTGGCAGAGGTCTATTGAAGAATGGTTACGGCGGTATTTATTATATATAAACCTTGCAGCGAGCCGCTGAATCCTATCTAGCTTGTGAATGTTAGTTGCTGTGTGAGGATCCCATACTACTTTGGCATATGTCACAAAATCGGCGCACATTTTCATCAAGCCGGCACGGCACGAGGCCCGCGCGGCGTCGCGTGGAAAGCATGTAGAAAAAAGCCCCCTTTCCCGCGCGGGAGAGCGCGTAGCTTTGTACGCGTTGCCGTCACACTCTTTCCCATTGCCCGGGGAGGACGGTGGTTCATCGAACTGGAATCAGCCAGAAAATTCCAGCATCTTCTATGGGACCTGGCCAATGGCGACGCGCGGCTCGACGAGAGGAAGAGAGAGCGCTATAACCAGCGAAGCTAAGTGTGTGTGCGCGCTAGCTTTGACGCGTGTAACAAACAGACGCGGCGCGCCCTATTTAAAGAGACTGCGCCGCTTGATGAGTCAGTCAGTCAGTCAGTTCGTCAGTGTTTTGCGACGTGCTTGCCTGTGCTTCGGCTGGACTCCCGGGGATCACCCGCTGCTGGCAAGCCCACGGACTTTCAAGGGAGCGGCGCTCGTCTCGTATGGCGGCCACATCGTGACTCTTGAGGCGTCGGACTGCAACAGTGCCCGGTGAACAATTTGGTGTTTGTTTATGTAACTCTCTCGTGTTTGATCGGTTGTAAAGCCTCTGTGTTATTGGATCATTCTGTAGTTGCATGCTTAGCGTTTGTATTCTGTGAACCTCTCGTCTGTTGAATTTCAAGTGATCTTGTGTATTCCTTTGTATCGTCTCTTGCTGTACATAAATTGTCTTTTGTTTGTTACTTCTGACTCCGATCCTTACTCTGGTTTGAACCGGCGACAGCTGGGCATCAAACTGCCACCCTCTTCTGTCACTACTAGGTAGTTGGATTCCGGCTGAGCTTGCCACGCAGGTCGAGGGCATCTCCTTCGCGACCGGAACAGCTACCCCCACTCACTCTAAGGGTGTCCGGGAGTGTGCGCACCATTACGGGCGCATCGTTAATAATACCCTTCTAATTAACGGGTGACAATTATTCTGGCGTCCGCGACAGGACATTTGGTGCACTCAAGCTCAGAGGACGGAGAACGAGTTGGAAGAGTTTACGAAGAGGTCGTAAACGGTGTAGCAGCAGAGCGATAGCGCGAGGTACCGCGCCGAAGCGATTTTGTAAGGTCCATTGAGAGTGCTATGTGTTAGCATTAGGCAGTTCAGATTGAAGATGAATCTCGAGGAGATTATTGCGTTGGGCCTAGAGAAAGGTCTTAAAGGAGCTGAACTGCGAGAATGGGTGGACCGAAAAGAAAGGGAGGTTCTAGAAGAGGCTAAGAAGGGAAGAGAAGAGGCTGAGAAGGAAAGATAGAGTCAGCGAAAATAAAATGAAAGGCAAAGGCCGTTAGAAGCCTCTGCGAATGAAGAACAGAGGAAAAGGTGCAAGGCAGAGAGCTCTCGAGTAGCTGCTCAGAAAGCCCGATTAGGGGCGCCAAGAGAAAGGGCAAGAGCTCGAGAAGTAACCGAAATAACCCATTTCGGGACAGAAGAAAAAGAAAGCGCCCGAGGAAGGCCAGTGAAATATCAAAGGGAACAAGAAACAAAATTTGACCAGCAGGAGAAAATGCTTTCATTGAAGGTCAAAAGGTCAAAAAAGCGCCTATGAAGAGTGAGAGGCAGCAGACAGTGCTAGCCAAAGGAAGGGGCAATAGTGAGAAAATATTCCGGCCCCAAGTGAAATGCTACAGGTGCAATAAGGTAGGGCACTATGCCTCAGATTGCCGTAGCAACCTTGTACACACAGGAATGGTTAATTGTTTTAGTTGTGGTGGTAAGGGACATAAAGCAGTGCATTGTCCAAGGAAGCCATTCCTACAGCCGTCATGCGTCTGCGACTCTTCATTTGAACGCTGCGATGAAGACGTCGGCATCGACAGTGTGCAACAAAAGAGCTGGGAGAAAACTCCAGTATTATGCACAGTTGCGTGCACCGCGCCGGGATACAAGAGTGCTGGAATTCCGGTTCTCAGCGGAAAAATTCGAGGCAAATCGATTTCTGTACTGACAAGCACAGGGAGCACTGCAGTGTTTATAAAAAGAGAATTAGTTCTTGATGAAGAGCTTACCGGAGAAATGACTCCTGTGCTTTTCCTCGATGGTTCCGCTAAACTGTTTCCTGAAGCCAAAGTGCATGTGAAGACTTCGATCTTCACCGGCGTTGTGACTGCGATATGAATGCAACACCTAGTGTACGATCTAATCTTGGGTAGCATCAAGGACGCGGGACCACCAAATCCCGAACTTTGTCACGCCGACGAGGCTGAAGAGATGTTTGCTCCCAAAGCAAAACAAACTCTGTCAGATGAATGGAGTACACTAGGTATGTCTACACAGACAGAAGTGAAGGCTCAGGGCACAAAGTTCCAACTATCTGACTCTGGAGAGAAAATGGGCATTACTACCGAGATTGACGAATTAGAAAATGTTGCTAAGTGCTCTGCTGCTTACTGCCCGGCTGCGGAATCGCCGCTGCACGCGGCTATATTGTTTGAAAAGGTACAGACTGGCTCCCTCACAACCACTGAAGAGGGTGAGACTAGCTCCAGGGGTCAGAGTAAGGTTGTGGAACAGTACATTCCCGCGACAGAAAGTTCAGAAAGAAAACACTTTTCTGGAGCTAAGATTTCTCAAGAAAGTGAGATTGTCCCCTCTAAAATGACAGGCTGCGGCGAAGCTGTGAAGGTAGTTATCGAGCCAGAAACCTCTTTTGCGTTTTCAACGCCTGAAGATGAAGAAGGGCAGGATTGTATCTCCTTATTAAATGACACCATGGCTTAGTGCATGAGTGACCGGGATGAGGGGCTTTCAAATAGCAGTGAGCACGAAAGCTTGGATGAAGGTGACAGTGCAGATCCTAACCTTGAGGATTCAGAAATGGAAGCAAGCGAAGACTGCACTGCTATGAAAGGGTTCAAGAAACATTTTAAGGAACTGGATGTAACTGCAAGTGAGGAGGATGAGGCTCCAGTTGCAAATGAGCTCTGCTTCAAGAAGGTACGACTGAAGGTCGTAAAGAAAAGAAAGAAAATGAAAAGGATTGAGGGAGAACAAGATTCTCAAAAGGACGCTCCTTTCAGGCAACAATGTTCTGATTATGCGGGTAAAACTGGATCAAACGTTCCTCGGCCAAAGGTGCCAATAAAAGCGGAAACGAAAAGAAACAAATCCAAACCTGCCAAGTCAGGCAAAGTCGACAGGGAAATGTCTCATAGAAAAAGAAAGAAGAAGCGGCTGAACGACTGGATGCGCAAGCGCAGGGAGAACAGCCCAGACCGAGAAAGAATCAGACGGCCTGCTCGAAGCGCGGCTAGGCAAGGTAGAGTTAGTTCTGGCCAAGCTTCCGATCGGAAACCAGAACTCAAGAGTAGAGGGAGGAGCGAGACAAAATCGCGGATGAGAAATATCATTAGAACCAGAAAAAGAGCCAGGACACGCGAAAGAAAGAAAAAACAGTGCTTTGTGAGAATGAAAACTGGCGTATCTGAAAGATGGAGAGGAACTGATACGTTCCAAGGAGGAAATGCAACACGAGTTTGGAAATATAGGCGAAAGCATGCCTTACGTTGTGCGCTACATATTTGAATAACTTTGTGGTTCTGTGTTGTTGATTCCTACGTGTATCCGACAACAGTGTGGTGCTATGTTTGTGAATTTCATAGCATTGATGTGTGAATTTTGTAATGGGTTATTACAGTTTGTGAAATTTGTGCAATGTGTGTGTTGTGGACATTTGCCCCATATACTTGTGAGCGCATGCATGTGCGCGCGATGTTTGTGGTTGTTGTGAATATTGTGGGACAATATTCTTTAAGGGAGGGGCAGTGTCACAAAATCGGCGCACATTTTCATCAAGCCGGCACGGCGCGAGGCCCGCGCGGCGTCGCGTGGAAAGCATGTAGAAAAAATCCCCCTTTCCCGCGCGGGAGAGCGCGTAGCTTTGTACGCTTTGCCGTCACCCTCTTTCCCAATGCCCGGGGAGGACGGTGGTTCATCGGACTGGAATCAGCCAGAAAATTCCAGCATCTTCTATGGGACCTGGCCAATGGCGACGCGCGGCTCGACGGGAGGAAGAGAGAGCGCTATAACCAGCGAAGCTAAGTGTGTGTGCGCGCTAGCTTTGACGCGTGTAACAAACAGACGCGGCGCGCCCTATTTAAAGAGACCGCGCCGCTTGATGAGTCAGTCAGTCAGTCAGTTCGTCAGTGTTTTGCGACGTGCTCGCCTGTGCTTCGGCTGGACTCCCGGGGATCACCCGCTGCTGGCAAGCCCACGGACTCTCAAAGGAGCGGCGCTCGTCTCGTATGGCGGCCACATCGTGACTCTTGAGGCGTCGGACTGCAACAATGCCCGGTGAACAATTTGGTGTTTGTTTATGTAACTCTCTCGTGTTTGATCTGTTGTAAAGCCTCTGTGTTATTGGATCATTCTGTAGTTGCATGCTTAGCGTTTGTATTCTGTGAACCTCTCGTCTGTTGAATTTCAAGTGATCTTGTGTATTCCTTTGTATCGTCTCTTGCTGTACATAAATTGTGTTTTGTTTGTTACTTTTGACTCCTATCCTTACTTTGGTTTGAACCGGCGACAGCTGGGCACCAAACGGCCACCCCCTTCTGTCACAACTAGGCAGTTGGATTCCGGCTGAGCTTGCCACGCAGGTCGAGGGCATCTCCTTCGCGACCGGAACAGTTACCCCCACTCACTCTAAGGGTGTCTGGGAGTGTGCGCACCATTAAGGGCGCATCGTTAATAATACCCTTCTAATTAACGGGTGACAGCATATTCAATAACTGGTGTGACTAGGGTTTTGTAAGCCAGGCACTTTACATCCGGGGTAGCACTGTGCATTGTGCGCCGCAGGTACCATAGTGTTTTAAAAGCTTTGAGATGACATTTTCAATGTGGGTATTCCATCGTAGGTCTGATGTAAAAGTTAAGCCTAGGTATTTATACTGATCAACTCTTTCGAGCATGTAAACATTTATTTGATAATTGAAATTAAGAACATTCTTTTTCCTAGTTACAGACATGAACACAGACTTTTTTAAGTTTAATTCCATCTGCCAGTCGTTACACCAATTCACTATTCTTTGTAGGTTTACATTTATTTTAATCTGATCATCAATCCTATTTACGCTACTGTACATCACGCAGTCATCACCAAACAGACTTATTGGAACATCAATGCTACTTTGCAAATCATTAATGACGATGAGAAAGAGGAGTGGGCCTCAAACGGTACCCTGCGGCACACCAGAAGCAACAGGAAGAGTGCTAGATTGACAACCTCTAACAAACACACACTACACGAGAGAATATATACGCGGAAAACCACTGTATGAGTGTTGGATTTTTAAAGACCGCATTAACCTTATATAACCATTTTTGGTGTGAAACTTTATCAAATGCTTTCTCAAAGTCAAGGTATATAATGTCTGTTCGACCATGTGAATTTATTGCTTCTGCGAGGTCATGAACTATTTCTATCAGTTGGGTAGTTGTGGACAGACCCTTTCGGAAGCCATGCTGGCGATAATAAAGGATATCATGCTGGTCGAGGTAGTTGAGCATGTGTTTAGATATGATATGTTCAAGCAACTTCGAAACTGTACTAGTGAGCGAGATTGGGCGATAATTGCTAACAGAATTATTTCCGCTTTTATGGACTGGTATAACTTTTGCTCGCTCCCAGTCAGTTGAGAAGCATCCGCTAGTAAAAGAAGACTGAAATATTTTGGTCAAGTATTGAGATACCCATTCAGCGTACCTATATGAAAACTCGTTAGGCATACGATCTGGACCTTGGCTTTTCTTGATGTCAATATGTAATAGCAGATTTAGAACACCTTGCTAATCAATTTATAAGTCAGTAATAGGAGACCTTTCAGTTTCAGCATTAAAAGGAGGCAGTACACCATTATCACTTATGTAAACAGATGAAAAATATAAATTA